>NC_138056.1:20954492-21692608 GCF_964194185.1 Rhinolophus hipposideros
TTGATAAGTGCCATTCTAACAGGTGTGAGGTGGTATCTCATTGTGGTTTTGATTAGCATTTCCCTAATAGCTAGTGAAGTTGAGCAATTTTTCATATATCTGTTGGCCGTTTGTATGTCTTCTTGGGAGAAGTCTGTTCAGGTCTTCTGCCCATTTTTTATTTTTTATTTTTTTATTATTTTTTTTCTGCCCATTTTTTAATTGGATTGTTTGTTTTTTGTTGTTGTTGAGTTTATGAGTTCTTTATATTTTTTTAGATATTAGTCCCCTACCAGGGGTGTTTGCAAATATTTTCTCCCATTTGGTTGGTTGCCTCTTTGTTTTGTTGACAGTTTCTCTTGCTATGCAGAAGCGTTTTTAGTTTGATATAGTCTCATTCAGTTATTTTTGCTTTTATTTCCCCTGCCTTTAGGGTCAAAATCATATTATCCTCTCCTAGACCAAGGTCTATATGTTTAGTACCTATATTTTCTTCTGTGCATTTAATTGTTTCAGGTCTTATATTTAGCTCTTTGATCCATTTTGAGTTAATTTTGGTGTATGGTGTCAAATAGCAGTCTAATTTTATTCTTTTGCATGTGGCTTCCCAATTTTCCCGGCACCATTTATTGAAGAGGCTTTATTTGCTCCATTTTATGTTTTTGATTCTTTTGTTGAAAATTATTTGCCAATATACCAGGGGTATCAAAAAAATGTATACACATTTTAAGAGATGTTATCTATGTATTACTTTTCGAAGTTGAATTGAATTACATAACAATGTGTATTATGGCATTCACTCAAAAAATGGCATTAATCAAATGAATGCTAGTGTCATTCATTGTATTAGAATTTTAATACATTTTTTTCCTTTCTTAAAATGTGTATACACTTTGTTGGCACCCTCTGTATGTGTGGGTTTATTTCTGGGTTCTCAATTCTCTTCCATTGGTCTGTGGGTGTGTTTTTTCTGCCAATACCATACTGATTATTGTCACTACGGAGTATAATTTGAAGTCAAGGAATGTGATATCTCCAACTTGTTATTTTTTTCTCAGGACTGTTTTGGCTATTAAGGGTCTTTTATAGTTTCATACAAATGTGATGATTTTTTTGTTCTATTTCTTTGGGAAATACAATGCGATTTTGATACGGATTGCATTAAATCTATATATTGCCTTGGGTAATATGTCTATTCTATGTTGATTCTTCCAAACCATGAACACAGAATATCTTTATATTTCTTTGTGTCTTATTCAATTTTGGAAAGAATTTAAAAAAAAATAATCAGGTGATTGATACCTTCATTAGAATTGAGAATACTAGAGAGCTTGAAAATGAAAATGAAATAAGGCTGCCAATCTTTGAGTAGGAATCAGTTGCCCATTATCATCCAACACAATCAACTACAGTGTAAATATACCTACTGGCTAAAAGACTTCTAAGACTATAATTCTGAGAACTAGACTTCAAAAAGTTTCTTCAGTCAATTGCACTCAGCCAGAGAACAGGCTGGGCCAACTGAAGGGGAAAATAAATAAAGAAAGATGATTAGAAGATTCTTCCTCCTTTGATAGCCTCAGCATAACAATTAATACCTATTCCAAATAATAATTTTGTGGGATAACAGTCAGCGGTATGATGGTAATCCACCATCTGGTTAATTACTTTATCTCAAATTCAAAGGAGGAAAAAATGGTTAACTTGATGTCAAATAAACACAAGGTCCCAAACTTTGTGGTAAATATTACCCTCAGACAACTGCTCAATACCAATGCCCTGAGCTGGCTTCTCTGAAAAACTGTCCATATAGGCTGCCAAAATGATAAGCCAAATACTGGGATTGAATCGTGCTCCCGAATTTTGGAGAATATTTATGAAAGCAAATAAGGTGAACAAGTGAAGTCAATGACAGAACAACAATGGGCAACTCCTTTCCTTGTTGCCCCAGGCCAATCTGTTGCTTAAACAATAACAGGATCTAATCAGTAAACCTCTCAACTGCCAAAATTATACAAGCCACTTGCCAATATAAAATGTCACATTTCCCATCTATATAAATATTTGCCTTCTGCTCGCATTCCTGAAGTGTAATACAAATTAGGTCCAAACTAAAATTCACCTTGGCACAAACTATTTCTTTTTTTTCATTTCAAATGACCTACACTGCATATTATGAAAATTGTGAAGTCCTGGTGGTCTTTTCGGGAATTGGAATAAATCACTGAAGCCGGGTGTGCTTATCAGCCTATGTTTTTCACATTATTTTACACATGGGAAGGTCTTGACTAGTTCATTCAAGTCCACTGAGACTTGGGTTAGGCCTCAGTAACATTTTATATTCAAATGCAAGATAGCCTGCTATCTAATTTCTGAAAAAACCATACTAGTGAGATGTTTTATGTAATATTTTAAACTAAAGTAATAGATCTGATAAAAAAAAAAACATTAAAAACATAACTTGGAAAAACGTTTAAAGAAAACAATCTAAAATATTGGAAAAAGGTAAAAGGTAATTTAAGAGATTGATATAACCAAATTATAATCATTGGCTAAGTAGGTTTATGTCACTATACAGATCTTCTCATTACTGCCAGGAAGCAAGAAATTTAAACCATTGAAAAAATGCTCGACCTGTGCACTTCTGTGCCCTTCTATAAAACTAATTTTATATTGCAAATGTATTATACACAAACTAAAACCATTTGTCTCCAAGTCTCATCCACAGATGAACTCTATCAGAATCCCCTGGGGTAGTGATAAAAGACACAGATAATTAGATGCCACCAAAGATCTTCTCACTTGGGAACAGGACCAGGAATCTGCATTTTTAACAAGCTTCCCCTCCCGAAAACCCCAAAACAGTGTGCTTGCTCTACAGACTCAGCTTCTGGCTAAGTCTTTAGTTATCCTTCTAATCCAACTGGAGACCCTAAGGCTCTTGTACAGAATTCAGAGCTGCCTAGGGTGCCTGTGGATTATGTGATTCCTTCAGATGTCTGATCTCACTTGAACCAAGTAAGTAAGGAAAAATCTGCAGTGTCTACTGGTTAATAGTGCTTGAGAAAGAAACAAGAAGAAGAATATAGATGTTAAATGCTTCCAATTACCAGAGCCTCTCAATTTAGGCAACTAGAGAAGCCAGAGCAGAGGCTTATACAGCCAGTTTGTAAAGAACGACCATCCCCAAGCCAACTACATGCAGTCACTTTAAGTCCTATCTGATTATTAATAACCCCCCCATCCAACGGTAATGACCATAATTCATGTTTATGACTACCTAAAGACTGTATGCAGCACTTAAATGCCAACCACCAAACCCCCATAGAAACTGACCCTTCCCTAACATTCAACATTGACTTTGAGATATTCTTGCATATTAAGTTAGGAATGAGTTTTCAAAGCAAATAACTCTAATTTTGACCATATTTCAAAGGTTCTTTGAGCAAAATAGGATACCTATGCTTATGCAGAAATGTTAACCAAGAAAGGAAAAAGGCCTCATCTACTAAATATCAATGAACTAAACCTCACCCAGCCCAGTCTATGTGGGAAATTGCCCCAGAAGAAACACTTACTCTATATCTTTGCTCTTAGGTGTTTGGTTTACATACTTAATAAATATTTATGAAAGCAAAGATTTAGATTTTATTTTGTTTATTTTATGATCAATTCTGATATTTTTAGGATCAATTGATGTTTTACGAGTATGTATCAAACATAATCTCAATTTATAACATGGTTCTTCTAACAAATAAGGGTTTGACTGAAACGACTTTACTTGAGACAATTACCTAAAAATCAATCATACCCATGAATTGGAGGTGGGTGGGAAAGGATCTTTATTCCATTTAAGACAAAAGACTTTACAACCTTCAACAGGCTTTGACCTCTCAGCAGAAATCACTGTTAATTGAAAAAGAAATTGCAGGACTCCAGTTTTCCCTGTCTCAGGGAAGAAGGAGGTAGGATTGCCAAAAAGAAAGAAAAGCTGCCTAAAGCCTTATTTGTAGCTTCTAGAAAGAGGTCAAGCAGTATAAAGAGGAAACAGAAGGCATACCCTTGCTCATTTGGGGCTTAATCTCTTCATCCATATCCAAATCTTCCAGTTCTAGAAAATTGTCTACCTAGAAAAGGATTAACATCATTTTTATGCATATTAGACCTATAGAAAAAAATGCAATTAAGAATCAGAGAATCCATTTTCAGGACACTCAAGTGAGCAACGGAATCCAATTTTCTCATTAACTTTTGAGTCCTAACTAAAGGTTTTTGTTATTCACTGTGCTTTCCCAGAGACATCTGAAAGAAGCAGTCAATTTGGAAGTTGGCCTGGATTTTGTAAGCACCATAGTAAGATCTCTGTACTGAAAGGGAAAAAACCATCTGGGGAGTTTTGAAAAGGGACTTTGTTCCAGATTCTATCCCAAAATATACACCTCCACCAAGACAGTCCAAAACAATATCTCTGTTTTTTTTTGTTGTTGTTGTTTTATTGCTCTTGCTTCTCAAATAAATGATGGTGGTGGGCCTGGCTATTATCATAACAACATGCTTTTCACTCTGAAGAGCCAGAGAGAAAAAAACTAAAGAAAATAGGAAAGAAAGGTTCATTCAAAACAAAATCATCTTGCCCCAGGTAAATCACAAGAGAGGTGAGCAGGGCAAAAAATCAAGTGTTCTCTCTTTCAAGTAAATAAAACTGAAAATTACTTCAAAGGTAAAAAGCAGAGCAAATGACCTTTACAGACACAACAGCAACATTTCAATGAAAAATGATTCCATGTGGAATACTGCTTCCCACTATAAGTTGACAATGGGACATTTTAGAATAACAAGATGGTAACATTTTAGACATGAACTAATTCATCTCAGGTGAATATCAAAGGTGTGAATAAGAAAATTATTTCACCACTAGCTCGAAGGAGACCTAGTAAAGGCATAATGTCAAAATGTCTTTTACGCTTATGATCTAAAACATGTACATAACAAAATACCTTAAAATTGCAAACTTAGACCTTATCATTGGAATTCGAAAGAAAGCCTGTGTCTCTCTTCCTTCAGCTCTATTCGCCAGACCATGGCTCTTACCCAGGAATTAAAAATGGTAGTTTCCATTGCTTGTCAGCATATGACTGCAATGATTTCTTGGCATCCTAGTGACAGCAAAAATTTATCTTCCATACGCTGGTCTCAGTACTAAAATGTGGGAATCTGTTATATTGTCAGTTGTCTTAACAGCATTTGCTAGGGGGGACTAGAGTCATGTTTCTCTATCAAAGCACCCCTTCCATCTATTAAACTTTAAGGAAAAAAGATGCAGAACCCATCCAACCATGGAGAGTTTAAGATATTCAAACACCGACTTAAAAGAAAAGTATAAGGACAAAATCTGCTGAATTCTCCAACTTGTATGAGACAGCTAGTGAGTTCTATGATTTTATTGCTTTTATGTTTTGGGGGGGATGGGGGGGATTGCCATGGAAAAAAACTGAATCATGCCTTACCTTCACTTTTCCTCCCCAATTCAGATCACCGTGAAAGGAACTGCCAACTTTTTGGCCTTCGTCCATCACTATCTGAAAAAAACAGTGAGGACATATTGATGAGAAAAAGAAACAACGGAAAATAAAGGATCTGATCTTGTAATCCTTGAGATGGTAAAACCCTTCCAGTTTTGTTTTTTTTTAAGTAGCTATGCATGATGAACCAGAGTCACTATATCAGAACAGAGGTCGGAATGCCAGTTCTCTAGATTAATCCCTAGAGGAACCTAAGTCAATTATTTAACCTAAGTTTTTTCGTATGTAAAATAGAAACTCCCCACCTCATTATCCCATTCCAATGAACCTTTGAATGACTAATCTGAGAATGCTAATACAACTCTTTCAAGTTATTAGAAAACAATGCCATTGAACAATTTTTTGTCTCTCATATGTTGGACCAAGACTTAAAAGATAATACCTATAATTCCAGTTGCTAAAGATTGCCAGTAGACAATAAATCCTCTAGGAAAAAAGGTTCTTGTCCCACAATCATCTCTCTCTCTCTCTCTCTCTCTCTCTCTCTCTCTGTCTCTCTCTCTGTATATGTATGTATATATATATATATATATATATGTATACATATATATATATATAAATTCTGTATAAAAGGGGAGTTTCTTCATATATATTTATATATATTTTATATATATACATATATTTTTTTATATTTTATATATATATACATATATATTTATATGTGTATAAGATCCCCAAAATAAGATCTAACCTGGAAAATAAGCCCTAGCATGATTTTTCAGGATGACATCCCCTGAACATAAAAAAAATTAATATAAGACCCAGTCTTATTTTCGGGGAACCACAGTATATATACACATTTCTAATGCAGAGATTTTTGTTCCCGTGTATAAAAATCAAAATCCCAAATACAGTTCTGTCCACAATATTACAGGGAAGACCAGTAGAAGCTAGAAATTCAAATGGCTTGAAAAGCAGAACTGCGTCCACTTGTATTTCTTGACAGTTAAAAAGCATAGCTAAGGAGAATATGACTGCAGTCTATTAAGTCTTGAAGATTAGGGAAAGTGCATACAACACTTACTGATCAAATCTTCGGAAAAAAACAACATAACAGCTTCTACTTTAAGTTCACAAGGGGTGAATCTGGAACAGGGGAAAGAAACTCCCCTTTTATACAGAAAATTTAAAAAGGCATTCTTCTGTCCCAAATAGAGGACAAGTTAAAATATATAAATAATTTCAAGAAGAATCTTGAAGATGGCAGATTCTTAAAAGGTTTATAACAAAAATTGGGTCTGAGCAAGTTACCATCACAAAGATCAGCTGCTGAAATCATGAAAGGCAATAATGATTTTTAATAAAGCATCCAATTCTAGTATCCTTCTAGAATTTGGAGTCTGAGTTATTGATCCAATAGCTGTCCAATGTTTCTTATGGTCTTACGAACTCATTTTTTTTGAATTCATGAAGAATTGTTTCCCCCCAGCCTGTTTCTGTAAGTATACCATAGTATTATTACCTGCTCCTCTTCTGAACTTTGTGATGAGTTAAGAAGAAAGATGGCTTTCTTTCTAAGACAGTGACCATTTGGTTCATTCTCATGAGTAAATTGCATTGAAGTAAATATGTTTTCTGAGGAATTAGTTCCAAATGCTCCTCTTTGGGTCACATTAGCCTCTGAAATGATAAGTTGCATAATATTAGAAAACATCTACCAAGCCCAGTCTAGTTTATTTTATGTTTATTGAGAATCTTCCTTCCAAACAAAAATACAGTTTTCAAAGAAATCTGAATGCTTGAGGCATTAAGCATACATAACTTTACAAAGTTATTTCTAAACATGCAAGAAAGATAACACTATTTCATTTGCCATACAAAAAATATTTATTAAGTGCGTACTATGTACCCAGCACTGTTCTCAGCCATTGTTGAGAGGTCAGAAAGTGTAGTATTTGCAAGAGTCTGTGACATCTCCTATCTCATTTTTTCCTAAATTTGAGGGGGATTTTTCCTTATGTGGATTTTTTTTTTAATTTGTAAGAGAAAATAATTAAAATTTGCAAGTTACCCATAATCCTACAAGACAGAAAAGTTGCAACAAAATTTTTCCAGTGGCTATTTTTCTCATTTTTATCTATGCACCCATATACTTGTAAAAATCAAATGAAATTTTACTCTACGTATTGTATTATAATTCAGCTTGACAGTAATATTTCTTTCCATATGATTAAATATTCTTCTGTAATTTTAATGGTTATGGAGAATTCCACTGCATAAATGTAACATAGTTTATTTAACCAATCTCTTATTCTTAACTATTTAAAATTATAAACAACAAACACTTTGTACTAAATCGGTGCACATTCATGATTATCTCCTTAGGCTAAGGAAAGAGTCTAAGATTAATCCTAAATTAGGAGACTGAGAAAACTATGCTATCATGATAAGAGATAATGAATTAAGTGTTGGCCATGTTGCATTTGAGGTGCCAGAGGAAACTAAGGCAGACATCCAGTAGCCAACTGCAAACGTAAACTAAAATGTGGAAGTGAGATCACAACTACAGGTAAATATCTGGTAGTCAGTTACACTGGGGTAATGGTTTAACTCATAAAATTATTTTAAATATTAGTAGTAATATTAAAAATACAAAAAAGATTAACGTTTATTGAGTGTTAGACAATACTAGAGGAAAGTACTGTTGGTATCCCCACAAGGGAACCAAGGCCACATGACATTAATGTGTTCAAGGTAATACAGCTGGTAAACAGCAGAGTGGGGATTTGAACGCAGGTCTTCTGACTAAGAACCCATAGATCCTAAATACTGTGCTATGCCACTTTGAATAACATAGTAAGTGAAGGGAAATGGTCCTTAGAGAACAGAAGAATGAAGTGGGAAAAAAGAGAGAAAAAAATCCCAGAAAGAGACACAGAAGAAAAGTTTGCAATAGCACAAAAAGAACAAAAGTGCATGGTACATTCCAAAACTAGAACTTCCTTGCTGCAACTGACAATAGCAAATACAGGAATGTATGTCAACGGTCACCAGGAGAGTGAGAAAGGATTCCAAGGAGGCCACGTGGCAGAAATCAAGGTATTGTCAGGTTGGGGAACACTATTTCATCCCCTTGCAGTACTCTACCATGAAAAGGCTCCAGAGGCACGGGGACTATTTAATTTGTGAGCTCCTCAGGCAAGTACCTAACTGAAGGAGTTATGAGACAGTTCAAGCCAACAAGGTGGCCCATGTTTGCTCGTGAGCTTCTAGTGGCATGGCGTCAAAGTTGGTGAGATTCTTGTTCTCATGATCACAACCTGCTGCAAGTCCAGTCAGAATCCTTTGCTTGCTTCTGAATACCTATCCATCATTGGTAGAATGAAAACTTATAGGGATGTCTAAAGGACATTGACACAGAAATACCGTTGGGGAACAGAGGTGAGATAACCTAATCTAGAATACATTATTATTCACTCAATTAGCCAAAGAGGGAAAACACAAATATTGAGTTTATCACTTTCTCTTTAAAAGGGTTATATTAATAAATAATACAAGCTCAGGACAGCTCCCTCTACTGCATCTTACACTAGCACCCATGACTCCTAACTAGCTACTACTGGGAGAGGTGACCTCTGCCTTTGGCCTCAACAAATCCCTAGAAACTGATGGGTGGGGAAGAGGTGAGTGAGTAAGGTAACAAGGTAAGGGGAGGGTTGCTAAGAATATTGCTGCAGTAACCCGCATTATAAAAGATCAGATAAGTGAGTAAGAAATAGTCTTAGGACTTATCTTCCCTGATTTCTTCCTGTCTTAGAGCCACAAAGATGTCCTAAATCACTCCTAGGGCAAAGATAAGCAGAGGTAGCAGGATGGAGCAAGATAGGCCTGAAAATGCTTGGAAACAGGAAAATTTACCTGGGGGTGAAAGGGTTCCGCAAACTTCCTCAAAAGTAGAAGCAAGGCTTCCTGTGGCTACCTGCCATTCCTCAGTGCACTGTTCTCATAGGAGGTGGAATTGTTTCAGTTCTCCCGCTTATCCTTTACGTCTAGCACAACCTAAACCAAACCTAGTTTTACCAACAGAATGCTATGTACCCAGCACAACAGTATCGTAATAGTCTATTGATTTAAATATTTGAAAAGCACAGTGATGTCTGAGACAAACGGATGTTCCATAAGGACAGGTTCTATTTGTTCTCATGTTCACACAATGTGCTCCTCTACCATTTCCAATAAAACAACCAGGTTATTTGACAGATAACAGATGAGACTCGTTGGAAAGAAAGAACACATTACAATGAAGTCCCAGCTTCTGACGCTGATATTGAACTGCTGGTGGGGCCTCTGATCTAATAAAACTTATTATTCATTCTTTTAAAATTTCTTCCTTTCATAAACATGAAGCTTTTATTTTTAAAATACCAGAAGATACAGAAAAGAATTTGTTCTCACTCTGACTGAACCTTAAGTTTAAGGCTCTTTCCTAAACCTTACAAGCAGTTTCACATGAATACGAGGTGTGATCAAAAGATACGGTGAATGTTTAAACAAAAAATTATTACAGTGAAAGACACACTGCCATTAATCCCCCTCAAAATACTCCCCTTCACTTCAAACACACTTAGCCCATCATTCTTGTAATTTTCTGAAGCAGTTCTGGAAGTCCTCTTTTGTGAGTGTCTTTACTTTATCCTCCATCATGACGACACTTACATGTTCAGCATCGCTTTTGGTACATGGCAATTTCTGTCAAATAAAAACATTACAGTGTCCCATTATCTACCTTATTCACGGGATCTGGCACCATGAGACATCTGGCTCTTCCCCAAAATCAAAATGACCATGAAATGTTACGTTTTGAATCGATTCAGAACATGGAGGCAGCCACGACAGCCCAACTAAAGACACTCATGAAAAAGGACTTCCAGAACTGCTTCAGACAGTGGCAAGAACGATGGGATAAGTGAGTTCGAAGCGAGAAGAGTATTTTGAGGGGGGTTAATGGTAATGTGTCTTTTACTGTAATACTTTTTTTAATCTAAACATTCACCGTATTTTTTGATCACCCCTCATACACTATATCACTCCAAAGACCCAGAATTGCTTCTTATAAGGCTTTTATCATTAAACAAAGAAAGAAAAAAAAGAAATCAGCAAATAATAAATGTCCTGGCAGAGTGAGACAGGAAAGAAGTTATTTTTCAATATGATCTTGTCAAAATGGCAGATATTGGCACAGCCCAGAATCTGAAGTGGCCTAAAGGCTTAGGAGAGAGCCAGATGCTGCTTCCCAGAGTTATCCTGGTGACAATCCAAATGTGCTACCAAGTGTACGTCTCATCTTCTGTTTCAGGTTTTCATCAGAATCCTTTTCCACTCTTTCGTCTTATCCCTAATGTTTCCTGCTTTGAAGTAAGTGTCACACATAGTACCTTTGAGAACTCTACCAACAATATTTCTGAGAACAAGTTAGGTTACTGAGACCTGAAAGAACATTTCTCTGGGCATTTCTGAGTCAAACCTTCAATACAGATGAAACAAAGGGTTTTTTTCCTAATGGTTTTTAAAGGTTTCATTATTCGGAAGCAATGGAATTTCAATTTTCTTTTGATACCAAACAGACAAGCTTCCAACAGATCACCCTTACCAGACCACCAACTATAGTGACAGTGTCTAATTTCAGGCCAAAGGAAAAGGTGACAATCCTTGAAAAGATTGAAACCACTGATGCCATGATATATTAGATACTAATCACGTACTGATTATACAGCTTCCAGATGAAAGCGATCATTTTGTTGAAGTCTATTTTGAAATAAACTTTTCAAAACTTCAAATCCATCCACACAAAAGCCAGACTAGTGTCCAGGGGCTGAGAAGCCTCCCTACCCTAGAGGGCGAGTTTTCACAGCTCAATACTACCACCATCAGAATTGACGACCAAGCCCTTCAGCAAGCTCCCAGTGTCTGCTCTTCTGCACCACAGTCAGTACAATATAAACCAAGAGCATGTTCCCCATCGCAAAGGGATACTGAGGATATTGCTAGAGGAAATGAAAAATTCATGGGGGCGAAATTCTGTGCAACACTGGGCAGTTGCAAAAAAGCCTTTTGCAAAGAGAATAGGGGATAAGCAATCATGCTTATAACAAGGTTGGGTACTTGGAAAATCAGGGGGTGATTTTCACATTACACTCCCAGCCTACAGCAATGTTTCTCTGGACGATAATTGCGCTTGATTTGTCCGGCCAAACTACTTCGCTCAACCGCTTCTTGATCACATGCTACAGGGTATCTGGCCTCCCCTGGAGCAATAGTCGTTAGGATTAAATAAGCAATTTAAAAACCAATCAATCATAAATCATAATAAATCCAAAGAAGCTAAACTCAGCAGACAAATGTTTTGTCTAAATTCCTTTTGCAGTGCTCTGAATTCCAACTGTTTTATGTTCTTCACTGAAAGAGCACAGGGAGGAGAGGATTATCTCAGACTGGCCAGTGGGGAATAATTGTGCTTTCCCTGAGGCTGGATGATAATTGACTCATTATTCACAGTCCTAGCTCTCAAGCTGCTGAGACACAAATGTACAACACTGACCTGGAAAGACACATGTCAAAAGCCCAAGATGAGGGACACAGGAGCAGTAACTTGAAATTTTTTAAAATGTCTAGTGTTAGGTACTCACAGAGGAAAAAATGTGAAGAGAGTGTGAAGTTGCTGAAAGTTGACTTTCAGGGAAAAAAATCTGAGTGGTAGTTGACTTCTGCAATTCATTCGATCCAAAACTTATATTCTGGGCATCAACTATGTGCAAAATGACAAATATGGGTAAGACCCAGTCCTGCCCTCACAGAATTTACAAACTGATATGCAAACCACCAACACAGAACACAACTATGGCAGATGATACAAGAGAGGTACAAAGTTAGAGACCGGTACAATCAAAGGCTTCACACAGGAATGGAGCATCTCACTGGGCTTTAAAACACAGCTACAGTTTCAACAGGTGAACATCGTGAGTTGTCCCAGGAAGGGAAAATTGCATGAGCAAAGCCCTGAGGTGGGAAAGCACCAAGCCTGTATTCTGGGAAAATGGGAGTAAAATGGGAGTCCACTTAGTGAGGTGGGAAGGGGTGATATTTGAAGGACCTGAAGAAAACTGTACTTTACCCAGGCCCTTGGGAGTCATAGTCAGCTGTGCTCTAAGATGAAATGGATCGAATGGAGCAGCGTGGTTCAGAGACTGTAGGTAGAAAGTACAGAGCTATTGTAGTAATTGCGATAGAAAGTACAGGGAGCCTCAGCAATGGATTTAAGATAAAAAGAGCTCACAAAGTGAGTTCTTCTTGTGTTTCGAAAACAGAAATGAAGACATTATCTCCAAGTGGTTATGTTCCTTCCCTCTAGATATCTCAGAATATTAGCCCTATCTTTCCATTGTAATCTGTCCAATTCTTTTAGTTTAATTTAGCATGCCCTGGGTAACTTTTTTTTTTCCTTAACAATCTCTGGAATGTGATGCTGGAAGTATGTAATACAATGTGTTCGCAACCTGTCAAATGAATTACAGTTTGCTGCAAAGAGGCCACACGTATCAACCCATAGGATAAGATCCTTCCCAGTGGATTCAGTCAACGCACAGAAGAAAGGTGGCCCAGAGTGGGAGCAGATGCAGCATGTTTGAGTCCCAGAATCCCTAACAGAGTGACAACTGTTGGTGACACTGTCTACAAGGTACGATCGTGTTATATCCAAAAAGTTTGTTTCTTTTTGTATCACAGTCCTAGCTAATTAAAACTTTCAAGTCTATGCACAAATGATTTATTTTCTTAATAGGAAGTATTTACGACAAGCAGGACCCTCTCGGTTCTTGAGCCAAATCCAAAGTCCTAAGGCCTTATGTTCCTCCAGTAAAGAAGTCAGGGTAAGGACCTAAGGATCTATGAACAGTACCTCTGCCACTCCACAGTTTTACTGATGTGTAATTTATAAAATCCACACATGTTAAGTGTACAAGTATATGATTATTAGTAAATATACAGAGTTGTACGACCATCACGATTAAATTTTTAGATTATCTCCAGCACTTCCAAAAGGTCCCTGGTACTCGTGTGCCATCACTCCCCATTCCTACCTCCAAGCCACAGGCAAAGCCACTAATCTACTTTTTATGGCTATAAATTTCACTTTTCTAGACATTCCATGTAAATGGACTCATATGCTACATATGTGGTCTTTTATGCTTGACTTTTTTACTGAGCATAACATCACTGAGGTTCATCTATGTTGTAGCATATATTTATGTTTCACTTTTTTGTCAAGAACTATTCCATTATATGGATAGACCACCTTTTGTTTCTCCATCACCAGAGAATGAATATTTGGTTTGTTTCCACATTCTGTATCCCCTTGGTTCTAATATTCCACACAGTGCCATAGCATTATGAAATCAAAACAAAGGACAACTGGAGTTCCAGCTTCCTTCCACACCCCAAAAATGGGAGAAATGCGTATATTAATTAAAGCCACAACTCGATCATCTTATCTCCTCGGTATGGTCACACCCTTAGAATCAAGCAACTCTCTACATGGTCCTGTTTTCTTCAAATTTATCTGAAACCATCTAAAATTACCTTTCTTAATTGTGTGTCGTCTATGTCTTCACACTAAGGAGAAAGCTACCTCTCTGTCAGAACTTACAGCTCCTGAAAGGGAAAATGTTCATTCTCCACTCCAAAGGACATGTAACAATTAAGACTAGAACGTAGATTGATACTCAACCCTCCAACTAGTGAGCTCACTATGTGCTTAACACCACACTAGGCTAGAAGACTAGCAGAGGAGTTAGGAAAGTTGTAAGACATGACGTCTGCCTATGAGAAACAATCTATTTCCTTAAAACTTTTAGTCACTGAAAAGACATTTTATGTCTTTCCGCCAGCATCTCCATGCCTAAGAATTTGTCCAAAAGAAATAATTATGTGGGCAAAGATTTCACTACAAAGCCAAAAATGTCTAATCTATGCCCTTGAAAATGTTTACTTAATCAAAGCCTTAAATGTTTGCTTATCTTTGAACCAGTATTTCCATGTGTAAAAAATTTACCCAAAGGCCATAAATAATAAGGATGCAAAGATGTAGCTACTAGAATGAATGAATGAATTGATTAATGAATGAATGAATGAATGAATAAACAAGGCCAAAGACATTACAAGGACCTACAAGGCTATCCATGCCTGGTGCCCCCACGTCCATACCCTCTGACTTCAGCTCTCATTCTTCTCACCCTTGCTCACACCACTCTGGTCACACTCGCCTCCTCACTATTCCTCAACTAGGCTGCTGCTATCAGTGGTCTCTGCACTGATTGTTCCTTTGGCCTCAAGTGCTTTTCCTAGAGTATCACAGGCTTAACTCCTTCACTTCCTTCCAATCCTCATTCAAATTTTACCTTCTCAAGGTCACCTGGATCACTCTACGTAAAATTACCCGGGTTTCCCTGAAAATGAGACCCAGCCAGCCAATCAGCTCTAATGCGTCTTTTGGAGCAAAAAATTAATATAACACCCAGTCTTATTTTACTATAATATAAGACCGAGTCTTATATAATAAATATAATATAATATAATATAATATAATATAATATAATATAATATAATGTAATATGCTGGGTCTTATTTTACTATAAGAACGGGCATAATATAATATAATGTAAGACCAGGTCTTATATTAATTTTTGCTCCAGAAGATGCACTAGAGCTGATGGTCCGGCTGGGTCTGATTTTCGGGGAAACAGGGTACCTTATACACCCTCTTCCTGCACTGAGGATCCCCCATACACTGCTCTGTACTTTGCGCTGTACTTTTTTTCTTTCCCAGAGAAATTACTACCTTCCAACAAAGACACCTCTCTTATTTATTATGTTTATTGTTTGTTCTCTGCCATCCCCTTCTAGGACACCAATTCCCTGCAGGTAACGATCTTTGTCTCTTTTGTTCACTTATGTGAGCAGTACTTGGCATATAGTAGGTGCTCGATAAACATTTATTGAATGAATGAGGGTGTGCGATATAGCATAAGTTATAGTAGCCAAAAACTGGAAATAAGTATCTAACATAAAGAGGGTGGTTTTAAAAAAAGGCATATCCACACAATTAAATAAAATACTGTCATTAAGAATATTGTTAAATAACCATGTTTATTGACATGGAAAGATGTTCAAAATATGTTATATGATAAATCAAGTTATAAAAAGAGTATGTATGGTATAATCCCACTTTCATAAAATAATTATAATAAATTTGCTGAATATATAAATGAATGAAGCTTTAGGTTGAGCCCTTATTATAATTCAGATTCTGTAAAGTAAAATTATTCCTGTAACCCATCATACTTTTTTCACTGTCAAAGTGCCTTTTAAATAACATAAAATGGTGACATTAAATAAAAAGTTATTTTTAAACTAAAATAATTGTTGTTACCCTTTGGGTGGAAACAGTGAAGAATTTCATGAAAACTATGGTTCTTTCTCCTAAAAAAACCTGCAATATACATATGCAAAAGCACAGAATTTTGAGGAATTCACGTGTCTTCCCCATACAGCTCCTTGATCTCATTTAGGGTGTATTTCTCAAAGCTGGTCTAAGAGCCAAGGTTCCTGGGCTGCACACTAGAACTAAAAAATCAGAATTTGGGGCTTGATCCCCAGGAATCTGCATTTAATAAGTATCTCCCAGGTGATCTTTACATATACTAAACATTAAGAGTCCCAAGTAAAGATTCCATGGAGTAGAATCTAAAAATTGAGAATAAAAAACAAACACAGAAAAAGCTATCTGATACCTTATCTCTGCCAACGCATGTAAATACTTTTGCCTGAAGGTCATGTCCACATACTATTTAGTCCATCCACCAGAGGCCAGTGTAGGATTATTCCCTGAACTGCATCGTCACACTATACAATATACACTATGCGTAGACACTACAGTTGGCTTTGATTACTTCAAAGAATATTGCGTGGACAACTAACATTGTAGATAGTATTTTACATTTTTATGTTGTAGATTCAAGATTTATTTTAATATTTAACCTTGATGTCTCTCTTTTAAATCATAAATGGTCCCTATAATCATAAAACTTTACACTTGAGTAAATCTTTAAAAGTTACCAAGCACCTTCCTGTATATTTCATCTGAGCCTCACCGCAACCATATAAGACATACGGAGCAGGCAGAATTATCCCTGATTTACAGATTCAGAGAGAATAAATGGCAAGCCTGCAGTCTCAGAATTAATAAATGCCTGAACTTCTTCTGAATCCTAAGCTAGAATAGTACCCTTTCCATTACACTGGCCCTGCCCACAGCAAAATGAAAAATATAAGGGCAATATACTAACCTCTTCATAAAACGAAATTCCATCAACTGAAAAAACATCACTTTGCCCTGAAATCATGACCTTCCGCCTGCCTGCACAAAGATGCATTACTTGAGACAACCTCTTTTATTCACATAGGTTGAAGAAAGTTAGAGGGAGTAAAATTTTTCCATCTCCTTTACAAGTAAAGGCTGCTAAGGAATCTTAAAACTTTATGAGGTACAATAACGTCTTCCTCACAAAACTGTAATAATCCAGGACTCATGCATTGGCATACAGTATTAGAGCAATGCAATAGCAGACTTAAATTAAATGGTACATGTCTTTCATAGTCCCTCATTTTTTTCAGGGGACTCCAGAATATCCATGGGGGAGATGGGGAGCTTGAAGTTTAAAAAAAAAAAAAAGAAATATCAATCGAAAAAATCCACTGTTCTAATCATTCTTATTGCTCTTTTCTTAACTCATAAATAGTCTTTATTCAATCTAAAACTGAAACCCCCAAACCAAAGACAATATTATGGATATTGTTTTATCAGCACTATGTAAAGAGTAGTTAATATTGCCTTATCCATCAACCTCTAACTACACAGTCTATAAACATAGATTGCTATTGTGCCATCACACATCTAAAATGTTTGGAACACAGCACACAGAAATAAATAAGAATGCCATATCAGAATGGGGACCCTGTCACCTTCATCTTGTATTCCCAGATTCTAGCTCAGTGCCTAAAATATAGCAGCAACACAGTCAACACTGAAATGACGTCAACATTAGCAAGAAGAACTGGATTGACACTGTAATTAGGGACTAAACGAAATACTCAAAAATGAGATAACTGGCTACAAGTCAAACAAAACATAACTTATAGAAAATGGGGGGAAAAGAAAATGGTACTTGATTCACAATCCCTTTTTTCTAATAAGCAATTCATACACTATAAAATCTAATACAAATGCAGGCTAAACCCAGGAAGCACATGAAGATGGTGCAATGATTCCTGCCTGTGTTAACAGAGCAATAGGTTGCAAGAAGCATGAGCTAACTGGTGTCACTTAAGTCTATCTCATCTGGAACGAATTCAAGTAGGGGGAAAAAGTACACTAAAAATCTCACACTAGACAGATTGTGGTTTGATTTTCATATAAGGAAGATATGAGTTTGGTCAAGATACAGTTTCCTGTTTGCATCCTTTGAGGTTAGCTGACCATTTCAAAGAAAATATTATTGTTTTACGGCTGAAAGAACATTTTGCTAAAACCATCCAGATTTGAATACAGGCCCAGTCAGCTGAATCAGAGGACCCGGTTTTATGACCACCTCAGTTTCAAGTTGAGTGATTTACTCTTTTCCATCAAGTATAATAATATACTTAACAACAATGAGTAAAAAATAAAGAGAAATGCATGCAAAACAAAGGTGCACACACAATATTGTTTAAATAGGCTACTTAAAGGCTGATAGTGACCATCTTAAAAGTTCATTTGGCTACTATAAAGTTCTCTGTTTGCGGTTTGTAAAAAGTTCAAAATTCCATTTGCCTAAGAAAGTTCACCTCTCTAATTCACATGTATATATAAAATATACTGTATAATACATATGTTGAAAAAATATAGACAATCAAAGAATATGATTTTTATTTGTACATAAACCAAATTTTAAAACTTCCCATAATACCTTTCTTCACTGAGAAAACATACTAGAAGACATTTATTGCGACAAAATATTATGCACCAAAAAACACATCCAGAAATCAATTTAATCATTATAATTCAAAATGTTGTAAATACTTAAATACATTTTCTTTCCTTATCCCATTACACCTAACTACAGCAGATTCAGAAAACAAATGATTATCTATGGACCAAATATTCATGTGTAGAATAAATATGAATTATAACAACTGCAGCTAAAGATTTATGCTAATATATCTAAAATAAAGTGTCTCCGTCAGCTCAAAATCCATCATAATTTGAGGAAGGAAATTTCCTTCTGCAACTGAACCAACATTTTTGTTTCATAATTTGTCAATTTGTTCCCTAAGTGTAGTGATTTAGTGATGACAAAAGAAATAGAGAAACAAACGAAAATTGCTTAATTACAGTTTGCAGATGTTCCCCCAAAGAGAAAGAACAGGTTAATGCTGCTGATGCTGTTTCTTCCATAAGACGGTTCTATAAATTAGTTCACTTCATTCAATACTGTTTTTCTCCTTCAGTATTCTATGTGATACTTGATGTTACGTTGTGATAAAGAATTCACATACAGATAGCAATTGAATTTATAATGAATATAAAACCATGAACTTCTTTTATTTTCCTTTTAGTCTTTGCAGCAATACCAAAAGAAAAAAACCATCAATAAAGAGCTTTAAAATAACACCATCTCCTTATTCTCTCCCTTAAGATACAAGATTAGGGGAGTTTTTTTTTTATTGCCTAGTTGCTTTTATATTAGCAAGTTCTCATCTGATGCTTTCTACAAGTTTCTCTTGAGGTTAACACATCAGTGGTCTATGTCTTAAGTTAAAGTGTGTTTATAATTTGCAGTGTTATTTTCAGTTGCGTACTTTACTGTTAAACTCACATTTGCAAGAGTGCTTCCAGAGTTGCCCTTTTTTTCTGAATGTGGCTAACAAAAAAAGGAAACAGAAAGACACTGCAAATGGCCTGTGAACTAAAAACACCACTCAATATTCAGTAGGGAATTAAATGACTGATAACAATGGTGCAGAAAATGTGGCTTGAGTGCCACCTGGAAGCATAAAGCTGGTCAGTTCGTTTCCAACTTCCTCTGGCAGACAATCTGCCAGTAGCAAGGCTATCAAAACAATGTTAAGCCTGCTGGTCTCTGTCTAATGCTCTGCAGAAAACAACTGCAGAAGACTACACGGCAAGGATTATTTCTTGTTGTTGTGTTTTCTTTTATAAGAGAAAGCTGTTTTTCTGCTCTACTGAAATTCTTTCCTGCTCTGAAATTGGTAAGAGGGCCAGCTGTTTTCTGTATTTTTCTCTGTGGTATTTTTCTACAGCAGATTTTAGACGCATTCTTCAGATTGGGAAAAAGACTCTGTACCCCCATGGAAGCTTAAAGATGCATTGCTGACGTTCAAATTCAAAATAGCTTTGGGAACCAAAATGATATGTCAGCTTCAGAAACGTGTTGTTTTGTGTGCTGTCACCAGTTTCATTTTTAATTACATTTTTTAGAAGTTGTCAAGTATGAGTAGTGATGTTCCTCTGGCTAAACTGACAACTCAAAATTTATCAGTCCAGAAGTGTAAACCAAATCCCAGCCCAACATTCTAAGCTCTTGACAGAACATACACTCAATAAGGAAAAAAAGAAAATAAATAAATGTAATGAGAACTGTGTAACACTGAACAAGTCACTCGGCCTCTGTGGGCCGCCATGTCTTCCAGGCCGGTCTTTGACTCTTTCTTTTCCCTAATCCCGTCAGTCACCTGTTACTAAGAGCTGTCATTCCTTCACTTACAGCGTCTCACCTGCCCTTTTTGCTTTCTATTTTCTTCTCCACTACTCTAGTCCCTATCTCCACTTATGGATTTCTGCTTGGCCTCTTAGCTTGTCTTCCTAACTCCAGTTGTTTCAATACTTCTAAATCTCTAGCTTTCAAAATCACCTGCTGCGTGTGTGTGTGTGTGTGTGTGTGTGTGTGTGTGTGTGTGTGTGTGTTTAAATTCTACTACGGCTCCCCGGTCTGCTAGTATATCAAATTCAAACTTGAGACATCATGACACAGTCTTCTTGGCAGGTTCTTCTTCCTGTGTTTATCCATTAAATGTGAATGTTCTCTAGGGTTCGGTCTGAGGCCCTCCTGTCTGTCTTTGTCATTCTAGATACACTTATTTTCTTTTTATTTCATTTACTCAACAGATCTTTATTAAACATCTATTTCTTCTGAACATTCAAACACACAGTGTTCTACTTAAGGGAGAATTTAGTTCAAATATTAACAAGTATGAAGGGGAAAAGGTAAGTTGAGTTGACAGGAATTCTTTTTTCAAAGATATGTGGAAAGAACAATAAAATGCTAAAGGCACAAAGTATTACAAGTGAAATGAGAATAGTATAAAGAAAACTAGTGGGCCGGCCCGGTGGCTAAGGTGGTTGGAGCGCTGTGCTCCTAACACCGAGGTCACCGATTCAATTCCCACATGGGCCAGTGAGCTGCGCTCTCTACAGCTAAGACCGTGAACAACAGCTCTCCCTGGAGCTGGGCTACCATGAGCAACCGGAGGTTGGAGTAGGCTGCCCTGTGCTGCCATGAACGGCAGGCAGTGGGCGAGAGCTGCCGTGAGCAGCCAACCAAGGACTGGTGACCCACTGCCTGGGGCGCAAGGCTCATAATAGCAGCATAGGCCAGGGAGCTGTGTCCTATACAACTAGACTGTGAAACAACGCTTCACAGAGGGAACAACGTGGGGCAGGGGGAGGCAGAAGAAGGGAGGGGGGAACTGGAAACAAAATTACACATCAAAATCAGAAACAAAATCTTTGATTTAGATGTAAGAAAATAGGTTAAAGTAGTGAATAAAAAGCTGTTTCAAGTAGTAATATAGAAACTGGTAGAATCATCTGGGAACCTAGATCCTAAATATTTTAGGAATGAAATGAGAGAATGAAAAACACAGACTTATTTAAGAGTTAATCATAAAATCACAGAAGATTCATTTCAATTTCCAAACTATTTTAAACTGAATAGCTGGTAAAACCGGGCAGCTTTAACGGAAATTAATCATTTAGCCTGAAGCCCAAAATGAGAACAATAATGGTATGTGAGAAAGAGAGAGATCGAGAATTGGATGTAACTACTGAAAATCCCCAAGGTCAGTATATGTGACAAAATGGAGTTGAAAAGATTAAATGTCAACTTCTAAGTCACTGGCTTCTTACATATATAATTTCTGTAACATATGTGTGATGGCAATATGCAAGTAACTTCCACTCTAAAAGGTGGCAGCAAATGCCTCCCAAAAAATCGGATTGTGTGGTAACCTCCGTGTGAAGAAATTAAAACAATCTGACTTTTTCTTTCAGCAGTTTAGAAATAACTTTAAACCTTAATAAAAGCAAGGCTATATCTCCATCTTCAAAAGTTATTATCTAAACCTATTATTAAAATGTATTTTATATAAATGTATTTTATATAAAATATACCAGTACTAAAACAAATGGAACCATGATCCAAAAGGACCATCACCCGTGGAAGCATTTTAACATCTTTCAAATTCAGCTCTTACCTAGTAAACCTTCCTGCACTTTATTTAATGTTTTAGGACTCAAGGTCAGTTTCGGTTCAGTGGTTATCCCAGATTCACCTCTGGCATCCTCTCCAACGGGTAGACTTTATAGCTTTTCCTTCAAGTCCAGGCTGAACGGCCTTCCTATGAGCTCTCACAGAACTCTGTGCTTCTCTCCATTGTGATACTTATCATATACATTAGTGTAATTTCTTGTTTGCTTATTTCTCTCTCTCACTGGACTATGAGTGCTTGAGAACACTAATTATATCTTATTTATTTTTGGATTCTCAGCACCTAAAAATAATAACTAGACTATAACTAGACACTCAGAGAACGAATGAATGAATGAATGCACTAAGAGCAACTCCCATATAATTTTTCACATCTGGGTTTTTATAACCTTAAAAAAAAATGATAGAAGTAAGAAAGACAAGAAGAAAGAGACATTTTCCCTTTAAATGGATATTCTAGAAAGGCCTATAAATTAATCACATTCACCAAGAAACTAAGACACCACAACTGAAACTTAGCTTCTTTATCCACAATAATGTCAACAATATAATAATGTCTTCACCAAAAATAAGTAAAACCAAAATCTGCAGGCTGATTTTCTAATACAAATGTTACAATTTGGTCTTACTCTCTTGAACCAAAGAAACTACTGAGAATTCAATTATAATTGTCTGTTTAAAACTAGTAATCAATGTGTCTCTTTAAAGATTTTGATAGAACACGGTACTGATTATCGAATATATACCATGGTTTAAAAAACAACAACAAAAGCTGCTTAAAAAAAAAAAACTGCAAAATCTGATCAACCTAAATGTACTGTAGTGAGAATTATGCTACCATTATTAACAGTTTCCAACTGTTTTCCAAGAGTCTAAAATGGAAATGTGAATTTCTTTCAATAAAGCTATAGTTTAATTTTGTCCAGGGAAATATTTTAATAGGATTACTGACCCTTTTAATACTCTTGGAAAGAAAAATGAATCCCATAAGCATTCTGGTGTATAACTATTATAAAATTAAATAGAACAGCCAATCAGTGGGAATGCTAATGGACTCGAGGAACTTACTGAAGAAATGTACACAAGCGCGCATGTGGGAAACTACTTAAACAGAGAAAAGATTCCATTACTTATCAGCAAAATGACCAATAAGACAAATGAACGGCTTGAAAGAAGGGGAAAACTGAAGAAATAGCTCTCGTGTTTTCCTTAAAACAGAATGAAACACATTCACTTTGATCAATTCTGCTATCACTCAATTCTTAGGCCTGTCTCTAAGTCCTGTTCAGTTTTTCAGAAGGTATTTAAATATTTTAGAGGAAAAAAGGATGCTCACTGATTTAAGACACATTTTTGCACTCACAACTCTTTGTGCTTTAAGAGAAATTTTTTCAGGTCATTAGTTTATAATGTGAATTGGCGCCTAGGGATATTTTCAAAGGAAAAAAAAATGAGTATGCTTCGAGATGCAGTTTATGTGATTTGCATCATCATTTATTTCAGCTCAATTTGGGGCCCAAAACCTAACTCAAAATGAAATCACCACATGTGCAATAGTTTCTGTCTCAGCACACAATGGTCACACAGAAATCTGAAAACAGAATAGACCCTTTATCCGCAAAACAAAACATCATAACCTCCTTAAAATATTCAAGTCCTTGCAAGTTCTTATTCTTCCCTTAGTACAAAAATAAAGATAGCTTTACAAATAATTTCCAAAATATTTGGATCAAAATACCATGGGCATACCAAAATGTATTAATTCTGCAAGTTTTATCCTTGTTTCTATACCCCACTCCAACTATTCATACTGCTATGTTTGGTTGGGTCCAGTGAATATGGAACTAAATCACTAGGCTCAAAGAAAGCAAGTGTCTTCCTAAACTCAAGTTCACAGAGCAAGGTGATTTGGCTGTTATCAAGATTAATTTGATCCAACTATTATGTCAAAATAGATCATTTCCAGTCCAAAAGTTTTAACTAGAGATTTCCTAAATTCTCCATTTCCCTTAAGTATAAACAAAAAACCACAGTCCACAGTTGTTAAGTATAAACAAAACAGACATTGACGGTCCAACTATTTTGTACAACAAAAGAAACAGGTTAGAATCACTTTTCCTTCTCTTTGTAACTACCTTTCTTTTTTTTTTTTAATGAAACTACCTTTCACTTTTCCTTCTCTTGTAACTACCTTTCTTTTACATTTGTTAAGGAGACACAAGTCCTGACGTCAAGTATCTTGAGAGTGTCACAATCTTGGAAATTACAAAACGCTCTGTTCCCAATCTTGTGTACACTTTAGAATCACCAGAGGAACTTTCACAAATTACTGATTCTTAGGGCCCCACTAAGACTTAGAGTGGGCCCTGGTATCATTGTACTCTAAAAGTTCTTCTGGTAAGTCCAACGTGCAGCTAAGTGAAGAACCAATAGTCTCACAAATGTGGATCAATGACCCAGACAGGACCAAGGCTGAGGTCAAGCCAAGGGCAACCTGAAGCCGAATTTAGAACACAGATTACAAACTCAAGCGTGACAGGAACCACTTAAGTCAATGACGCAGGCAATGTGTACACACACTTTTAGACTGTGTGAGTGCCAGAGAGTGTGACAAATAAGGGAGCTGCCAGGGAGAAGGCTCCTGAGCTCTAGCTGATATTGCCATCAGGGAAACAACAGGTAACAGGTCTTCTCCGTTAATCAGAAAAAACACATATCGAGATTTTTGCATAAAATGTCCTAACTTTTCAATGTTTGGCTCAATTAAAACAACAACAACAATGTTGTAGGAGGCAAACAAAACATATAATGAAACATGCAACACGGGTTTGGCCTTTAGGCTTCAGTGTATCACTTCCGATGTAAAGGGTTGTTTCCATTCTGCAGAAACGTAGCATTATCACCATCATCACAACAATAACACCTAGCTCTCATTAAATACTTAACATGTTAGTCATTATGCTAAGAACTCTACACGATTATCTCAATTAACCTTCACCAACTTTTTAGGTTCTATTATTATTCCTCCTTTACTCAACAACTACCCCCACAAAGTCACACAGCCAGAAAGTGGTGAGGCCAGGTTCCAAACGGGTGCAGTGCAACTTCATAACCTATACCATGCTATAGTTCTTAAAAGTTTTAAATACACTCTTTAAAACCTCCACTGTTTGTACTTGCATTTCTTCAAAAATAAAATGAGAGATTATACTGATTTCTCAGGCCCTTCTTAGTTCTCAAATTCAACGGCTCTGATTCTATAACACAACTCTCAGTTGTATAAAAACATTGGTCTTTACATGTATCAGTCACCACGAATGCCCTGATAAGAATTATCTGATCAAAGGAATGGAATTAATGAATGCTCATTAAACAGTCTTTCCAAAAAAGCAGCAAAGACATAAAATTATAATAAAATTATTTCTCTCTACTGCTATAGAAAGTTGACTTCCCCATTTTACCTTTTGAAAGATGAGAAAAAGTGCTCAGAAATTCTTCATATGTTTGTTCATGACAATTAACAAACCTATCCAAGACTTCTTCAATCATTCGATCCTCATCCATAATCTCCAGTTCTGGCATTCCTAGTCACAAGGCCACCTTATCTGTGAAACAAAGAAAACCATGAGCTGGAGAGAGTCAGCCTCTCTGAAGATACACTAGATGGGTAAATGGAAGAATTCCAAGGCTCCAAGAGGACAGATCAAGATAGTTACTAGAGTAATAATCTGTAGTTCAAGACACCAGACTTTACTCATATCTTGGCTTCTGAGTTGTTATTTTTGCTTCAGTTTCCTCATTTCCATCTTCTTCATTCACGTGTCTTTTCATCTTTGTATCCTAAATGTCTACGAGCTCAGGGAGTAGCATAGAGCCGGCAGTCAATCAATATCAAGCAAAAATTAGACAGTACCTGACTTACGATGGTTCAACTTAGGATATTTTGACCTTATTGATGGTGTGAAAACAACACACATTCAGTAGAACTTGAATGTGGAGCTTTTCCCAGGCTAGCAATATGCAGTGTGGTACTCTCTCGTGATGCTAGGCAGTGACAGGGAGCCATAGCTGTCAATCAGCCACTCGACCACAAGGGTAAACAACTAATACTCTACAGTGTAGCATTAAATGCATTTTCAACTTACAGTGTGTTCAACTTGCAATGTGTTTATCTGGAGGTAACCCCATCATAAGTTGAGGAGCACCTGTGCTCATTTGAGCAGTTATTATAGTCAAATATTGCTAGGAGCTGGTAAAATACTTCAACTGTGCCTTACCTGACGTGGCTTCATGTCCTTTCATACTCCTTATCAATCTACCTGGAAAAGATTTCACATTGCCTGCATTCCTTTAAAATAGGCCACCCAGATGAAGACAATTCTCCTGATATGGTCTGCATACAGTAAGATTTGACTAATGCTCACATTCTAAATGTGACACACCTCCTGTGTAGCTGAAGATCACATTCACATTCCTGGGGACCCCCTCACATTTAACGTACAGCTAACTACATGCCTGTCAGCTAAGACACAATGCCTCAATCCTTACACAGTTTGAACTTTGTTTTTACTTGTATTTCATCTTGTTAAATTCCATTCATTCTGTATGAAATGTCATTCTTACAGAGCTTTGAGAAAATTGCCTATCTGCAGAAAGCAGGAGCGTAATTACTGCCTAAGTAGTCAGTATAATTCATGGGGGATAACAAAAAAGAGGGGTTCTCCAAACTGTAGAACAGGGAGAGAAAGCACCAAGCTTCTTATATTTTTCTAAAATAAGAGTAAAAATCTGTCACCTGTTATTAACTTTATTTATTTGATATTTATTAAAAAAAAAAAATACACCAGAAAAAAACAAAAATGTTTTCATAAGCTGACGTCCAAACTCATTTGGAGGCAAGAACTGAATTAACGTAAAGTATTTATGACTTTTATTTATTCCACTCAGTGTCACTATTCATATACTTATTGCAGAAATACTAATTGGCTTGCTTTTGAAGTGCTTTCCCAGATCCCACTAGAGATTTTGTGTAATATGTGGCCATTGCCGTGATTACCTTTCTAAGCTCCAAAACAATTCTGAATTCTAAAATACATCTGACCCCAAGGGTGTGAAGCCAAATGTACCTCTTAGGGTTGCTATAAGGATTAAAGAAGGCTACATGGCATGTCGAGAAACGTTAGCCATGATGAACAAGGTGATGATACTGGATGGGTCTTAGTATTCTGTCCTTTGCCTACACAAGGCCTTGGTTTGACTGTCACCTCTCTGACTTTGAAGGCACTGATGTTAGCTAGGATACATCAGATAACTCCACAGGCGTTACAATCCCTGGTAAACATGGTGTTGTAAAATCCCAGGCAAAAATAAAATGTGCAGCTCTGTATTAACTCAAAATGAAAGAACCTGTTTCAAGCTATTTGTAACTAATAATTAAGTATAAGAAAAAGGATCAGTTCTGGTTTAGGCAAATTTACCTGTAACACTGCCAAATTCCAACAATCCAAAGTTTAATAAATTATGCTTGCGGTTGCTGGATGAAAAATAATAAATTCAAAGGTGGCTATTAGTTCACTGTCATGTCCTTGATTCCAAGAAGTCCTTAATTCCAAGAATGTCAATCTGCTTTTCCTGAACTGGACCCCGACGAAAGTCTAAGACTGGATTACATCCATCTTGTTCTCACACCATCTCAGGCACTCTACTTCAAGCAAGTACCACACAGAAGCCACACTTGTGTTTTATATTGCTGTACATGTCTCTTTACGGATGCTTTCGGAGTGATAACAGAAAGTGCTTTACACTGTCTTTCCAATTCTCAAATTGGTAAGTATATTTTGAGTATTTAGCCTTAACACGTGTCAGTTTTACTAAAAGCAAATAATCAACAGGCTGTGCACAGCACACATTCCCAATCCTTCAAGGTCTTTAATTGTATTCCTGTGGTTATCACAATACAGAAGAGGTTATGTTTCTTTTGACTTTTTTAAGACTTTGGGAAAATCCAGTGTCACAAATTGTCATTATTCGAAGCATTTAACAAATACCCACCTTCAAATTTAGAACTCTCCTTACCTATCAGAATACAAATAACCTAATGTTAATAGTCCCCAGGGACTGACAGAGCAGACAATCATTTACCAGACAGTCAAGTGGTTTATGCAAATCCTCGTGGTTTTCTAAAAGGAAGAAATGCTTTTGCAGTTACTATTCACGTGCATTTGTGTTTTTATCATAAAGCATTTTCTAAAAAAAGAAAAGGGAGAAAGAGAGCTAGAGAGACACTTACCTGGATGACAAGATTCTTTGTTTGGGTTTGGGTTTTGTTTTCAGACTTAGAGCGTCACATGAAAGACCCAGAACAAACTGTGGTGATAAGTAAATATGTGTAAATACCTACCTACGGGTAACACTTTCACAATCACAGCCCCCACTAGGAAACAGAGAGGATGTACTGCTTTGCTTGGACTACTAAACAGGCTTGGTTGGGAACAGAGTTCTCTTCTTTTCGAGTCACTGAGAGATAATATGTCATCTTCCCAGACTCCTGTTTTCTTCTATCAAATACTAACCACTACCCAAGCCAGTTACCATTGTGTGCTCTCCGAAAGGACATTATGATGAAATGTGGTGTTTGGAATTATCACCATTAATTTAAGCACATCTTTGATGTTTATCTTCAGATCCCTGCTTGATGCAACCAACCTAAACAAAATGCAACTTTCAGAGATGAAAGTGGTGAGCCTTAGGATACAAGTTGCCATGAGCTCGTCTCCTCGTAAAGTGCAATCCCTGCTTTTTAACAGCAGAGCATATCTGGGGGGGAAAAACAAGATTTTTTTGTGAGGTTCACCACTGACACTTAAAAACAAGATATAACACGTTTTTAAAGAGTTTTACAGGGGACATCAAAGCCTACTTTCTCAAATTTTCATAGTTCTGCTCAACAAAAATCTCTTGCTGTGCGAAAAGGTAAGATGGGATATTATTAAAATAATTTGCCTTGCCTAAGGAAATGAAACCATCAACCTTGGTACTTCACAGGATGGGTCTCCTTTTATATTTTGGAAAATGGACAAACCTCAAAAAGACCAAGTTGCATTGTAACTGCACCAATTTATTTATATGATAAAAGAAACCTGGTATGAACTGATTTCTTCTTCCTTGACTGAACTACACCTATTTTGCATCTCTAATTTTTTTTTTTTTTGTCTTTTAGATCATATTAAGAAGACAGAAAGAAATGACTACAGATTCTCAGAGTCAAGAGCTAGTCCAATCATAGAGAATACATGAATGATTCTGGGAAAGAAATTTTAGGTGGGGTTTTTGTTCACTAATGACTCTCTGATGAGGAGTATTGTGTGGTTCTCATACCATAAATAGTCATGATATGCTCATGACTATGCATTTTTAGGTATACATGAAGTTAGCAGCAAATAAAGCAAAAAGCAGCACTCTCACCCTAGATAAGTATAGTCATGCCCCCAACTACATTCTGTACCCCAGTAACTGTTGTTTCAGACACCTACCAATAAAAATAAGAAAACAAAGGAAAAGATAAAAGGAATAAAGAGAAGACATAAACACAAATCTTACGAACTAGAAAGCGATCTAAATTCCTCGACTGTTTTTTTATCAGGATGAGATTTTTAAAAATACAATTCTAACATCAAATAATACACTGCACTTCACGTCATAAGCTTATCCCAACAAATCCAATCTAACACTTAAAAGGCATGGAATTCTTCATTATCACCAAAAAAGTTGTTAGTATAAGCCATCTCCGCTTCTACATAAATTCTGCACCTCTGCAGTGAATATTAAAGGAAGCTTTTAGAGGGAGGCACGAAAGGCTTGGGATTACTGTTGACTACAAAGCCTTGGGAAAGAGAAGTTGCATATATACCACATCTTTAGCCAATCATTTATCGAAGGACACTTTGGTTGTTTCCATGTCGTGGCCACGGTTAATAACGCTGCAGTGAACATCGGAGTACATATATCTTTAGGGATCAATGTTTTCAGATTTTTGGGGGGAGATACCCAGGAGAGTGATTGCTGGGTCATATGGTAATTCTATTTTTTGAGGAACCTCCATACTGTTTTCCATATGGTGATAGAAGGAGAAGTGACTCTGGGTGGTGAGCATACCACGTGATATATAGATAATGTATTATAGGAATGCACACTTGAAACCTATGTAATGTTACTGACCATTGTCACCCCAATAAATTTAATTAAAAAAAGAAAAATCTTTCTAATGCAAAACAACTAAAAATGTTTTTTAAACTCTGGGAAAAAAAAGAAAGAAAAGTTGTATTATCATCGATGAAGAGGTCTCAGTAGTATGCATACCATAGCTATCCTTTTTTTCTTGACAAAATTGCATCTTAAGGAAGCAAAACAGAAGCCACCCATCCTAAAACTGCATCTAATAAAAACTGTGGGCTCACTACTTGCTTACCATGAACACAGATATCATAAAGTTTGCTTTAATAAAGACAGATCTAGTTCCTCACCTAAAGAGGATTATAATCTATGTGGTCAATATAGGACTCCATTTTTGTAACATGACTCTAATGACCTGTTTCACGATTATTTTTAAATTAGAGCAATATGGAATGGAATGAAATCATTTTAAAATGAAGTTTGTAAGAGGAATAAGAACAACAAAAACATGTCAAGGCAAAATAGTGGATTTTATAAAGAAAGCAGGAAAAATATATAGATGACCTTTAAAACACAGGGCTAAGATGAGGATAAGAATTCTTAGGCTTGCCACCAAAAGCATGATCCTCAAGAGAAAAAATGGATACATTAAGCCTCAGAAAAATAAAAACTTTGCTCTGTGAAAGAGCCTGTTAAGAAGATGAAAAGAAAAATTGCAGGCTGGGAGAAAATATTTGTAAGTCACATATTCCACAAACGACTAGGATACAGAATACATAAAGAACTCTCAAAATTCAACATTAAAGAAAAATCCAATTTAAAAAGGAGGAAAGACATTTCACCAAAGAGAATATATGAAAAGCAAATAACCTCATGAACAGATTCAATATCGTTAGCCATTAGAGAAACACAAATTAAAACCACAATGAGATACCACTACAGACGTATTACTAGAAATGGAGAAAATGAAAAATTGTGGGACCACCAAATGGTGGCAAGGATGCAGAAAAAGTGGGGTAACTCATACATGGCTGGTGGCAGTGCAAACTGGTTCAGCCACTCTGAAAAACAGTTTGGCAGTTCCTTACAAAACTGAAAATGGACTTACCATCCAAACTACCAGATGCACTCTTGGCATTTATCCCAGAGAAATACAGACTTATTCATCTATGCAAAAACTTGTATATGATTGCTCATAGCAGCTATATTTGTAATGATAGGAAACGACCCAAATGTCCTTTAATGGGTGAATGGCAAACAAACTGGGGTACATCCATACCATGGAATATTACTCAGCGATAAAGAGGAACAAACCATGGATTCATGCAATAATTTGGATGAGCCTCCAAGAAATTATGTGGAGTGAAAAAAGCCAACCTCAAAAGGCTGTACACATATTGCATGATTCCATTTATGAAACATTCATGAAATGACATAATTAAAGAGATGGAGAACAGATTAGTGGTTGCTGGGGTTGAAAATGAGGGAAGGAAATGGATGTGGATATAAATGGGGTAATGTGAATCTTGTGATGGTGGTTCCTGAGTATCTTAATTGTGGTGGTGGTTACACAAGTCTACATGTGTGATACAGTTGAACTACTCACAAATACAAATGAGTGTATAGATAACGGGTGAAACCTGAACATGCTTTGTGGATTCTACCAATATCGATTTCTGAAATTGTAATACTACAGTTATACAATGTAACATTGCAGTGTTAATAATGCAAAAGGCTGGACCACAGGTGCTTGGAATCTGTACATGTCTTTGCAACTTCATGTGAATCTGTCCTGTCAATCTATAATTATTTTAAAATTAAAAGTTTAAAAAGGGGAAGAGGAGCAGAAGAAGGGTAAGCCAATTAAGGCAAAAGAAGTTTAGGAGAAGAAAATGATCACCGAAAGTTTTACCGAGAATGTTGGAACTCAGGCACACTGATTGCTTTCCCCCTGCAGAAAGCTCTGGGGGATGGGAATAATACTAATCTATAAAATTACATGTTTAAGCAGAAACTTTCCTCTTGAAAAATTTGCTTCCCTTTCCTGCTTATTCATGCAAGCTACTGTAATGAGGTTTCTTGAGGCTATCATTCATTACGCCTTGCTGTTCATCAGCAGATTGTATAAAATCAATTTTATTTCTCCAAAATATACTCTTCCTCCAAGCTGTTTAAGTCTATCCAGAAATATCTGCATTGACTCACTGAGGCAGGTCAACTGAGTATTAGACTGTTTTCAATTACACAGTCATTAATTCCATTAAACAAAGAATAACACAAACAGTTAAGCATTCAAACTTCCTCTCCCTGCTCACTCCCGGTGGACATAGAATCTGCAGGATATACCCATCAGACAAATGTCAGAAAATGCACTGTTTTTGAAATCAAGAAGACTCCCCTTTCACTACCATTTTTACTTCTTTCATTTGCTTTTGTGAAAAATTTAGAGTTGTGGGTAATCACAAGTAAATACCCTACCTTCACATCCTGACAAAACTCCTACATCAGTTGACCTCTACACTAGTATAATGATCAAGGAAAATGTATAATACACGTGCCAACCACGTTCAGAACTGATCTCCTGGCTTCAGGAACGTGATTAACTATGTCAGTGAGTTACACACGAAAACATGAGTGTTTCAGTGAGCATTTTTTCAAGGCGCCTGATAAAGATGGGAATCTGTAAGGCAGTAGTTTCTGAGTCTACTGGATAGCTCTATAATCACGCAATAATATTTCAACCATAAAAGATGTATTAGCTCATGACAATCCCACATGCGTATGGAATGCAATGTCCCATTAACGCTGATTTGATCTGTACGACAACTGTAACACAAAGGCACCCACTCTGGATTGAAGTTTCCCAGCTTCCTGAGCCTGCCAGCCACCTGCACAGTGCACAGTACTGTAATAGTACCAGAAAACCTGCTTGAAAGCAAAACCTGCACAGCTACTAAGAAGCAGGTGTAGGCCAACCAAACGAAATCAACTCTGTTTGCAGGAATTCATTTCTAAGCATTTCAAAACGCCAGCTCTTGCAAATAAAATCGACCTTTTCATTTGACATTCTCTTAAAAGAAATAAGATTTTAAAGAATGTGTTTCCCAACTATACTTAATTCTAAATTCTTGTGAATGTGAAATTATAAGTGGGCTTGAAGAGGTAATAGAGTGGTTCCCTAGCTTCTAATCACTCTCAGCGTTTTATTTTCAATTGTGCCTCAATGTACACAACACATACACATACAGACACACACAATTTCTTTTTACCAACATGGTTTCTATACTCAAAGGTAGAAATTTAAAAACACAAATTCCCTCCTCTAAAATTTTTAAGTGAATTTTTTTGTTATAGTACAACATTGTAACGAAATCTTTCTCCCTTTAACTTTTTTTTTTCTCCCTTTAACTTTAAAGCAAAGTGTCTACCTTAAACCAGAGAACATGGAACATAGGAAAATATCAGTCATTCTGGTCAGGTGGCCATATTTAATTAATTGCTTTAAATAAAAAATGACAAGTCACTTGTCATGTTCTTCTCTTGACAATCCATCATACTAACTGTAGATTGCTTCCCTCTATATAGTTCCTTTTCCTTCCTCTTTTCTCCTCTTTGCCACTTTCAGTTGTGGCTCCTATTGTGGGATTTACTCAACAAGCCAAACATCTCCCTTTCCTATACTATTTATATGATTCTATTAAAACTCAGCCACTTATTAAAACTTTTTGAATTGTCCATGACTATCAAAATGCTATGAAAAGTTTCCACTGACCTTATTTCAAACATTGATTAACTCACTGAGCAACAATGTAATTTCAGTTGTTTCTCCATTTATAAAATGGGGCTGGCAATGCTTGAGAGGTGCACTGGACTTCGACAAACACTGTCATGAGTTCACAGAGAATGCTTCTCCCGTCTCGCCTCAACCCACCGTGTACACACACACCTGCAGCTGTGTTACCCTTATCAAGTTATTTAACTTTTCTGGCCTTACCTATTATTAATAGTTCGAATGTAAAAATAAAGGGACTGGATTTGAAGCTGGCGTTCCATCTCTGACAGTCTATTTTTCTCCAGTTATGCTTCCTTTTTATTCAATTACTATATCAGAATCTCATTACTTGGATCTCCCCTGTGGAATAAAAATTATTTTATTCTGAAATTGCACTGACTTTGTATCCTTTAATCGTCCACTGTTTCTTAGATTTAAGGTGGGAGAAATCAATATATTTCAGTCCAAGAGGGAATCTGATTCTGCCTCAAGGTTTAAGAATAGGCTGAATAACCTATAATTTCTTGGTGAAACCTGTGGTTTCTTGGTGAACTTTTAAGTACTTTTAAGGGTGAATGTGGGAAGAATACGAGGTGTGTACATCCACAAGCAAAACTTGCTTCGTATGTCCCTTAAGGGCAAGACCTATCTCTGTGAATTTTTTTCTATTTCTCCACATGACTATCCACAGTGGATTCTCAGTAAATACTGTTTACTATTTCACTATTGTATGTACATAGAAACTACTATTTAGTTTCTATGCTGAGCACTTTGGTAGACTGGGACCTAGATTGAGACCACTGCAAGTCTAATGCTCTCCTAATGTTGTGGCAAGGGCTCAGGGTTTTAAAACTCATTTCTAAATGTATTGCTAATTTCTCGTTTCAGGAGATGACTAACACATTCAGCAACACACTGCCTGTTTTCTGGTGTTAGAAAAATGCAAAGGCTAAAACACTTGCCTAAACCTACCCATGGTTTCTATGTTGTGGTTCTCATCTTGTATTTACTGTGTTGGAGATATCCAATATGTTGTTAACTTTATGAGAGCTATAATTGATGCTGGAATTTCAAGTATCATGTTCATTATATAGCACCTTAAATAGGTGAGGGAAATAATCCAGGACTCTTTTGCAGACAAAGAAAGAATCATCATGGATGTCATTAGAAAAGAAGACGATGCTTTTTTTAAAGGATGGACCAACATTTCAAATGATGAAAATATGCTAAACAACTGAGTTACTCATCAGTTTAAGAAAAAAAAAAAACAACCTGAAAATAGAACCTAAAATTTTGCAAAAAGATGAAATAGTCACTTACACCAATATATTTATATCATTATCATCGTCCTCATCATCAGAGATTTACTGAGTACACTCTTTATACCAGACACTTTATATCCATTAATCTTCACAATCAAGCAGGTATCATCCCAGGAAACTGAACCTCAAAAAGGTCATTCAGCTAGTAAGAGGCAGAACTGAGACTCAAATCCAGATCTGTCTCCCTCTCCTCACTGCGTTCTATCATCTAAGCCACATGGAAACGGATTAAATGACCAACAAGAGTGGATGGTCAGATAAGCTATGTTACATTTCCTTAGTGAAATTGCAGGCAACTGTTAAATATTATAAAGGTAAAAATACGATCTATACTTCATAGTGTATATGAAATGTTATTTTAAATGCATTCTCATTATAACTAGGTAAAAATGTGTATGTATTCGGATAAACATTAGAACAGAGCACAAAGAAATGAAGAATTGTATCGTTAGGTGATAGACTTCATGGGTGGTATATATTTTTCTTGGTGTAACTGTTTTTAATGAACTGTTTTAAATTACGTCAGCTACAGTAATCAAAACAGTGTGGTACTGGTGAAAGAATAGGCACACGGATCAGTCGAACAGAACACAGAGGCCAGAAATAGACCCACATAAACATAATTTAGTTAACTGTCCTTTGACAAAGGAGCAGAGGCAATACAAAGTAGCATAAATAGTCTTTTCAACAAATGATTCTGGAACAAATGGATATCCACAAGCAAAAAGAAAAAATTAATCCAACCACAGACCTTATATTCTTCACAAAACCTAACTCAAAATGGACCACAGACCTAAACATAAAACCATACACACAAAACTATAAAGTTCCTAAGAGATAACGTAGAAGAAAACCTCGATGATCTTGGGTATGGTGACAACATTTTAGATGCAATACCAAAGGCATGATCCATGAAATTAATAATTGATAAAATGGACTTCATTAAAATTAAAAACTTCTGCTCTACAAAAGAAACAGAATAGAGATAATATCTGCAAGAGACCCATCTGATAAAGGCCTGTTATCCAAAATATACAAAGAACTCTTAAAATTCAACAATAAGAAAACCATCCAATTTTTAAAATAGGCTAAAGACTTTGACACCTCAAGAAAATATACAGATGACAAATAAGCCCATGAAAAGATGCTCCGTATCATATGTCATCAGGGAAATGTAAATTAAAATGCGATGACACGGTACATCTATTAGGACAGCCAAAATCCAGAACACTGACAACGCCAAATGCGGGTGAGGACATATAACAGGAACTCTCATTCATTTCTGGTGGGAATGCAAAATTGCACAGCCACTTTGGAAGACACTTTGGTGTTTTCTTACAACACTAAACGTACTTACCATGTGATCCATCAGTCACACTCCTTGGTATTAACCAAAGGAGCTGAAAACATGTCTACACAAATACGTACATGTGGATATTTATAGCAGCTTTATTCATAAATGTCAAAACCTGAAAGCAACTGAGATGTCTTGCAGTAGAAGAATGGATAAACTGTGGTACGGCCAGACAACGGAATATTATTCAGTGCTAAAACGAAGTGAGCTACCAAGCCAGGAAAACACACGGAGGAAGCTTACATGCATATGACTAAGTGAAAGAAGTCCAACTAAAAAGGCTACGCACTGTATGATTCCAACTACAGGCACACTTCGTTTTATTGCATTTCACAGGTGTTGCATTTTTTACAAATTGAAGGCAAGACTCTCCACCAGCAAAATGATTATGACTCGCTTTACTGCCATACTTTTTGTATTATGGTGGTCTGGAACTGAAACTGCAATACCTTCAAGGGAGGCCTGCATGTGACATTCTGGAAAAGGTAAAACTATGAAAACAGTAAAAAGATAGGTGGTTGCCGGGAGTTAGGGGGGAGGGAGGGACGAATAGGCAGAGTATTTTTAGGGCAGTGAATCTATTCTGCATGAAACTGTAATGGTAGATACGTGTCATTTGACACTTGTCCAAAGCCACAGACTACACAATACCAAGAGTGAAGCTTGATGTAAACTATGGACTTTGCATAATAACATGTCAATGTGGATTCATCAGTGGTAACGAATGTACCTCAGGTGGGGGGGTGTTGATAATGGGGGAGGCTGTGCATGAGTGGCACAGGAGGTATATGAGAAATCTCTAACTTCCACTCAATTTTGTTGTCAATCTAAAACTTCTCTAAAAAAATAAAGTCTATTAAAAAATTAAGTCAACTCTTGCTCCCTTTGGTTTGTTCTTCGATTGTTAAATTTTGGGATGGGGGTCAGAGAAGCTACCAACATAGTTTTTATTATTGAGACCACTGTGGAATATCTTCCTTGGCTAACCACTCCAAAGATCATCTCATTTAATCTTCTGCAACAATCCTTTGAGGTCAATATTTCTGTTATCCCTATTTCAGAGATGGGGAAACTGAGGCCTAGAGAGTAAGTTGACTCCACCTGGCAGACCTGCCAGCAAAGAGAAAACCAGGCCAGCTTGGTGGGCCAAAGCCCACCATCTTAATCATTCCACCGTCCAATATTACACAGCAGCTCCCTGCTATAAAGTTGCTGGTAGGCCTCCAATAATTAGAACTCCTTCTGAGCCTAGCATTAAAGAAAACGAGACCATGGAAGAGTAATCCAAAGTCAAAAATGATTGACATTGGTATTAGCAGTCTCTGCTTTAAGAACAATAATTTCCCATTTGATTCATAATAGGATTTATTTAAACCATAGTAATTATATTCATTTTTGCCTGTGTTTTTCTAAAAAGAAGTTTAATAAAAATATAAATCAGGTTTCAACCAGGTTTTTCTTTTGTCTTTGCAGATGAATAGTGGACTGTGTTTGCACTGTTTGCCAGTAAGGAAATAGTTAATTCTTGAGGGTACCCCCTAGAGGATATCTCCCTCAACCATCTAAAGAAAAAAAAAAAAGGTCACAGTCAGTTACTCCCCTTAGATCAGTGAGTGTTCACGGGAACATCTGTAGACACACAAACACACTCTCTTTAGCGTCAGCCTTCTGCTTGCCACGGTCAGAGTGGGCAGTCAGTGAATCTTCCCCAAGTGCTGACATTTAATACCTCGTTTAGCGGCAAAGATTCAAAGAGGGGTGAGCAGCCCCTTTGGCCTGCAGGTAGGTCCAATACCTTCATTTCTACCGACGTTAAAAGATGGGCACTTATGTTTGTCAACTTTAAGGGAAAGACAATGTCCCCTTCAGCAGCATGTCAGTTAGCAGGTGGAATGGGTGTCCCGATGGGGAAGGGATGATGTAGAATTTGGAAACTATGGGACTTTCTGGTCTCAAGCTTCTGCAAGGATTTAATTCCTGTGACATCAGAGCCCATGTATTAATTTTAGCCCATAAATTCTGGCATAAGTGCCAGAAAGAAGACCTAATTCTGGTTTTACTGCCAGCAAAAAAATAAAATAAAAAAATTAAAGAATGTATGCCTCAAATCTGATTAGCCATGCAAGATATGGTTAATTCATAGATATGGTTAACGCACTAAGTGGCTGCAGTTTCATGAGGTTACCTGCTATTTTGGAGCAATCAGGAAAACATGGGCAACGCTGATCAGTAAGTTTTCATGCTTCAGAGTACAGTACTTTTCTTTGGAGGGAAAGAGAGTCAGTTCAGACACAGGAAACTACAAATCCAGACCTCACACTATTAGTTCTCTTTTGATTCTCAACTATGCCCTCGCTTCACAGTACATAAATGAAAATCTCCCTGCTGAGAAAAGTTAGCATGGGGTTGGGAAAATTGTATAAATTTATTGGGCCTATATTTCTGTCTTTTAAAAAGAATCTTCAATGTGTTGACTTTGAAACTTCCTTCAGTTGAAGAACAGTGTCTTCTTTTTCAAAACCTGCCTGTTTTTATCTAGCCTATTTAAAGAAAGATTATTTTAGGTCTAGTATAACCTTTTAAAAACTCTTACAATAAAGGATGTGACTAATATAGTCATATTAAAACCATGAAAAATATCCAATAATCCACTACAGTGAAAATATATTCAAGTTAATAAAGCAAAACTTCAAAAACTAAATAAATAGTGCAAGATAATGTAAAAAACACTCAGTGTTCCTGTTTATTCTTTAAATACATAAGTCATCTGGTCATGGTTTAAAATGGGTAACTTAAAAATTAAATACACAAATATCTGAACTGTGTTACAAGAGGAGATGATCAACAGTTTTAGCACTGTTTTCAGGGCCCTGAAATTATGATGTGTGCCAATAGCAGGGAATCAAAGAGAGAACAGGTCAGAAATCTTTAGGGACCCAAGCTAAGCTATGAAAAATGGGTAGTACTCCTTTTGTCTTGCCCAAGAAAATGTTTCTGTCTAATCTACAATAATCATGTTTTCGTTTATGAGAAGCCACACTCCCGAGGACAACCTTAAAATGAAGCCAACAGGCTACCATGAAAATATATTTTTTTAAAGTTTACAGTTTAAAAGCAAGTGTTCTTGGTATATGTTCACCCTTTGGGATCTGGAATCCATTACCCCTGGATGGCTTGTTTGATACCCCACTAACAACCTTCATAGGGTTTAAAACAAGCAGGCGTTGGCTTCGGCGCTCGTTCCACCCAAAAGTGGGCAACTCTCTGACAATCACCACATAGCATGATGCGTATAATCACTTCTGGTTTTCATTTACTGAATTGAGGGTCAACAGTATTTCCTCTTAGTTCCTTTAGTTGCACAGACGCCTTCTCTTCTGTCTACTTGGATAGGCCATGAATAAAGAAAACACTTGTCCAGTGTTTCATAATCAGGGCAAGTTGCTGAACCTACAAACCACTATCGTCTGAGGAAGAGAGAGGCTTGCTTTCCTAACTTTAGTAATAGTCTTTCTCATTCACCACTTCTCACTTGGTTTAATAACCCACACGATTGCTATTAAAATATCCTGCCTTCAGGAAGCTCCCAAGTAAACTAAAACTAACAGTAAGAAGAGAATACTTAGCAATTAATTGCATCTAATCCATAGAAGTGCTTCAAGGCAAAAAGCCCCACCAACATCTCATTAGACTGACCTTAGATCCTAAAAGATCCAAGGAACCTTTGCAGGGGAAATAAAAATATCATATCAACTAACATTTATTGAATACTTATTATGTGCTATGTGATTTACATGTTATTCCATTTATTCTTCAAAAAAAAACCCAATGAATAGGCACTAATATTATCCCCACTTTACAGATAAGAACAAAGAGAAAATAACTTGCCCATGATAGTTACACAGCAACTAAGTTTTAGAGCCCAAATTTGGACTCAGACAATCCAGCTTCAGAGTCTACATATTTAATGAGGGGTTTGAGAAAGGGCAACAAAAAGAATGAAATATTTCCTATTATTTAAGTTGGACTCACCATCAGCACCTACATTGTATATGCTTATGCAATTTTCATGAGCCTAGAAAAGTATCCACGTATACCCACTGACCAGATTCCCAGATCCTAAAGCCCTTCTAATCATCTCCGACATTATAAATATCATCTGCCATGACCAGCAGGTAATTGTGTACTAACAATCTTATTTTCGGTAAGTTCAAGCATAATGCTAACTATGACTTACCATGTGCAAAGCCTTGTTCTAAGTCCTTTACATATATGAATTTACTAAGCATCAATTACATCAACCTAGGAGGTAGGTAAAATTGTTTTCTCATTTTACAGGTGAGGAAACTGAGGCAGAGGGAGGTTAAATTACTTGCCCAAGGTCACGTAGTTAGTAAGTGACAGAGCCAAGATTTGAATCCAGCCAGTGGGCCTTCAGAGTCCATACACTTAGCCACTGTCTTACACAGTTTTTTTAAACATTTTAACAACTTACTCTTAAAAGTCGAGGATTCTGTGCTACTTTGTTTCCTTTAACCTTTGGTTCCTAGGACTTCACCCTGCAAACAAGGAGTGTATTTTTATCATTAAGGCTCCCGACATCTCCCTAAGGTAGGTGATAATAAGAATAAAAACGTATCAAGCTTACTTCATCTGGTAAATACCTTTTCTAAAAATATTATAAAATGTTAACTCCTGAATGATTCTGGCAACTCTTTGCTTAGCGTGTGCTTATTACAGTTGCGAAAAGAATGACTTCAAATTTCTTGGGCAGGAAAGAGAGTCTGAAATAACAGCTACTAACTCCATTTTAAAGGGAGCGGGAGTGGAAAGGGGGGGGGGTGGGGAGGAAGAAAGAGAGGTGTTTAGGAATCCTCTCCACTTCCCTAAAAGACCCTAAAAACCGAGCAAGAGCAACCGAGAAAACAACAGGCCTTCGACGTGGCACTCGCTGACGTCTACCTACTGTGTTTTTATCACTAACTAACGAAAGGGGTGGCACACATCTTTCCGAGATAATTTCTCCCCTGCACTGATCTTTCGGTTCTGCAAAGCGGTCACGGCTTTTGTAAGTAACGTGGGTGGCCCGGTCTCCCCAACGCCAACCCCTAAGGATGCTCGGAGGTGCAGCTCTGCGTGGGGAGTCACAGCGTCCGCAGTGCTCAGCCACGCACCTCGGCCGCGCGTCCTTCAGGCTGCGGGTTCCAGGAAACCCGACCCGGGCCAGAAGCAGCGATGCTTCCTACGAAGTCACCTGGTTCAGAGGCCCCGGGATAAGCACCGGCAACCCCCGGGCAGAGGGCTGCCTGAAGCCCCTCCCGGTGCTGCAGCCTTCCGGTAACCCGGATGTGGGGTCTGCGTCAAGGACTCTCACCTCCCATTCCCTAGTTTTCCTCCTGGGCTCCCATCTAGTCACTTGGCACTTGTGGCGTCTTTTTTCAGAGAGACATCCTAGAAGTCTCCTCTCCCGGGGCAACACAAACTCTCGTCGCCGCACGGCCCATAGCGAACGGATTCCTGGGAAATGTAGTTCATTCTGACGTCAAGGGGTGAGTCCTTTAAGGGAAAACAGGACTACAATTCCCAGAAATCTAAGGGAGGCTAGTCCCGGTCTAAAACGTGTCCCAGCGGCTGGGATTTTGTTAGGCGGGAAGATTCTGTGACTCTTTGCTTACCTAGCTGCCTGGGTTTTGCTAATTCAGTCCCACTACAAGCTTATGGGAGAACTTTATTTTTAACATGCTTTCCACATGTGAGGGGATATAAACACAATGATTTATATGAAGTGATATAGTAAGTCAATTTTGTTTTTCATAATTCTTTCAGACAAAAGATCTACCCATCATCAGAAAATATGTCGCTACAGATGGTAACAGTCAGTAATAACATAACTTTAATTCAACCAGGCTTCTCCCTGATGAATTTTGATGGGCAAGTTTTCTTCTTTGGCCAAAAAGGCTGGCCCAAGAGGTCCTGCCCCACTGGCGTTTTCCATTTTGATGTGAAGCATAACCATCTCAAACTGAAGCCTGCAGTTTTCTCTAAGGATTCCTGCTATCTTCCTCCTCTACGCTACCCCGCCACTTGCACATTCAAAGGCAGCCTAGACTCTGAAAAGTATCAATACATTATCCATGGAGGGAAAACACCAAACAATGAGCTTTCAGATAAGATTTACGTCATGTCTGTTATGTGCAAGAACAACAAAAAGGTTACTTTTCGCTGCACTGAGAAAGACTTGGTAGGAGATGTGCCGGAAGCCAGATATGGTCATTCCATTGATGTGGTATATAGTCGAGGGAAGACTATGGGAGTTCTCTTCGGTGGACGAGCATACATACCATCTGCCCAAAGAACCACAGAAAAATGGAATAGTGTAGCTGACTGCCTGCCCCATATTTTCTTGGTGGATTTTGAATTTGGGTGCTCTACATCATACATTCTTCCAGAACTTCAAGATGGACTATCTTTTCATGTTTCCATTGCCAGAAATGATACCATTTATATTCTAGGAGGACATTCCCTTGCCAATAACATCCGCCCTGCCAACCTATACAGAATAAAGGTTGATCTCCCCCTGGGTAGCCCAGCTGTAAATTGCACAGTTTTGCCAGGAGGAATATCTGTCTCCAGTGCAATCCTGACTCAAACAAACAAGGATGAATTTGTTATTGTGGGTGGCTATCAGCTTGAAAATCAAAAAAGAATGGTCTGCAACATTGTCTCTTTTGAGGACAACAAGATTGAAATTCGTGAAATGGAGACCCCAGATTGGACCCCAGATATTAAGCACAGCAAGATATGGTTTGGAAGCAACATGGGAAATGGAACTGTATTCCTTGGCATACCAGGAGACAATAAACAGGCTGTTTCAGAATCATTCTATTTCTATATGCTGAAATGTGCTGAAGATGATGTGAGTGAAGATCAGAAAGCATTCACAAATAGTCAGACATCAACAGAAGACCCAGGAGACTCCACTCCCTTTGAAGACTCAGAAGAGTTTTGTTTCAGTGCAGAAGCAACTAGTTTTGATGGTGATGATGAATTTGATACCTATAATGAAGATGATGAGGAAGATGAGTCTGAGACTGGCTATTGGATTACATGCTGCCCTACTTGTGATGTGGATATCAACACCTGGGTACCATTTTATTCCACCGAGCTCAACAAACCTGCCATGATCTATTGCTCTCATGGAGATGGGCACTGGGTCCATGCCCAGTGCATGGATCTGGCAGAACGCACGCTCATCCATCTCTCAGAAGGAAGCAACAAGTATTACTGCAATGAGCATGTGGAGATAGCAAGAGCATTGCAAACCCCAAAAAGAGTCCTGCCCTTAAAAAAGCCTCCACTGAAATCCCTCCACAAAAAAGGTTCTGGGAAAATTCTCACTCCTGCCAAGAAATCCTTTCTTAGAAGGTTGTTTGATTAGTTTCACAAAAGCCTTTCAGATTCAAGTGCATCAAATTTGAAAAACTATTTTAAAGAATCATAACAATGATAAAATGATTGCCTATTTTCATTTATTGAAAACACCTGTGTTTTCTTTTAGTTATATGAATTCAGTGCCAGTTAAAAGTGTTTATAATACAATGCTAAGTACTTGAAAATGCTTCGCTCAAATATTTTACTCAAATATCTTAAATGAGAATTTCTGATCTGATTTTTTTTGTTCAAAGAGTCTTAAATACAGAAGCAGTAATAATAATAAGATAGATGATAGATATGAATAGATAGATAGATAGATAGATAGATAGATAGATAGATAGACTCAATTGACATGAAGAAATAGAAAAGAAATCTGCAGTTTGTTACATTTTATCAAGTTATCTGCATGCACTTTCTTCAAAGGCACTCCCATTGTATGGTATACAAATGATGAACCAAAGCCAGTCACTTGAACCAATTCTTGGAGAGATTTATTGAAAACTGAAGTCCACTGACACTTAGCCCTCTGATAAAGGAAGATGAGTGAAGAGTACACTAAAAAAGACCACAAAATAAATCTCATGGTGCAGACTCATGTTGTTTATTTCCCCAATAATAAAATTTTAAATAATTTCCAATTATTTAAAATTAGTTAAAAGGTAAAATATTTCAAATGGGGAAAAATAAATTTGTGTATGTGTCTAATTAGTATGTGAAGTTTGCTGCCAGTGAAAATCATAAAATGGGTGAGCTTTCTAAGGTTCAATTAAATACTTTCTAGAATGAAGGTTAAAAGGATTGTTAATTTTGAAGCTTCAGGACATCAATTTATAAATAGATGATCTTAGAAACAAATACTTTCCCTTGTGGTGTATCTTTCTGGAAAAGCATTGTAAGAGCCTAAGCCATCACCTGTTATTCATCAGTCTTCAACGAGAGTCCACAATGTGTAAGGTGCTATTGCAAAGTTTAGGGAAACATGAACCATACAAGAGAAAATACCCTGGGACACAAAGTCTTCTGCTAACCGTTCCATGTCTTAGATACTAAAATTAACTTGAATAAATTAAATCATCTTCATTTTCTTTCACTAATGTTGCTTGATGAATATTCCTTTTAAATAATTTACTGTAGCATTGTTTTGATTTGTTGTTTCTATCACCTACATAAAATTAATAAAATACTAAAATGCCTTCTGTTTATATTGATTTCATCCAATTATTAACATTCGTAGCTACCCAATTAAGGGCAAAATTATACTATTTAATTTTCTTAGGATCACTCTACTTTGATTTATTTTTTATGTGTTAGCAGAAACTGGCATAAGTTAGAGCTGAAATAGAGTTCAAAAGAGTTATTACTCCCTCTGAAGGTATTAAGTTGGTGCAAAAGTAATTTTGGTTTTTGCAATTACTTTTAACCTTTCAAACCGCAGTTACTTTTGCACCAACCTGATAGATACTTTCCCTTATCTTGATTTGTCTATAGTGACTGAGTGGTTAAAGAATTATTGCCATATTTGTTTTGTAGTCAATGGTATCAAGATGTGATGATCTAAGTGATTTAATTCTGAACTCGCTGGGTTCTATAGTTAGACTCAGATATGTAGTTAAACCTAGCATAGCTACTTTTGGGGTCTGTGGGGGGAGTTAAGGGAGTTTCAAGAGCAAGTATTTTGTTTTTACTTATCATGTATTTGAGTGAAAATAGATCTTTTTAAGTCATCTCACAAATGAGCTCATCAGATGTGACTTCAAGGTAATAAGCATACGCAAACATTGAAATGAACAACATAAGAAGAGTACGCTCTTATTCCAAGGATATACTGCTTTTGCCTAAAACATTTCTAGGCTCGTGTTTCAATCACCTTCAGAGCTTGTGGTTCATTCTTTTGAAGATATTTAACAATTGTTCCTGTTCCTTCATTAGAGATAGTGTTGATTTCTGAAAACAGACAAACGTCATCCAAAGCCTAATAGGGTGTAACTCAGTAAGTATTATATAACCACTTTAGCTCAAAAGGAAGTCTTGCATACAAGCTAACAAAATGGGTTTTCTGATATAACTCATAAATAGATCCAGAAGATAAGTGTTGAAATTGTTTACACAAGAATAATATCAACAAATAAGTATATGGCTTTCCACGGTGACCATTTTAAGGGACTACCATCATCTATTAGTACAAATGACTCTAATATGTCAGGAGAAGGCAAAGCATAATTTAAAAATAAATAGTTGGCCTCAAAGCTCTGAGGTGAGATGAAGCTTGTCACATTTGAGAATCTGAAAGAAGGTCAGTCTGGACAACACATAGCCAACAAGGGGAGTATGGAGTGGCGTGAGCCTGGAAAGATAAGCAGATGCCAGTCTGGGCCACCCATTTTTCATCGGTCAAATAATAACACATAGAACTTCATTCATATCATTTTGGCTTATCCCCTCCTTCTTACCTCTGTTTCACTATTCCCTTCACTCTGTGTGCTCAACCTCCCAAAATGCTGAACTGTTAACATTTGTAGTAAGCACCCCTAGGTGTTTCAGTACTCAGGGTTTTTGAGAAACCCATTCCTTCTGCAGGGCATACCTTCCCCTCTTGCGCTTTATAGCTCTTGCTAATACCCTGCTCCATCTGACCTATTCCTATCCATTCTTTACATCCCATTTCAAATAGCTGTCCTGCCAGGAAACTGAACCCCATCACCTCCTTGATAACTATAGTGCTTACACATCTCGGCTTATATACTCAGAAGTCCAAGAAACAAATCTCTCTGTATTTTTCCATAACTCAACTCACAATATATGCACCTCTTTTACTGCGTATCAGAAATTTTATTTCAATAAATTTAGGGTTCACCCCCTCCACCCAACTTTTGAGCCAAGTCCCAGGGAGAAATGTAATGCTGAGTTGTCAGGAGTGGGGGTGAAACATCTAGCGCTTAGGGTCATCATCCCTCCTCACTAGCTTCTGTTACCACATCCACACTCCCACCTGGCCTGAGGTTCCCGGCTTTGAAGATGACGCAGAGTTGCACTTCAGTCTCAAACAAAAGACATCTTTAGGTCTAGTTCTCTATCTATCTATCTATCTCTCAGCTGTTTTCAGGTCCCAAGTGGGCTCACATGATAATGAGGAGATCATTCTGCCCCTTCCTCTCCCAGAGTAGCCACAGTTCTCTCTGCAAGACCATCTAAGACTTTTCTATTTCTGTCCACTCTTGGGCACATCCTACTGCTTCTGCACCTTACTCGGACAGAGAACCTCTTCTTGACCATCTCTGGTTAAATATACCTCACCACCATCTTGCCTTCGGATGTCACTGGCTTCCTCAGCTCTATCAGAAAAGCTCTATTAGAAAAAAATTCTCTATCAGAGAATGTGGAAGATCCACATTCTCACATTCTCTTTGCTCGTGACTCTCACAAACTTACTTGGGGTTTCTATTGTTCTCCCTAACTCCATAGCTCAACTCAAGATATAGGATACAAGGATCCCTTTCCTCTGGGATTCACAGTGTCTACTCACTCCAGCTTTTTCTCTTACTCCTCCTGAGAAACCTTTGTCTAGTCATGGAAGCAGTTCCTGGTCATGGTAAGTACCAAATAAATATTTATAGAATGAATGAATGAATGAATGAGGGCATGATGGACTAGTTCTTACTTGTCAGCTATTCTTCAAACCCTAATGCTAATATTTTCAGTTTTTTTGATTCCCCTGTGAAGCATAGACTTTTGAAACCCAGGATAAAAAGAATAACTAGGAGGAAAACAAGTAAAGTATACTATTTTATCTCAAATTACCCAAAACGTTATTACAAAGATTGATAACCCAGTTTATCTACCAGACCTGGTTCCACGTCATTTCAGGCTATTTCCAAAACCTCCCAAAATTAATTTCCCCCAAACCAACAAAAATTTGCAAAAATATTTTGAAAAGAATTTTACAATTATCTGATTTGTAGGTTTGTTGACCAAATGCAGGGACATATCTTTTTTATTTTTGACAATAAAGAAAAAGATTTTTCTTTGACAAATATTTTTTTATTTTAAAATTTGAAAGCTGTTAAGAGAGTAGATATTAAATGCTCTCACCACAAAACAAAACAAAACAAAAAAATACCTAGTATGTGTGGTGATGGATGTGTTAACTACCCTTATTGTGGTAATCATTTCACAATATATATGTATATCAACTCATCACATCGTACACCTTAAATTTCCACAATGTTATATGTCAATTATATCTTAATAAAGCTGGAAAAAATAAATTATTAGGCTTAAGGAAAAAAATTAAATTGTCATTAATCCATTAGTTCTTTGTAGCAGAATCAAAGCTTAAAATACATATACAATAATACAGTGTTAATAGAAATGGAAAACCAGCCACATACTAGGGTCATTTTTACTAATTGCCATAGTTAAATATCAGAAAACTAAATTTCATTTATCCAAATTAGAGAAATCTTTTAAAAGATTATTGTTAGAGAATACCATGTTTCCCGAAAATAAAACCGAGCCAGACAATCAACTCTAATGCATCTTTTGGAGCAAAAATTAATATAAGACCCAGTCTTATATTTTATATTATATTATATTATGCTCAGTCTTATATTAAAATAAGACCAACTCTTAGATTAACTTTTGCTCTAAAAGAAGCATTAGAGCTGATTGTCCAGCTAGATCTTATTTTCGGGGAAACACAGTATTATTGAAGAGGGCAATGTCATTTTTCAGACATGTTCTGAAATTCAAACTCATTTTGTAGCAGAATTACAGAATAACAATTTAATCAGCATGTCTAATGATTTCTATCATTCCATCTAACTCTGTAAACTACTGGTTACTAAGTATACTAAGTGTCTGACTTGTCCAACCAGTTGCAAGTTCCCTGAGGACTCAAACTGTGACTTCATAATTTCTGTATTCCTAGTACTTAGCATTTTGCCTGGCATATTGTAGACATTTAAATTGTTGTTGAACTGAATTGAATTATATTCTTTGATGAGTTGCATTTTTATTCCAGTATGGTCAGCTAAAGTTACCTATTCTTTGTCTAGCATAATACTGGGGGGGGGGGGGAAGGAATAGAGTGACTAAATCAAATTAACTGAATAAGCAAGAGATATGAGAATAAATAGAACCAAAAAACCTCTGAAGGACTACATAGATGAGAATAAGAAAATAAGCATTAGGATAATTAACACTGGCTGCTGTTACAAAGACAAACAAACAAACAAACGAACAAAAACCAAAGACCAGTAAATGGTCACAATTAAATTTTATTTCTCAATTAGGCAGAGTTCAATGCAGGTTTTCCTTATTAGGCTATTCACTTGAGTGGCTCTCTTCAAAGATGTAGCTCAGGGAATCAGATTTTTTTTTTTAATTTGGCAACTCTGCCATCTTTATCTTTATTGTGCGTCCTCAAGACTTCAGAGACAAGAACGAGCACGAAGAAGCAAACTGACTTGTAAATGTTTCCGCCTGCAGGTGGTGCATCATTTCTTCTGACATTACATTGTCAAAAACTAGTCACATGGCCCCACTTACAAGCAAGGTGACTGGACAAAATAGTTCAGTTGTGTAACCAGAAAAGGGACATCGATATGGTGAGCATTGAACCAATGTCTGCTATAGTATATATTTAAGCATCCAGATGAATTAATCTCATTCACCTTGAAATAGTAATGAAGGGTATTAACATAGTTCTGTCAAACTGGAAACAAAACTACAAGATCTGCATACTCGTTGCCACTGCACATATTATCTTGTGCTTAGACTACTTAAACAACCTCCTAACTGGTCTCCCTACCACCATGGCCCCCTCCAATCATTTGACAATTCTGAGACAATAGCAATCATTCCAAAATAAAAATCTGATATTGCATAGATTAAATTCTCCAGTGATTCCCCAATCCCCATGGGAAAAAATCCAAATGTCTCCAGTATGGTATGACATGATTCTCTGGGCACATCCATCCCTCCTTCTCTCCCCATACCCCTGTTGCACTTGATTCTCCATCAAAGCTGAACTTTCTCCATCTGGAAAATCCTTTCCCCTGCTAAATAACTACCATCCTTCAAGATTTAGTTCAATCTTTATGTTCTCTGTGAAACCTTTAGCTTAAACAGAGTGGAACACTCACCTTTGCAGCCAAGCCATCTCTCTTTGCCCGCTGTCTTTCTTTTGTCAATATATATGACATTTATATTCTTGCCTTCTCTATTTGAGAGTGGGGCACTTGAAAGCAAGAACGGTTTCTTCTTCAACTTTGTATCCTTAAGACCATGCATAATTTCTGATACATTACAGTTAGTTGCTCAATAAATGTTCATTGAATTGAATTAAGTGCACTGTATATGGACTGAAATATACCCACTTCTGCAGTTGTTGCCTTACTCTCTCTCTGATTCTTCAATTAGTGAAGGATGAGATACTGAAATAAATCCCCTGTGTTCTAAATATCTTTATCAATACAAACATCTCATCTCACAGAACTTGGAAACCAAAAGTACAGTGAAATTAACAGAAAAAGATGAGGTGAGGTCTTTGTTAAATTTATTTTCTTTTCTAGTGAAAAGAGTTCATACAGATTTAGAATGGATATCATCATAAGTTTAGTTTAAAAAAGGTACCCATTCTAATCCACAATGACAAGAAATCCAAATTATTTATATACCACCAAATTCTACTCTAGCTTAGAATTTACCATAGATGATACCACATTTTCCCAAACCTAATTCTGTCTGGAACCATCTAATGTAGCGTACTGATTTCTAGGAGAACTAATACCTCACCCTGATGGTGATCCAATAAATGTGTATTTTTAAATCATAATTTTATGAAAACAGGAAGGAAAGGTTATCAGCAACACTTCTTTCAAAAAGCTGATTAGTATGTATAGCTTAAAGGTAAAGATCCCTTGAATGACCTCTTCAGGGTATCCATCAGTAAGCATTTATTGAAAATCCAGGACCCACACAGAATATTATGGGACCTGAAAAAGAAATATAAAGTGTGAGCCCCATCATTAAGGAACTTACAGTCTCACTGTAGAATGGGGTAAGGGGGCAGGGCAAAAGAGTTATAGAAAGTAAAATAATACACTTGAAGCAACTGGTAACAAATTTGAAATTGCACAGTATGAGCTATCCATGCAATAATAGTTCACTTTTTTAACCTGGATATATTGGGAAAATTAAGAAATCGGGCTAAAATATCTCTAAATGTCTTTGTTATATTGACCTTTGCTGAATAGATGTTACATCCAAGATAACATAAAAATGTAGAAAAGACTGTTTGAAGTGCCGTACAAAATGTGTAGTGATAACTTAAAAGAGGAGGGTTGTGTGTGTGTGTGTGTGTGTGTGTGTGTGTGTAAAAGATGGCCAAATTATCCATTTTGAACCATGAAAAAGTATGAATATAGTATGATAGAAAGATATTTTTTGGTCTTTGTCTCTAGTTCCTGACATAAAGTTCCTAAAACCCTTGGAATTTCCTGAGTGATAAGGGTGAAATGAGTGTCTTTTGTTCTAATGAGGTGACTCTTAACAGTCCCTTAGATAGCTTCAGGATAGGGTCAGTTCACAAGAAAGCAAGCCTAGATTAGAAGCTTGGAATTTTCAACCCCATCCCCAAACCCTAACCTCTGGGTAAGAGAATGGCTCTGGATTTAGTTCAGTCACCAATGACCATGATTTGATAAAGCATGCCTACTTAATGAACCCTCCATAAAACCCTCTGAACAATGAGGTGTAGAGAGCTTCTGAACTGGGGGGGTAGCACACCCCAATTCCATGGGAACATAAGCTTTTGCACTCAAGATCCTTCCGGACATTACCCTAGGTAACTCTTCATCAAGCTATTCACTTGTATCCTTTATAAAAACCCAGCAAATGCATGTAAAGTGGTGTCCTGAGTTCTGCAAGCCATTCCAAATTTGTATTTGGCCAGGCAAAGTGTGGGTAGCCTGGGCACCCCATTTGCACAGCTGGTGTCTTGGGTAGGGGCTGTCTTGTGGAATTGAGCCCTTGCCCTGTGGTGTCTGGGCCAATTTTGGATAGTTAGTGTCAGAATTGCATTAAATTGTAGGAAATCCAATTGGTATTGGAGAATTGAAGAATTGCTTGCTGTGGGGGGAAAATACCCTCTCAGTGAACTTGAGTGCAAAAACGGAAAGATGTTTATGTGAGCACTAGGTATTTATTTAGACCTTGATCAGACCTCAGAACAAAAATACACAGATGTTGGCCCCCAAGTAAGTCAATGTCTATTTTGTGAAGGCAGAAATACATTGTCATCATCAGGAGGGGGGAAAAGTTATGTAAAAGCCAGGGGAAATGGAAATTTCCATGAGAAAGAAGGAAAAAAATCAGGGGAAGGAATACTGACTTCATGAGAAGATGAATCTACCAAGTTGAGATTCCTGCACCTCCTCCTGCTTGTGGTTGGACAGCTTGTGGTTGGTAGAGGCGTCTGAATTAGCAGGCTGTGCATAATTGACGTAAAAAGGTTTGAAATTGCTACTCTGTCATTTAAATTTGTATGCACAACCCTTCTCAATGTTGGACAAATCACTTAATACCTTCCAAAAGCGTTCCACTCGTGCCTCATTCCTGGCTTGGTGTGGATTACATCAGTTGCCTGCCTCAAACTCTTCACTGGTTTCCATTCGCACTTGGGGTAGGATTCAACTCCTTTACTCAGTCCACTGAATCCCGCATGACGAAGCTACTGCCTGATTCTCCAACTCATGAAGCCCCTTTGTCACCTTTACTCAGTCTGCTCTGCCAGAGGGACCTTCCTTCTGTTTCTGAATATCACCAATTGTTCTCCTTCTACAGCGTCTTCCCACAGGCTAAGTCTGCTTCCTTCTGTCACCCTCACCTTCCCTTGCTCCACTTGCTCTACCAATCTCCTCTTTAAAGGTCTTCTTCCTCGATGCTTTCTCTGATTCCCCAGTTTATATTCCATTGTCCTATCATGTTTTGATTGTGCTTAGAACTGTTCCTTCATGACACCTACTAAGAGTGCATACTCATGCACTTGTTAGACTCATTGTTAATTTAATGTTACCTCCCCCTAGCTCTCGGTGAGCAGAAATTTTCTGTGTTGTTCATTATTGTATCTCCAGGACCAAACACACGTTGCCTTCTCATAGATGTCATCTTATAAATATTTGTTTACAATATATAAGGAAGTAGTTAGCAAAAGTATTAGGAATGACATAGAACTTAGCTAGGCCTTAAAGAGTAAAGAGATGTTACCCTTCATTCAAGGGTAATATTCAAATACTTGGTCAAAGGGTATAAGGTTGCAGTTATGAGATGACTCATTCCTGAGGACCTAATGTACAGCGTGGTAACTGCAGTTCATAATACTGTATTGTACACTTGAAATTTGTTAAGAGAGATCTTCAGCGTTCTCACCTCACCAAAAAAAAAACTATGTGAGGTGATGGATGTGTTAGTTAACTTGATTGTGGTAAATATTTCACTGTGTATACATAAGTCAAGTCATTATGTTGTACACTTTAAATATATACCATTTTGTTTGTCAATTATGCTTCAATAAAGCTGGTGGGGGGAGAATAAGGAAAGGATAACACTGGTAAAAAAAACATCAATGAAAAAAAATGCTAGCCTGGTGCTGGATCCCTAAGGCCCCCTGCTGTGCTGGGAGTTAACTTATTACTCGCTGGACTGTGGGTTTCTGGAAGATGGGGCAGGGCTGCCAGAATAGTGAAGGATATTTGGGGCCTTGGGGCAGAGGCTATTTACCTACAAATACAAACATATTTTAATGTTTGAAAAACTGTATGGCTGCACAGAGGCAACCAGGCTGAATAGAAGGGAGTCCGGGGTAGAAGGGAGCTGGGAAGCCTCCAGCAAAGATGATAACATGCTTGAAAAATTGTGAGTGATGCATCGATGACTGAGTAATGTGAAGGGAAGATGGACAGAGCTAGAGGGAAAATCATGAAAATGTGGCTCTGTCATTTTCTGGCTGAGATAAGCGTCAGTGACCTTTTGTGTAACAAGAAGATCATAGTACCAACTCCAAAATGACCCGATGAGACAACTGTATGCAAAATGCTTGCCACACTGTTTCCTGAGTGGTAGCCATTATTATTGTGATGAGGAGGAGGACGGAAAGCAGTGGACAAAACAACCTAGGCACCAGCTCCGTTCTGCCATTATCGGCCTGGCCTTGGACAAGTCCACCATTCTGACCAAACTTTTGAGAATATGAATATCTGAATTTTCTGGGGAACAGACCCATATTTTCATCAGATTCTCAAAGGAGTTAAAAACACTGATTTTTAAATCCCACATTTTCAAACTCTTACTATTTACCTCAAGTATCCAGAACCAAACTGTCTCATCCTACATTAGGATAAATTATACTCATTACCATTATTCTGTTGCCCTTTATTCTAAAGATCAGCAAATTTATTTTGTGTTTCCCTCAAGGAAGAAGGTGTTACTTCATTTTATTTATTTATTTATTTTTAAGATCTACGTTGTTGTTTTTTTGTGTGTGTTTTTCCGGCGACCTTTGTGTTGAAAGCTCGCACTCTAACCAACTGAGCCATCCAGCCGCCCCATTACTTCATTTTTTAAATGTTGCACTCAATATTATTATTTGAATATAAATCACAATACCCACTACTTCCAAATTTTAAACTTTTATTTCAAACACTTAAACATAAAGTTTTTAATAGTAATCATAGCATCAATGAGGTGTAGAAATATTAAAATATAAAAATAAGTATCAAAACACATACTTCATTTAATGTGAAAACATGTGACATGGAAATACATGTCCCCATCAAATAAATTCATTGCATCCTAGTACCTGAACTTTCCCTAAAATAAAACAAACAAAACAACAGAAGGCTCTTGTAGCCATTAAACAAACCTAAAGATTATCTGTAAGAAAATAAAGTGAAATGCAATGCCACACACACACAAAAAAATCTTACCAAAAATGATCTCTGAGGTATAGTTATGTAGATTACTGTACTTAAAGGAAAAAAATAAAATAGGGACAAAATATCCATTCTTCTTTAAAATCTCTTAACCTTGAAAGAAAAAACCATCTCTCATACAATAACTGAAGACATAACTGCAATCAAAAATCACTTGCATCCAAATGATGATTTCGTCCTCTGAACCACCATTGGTGCTTACAAATCCTACCTCTCAGCTTTGTGGAATTTGAATTCTGTTTGATGTAATGCAAGACCTACACACACAACCAAAAGAAAATCTTTATCTTCATCTATATTTTGTGAAAACAAATTGAGGCAAAACTGAATTCCAGTTCACCTGGAAGAAAAAGACATCTTTTCCTCCTGCTCTTGCTTCTCGGTGCATGTTTATTAATCCCAAAGTGCTTTTTGACCTCACACCAACCATTCATCAATTTTCATCAGCCATTATCACTGGTCCCTACAGTGTACCTCAGTGGGTTGGCAGGAAAACTTATAGAATCAGGTTTCGAGGGAGAAAAATGCATTGCACTTCTGAGGTTGCAGTCTATACTTCAATAAAAAATGCTCCATTCAGTGTGGTGAATTTCCCTGAGGTATGTGATTGCATTTACAATGGGCATTGTCAAAAATCAAACTTGACTATAAAACCAGGGTCTAGGATATTGCAATCTTAACAATGAGGGCAAAAACAACCACAGGCAACGTTTCTACATATTGAAATTCCTGCAGCCAGTTCCTGGGGTTTATCAAAATGTGATCTGATTAAGGGATTATTGGGATCGTTGTGCTATAAATCATGCTGTTAGTCACTCGCATTCAACATAGTTCCTACAATGCTAGAAAAGGGGGATTTAATACTAGAAAGTCTTTATAGTGCCACCAATCGAGTAACAAAGTGGAAATGGGGTAAAAATCTACAAACCAGTGCTAGCATGCTGCAGGGAGTAGGAGGAGTACATGAATTCAGCTATTTATAGTGAAGAGACATGCTGTAAGGATTAAATAGGATGAAGGGAAAAAGTGGTTTAGAAGCCATCTTTTTCTTTAGAAGCCACCATTTGTTTACAAAATACAAAACTTGAGTTCTCAAGAAAAAATAAAATTGAATTGTATATATATTTTTGATGACTAAATTACAAATGTCTTTGTAATTTCTCTCTGTTCCATACATAAAAAGCAAGGAAAACTGCTGTATTTATTAAATGGAAAATACCAGGTTCAATCCCTATAAAAACACCAAATGCATACCATTTAGTATAATGTCACTGATGCACGTTTGACAACTAGATTGCAAAGTTCTTTGATATACTGTATATGAAGAGTGGCAATTAGAGCCAATAAAATCAAAGGAAGGAAAAAAAACTAATTAACACCAACAGATCATATTGACTCACTAGCATATAAAATCCCATGCCTGCTCTAAATCTCCAGCAATTGGAAATTCCCAGAAATTGGAAATTCCCAAGTTCCTAAGGATGCTGACAATAGTTTCCAGGTAACTGGATTCACCAGAGGTTGGAGTGGCTCTGGGAGCTTGAGCATCACCTCCTCCTATCAAAAGGCCCAAAGTACACCAATAACTTAAAAACCCATCCACCCCGATCCCCAAGAAACATAATCCCAGGATTATAAACTATAGAAATTAGCCATGGATCCTAAACAAAGTATGATAGTGCCTTATAAAAAAAAATAATGATGGTTACTTTCTGTGGTAGGAAGAACATGGAATTTGGAGATAAAAAGTCTGAGTTCAAATTCCAGATCAGTCATCCATTACCCCTGTGACTTTGGACAAATCGTTTCACCCTCCATCAAATGGGGATAATAACAATTCCTACCCACAAAACTGTGATGAGGAAAAATGAGACAAAATGAATATAAAAATAGTCCCAAAGTGGCAACAAAAACCACCAAAAAAACACTCTACAAATGTTAACTGTTCCACTGTCCTATGAGTGGGGTCCACCTAAACTCAACAAGTGGGAAAAGTACAAAGGTACCCTGCTACAAAAATCTGAGTACACTGAAAGTAAACTGATAATAACAGAAAGAATAACATTTTGCAGAGAGAAAGACTCCATAACACCTGGCGTTAATAAAATTGACCCAGGTTTCATAGAAAAAATCGGGCAGAAATTTTCAGCAAGAAATTAAAGCTATTTTTATACAGTGAGCAAACCCAGATTTTAAAAGCCTCTGTGACTTCGAGGTTGTCTGACAAAACATTTGGAGACTAAATTCATTGACATTAAAAAGTAAAAATAAAAATCATACTTGGTTCCTGATAGCTAAGTAAACATGTATTACCAGAAGATTTAATAACTAACTGTAGCTAACAGTTGTATTCTTCTAACTTCATTATTAAAAACTCCAACAGATCACCTCTTAAACTCTTAAGGTTACAATAGAGACATCACTTAAACCCAGAAAAGGTCTAATTTTTCCAAAAGTTTCCTGGATGTAAGGTATTTCTGTATAAATGTACCAAATGAGAAAATGCATTAAGAATACTCTGTAAAGTAAAGGTCATTGTGCCATACAAATGTAAGACAGTATTATTAGAGAAATCTGAAGAGCACTTTTGAATCTTGTCGAGTAAGCCAAGATACGTGAAAATTATAAAATAAAAAATTCTACAAAATTGATATAGAAAACATTTGTATCTCAATACAAACTGTAATAAATAGAGAAGTGTAAACCACAAGACAAATTCCTTTCCTGGCTTCGCTGGCCATTTTTCTTTGACAGCCTTAGCTTCGATTTTTCACGTCACTCATTACTCAGCCTCACACACAAACACATCTTCGTTCATCTCTGGCCCCCTGCAGTTACCCCTGTTCTGAGTTATCGAGCTTTCAAGTAACTGATTTCTCCTGTTGCTTCTCTGAACTCCCTAAACAGCTCAAACAATCAACTCATCAGTTATCCCTTCCTGACATGGTTTCAGCATCTGGGACCTCTCCAACCCACCACCACCAGGGTGGTAAAGCCCTGCACACAGGAGTGAAGGGTGCTAGAAGAAGGTCTTGGTTCAACCCAGAGGAAAACTCATTTGCAAAACCAACTCAAAAGCGGCTGCCCCACTTAAAATTCCATCGACTCTTGAGTTTCTAGGGAGTCCTCTAGGCCTAACGGTTCCCCTAAACTTGCCTGGGAGTTTATGGTAAACCCAGAGTTTTTTAATGCATTATGAGCATTCATAAACTTCTGGAGGTATTTGGAGGTATATAACCAGTGATGTTTCAAGACATCTTCCATTTCATAGCACTTGGACTGCCTGGCATTCATCTTCCGGAAACGCCTGAACAGTTTGTTGCCAGATTCATTTCCCTCACTTGCCCAGGCCCCAATAGAGCCATCCCTCTCAATAATTTCAGGCACATGTGCCAGAGTTTTGTGAAAATAATTGGTGATTTTACCCTCATATCTGTACTTGAACTTGGTAGAGAGGAGCTCAGCAAAACGCTGTGAATTGAAACTGTATTGGCAGAGAAATTCTGGGCACTCTTTAGCAGGGCACGATGATCGCCACACGGGCTTCATCTTCAGGTAAAGATCCATCAGCTCCCTCAGAGCTGCGTGCCTCTCCTCAGAGGGAAGTAATTCACAAACTGCTTCAACGGTCTCTTGGGTCATGAGCTTCCTGGCAAAGTTACCGTTCATCCTCATGATTGGTTTCAAGTTCATCTTCTTCCGGAGATGCTTGTCCAACGTAGCCTGCCATCTTTTCCTTTCCTCTTTGGAAGCATTAGGATTCTTATACACCTCCCCTATCTCTAGTTGGAAAATCTTGTAGAACTCCGCGGCATTGCCAATGTCACAGTGGAGTGCATCAATGGAAGGGACTGTCTCAATGAAGGGCTTGGCTGAGACCCCTTTCACCCGATCGCGCAGTTCTTCCACTGACTCATGGTAGGGGTTGGAACGCCACAACTCATAGCGCTCCAAGTTCTCTGCATGGCTTCTGGTTATGGAGTGGAAGACGAGATTTTGAGAGGCTTCCAGGCGGGTGGCATCACACAGGGTACAGATGTAGACTGAGCCAGAAGCCTCAAGGCCTTCTACTTCCCGGACCAGTTTCTCATCATATCCGGTGCCCCTAAAGATGAACTTGAAAGTCCGGAGGATGCCTCCCATCTCAAGCAGCAATTCACTGCTCTTCATGGCCTCCCTCTCAGCAATAAGAGGGCTTAGGATGGCTGTCAGGGTCTCGTGGTCGGACTCATCTGCCAGCATGAGGCACAGGGGCTTGCAGCAGAGTTCAGAGTTCGGTTTGGCTTCCTCGAACACTTTCACATTCTGTGAGCCACGTGCTATAGTAATTTTCATGACTGTGAATGAAAACCGAACTGCCTTTTCTGGAAGCGCTGGCCCACTCCCATGCTTCTCACTCACATCTCCCATTCCATCACAAGACTCCTTCACCACCACAGTGAAGGGGCCATTCAGGTAGTCATCAAGGTCTTCAGCTCTCATGCCTTCCAGGATGTCTTCTTCCATGTCCATCAAAGCAGACACCAGAGCTGAATCATAGCGAAACCGCTTTGCAATGGTGTCCACCGGGTAATCGTCTACGGAGGGGGACAGTCCAGACAGTCCATCAATGATGCCCACATCAGTGCTGGAAGACACGTTCTTCAGAGGCGGCTGCCACTCGAAGGGGTGGTAGCCTGGCAGCAGGACCTTCTCAGCATTCCGAAGGGCATGCAAAGGCTGAAAAATCTGCCTGCCTGTGATGGCTTTCACAGTCCTGTACATCTTGTGGTACTGACTGCAGCTGAGGAAGGTGTTGACGCGGATAGCCAAGCAAACAGCTGGCTGCAGGCCAGAGCCTCGTCCCTGCATGATGGCTTCCAGCTCATCGGCTTGTCTGTGCTCATTTCTCGCCCTCAGTGCCAGCAGAAACAAGGTCAGGCACACAGACTTGACATCTCCACCTTCTTCTTTGTCAGCAAAGGCCTTGACTTGCAGCTTGAGCTCTCTCAGACGGTGCTTCTGAGCCCTCCGGGTCAGTGACAAGAGATGCTGGCGGGGCCGGCCTCCTTTATTGATATGCACAAAAGTCTCTTTTGAGTCTTTGTGGCTGGAGACATGGTGATTATATTTTTCCAAGCTGACCTCCTCATTGCACTCTTTTGCTGGACATTTCACCATCAGGGAATTCAAGATGCTCAGAAAGGACTTCACGGGACTCTCCAGGTCAGTAGGGAAGCAAGGATATCGGCAACAGGGACAATAGCTGCCCATGACTTTGAGGCATCTGAGAATGCAGATCCTGCAAAATACATGCTTACAGCTGGTCTCCACAGGGTCAGCCAGAATGTGTTCACAAATCTGGCAGGAGATAGATTTCACAAAGTGTGCCGGGAAGTCCACTGCCAGGAGCTTGGTACTAAGATGTATCTTACTGCAGTTGGCAATCTGCTTCATCACTTCCTTGCTACTGATCCTTGCCTGAGCTCTTTTCTTGCGCTTATGGGCTTGTCTTGCTCGGTCAACCACTGTTTTGAGTTTTTTGCTGAGCTGCACATTTGGTTGATGACTCTTCCTCTTGAGACCCCGACGGGCAGTGTGGCAGATGTCACAGGATGGCGTGTGGGGGTGCCACTCCATGGTTACATTCCTCGGGCAGTAAACTTCACATGGGGCACTGCTAAACTTCCTGTGCATGATGCTCCAGCAGATATGGCAGAACTCAGTGGGGTGGATTGAGTCAACATCTGCCTTCACGTCAATCCGGAAAACCCTGGCAATGAGGTCTGGCCAGGACGTGGCTCTCTTTTCCTTCTTTCGTAAAAGGACTTGGGTTTTACCATCCACAGGCCCATGGACGGGGTATCTCCGATTGTGCCCATCAGTTTTCAAAGAATTCCCACAGATGCGGCACAGATGTCGAAGGTTGGCTTGATGGATTGCTTTGTCCCTTGCTGTCCCATCATCATGAGATTTCTTCAGAAATTTAGGGTGGGGCTTAAATGCTGGCTGAGCCAAGGCTGGCTTCTGACCACCAGCCCCATCCGGGACGGCAGGAGATTGCTCTAGAGAGGGTTTTCCCTCAGAAGAATCTTTCTTTTCCGTGTGAGCTTCTTCAGGTGCCTTTTCCAAGGATCTCACCCTGAACAGCTTAAATTTCCATTCTGAAAATTTAATATGTGGGTGCTGTATTTCATCTGGGGCAGAACCGACTCCCAGTGTGGGTGGCAAAGAGACAGCCATGCTGGCTGAGGTACCTGGGAAAATTGAAAACAAGTCAGATTAGGAAAAATTTCAATACCTCACTGATGCATCTTGGAAGAAATGTAAATTAATACATATCCAAGTATTCCTTCAGTAGTTCATCCGTAAAGTTACTTCTTAAACCTCCTGTTTTAATATACTTCATTAGGTGTTGATCACAGAGTGGAAAAGTGAAGTGTTCCCAGTTCTGACGGTGCTTATGGTCCTCTGTATTGTGTACTGAAGTACACACACCGCCACGGTTTGTTTCACGTACGTACGTACAGCCTTATTTCCTTGCCACCAAAACCTTAATATCTTTGAGAACAAAGTCTTTGAGTGGTTCATCTCTATCTCCCCAAGTTTCCTAGTACAAGTTAAGTGCTCTAGAGTTATTTGCTGAGTACATGCAAGGAAGAACTGGCCACTAAAACCAAAGAAAAGTGAACATTTTCACATTGTATTTGCCTCCTGGCAGTCGCTGGACAATATATTTTTGTCTTTTTAAAGCAGTCTCCCGGGAGGTTGGTTGTTTATTTCTTCCAAACAGGTCATCAGGGGACGATAAAGCTACACACCCAAAGAAACTAATTACTCATTACTTGAAGGGTGAAGTGAATTTTGAGGTTTCTGAATGCAAACTAATAATAAGTATCATGGATAGTAATTATGCTTACAATTTTAATTAGCGAACACTGCTGTAAATTATACAGTTATGTCTACATTAGAAACAAAAACCACAGAACTCTCTAAACCTGCCATAAAACATAGTGTGCACGTACAAAGATTCCAAAGGACTTTTAAGATGAAAAACCCAAGTGGTTTCATATAAAACCACAAGCAACTTTGAGGTGTTCGTTGGTTTGTCATCCTGAATGTCGTTACCAGGCAATGGTCATTACCCTTATTGGTTGTAATAAGAGGTAGGAGTAATGTTTTACTTCTGGTAAAAAAAAAAAAAAAAAGAAAATTGCAATTACATATGCCAGGAAACCCTACCAATCTGAGTGGTGGTGTAGACATTATTAGTGCTGTAGAAAAAAAAAGTCTGAAAATGCCAGTTGCGTCCTTTTTAGACCCAATTAGCCCAATACTCTCAATATTCTTTAGTATACATAACTGGAAAAACAGCAACTGTATTTTCAATCTATCATCTTTATCTCCCAAATTTGCCTGGGTTACCAGTCTTGACCCACCAATTATATCAAGCAATCCTCAGGGGAACCTACTTCGTCCAGGGGTGGGATGGTAGGTGGCAGGGATAGAGGGGGAGGGAGAGAGGTAGGACACACAAGGGCTATCCCTGACTGCAGCTAACAAAGTTCTTTTTTAGGTCATCCCTTTAAATTATTGAAGTTTCATTCCATCTTGCATACTTTATCTTCACAGATTGATGTTTCTCGTAAAATCGAAAAGCCAATTTCCAAGGCTTGGTTTAAAAGAAAATCCTGTGAAACTGTTCTGTATGAAGGACGACATGAGAATTACACAAGTCCAAACCACTTCAAAAGTCTCATTAACCTCAAAAGCATTTCAACTGCAGCCCAACCAAGCGCATCAAAGTTGCCTCTGGTTCAGTTATGTTCCTAAATTCTGTCCTGTGTCAGGAGGTCTTTCCATATCTCCCCTGCCCTATTGGCTTCAACTCATCCCCAAATGCCTTTTTCATTCTTTTAAAGGCTTTCCTCTTCCCAGTCTTTTTCCAATGCACTTGTCCTCTGGAATTCCAAGATAATATTTCAAGTTGTTATAAAAAACTGCATGACCCTCTGCGGAGCTAATCACTACCAGTTAGTCAACCACAAGGTCTGTTGGAAGGATCCCTAGAACTATGTCCCCTCCTTTCCCACTAGTCTCCTGCCTCCCACTGGCCTGAAATGGTATATCAAAATTGACCATAATGCGTTTATTTAAATACTCCCATAGAAAGAGTGCTATCACCAAGCAGTTATTAGCCATGGACATGCAAATCAAATTTATTTGTTAGGTTGTCTTCCAACTCAACTGCTAAAAGTTTATCCAAACTAGAAGCAAGAAGGGGGTGGGGGTGTTATTCTTGTTTTTAGGGGACTCTGTACTAAGATGCTGATAGTAGTTATCAGTGGAAGCCAGAGATGTTTTATGGTTTTTATCCTTACCTGTGATTTTTGCTTTGTCTAAAATTAACACATATTGCTTTTAGAAGGAGATAGAACTTTTAAAAGCTAGAGCTAATGAAATATTTTTTATCTATCTAATTAGCAAAGATTAAACATATTGATATTATTCAGCATTAATGAAGGCATGGAGAAATGAAGATATCTTCATATATTCTTGGAATGAGTGTAAATTAGTGTAATATCTCTAGTGGACAATTTAGCAATGTCTTTAAAAGGTTTAAATATATATTATCTTTGGTGCAATAAATTTGCTTTTAGGAAGTTATTCTATAGAAACATGCCCATGGGAATAAATATTCTACAGGTTACTCCCACTTATATGGACACAGAGAGAAAGATTTCTTTTTTTTTAGTTTTGTTAGTTTAAAAACAGAAACAGCATACATAATCACCAACAGGGAGGGCATTGTTAAACTATGGTCCAGATATTCAAAGGAAACAACACAGAAATTTTAAATTTCTATATACATTGATATATATGTGCAATTTCTATATGCATTAATAATACAATAAGATGCCCACATCACAAAGCAGAGAGCAGAACAATAGCAATATAGTAGGGCCCCTTTGATGCCTACTTGTTCATATTTGTGGATACCTGAAAGTACAGAGATTCTGGAAGGATATGCACTAATATCCTGGTGATGATCTATGCTGTTTCTGCTTTTAAAGTAACAAAATTTAAAAACAAATCTTTCTCTCTGTGTCCATATAAGTGGGAATGTGTACACTCTGGAAAATGGAATGGGTGATTTTCTATTTTATTCATCTTTTTTATCATTTGAATTTTTCACAATAAAACATTAGTTTAAAAAACGTTGTCGTCAGTTAAATTTACAGAAAAATGTTTTAAGACTAGATTTACATGTGTACCGAGTGTCAAATAATGTGACTACAAGGTAACTCTTTCTTAACTTCCCCCCAGAAAAAAATTTTCCCCCAGAAAAGTTTACGACCTGGTTAAACTCCAAATCTGAACACTATCCTTAGCTTATCTTTCTTTTCTGGTAAGCATGTGGACCTGTAGACAACAGGAAGTTAGCAGGAAAGAGTTATCTTATAGTCATGCTATTTGACACTCAGGAATCTTGCGAACATTGCATCGCCTTGCAGGTCCCCACAGCCTCAGAATCTAAACAGCAGAGTGGCTGTTGCTGGCTCAGCCCTGTTCCCCCTGGGCACTGCCATCTCAGCGTTGCTATAACCTGCCATCATAGTCACAGTGGTCCTTCTCTCCACAGGGCACAGATTCACTTTCACAAACCAGTCCAGGGTGGTTTGGATGGGGCAGAAACTGTCTTTGGGGTGAGTGCTATCATTACTTACTTCAGGAATTGGGCCACAGCAGCACCACCACCCCAACCCTAGCCCAGCTCCCCATTGTCCACACACATACTTCCTAGTACTTGGCCCTCAAGCTCCCCGTTCTTCACATCTTCATCTCGATCTATACACAAGTTCCAAGGGACTAATGTGTGCCCACGTGGGACCCCTCGTTGTCAAACTTGCCCATTATTTGTCCACGTCAGATTCTTCAAGGGCAGCATTGCCAATATTTTCTTGTTCTTCCCCATTACACCTGTTGCACTCACCCATTCATTCACTCCAGAAATGCTATTGGCTATTATTTGTCCATGACTGTCATCAAAAAGTCTGGATTCGTACACGTCAGATTCTTCAAAGGCAGCATTGCCAATATTTTCTTGTGCTTCCCCATTACACCTATTGCACTCACCCATTCATTCACTCCAGAAATGCTATTGGCTATTATTTGTCCATGACTATCATCAAAAAGTTGGCAGCATAAAAAGCCTTTTGATAAGCCTCAGGCAGCCACACAATGGCCCCAGCATTCTTGCCCTTCCTCCAGGGAACTTCTTGCTTGGACCACTTCAGCAAGAGAAGTGCACTGTGGCAACCCCTGACCAGGAATCCCGGCTCAAGGACGTGACGTCAAAGTGGGGTTTCTACAATGGCAAGTCTCAAAATGATTACCTACCAGAATCATTAGGGAGCTTGTGTTTGAAAAAAATTAATAATGCAGGTCATCCAGTCCCAGAGAGTCTGATTCAGTTTATCTGGGATGGAATCCAGAAACTGTACTTTTAACAAACATTCCAGTGATCCTGCTATGAGAGGCCCACAGGTCACACGTTGAGAAATACTGGTCTCCTACTGAGTCCAATCTAGTTCAAGAAATTCCTGGCACTACTTGGCAATACCTGGGAAAGTACACATTTCCTCCCACCCTGGAATTTGTTTGCTCCTGATCATTTCTCTTGCCTGAACCAGCACAATGTTGTTGTTTTTCCCCCAAGAGTCTCACGTTTCCTTCTGCTGACTTGTTGACTCATTCATTCAGAAAGCACTCCTTAAACCCTGTCTGCCTACAGCACTCAGTTGCAGTAATTCAGGTATTTTGCATCGTCTCTATGAACCTGCAGTTTCTTCCCGAGCTTGTCATCTTGTTCCTTTCCTATTTTCACACATTAGAGAGAAAAACCAAGCTGATGTTAGCTTCCCTCACTCTGTCCCCTCATCCCCTGTAAGGAAACAAGCCCAAGCCCTTCTGATTAGAAACACAAAAATGTAAACAAACAGGTGACTCAAGGCATGAAAAGTCCAAGTGTTACCTTGCTCACTCAGCAGGCTGCCTGGGCAAAGTGTTGGGATGTCTGTAATTCGGTGGATATTGTTTGATACCAACAAGAAAGCAAAGTGGGTTCTCCTCTCCCTCCTGGCTCTCTTGTCCCTCAGAGCAGACTGCTGCATTATTTATCTGCCTCCACTATCCTTCCCAGCCTCCCCCACCACGGAGGCCTGACCACAAAGGATGGCAGCCAATCACAGACCAGGAGCCCTCCTTCCCCTACCCCCACTCCAGCTGGCATCTGGCTCTTCAGGAAGCTTCACTGGGGGACCTGAGTGTAGACCCATGTACGGGTGTGTGCCGGAGCATTGCCAACACTGTCAGTTCCCTTGCCAAGACTGTTTGTTTGGAAATGATCTTGCCAATACAAGCTCTGGCTTCTGCCAAAGTTCTATTCGTAGCTCTGTGCCTCAGCTTCCTTATCTGGGAGATGGAAATACTAATAGTATATACCTCAAAGAATCGATGAAGTAGATATTGAGACTTATAGGAAAGCACTTGGAACAGTGTCTACCCTTAGTAGGTACCCATCAAATACTAACTATACAATAATTGTTGTATTATTATTTTGAAATGGTATGCAAACCACTGCAGAATCTTCCTACCTGGTCCATTCTCAGTCAGGGAAGGCTATGTCCCTGGCAACAACACTAAGTTTAAACTGTTATTAGAGTTTTGAAGTCAACAAACCTGGATTTAAATCTTGCCTCGGATCTTTGATTGATGTCTCCATCTCCTCATCTACAACCTAGGATTGATACTACTCGCCCCTCGTTGGTCAGAGCAATAGGCGAGGCTTCAAAGAGCTTTACATATCATTTATCACAACCCCCCACACACACACATTTGATATTCTTATCTCCAAAGAGAAGCAACAGAAATTTAGAGCGATGGAGAACTTGTCCATGGTCACCTACGCTTCCACTACACAGGTTTCCAAAACCTGTGTTCTCAACCACTCTCCTCTACTGGGAAAGGAGAATATTGAAGGCTGCTAGCAGCAATAGAGTGAGCATGACTGAAAAATGAACTTCAGTATACCTTGCACAGTCTGTGTTTCAAATCCCCTTTAGAATTCTCAAACCAGCTTTATCCCCCAAAGCACCCTTGTGTTCAGCTAATATATGAGGCTATGGCCTTGCTCTCACTTGGTCCTCAGCACAAACTGTCAAACAGGCAGGTGCAAGGATCTCTCTATGCTCTGCTGCCCTTATTAGATACTCCTTGTATATCCCCACTATTTTGGGCTGGGGCCTGTCCAACAACACAACAGTCCTAGGAACACAGCTCTTGCTCGGTAAGCTCAAAACAGGGCAGAAGCCATTGCAACAAAATTGGGAAAGCTGGGAACTGGCCTGTGGCTTCTAAGAGCTTCAGTGTTTTTATGCCCAAGGGGATGGAGCCTTCACCTGAAGTTGCCAGGACACTGTGAGACTAGGCAGGTGGAACAGAATATTTCCTGAAGACTGTGCCCATGTTCAAATCAGCGGGAAACAGGGCCTCCAGGATGTGCCTTAATGTCCTCTTCATACAATGGGGTTAGGTAGAGAGGAGTCCCTATATAGCTGATATGGGAAAAGATGCCCTTTCCGTCCGTCCACCGTGCCCCAAAATCCTGCATCTCCAATGGACTCACAACAAGAGAAAAGGCCAGATTTTCTTGCTTCACCTTGAAGAAAACAAGAAACAATATCTTACAGAATTAGAACGAAGCAAATGTTTCAGTTTCCAAAGTTCTGGCCTCAGTTCACAGCCTGACTTAGAAGTTAAGCGAAACTAGGGTGACCAACCATCCTAGTTTGCCTGGGACATTCCTGGGCTTAGCCCCGAAAATTCAAGGCAAACAAGTTCATTCTTCAGGCCCCAACCAGAGTTGGAAAATTTCTCCGAACTCAAACATTCATAAATGGAATCTCTTTCCATTTTTCTTGAGGAAGTCAGATTGTTCAAAGAGACTCATCAAAGAACATTGTCCAGGCTGTGGGAAGCAGGGGCATGAGGGTCAGACCAGATAATGGGAGCGCTTTCTCTTTTTTTTAACCATATTTACCATGGATTTTTGTATTGTTTAATTTTTTAATCAGTCATGTTTTACTCTTATAAATAGAAAAACACAAGATGTACAAATAAATAAAAGTATTCAGAATGGATTTAAAACAAGACAAAAAATAGTAGGTGAGCATGAAAATACACTCTTCCGATTGTTTTGTTGTATAAAAGTCTGGATTCGTACACGTCAGATTCTTCAAGGGCAGCATTGCCAATATTTTCTTGTTCTTCCCCATTACACCTGGGGGCCTCTTTCCCCCATTCATGTTGAAATCACATTGTTGTCACCTGTCCCCTCCTATGATATGAGAACGCCATTGGATTACCAGGAAAAACAAGCTGATTGATGGGCCCTTGTCCTTCTTCTTGGCCACTAAAATTCCACCCACTGATCTTATTTCAAATCTTTTCCACATAACAAATTCCACCGGGAGCAAACTTTGACTTCCACCATAAAACGACAGAGTCAGAGCTGCCTTGGATTCCATGTTGTTTCAAGCAAATTAAAAATGAGACAGTGCTGACAGATCTTGACCAAATTTAGCAAGTGGAAAAGAATGAAAAGGGCAAACTAGAGTTTGGAAGATTCTGCGTCAGGTTCCAGCCTTGAGCACAGCCCTCCCGCGGGGCGATTAGCTGTGGTTAATCCTAGAAGTGCCAGCAGGCCCTACACTGGCCGGGCTCCCACTGGGCACGTGCCCCTCCCCTCGGTCCCTCCCTGTACCTGCCTCTCCATCCAAGCCCCATACCCTCCTTAGCAGGTTGCCTATACTTATTCCCCTTGGCTCCCTGCAAGCCCTTTTAAGAGACCTTTTCAAATTCAATTTCTTCCCAGACAGCCATGAGCTCCAGTTGCTGATATTAATCAAAATCTGCTCCTGCAGCTGTGGTGTGAGTGTGTGAACACTGCATTTTGTGCTCTTATCATAATCCAGCAGGTGCTGTTTACTGACATTGTGATTACAAATAGAAGCATGTATCTATATATCTCCAGCTAGCAAAACTCTTGTCTTCTAACATCACCAAATCGAATGCCAGAGCTACAGGGGAACTTAGAGGTTATCTGACCCCATGCATGCATTTTATAGGTGAGAAACAGTCCCCAAAGGGCAAAGTGTCCTATTCAAGGTCACAGGAGGGAATTAGTAGCAGAAATAACCTCAGAAACCGGACCTCCCAGGTCCTGGGATAAGACTCTTTCCACTGCACTGAGAAGGGAGCATCTCTTTCTCCCATGCCATCATGCTTCTCTTAGCCTGGAAAGGAACTCGGGCTGTTGGCAGCGAAGCAGAACCTTAACAGGTCGTCGCTAAATGAGAACTTTCAGTGATACGGGAACTTGCCACAGCACTAGTAGTAGACAGCCGGCATCTCCACACACTCGTTTCTCCCCCGCTTCCCCAGTCTTGAAATTTCTTTCCAATTAACTCAATGTGAATTTTTCCTGTTAGTAAATTTTCGAATGTGTTCTTAATTGTTCTAAACGTCCACTGCAGCTCATTCCCGACAAACTCCGGGTGCCACAGCAGGCTTTCTGGTATTAGCTAGGCTGTTTTCTAAGCAGCTAGTGCCATCATGTGGCCAAAAAGGTCTATATCGTTGAGCTATCAAAAAGTCTCAAGAATTTATTGCATCTTTGAACTGCTTTAGAAGGAATCATAAGTTTCGCTCTTGTCTCTCCTTCCCTTATCCCAATTTCTGTCTTCCCTCCCCAATCCCTCCACCATTGCTTACTTCTTAGGAAGGTCCCATAATTCCTCCAGACGAAGAAACAGCAATTTGATCAAGGCCCCACACCTAATTAACTCTAGTCTTCCACAAAAGTCAAGGGTCCAATATGGAACTCTAGTCTGCTTCATTACTGCTAACTGGTCCCATAAAGTATGTGATAAATGCCTTTTCCTCTTTCCTCAAACAACTGAAGACATGAGTCAGACCATGGCTTCATGAAGTAGTTTGGGGAACTGAGAAGTGATGTCCACTGTTCAGGATTCCTTCAGACATCCTTTCAAATTTGAAGACATCGCTTCCATCTTCAGACTCCAAGTATAGAAAGGCATTTTTGCTTTCCTCCACATTATTTAGTTGTATACTGTCTAATGAGTTCAAACATCGATGAAGGATGAATTTTATCTAAATTTCTCAGGGCTAGAATTCAAGTTTGAGGAATGAGCTTTCTTAAGCCAAGATTAAACATAATGGTGTGAAATGACTAATTGCAGGACAGCAATAAATATCTTTTCAAAAAGCCCAAGTGGGGAACTACCTATAGATCTACAATTTGGGGGCTCCCCAAATTTCACGATAATTTTTGGAGAATGAGAAAGCGATGCTGTTAAAAAAAGGGGGGGGCTTTAACTTTAATTTAATTTAGCTATGTTTCTATCTATATCACTTTCTATATAGTGAGAACAATAGTTACATTTTTCATAAATTTTAATTAAAAACTATATTCCTTTTCAACTTACGAATAGTGATTCTGTGGAGAGACAGAAAAATAGAATCAACTTCTAATTATTTTTGTGCAAAAATCTGTCATTGAATTGTCTATAACATGTTTCCCTCCCCCCAGAATTTATAATTGACTATGTGATTTAAGTGTTTCTCTTGTTAAAATTTTTTCCTGGGACAGTCCTCCCTCTCAAACAAACAGTATAATTTCCAAATGCAGATAAAATTCCACTCTACCATTAACATTACAGATGAGAAAAGTCTGTATCTTTATTTCCACATCTGGGACTAGCCACTAGTAGTAATAACTTATTTATTTCATTGTATAAGTTTCTATGAAGACCAGCCTGGAGCCTACTCTTTTCTACCTACATGTCAATTTTAAAAAGTTAACTTCATGACACATAAGGGAAGACGCGCGAAGGTGAGCTTTAGCTGAGATTTGCTGGGCTTTGTACTTCTGTCAGAGAACTTTCCCCATTCTCCTCAGGCCTCCCTCAACATGTCAAATCTCTGCAATGCCCCTTGCCTCCCTCCCCCCCAAAAAATCACCAACCATAACGAAAAGTCACGTTTATCTTTAATTAGCATGGGGCACATGTATTATACCAGAAAAAAAATGTTCTCGGCAACATGACAACATGCCTAGTCATCAGACCTCCTAAGTCCTTCGTTTCTCGTTGCCCACAGACCATTATGGACAGACGATGTGTAAGACACTAGGAATCAACTCCAGGTTCAGGGGCCTTTTGGCCACCTGGATTCATGACTCCCTTTCTTCAACAAAGCCATGTCTCTTTGGTGATAATCAGTGACAATATAGTTTAGCGTTGAAGTCATTTATGGTTTATGCTTGTTGATCTGAAGGTGGGTGTTAAAGGCTGAACTGTGTCACCCAAAATTCACGTGTCAAAATTATAACCCCCAGTGACCTCACGATGTGATAGATTTGGAGATAGAGCCTTTAAAGAAGTGATTACGTTAAAATGAGGTCATTAAGGTAGGTCCTAATCAATCTGACTGACATACTTAGAAGACAAAATCTGGACACATCCAGAAAATTGGACACATCCAGAGGGGCTGCCACAGATTCAGTGGCTTGAACAAAGGAGTTTCATTTTCTTACAGTTCTGGAGAGCAGCGTTCAAGATCCAGAGCTGGTTTCTGGTGAGGCCTTTGTCCTTGGCTTACAGACACTGCCTTCTTACTGCATCCTCACGTGGCCTTTCCTCTATGTGTGTGAACTCTTAGTGTCTCTTCTTCTTGCAAGGACCATAAAAGAAAAAAGAAAAAGGAAACTACATTTGTATGGAATAATCTTCAAGAGTCATTGTTTGTGAAAAAACGGGAAAAGCAGGGTACAGACAATGTACAGGTTACCACATGGGTAGAAAGAGAGGAAAAAATATATATAAATACCTATTTTGCTTGTATATGCGTCTATTATTTCTGGAGAGATGCACAAGAATCTAGTAACACTGGCTGCCTTCAGAAAGGGGAACTGTACTGGAAAGAAACTTAGATTCTTCTACCATCTTCTGAATTTTAGAAGGTTCTAGGGCAGAATCGGTTCCTTGCTTCTTCCAGCCCTCTTAGAGCTGCATTCCTTGCATTCGCTGAGTGGATGGATTCCTCTAATCCCTGCCTCAGTGCCTTCTTCTGTTAGCTGCGGCAAACATCCCTCTGCCTCTTTCTTGCAAGGACACTTGTGATTGCATTTGGGGCCTACCTGGATAATCCAGGATAAATCGACCCATCTCAAACTCCTCAATTTAACCACATCTGCAAAAGCTTTGCCATGAAGGTAAAATTTACAGGTTCCAGAGATTAGAACCTGAATTGGGGTGGGGGGCGTGGAGGGCGGGGAGGAGGTATTATTTAAGTAGCCTATTGTATCTATCTCAAAAGAATTGGGAAAGGAAGTTCACTGGTTCACTAATTGTGACAAATGCATCCTATTAATGTAGCAAGGGAAAATAAGTGAGAGATTGTCATGCAGGGTGTCATGTGGGGTCTCTGGTCCCGCTCCCCTCACAATAACGCAGGATATAGTGAAGCCAAAAAGGAACACCCATGGAGCCATAGGTAGGGGAGTCATACCACTATATTCTCACTGGTGGCTGGGCTGGAGACACAGAAAGCAGGAGCCACATGATCCGCAGCCTGATGTCCGCTTCTCTGCCAACTAACCAACCCCTTGCTAACTGCAATCTGCCATCCACTTCTCTGCCAACCAACCAACAACCACCCCCCTAGCGTAGCCATGGCTGTTATATTAGTGGCTAATGGCTAACTAGTTACAGCTGATGGCCACCCAGCCACAGCGGATGGTCCTCTGATTACAGCTGATGGCCATCTAATAACCGAGCCAGCACCTTTTCACGTGAGGCCGAGAGCCTGGAAACTGCTCTCTGGGACTCTGTCCCCACAGAGATATACAAGGACTATCTATATTGTCTTCTTAATTTTTCCCACGCCTTACAATGCCTCAGAGACCACATACCCAAACACTAATGTGTCCTGGCACTGTTCTTCTCTTTGCCTTCTGGTGACCAGTGAAAGGGTGGCTAGTTGGAGCCCTTCTCTGTGTGCCAGGCATTGCCATTGTAAAGGTCCACACAGCTGCCGAGCTCTGATTCTTTCTGGGGCAGCCTCTCCTTCCTCTCTGACATCCTGGTCATAACAGATACCATTAGTCAATTATCCCAACTATTCCAACTCAGCCTCTCAGTGACACACATTACAAAAGAAGCCTCAGTTTCTTCATTTGCGGAATCAAAGGGAAGGGGATGGGATGCCAGTATCTCCCTTTCACTCTGTGTCACCTTCACAATTTTGCTGTATCCCAATTTCGCCTGTGCTATTATTTAACATCTGTCTTGAAAGGAAATCACCTTACTGACTCAAATTCACTTACTTAAAAAAGGAGTTTTACATGTTATCAAATGGTAGGAGCAGAGACACAATGTCTCTCTGAGAGAATGCTCTCTCTGTCAGGAAGGAAGATTAGCGTGTGCAAAGGTCTACCAACCCCAGATACGTTCTCCTTCCCAATACCAAATGGACTGAAAAGAAAACTGGAAAAGCGAATCAGTTAACATGCATCCAATGCTAATATGCCTCCACCTAACGTCATCGTGTGTATTATGTAAAATATTTCATGTAACACAATGAGACTTTGTAAAAACATCAAAGGACGTGATGTCTAGGAAACTTTCCAACTCTAAAACACTGCCATTTGTGTATATTACAAATCCCTCCACCCCTATCGCTGATCAGCTGACTGGGGAAAATCAATTCAGGAGCAGCCCAGTGGCTGGCAGGATGGAGACAGTCCTCCAGATGCTCTTTCTTAATATAGCTCACCTCTTGTTTACAGCTCCGGGCCTGCTGGGGGCAGCTCTTCCTTCTTCCTCCTCACCTGCTGTTTGTCTGCATCTGCCTCTCGGTCCCAGAGGAAAACCACAGACCCGCATATCATTTCATGCGGAAACGGGGTTGGGGGCTCCCAAATGCTCCCATTTGCTGGGAAATGACCCAGCTCCCCTGCCTTCACCCCTCACGGATTCTGAATTCACCATCGAAATCTAGGAATTTGGAAGGATGGAGAAGCTCCCTGTGCCCGGGATCCAATTTGAGGTTTTTAATCAGTCAACCAACCCTCAGGCATTTTTAAGCATAAGCATTGTGATAGACTGGAATTACAGAACATAATACTTGCTGCTTGCAAGCTACAGGTTAATTGGGCAGATGATATTAAAGCTGTTGCTATTAATGAATGGAACATGATAGGACATAACTGCTCAATTACATGCTAGAGGCCATCAGAAATGTAAAGTTTCAGAGAAGATTAAGGCAAGGCCAGTAGGCCTTTCTTTCCCAAAGCCCCATTAAAACATATAGAATGAGAGACAATTCCAGCAGTATATGACATTAGTGACAAAAAATGAGGCGTATGCCTAATCTGTAGAGAGAAAGAATCTCTACAGATTAGCAGAATGAAGGGTAGATAAGGTCTGTATTAGTCTGCTACGGCTGTCATAACAAAACACCACAAACTTGGAATCGAAATCAATAGAAATTTATTTCTGACTGTTCTGGAGGCTGGAAGTCCAAGATCAAGGTGTGGGTAGGTTTGGTTTCTCTTTGGTTTGCAGACGGCCACCTTCTTGCTGTGTCCTCACGTGACCTTTCTTCTGTGCTCACATATCCTTGCTGTCTCTTCCTCTTCTTATTAGGACAGTAGTTCTATTGGATTAGGGCCCATTCATATGACCCTGTTTAACTTTAATCACCTTTTTACAGGCCCTGTCTCCAAACACAGTCACATTGGGGTTAGGGCTTCAATATGTGAATTTTAGGGGATACAGAATTTTAGGGAATTCACACCATAGTAGGGTCCCAATCTACTCTCCAATTTTTGCAGAGAAAATAACCTGGGAGGAAAACAGGAAAGCAAAGGAGAGGAGAGAGAAAGAAGGGAAGGCGTGGGAGAAAAGAAAAAGGATTGAATTGAGGCCCCCTTCTTGACTCACTGTGCAGCCCCAAAGATACCTTCCAATTTGGAGGCAGGGAAGGAAGCTGCCACAATCCACAGGGTCACCCAAAGCTAAAAGACCTGGGGCACAGAGCAAAAGAGAATCTGCCTCAGATAAGTAGCTGTCTTTCGCAAGTATCTGCGAAGCCAGCTACAAAGGCAAGAAGAAAAATGTGTTTCAGACAAGCAGCACTAACCAGGAAATCAGACCAAGGGGAGAGGTTAGAGAACCCCTCCAAAGCCTCTCCCTAAGACTCCTTTTGCCTCTTTGCAAACTGCCGCTTTAGATGCATGTGGGGATAGTCTGTTCAATGACCACGTATTTGTTTTACCATATGAAAAAACGATAGTGTACCACTAGAAGGAGCCTGTAAATACATACAATTAAGCCAAGAGCTTATCCCTATTTGCGTTCTTATTCTGTCAAATAAGAACACATTGAATTAAGTAATAACAATTTCAATGTGAGTCTCTGCATGTGCATTGCAGAGTTTTACAGCTGGTGGGGAGGGAAGCTAGCATTGTCCTTCCTCCCCCCACCCCCATACATGATAGGTCCAGTTTTAAATTCTAGCAGAAACTGCAGGTAGCCCCTGGAAGGAAAGGTGGAAGGGTTCTGGTTGAAATAGACACAAGTATTCCCTAACACCAGCTCTACCTAGAATTCTCCTCCTTCTAGCATAAATAATAGAACAAACTCGGTATGATATCTATGAAGAAATTCTACAGCACAAAGGAAACACTTTTTAATAACCAAATATTTCAGTGGAAAAAGCCTTTTCTGAAACAGAAGAAAAATGGTAAAATATTTATTTACTTTTGTTCTATAAGGAATTGCATCTATTGAACAAGAAGGGGCCTTGATAAGAAGATCAGCTAAGATAAGAAGCCAGCACAATGAAACTCACATCAAGGGAGGAGACATAAAATAAATACATTGGGTGCTATAAACGACACATGTGCAGCTTGGTGATACAGAAGACAAATTGGGAAAACACTCTCAGATCACATAGAAAATGAACAAAGAAATGAAAATAATGAGAGAAAAAGGACAGCTATTATAGTTTAAATGAGATGGTGAAATGAAAGCCAAAGAAGGATACGTGTCCCCCCAAATACCATTAAGTCCAGTCAAGTCAAATGGAATAAAATTACTATTCACCATATAACTGAGGTCAATTTTCCAATGCTAAACGCAGCTTTAGCTTTAGGAGAGCTCGTCACCACATTCGGATAAAGATAATGAACAGAGATCTCTTCCAAGGCATAGGTTATTACATTTTTTTAATTTAAAGAATAATAAAGAATCTTGAAAATATCCATTCATGGAAAAAAAATTACCTTTGAAAAACAAAATTTAAGAAGTATGATCAATATAAAATAACCTTCATTATGCCATTTGAGGCTTTTCTTTATTTTAACTGTGGTTAAGATAACTATTGCTACCTTGCATTGGTTCATTTTTCTTTTTGTTTTTAATTTGCTATAGGTATAAGATAGGCAACTAGATAGATAGATAGATAGACAGACAGACAGACAGACAGACAGACAGATAGATAGATAGGTAGGTAGATAGATGACAAATAAATAAGTCATCTCCATCCTTTTACTTATTTATGCTATTTTTCTTTTTAATTTATTTTTTAAATATACTATGAAATATATTACACATACAGAAGAGTGCCTAGAAACATGTATGTACGAACCTCTTCCCCTTGAATTCAAATAGAACCTGTGACTTGATCTAAGCCAGGGACTACGGCAAAGGTGATAATCGTACTGTTGACTACGCTACGTCATATAAGACCCTGTGTTAGGAGCCAGGAGAGAGAGACTCTCCCTCGCTGGTTTGAAGAAGTAAGCTTCCATGTTGTGAAAGGGCTTACGGAGAGTGCCATGTGAGAGCAGGCTCTCAGCCAACAGCCAGCAAGAAAACGAAGATCTCAGTCATATAACCTCAAGGACATGAATTCTGCCAACAACTTAAAGGAGTTTGAAGCAGATTTTTCCCCAGTCAAGTCTCTGATGAAGTTGCAGCATAATAAAACTCTGTGCAGAGGACCAGCTAAGCCTTGCTTGGATTCCTGACCCACAGAAACTGTGAGATCACGCAATCGTCAAAGGGTGGAAGCAACCCAGGTGTCCATCAATGAATGAATGGGTAAACAAAATGTGATATAGTCATCCCTCTGTATCCACAGGTTTCAACCCAATTGATATTTTACAAAGGTGCAAAAATACTTCAGTGGAGGAAAGATAGCCTTCTAAACAAGTGGTGCTAGAGTAATCCATTGGGTAGTCAAAGGCAAAAAAAAAGAAGGAGGAGGAAGAGGGGGGGAAGAAGAAAGGATGAGAGAGAGGGAAGGAGGGCCAGAGGAAGCTGACCTAGTCTAACACCTTATACAAAAACTAACTCCAAATAGCTCACCATAAAAAAGACTAACAATCAAATTAGAAAGTAGGCTAAAGACATGAAGAGACATTTTGCCACAGAGAATATACAGGTAGCAAACAAGCACATGAAAAGATGTAGACAGCATTAGCCATTAGGGAAATGCAAACTAAAACCACAGCGAGAGATCACTACACTTCTGTCAGAATGGCTAATATAAATCTGAATCACACATACATGCCTGGTGAGAATGTATAATGGTACAGGCTCCTCTGGAAAACTATTTGGCAATTTCTTAAAACGCTTAAATGCAAACTCCATAGGACCCAGCGACTATACTCCTGGACATGTGACCCAGAGAAATGAAATTTTATTTTTCAAACAAAAAGCTGTGCAGGGATGTTTATCGCCAATTCCAATCCCAAAGTTTACATGCTGTATGATTCCATTCATGTAACATTCTTGAAATGCTAAAATTATAGAAATGGAAAACAGTTCAGTAGTTTCCAGGATTTAAGGAGGGAAGTGGGTGTGGCTGTAAAAGGGCAATATGAAGGATCTTTGTGATGATGGAAATGTCTAATCAGTATCAAAACTTTGTGATTCTGTGCAACAGTTTTGAGAGATGTTACTGTTGACAGAAACTGGATAAAGAGTAAATGGGATTTCTCTGATTGTATCTTACAATTTCGTGTGAATATACAATTACTTCAAAATAAGAGTTTAATTTAAAAAAAAAAAAAAGAATAAGACCAGCAAATACAATTTCAAACTTCGACTGAAACCTGGATAGAAAACCAAACAAAAGAAACAACTCTAAAGGAATATTTAGGATACATTTGGATGAATTTAAATACGGATGAGTAATGGATAATATTTATTGTGCAAGTTAAATTTTTTAGTGTGATAATAGGGTTGTAGTTCTACAACTGTAGGCGACACTATATCTGCCTTTGTGCATACTATTCTGAATTAGTTAGGGAAAACATATAGCGATGTCTACCTAACTCTCAAGTATTATAATTCAGAAATTTTTTTTAAAACTCTCAAATAATTCAGAGGGGGTTGCAGAGGAGGGAGGAAGAGAAAGAAAGAAAAAGAGAGACAACATGGAACATTTCTGAAAGAAAGCAAATGGAATAAATGTGCATTTAGAGGCAAGACACTCTAAAGAGTGGTGATGAGGAAAACAGCCTCCATAATCAATAGTCAGAAACTTTGTCCTATAACAAGAATGTTTATTGTCTTGTCTGTACAAACACAGGGGCTCCTTTTCCACTCTTTTGGATAAAGGCTGTAAAGTTCTTATACATCTTAAAGGTTTTACTGTCTAGATACTGTAACCTTTTCCAAACACATGTTATCAGAAACTTTAAACAGCTTTTTTCAAGTTTGCCAGCCTATGGCTCCAAAGTCCACCTTCCCCTCTTGTCTGATGTCCTAGAATCCCATGTCCCTCACTGGAATGTTAGCAAAACCTCAGGCAATTCTTAGAGGTAGCTTTAGATTGCACAAATGTGTTGTGACATGATGAACGAACACAGGGATTGTATTGTAGTGTTCCCCAGGCCCTAGCACATAAGCACCTCCCTCCTTCCCAAATGTAGTTACAGAAATTGCAAGGCGTTGGTTTTAAATGTTAAGTTGTTTGTTTGTTTTTTCCATCACAGTGATTAGTTCAAGAAAATGGAACTGAGATTGAAAAATGTAAGGGGAAACTTTTCCGTGTTATTTTTTGCCCATAACTATTTTTTGTTGAGTGTGAATTTTAATTTCTTCTTAAAATTATGGGTGTGCGTGTGTGTGTTCATTTGGTTTTTGTTGATGTTGCTGCTGTTGTTTTTGTTTTTAAATAATACTCAAACCTTGAATTCTAGGGAAAATGAGTAAGATACACACCAAGAACTGGGTGGGACACAAATTGACTTCTTTCAGAGAAGTCATTTGTAACAGAAGTCATAAATATCAATACCCTTTGACCTACAGATTTCCACTGAAGGAATCCATCTTAAAGACATAATTTAAAATGTGGACAAAAAATTGTGCACAAAAGTTTACTGACACATTATAAAAACAAATATTGTAAAAATAACCTTAGAGGAATAATTAATTGGTCATAGCCATAGCCATATAAATAAGAGACTGTACATTCTTTAATATTATTTGAGGCATTTTAATTACATAGGACATGTAAATTGACATGTTACTTGATAGAAGAAGTAAAATAAATATGAACTATTTTAAGAGCAAATGGAACTAAAGCTGATGAATCATTCCAGTTTCCAATTGTGTTCCAAAGTTCTAATACTTTATTTCCTCTCTGGAATATGATAGTTGGTTCTTTCCCGATTTCATTTGGAAGTAATTCCTGTCAGAAAACATGCCTCTCGAGTTTTGGCTAAAATTATCTCTTGCTCATCAACTTCTGGCATTGAACGTTTATATTCATAGTTCATTAGCATAGAAAACAAAAAGAAAAAATGTAAATGACCCTTAATAAATGCCTTAAGAAAACAATGCTGCCACCGCCATCCTCAAAAAATCATTTTGGAAATCTTCCAACACGCATATGTCAAATCTTCAAAGATCATTATTAAGTTAACATTATTATATGTTGTATCCCCTGCAGAATCTCCTTCAGGAAAGCAGTAGCATATAAACTATCATTCAGAACTTGAAAATCACTTTGTTATAAGGAAGTGGCCAGTCTCATGTTATTCATTAAAGCAATGTTCTACAGGGAAAACCCAGAAAGAAATATGTTCTGTTTTGGCAGAAATTGGGATGAAAGTATGATATTTTTGGTAGATAAAATGCTGAAATTAGAAATTATTTTGTTTTTAAAAATCACGAGGTATTAACAACAGCACCCTATGAAAAATGCAAACGTGGGCAAAGGCTTCAGAGGAAACTGGAATGTATCCTACTCCACATGATTAAAAAAAAAACTTAAAAGGTGTGATAGCATTAACAAAACACACACACACACACACACACACACACAAATACGCACACCCTTTCCATTCCCTTTTATAGTAAAACAGCTTTTACTTTAATTTTGTCATTGTAATAAATCTCATTGTCAACTGTTCCCAATCTATAGAAGAATATTCTATTCTTTCCAAAGCATTTTATTTAGTTGTTCTGAACAAAATGCATATTTTCTGTAAAAACAGTGTATAAATTGGGACTAGTTTCCCAGTCGGCCCCACAGATGACTGACTACTTGACTCATATTGCAATGAAAAGATACAATTACTGAAAATAACACTGTTGCATAAAAGATAAATTATATTCAACTACATTGTGGGCAATTCAAGGAAACTAATATTATTTATTGAATTGCCTTTTGAGGAAATTCAATTATAAATTCTAATCAAGAACACTGAAAACTCTATCTCCTATTCTTGCCATCAAACAAGCTCAAGCCACAGTTAGGGACTTTTCTTCTCGTCCTGCCTCAGATCCTCTGCTTTCCACTGTTGCTGTGAGACTCTCCACCCCTGCCAGCCAGCAGGAACACACACAGATGAGGCTTTTGAACTCAGAACCTTCCTAAACAATCAACCTCTCTTTGTTCCAGACGATGGGTAAGGTGAAAGCTTAAGTATACATTTTTGGTTTTGTGTTAGAGTGCCATGATTAAGAATTTTAATAAAGATCCCAATGTCTTGAAAGATTTAATTCAACATTGTCCCCCATTCAAGAGGTCAAACATCAAACACACAAAAATCTGACATAGCAACTTATTTGATTTGCATACGTGGGAAAGCAGCAGAGTCAAACAAGAATGTTGTAATGTTAAAATAATTTTCAAAAAATTAAACAAAAAACTGCTAGAACAAATATAGAATGAATACATGTCTAAGATTTGATTCAATCCATTAATTCATGAGTCAGCAAGATGATAAGGCTGGTTCAAAGGAGACTTGAAAGAACAAAGATTTTATATAGTCTGTCAAAGGGATGCTGAAATTAATTTACCGCTTAATAGATACGAAACTGGTTCATATCCTATAGTGCGTTAACCTCTGGGGTTAGATTTTTTACTGGATAGAACTCTCTAAGTTAATGTGTAACGTCAGTGTCTGGTCTCTAATCGAATAGTAAATAGCAAAGTCAAACATAGGTGAATTCTCCGACGTAGATAATTAAATATTAGGTGAACACATTAAACAATGACACTGAAAGGACATGTAGCCTTCCTCTTGCTTTATTTTAAGTTTGCAGTGATTTATCTTAATAATAGTTGTTTTTAAACTGTCCAGAAGAGAATGTACCAAGAAAAGTCGTGAGATATTATCTACCTTGGTGAATTAATCTGACACTCCGCTCTGTCCGTTTAAAAATCGATATCCTCCACCGAGTGTGGGAAAAATGAGTGTGGCCACAAAAAGTCCAAGTTCTTGAGGGAAGGGCAAGTATTTTCACTCCTTGCTAGTAGTAGACAGGCTTTACCAAAGAAATCTCATTGCCATAGACAATATTGGGAACTTCCACAGATTGCAAGGCAGGTTCCCAAACAAAGCTTCTGCCTGTAGTGGCTCTGAGTCTGCTCTCAGCCCAGACAGTGGCCTGAGCCAAGGGCACACTCCCTAAACCTGTTATTACTGTCTGCTACCTCCCCAGGAACCTTACGTACACACCCACATGTCTACACAACTCACTCACCTCCCCTCTTTGTCCCCCTCCACTGCACTCCTCTGCCCTCTGAGAACCTTCCCTTGTTTTGGTGGAGGAGGATGGGAGGATGGAGGGGAGAAAAGGTGGGGGCTACCCTGAAACTTACTGTATTTGAAATCTATTCTGAGGCCAGAATTCTCTATTGCATAACATCCCACATGCATTCCTTTGGCTTCACTTAGCCACTGTTAGCAATCATGAAATCACTCAACAGGTAATTGCTTTTACAACTCACATATTAATGACACTAGGCCACTTGCAAAACTCCTGCCTTTTGAAAATGGACAGCTAAGGGGAGATTTTGATCCAGGGCACCTCCTTCTCCAAACCTGGGAAATGCCATACTGGATACCTTTGATTGTTTTCTAGGTCATCTCTAATTCCCGTTCTGATTAATTCAGTCTTTCTTGGTCTATAATTTTATCAAAGGTTAACTCATGTACTTTCTTGATCTTCCTGTTTCTGCTGCGAGAAAGATTCTGACTTGATGGTGCTTTTGTAAGATGAAATGTTATTGTTTACCCTTAGGTTGACGTCTAAAATATTTTTATGATAAGTTCAAATAATTGAAAAGAATGTAATTTTGCTATGTTGTACATGTGTATATTATACATGCCTTACATGTTTTTTTGACAAAACTTTGGAGCTGCTCAAATAGCTCATTCAATTCATGGGGAAAATCTACTATGTAATCTAATTAACAAAGCCAGTCCTCATTAGATTCATTTTCCATCAGTTTTCAATCAAAATGCATCTAATAATATGCTCCATGAAAATCATCTAATTTGTGAATTTTAATTCTAACATAGATATAAAGACCATAGATAGGTGAATAGACATATGAATGGATGTTGATATGGAAGGAAGGAAGGTAGGAAAGAGGGAGGAAAAGAGGGAAGGTGAGAGAGAGAGGAAGAAAGGAAGATGATAGAGCACTGTGGTTTGTCTTGAGTTTGTTTTCTGAATGAAATAAGACGCTGTTATTTAGAGTATTTCTTACTGGATCTCTCCTCGTTCCCGAAGAAATTCTTCCTTAGCAGTTGTGAATTTTTAAATTGGTTCCTTTGGAACCTTGGAGACAATCTAGCCTAGGAAGTCACTTTCTGTCCTATTCACAACACACTGTCAGTTGTACTCTATTCATCGTGGTAGGGGATCACACAGGGCATACACACGTCTTCTAGGCTGACTGTCACACACACGTGAGGGTTGTTCGATAAATGTTTTTAACTGTTTTAATTTTACAACTTAATCTTAGAGAGCTATCTTATTGCTAAATGTGTGGGGAAAATATCTCTCACTCACCCATCCCCACCTGCAACAGTCTGCCAGGAGTATCCTATTTCATTTTTCAAATAGAATGTTAAGAAACAAACAATCCAGAAATGATGTGGTGACAATATTTTTGTACACTTTGATTTACTTATATAAGGACAACCAAGCAAAATATTTTAAATTAGCAGCATTGCAGAAAACTTGGGCCTGGTGATTGCTGTACACACCACACAACTCTTCTAAACAGAATATTCAGTTCCTTCCGTCTATATAGGACTTCCTCGTTTGCATTTTTACATAAATGATCTCATTGGAACTCATAACAGCTCTGAACAGGAGACAGGGTACATTTTATTCCAACTTGATAGATGAAGACACCTGACCAGGTCCCAATTTTAGTAACAGGCAGAGCCAGGAATAAAACTTTGTGTTTCTGCTGCCTAGTCCAATACAGTTACAAACTGTGCATAGGAGAAGCTGGGTTATACTGCAGACAACACAACCCCAACATCTCAATGGCTTAACCCAACAGCAATGTGTTTGCTGCTCACATAAGTCCAATGCAAGTGGGTTGACCTTCCGAGGCAACTACCCTCCACACAGCAACTGAGTGATCCACCCTTTTATATCCACCCCATGGTCTCCTTGGTTGCCACGAGAGGAGGAGGGTCTTGCAATGAAAATCGAATAGTTTGTCCTTAAAATACATCCCTTCCCCACACAGCCTAGAACTAGGGCTAGAACTAGTCACATGACACTGCCTGACTGCAAAGAGACAGAGAAGTGTAAGTTTCCTGTGCACCCAGGGCATGGGTAGGAACTAAGATGGTCCACCATAAAGAAAAGAGTAAAGGATAAATACTAAGATTTGTGGAAGTCGGAGGAGGCCCCTCGAGGTCACTTAAGAAAATGGCAAAATCCACACAGAACACCTCATCTTTTTGAAAGCCCAGTGCTATCATATATGTTTTTATTAGTTGATCCTGGCAGTATTATCCCTGGAAATATCATCCCCCATTTTTATGGTTTAGGAAACTGAAGCTCATGGAGGTTATGTAACAGGCCCCAGAACTTATACTAATAAGAGGAAGGAAGTCTAACGCCTTTGCTCTTCCTTCTCTCCTTCTCTCAATTTCATATAATGACCTTTTCATCGTCTCATAAGTGATTTATTTTTATCAGGCCGGGGGTCACTTGGAACGGATACACAGGGGCTGGCAATGTTTTATTTCTTGAGCTGGGTGGTGAGCACACAGATGTGTGTGTGTATAATTCTTTTTATGTCTTAAATATTTCAAAATATTTTCTTTTTAAAAAAAGACAGGAGGCAGATAGAGTCTAAGAACCTGTGACAGGTTCTTACCTTGAAAACATAAGCATTTTCTATGAATATTTGCAGACAGAAAGCAGAAAATATAGTATTGTTATCATGTATGGAAAATATACTGTGTCCTCGATTGTTTTAAATAATTTGTTTACATTACTAATTTCACCATTCCAACAATCCTATGAGGTAGGTACTATTATTATCCCCCTTTTAAAAGGAGATGAAAAATTTGAAGAAAGTCAGATTAAGTAAATTATCTGAGGCCATATAATTTATAAAGGGGAAGAAACTAGATTTGAATGAAACACTCTGGTTTCAGAATATGCACACAGAAAAACTACCGTCCTGTAATACCTCCCCCAAGAGGTAGACAATGACTCACATTTGCAGAAGTAGGTGAAAATCTTTTGTGCATCTCCTGCAACCTGCCTGCTACATGCCTCGGAAGTTTGCATCCAGTTAAACAGGGAATTCAAAATAGTTTTCTCAGGACATTGACAGAAGAAAAAGGATGGGGTAGTTGGCGGCAGTTTCACACACACACACACACACACACACGTTTCCTATCTACAGTCTTGAGTCTCTTGGACCGGTTAAAGGAGAAGGACCAGGTGATAATAGAGGGTGCTACCTATCATGGAAACTTCCTTGACAAGTAGGGTGGAGTTGGGGAGGGTTGTAAAAATTTCCGAAGGTCAAGTGACCTAGCACCATTGGGTATGTGTCCGGCTGGGATTAAGGGAAGCTATAAAAACACAGTTTGGAATTACTGCTGCCACCGCTCACCAGATCACTGGCGGTTACTCCGGACAGATCTTTTCATCTCCATAGTCTCCATTGACACACTCCCCCCAGTACACACACACACACACAACACACACCCCAGTACACACACACCCCCCAGTACACACACACACACACACGCGCGCACGCACACACCCAGCACACACACACGCGCACGCACGCACGCACACACACACACACCAGTACACACCCCCCAGTACACACACACACCCCAGTACACACACACACACACACAGCCAGCTCACACACACACACAACACACACCCCAGTACACACACACACCCCAGTACACACACACACACACGCGCGCACGCACACACCCAGCAGACACACACACGCGCACGCACGCACACACACACACCCCAGTACACCCCCCCAGTACACACACACACCCAGTACACACACACACACACACACACGCACGCACACACACACAGCCAGCTCACACACACACACACACCCCAGTACACACACACACACGCGCACGCACACACCTAACACACACACGCTCGCGCACGCACGCACGCACGCACACACACACACCCAGCACACACACACACACCCAGCTCACACACACACACACACCCAGCTCACACGCACACACACACACACACACACACACACACCCAGCTCAGCAGTTCCCTGTTAAGGAATCCTCGGGCGGGATACCCCAGGACCAGAAGCCCCGCCGGCCGAGCCCCGACTGCGCCCCGCGCCCCGCGCCCGGCCCGCGCCGCCGCCGAGCACAGCTGGAGGACCGCCGCCAGGGGGCGCGCAGCCGGCCGCTCTGTCTCCCGCCCCGCCCGCTCCGCGCCGCTCGCTCCCCGGCGGGCCGAGAAGGCGGAAGTCGGGGTGTCCTCAGCGGGGTGCGGGCTCCCGGCGGCCCGGGGACGCGACAGCGGCGGCCGTGGGGCCGGGGCACTGGCGTCCGGGCGCCTCGGCTCGGAGTTCGGCGCCCGTCCCTGCCGGGAGTCGGCTGCCCGCGGAGCCGAGCGGTGAGTGTCCTTCTGACGGCTCCGGGCGGCCGGGCCTGTCCCCCCCGCGGGGGACGCGCCCCCTGTCCTCGCGTTTCCGCAGGTGGAGGACGGCGTCCCGCTCCCTGTGCGGCGGCGGGTTGGGGACGCCGCCCCCGCGGCCCGCGGGGTCTCTCCGCGCGCGCCCCGCTCCCCGGCCGGGACCCGCGCCTCCTCCCGGGCCGCCCAGTCCCCTTCCCAGAAAAGGGTGTCGCCGGCCGGAGGTCCCCGTCCCTCGGGGCTGGGACCAGCTTTGAAGAAAAGTCCCTCTTAGGTTCCCACCGACTCGCTCTGCCCCTGTCACGGGAAAGCTAGTTTTGGGTTCCCCGGTGAACTCGATACGGCTCCCAGGCAGCACGTTTTCTTTTCTTTTCTTTCTTTTTTTTTTTTTTTTAAAAAAAAAGAGGGTTCGGATGACACGCAAGTTCCGTCCTGCGCCCCGGCACTCGGTCGTCGCGGCGATTGTTGCAGACGCTGCCTGGATAACGCCGTTCCTGGTATTGGGCCGCAGGGGAAGCCCAGCCCGGACGCGCACCGGCGTGGGGCGAGCAGCGGGCCCCCGGCGTGGGGGCGGCGTGGACGTGCAGGGCTCGCGCGCGTGTCGCTTCTCGGGGAGCAGCTGGCTGGCTGGCTGCCACACGGGCCCCCAGCTCCTCCGGCAGCTGTAAGTGCGGGCCTGTGTGTGTGTGTGTGTGCGTGTGTGCGCGAGGGCGGGTAAGGAAAGGAAGGCTCTCGCAACTCAAGGAGGGACGGTGCTTCGGGCGCGCGTTGCCCCCGGGGTGATCGGCGTTCCAACCGGCCTGCACTGTGGAGGCTGGAGTATTTCAGAATTGTGACTTGACGGCTCTTCCGTGGTACACACGGATGTGTGATGCTGGCAGATGTTTGGCCGGTTGGAATTTGAAAGAAGGTGTTGGACTCTTGGCCTCCCGGAGGAGAAGCAGTAGTCCTAGGAAGGGGACTGCCCCTGGCACCTGCCGGCAAAAGGAAAACGTGGCAGTCGACGGTGTGGCAGCCTTTCTTGGCCTTTGCCGCGCATTTGCAGGTCTTTGCATTTTAGCAATAGACTTGAAGGAGTTGGCAAAGAGCAGCTGTACCTGAAAGGTAGTTTCTCGGTACTTTGTTTCACGTGGTTTTACTTTTATGTAAGTTCCATGTGTAGCCATGAATGGACTTCTGTTGACGTAAAGTTGACCAATTCAAGATACAACTCGTTGATTTCTTTAGCTTGGACCTTTTCTCATCATCAGCTGTTGATCTTAGGAAACCAGTTTTTGTGCATCACCCCCCCCCCCCGTTACTTTTGGACTATAATATATTCCCAGTTACTAATAGGTGGATTTAAGCCATGATTTATGACAAGGTTACTTTTAATATTTTATTTCTTTCGCAGTCAAATTAAGTTGGCAATAGTCATATCCCACAATATTAACTAAGGCAATGCTTATTTTACTAGATTCACAAGTGCAAAAAGGGAGTTGCAGTCATGAATCTCTTAACCTACACGATAAGAAATGATTTATACTTTGTTCTATCCCTTTTATTCATTCCTGTAGGAAACCACATAAATTCTGAATGTTATAGTAGAAAAGAAGCTATAAGAAATATTTAACTTATAGGTAAGAATATATATTTACTTTTATTTATTTTAGCTTTATTAACCTGAAAATTTTAAAAAGTCAAAATAAGAGGCAGTAAGCATTTATTTGAGATTCAATAGAATTGCAATTTGGGGAGAACAGCTTCAGGCAGAAGCCCCAATAGTGTCCCCCAACTACAGGAGTGAGGGTCAGGGTTTTTACTATAAACACAGTATAGAAAAAATAAAAAATAAAAGAGGACAATGAGGTAAGTTGTATTAAAGAAGATTCATTGGTGCTTGATGAGGTACCGTTAGGTTTGTACTTTATAGATTGGCTTGAGATATGGTCATCAGGCAAAAGGCTGGGTTTGTGCTTCATTGATTGGTTAGCGATTCGGTCATCACAAAGTCCATTTTCATCACTCCTTACAAACAGGATATCCTTGTTCAGGATATCTCCTATCCTTGGCTTCTTGGAATGTTGGTGCTTGGGTCCAGATCGAAGATAAAGAAACATAAGACATACAGTGCAGTTCCTCTGAAACGGCTGCTCCGGTCATGTCACCTTCCACAGCTTCTGTAAAGCCAAAGGCTGCTTTTGTGGCATCTCATGAAGTGGATCCATGTGAGGTTAAGAGGAATCCTAATCCAGCATTGTATTTCCTGCGTGGGTGCCAGAGCATCTTCTGTTCACTTCTATAGCTGACTCAAAGCACTTTCTAATCTCCTAATGTCGGTTAAAATAGCTCTTCATTGTAGTTAGGAAAGTGACTTATCACTCAGGTCATCACAATCCCTAAAAGGGGAAAAATGTTTTAACTTGCCGGAAAGAAAAGAGTAAACATAAAAATACCAACTGGCACTCAAAATACTGTTTGAGCTCAATTTACCTTTTGCAGTTGCACAGGCCTATATATACTAGAGACATAGAGAGTGACTATCTGAGAAAGTTTATTTGGAAGACACAGAGCTTTTGTATTCTTAGAGCATGAAAAGCAATGTGGAAATTGAGGACATCTAGATTTTTAAGTGCTCACTTTCGTCTCTCACATTGCATTCCTACAGTGGTATTCCTTTTAAGGTTTTCTAAGTGACACATTTGCTATAAAAATTCTCTAAAGATCTTCAAGTCTTTCGAAGTGAACTGCAGGAGGGCCGTATATAGACTATCCAATAAACTGAACTTTAACTTGACATTTGGGCAGAAAAAATAGTCTTAGCTCAGCAACTTTTGCATTTGTCTCCTGGCTGGCACGTTGATGTATACTGTACAACCAAATAAATACTAATTTCTCAAAGTGATTTTACTTAAAAAGTAAAATGGTTAAAAATTCAAAATATAATTATACCTAGAATTGTCAAGGACATGTAAAATGGGCTCTCTTAAACTTACTCTGTTTTGGGAAGTTGGAATTAAAAAGTCTTTGATACGTGTTATATAACTAGCATGATCAGAGACCTTTGAAAGTTACAAGCCCTTTGACCTAATAATTCTACTTCCCGGAAATTTACCTAAGGAAGTAATTGGCCACACAAATGTGTATGGGAAGAAAAATAACAAAGGATATAAACTCTAGTGTCATATGTCCCCAGATTTGGAGGCTGTAATGGGGGCCTTATGCCCCATCCTGGAGCACAGATACAGTGACTGGTTCTGTGTTTGCCACTGTCTTGCTCTCCCTTCTTCCTTCCTCACTGCCTGTACTGAGTCTTCCCTAGGAATCTGCATTAGCTATAACAAGGCTTTGGGAGCTGTTTTTAACTTTTCACGAAGATTATATCAAAAGTAAAACAAAATGCCAATTTTTCTATACTGATTCTTTGAAATTCTGTCAACCCAGCATAATAACGCAGGACAACTCATGTTTAGTAGAAGCTATGTTCAGCATCTTAGTCTGTTGTAATAAAAATAAAAGGAAAGAAAATTTAAATGCAGCTTTATAGACAAATTTGTAAAAACATGACTAGACAAACATAGTATAATACAAAGTGCGTAGGCTCTGGACTCAGGTAGACTTGCGTTCTGATGCCGGCTCTGTTACTTATTCGTTGGGTAGTCCTTGGCAAGTCTTTAAGCTCCATAGTTTCCACTTTGATAAGATGAGCAAGAAAATAATTAAATAAAATTGCTATATAGAGCTGCACATAATAACTCATTCTTCCAGGCACAGTTATAGCTTTGCATATTTTAACCTATTTAATCCTCAGTAATTCTGAGATGGATTATGTAGTTATCCCCACAAGCAGATGAGGAAACCAAAGCGCAGAAAGGTTATATGATTTGCCCAGCTCGTACACCAAGTGATGGAGAAAATAGTTAAACTGAGATCATCCGTTTCCAGCACCTAAGCTCTTAACCCTTCACAGAACTGCTTCCCAGCCAGAACGGTGCCTCGCCCTTTGTCGGTGCTCACCAAATGGCTGTAACATGTACTCAGAATCTTTTTGAGCAGAAGAAAAAGGTATCTGTAGTGATAAAAAGAGGATGACTCTCTAAACCCACTTTTGGACATGGTGGCAGCCAAGATTTTTGTATAAAAATGAGACAGGCAGATGTGATCATTGTCTACCATATTGACAGGAGGCTTACATTCTGTTTCTAGAACTATATCTGGCACATACTAGGAATTTTCCTCAGGTGTAATTACCTACAACAGAGACCTGGTTGTATAGGCTGTGAATTGCTTTTAGACATTAGCTTTTCACTCAAAAATACCATTAAAATGGCTTAGAATTTGAAGGGATCCCACCTACCCAGGAAAGCAGTAGTTTTCCATAGGCAAGCAAAACCTCACTGGTTTTTCCAGTCAAATAATGAAACATAGTCACTTGACGCGACTGAAGGCCGGGACATACAAATACACTTTTTCAATTCCATTCTTTCTATATAATAGATATCCCCACACTGAACATTTGGAAGTACTCATAGAATTTTAGGTGTAGAAGCAGCAGCTAAGATCCATATGGTTAAGTTGCCCAAAATCAAACACCTTATAGTTGCACATAATCATCTAATCCACTGTGTATCGCTCTGCCTTGCACTCTCCGCTGGTCTTACTGTTCTGTTCAGCTCAGGATACTTGAAGGAACTTCAGCAGCATAATTAAGTTCTTCAGCAGATGCTTAATGAGCACCTGTTATGTGAAAGCTCTTACACTGAGTATTGAGGATATAAAAATTAAAGTTTTGACTTCAGGCACAGGAAACATTTAAACAGATAATTATGCTATAGCTAAGAGTACAATTGAGGTACTTTTCTTTTTTTAACCTTATATTCTATCTATCATGAATTTCTTAAGTTGTTATAAAACAGTACTCATGAAGCATAGCTCAAAAATATTTGAAACTTTTCTATAAGTAATATTAGTGCAGCTTATATATATTTACTAAAAGGTGACCCACATAAATAAGCTATAATATACACGTGTGTGTGTGTGTGTGTGTGTGTGTGTATGTATGTATGTATGTTAAGGCTTTTTTTTCTTGCTATTCCTACAGAGCGATTGATAATCCGTTACTATGAGTCTGCTAAACTGTGAGAACAGCTGTGTGTCCAGCCAGTCTGAGCGGGACTGCTGCACTGCCATGGCCAGCTCCTGTAGTGCTGCAGCAAAAGATGACAGTGTGAGTGGGGCTGCCAGCACAGGCCATCTCTCCAACTCTTTGATGGAGGAGATCCAGGGCTATGATGTAGAATTTGACCCACCCCTGGAGAGCAAGTATGAATGCCCCATCTGCTTGATGGCGTTACGAGAAGCAGTGCAAACACCATGTGGCCACAGGTTCTGCAAAGCCTGCATCATCAAATCAATAAGGTACGTGAGCAAAAGAAAACACCATGCCCCCTACAGAACGAAACACAGAGAACAATATCACACAGAGCACGGGACATCCCGAGAACAGTCTTACACTTAAAAAACTACTTAAGGGGAAAAGAACACTGGACAGGACAGAAAAACTGAGAAATTACATTCTTATCCTAGTTCCTACGGTGGTACGAAAGGTGATTTTTATCTCCTGCCCTCTGCTAACCCGAGGATAAGTAAATAAGCAAATAAGTAGCTGCTTCTCCTTAAAGCATTTCTGTTGCAGACAAGGGTGTGTCTCTAAGAAAATAACATAAAATAAATGTACCGTAAAGATAATACCAGAATGTGATCATCTCAGCCATACAAAGGATGCTGACTCTGTAACGATCAGGTATCATTTTAGCCACATTAAAGTCTGTCTCTCACCTGATACCTATGGACAACGTTGCAATAACCAGTATTTTTAAAGGAAGTTTTAATTGATGGCTCTACCTTCATAATATATCCAAAATTCAGTCCCTCCTCATTGCCACCACCCTGTTCTGAATCACTGTCAGCTCTCTCACAGGCCTCCCTGCTTCTACCTTTGCCTTCTTTTAGACTGTTCTCAATATAGCAGCCAGAGAGAACCTAGTAAAGTAAGTAAGATGATGTCATCTTTTCTCAGAACGTTGCAGCAGGTCATCTGGAAGTAAAAGCCAAAGTCCTTGTAAGGCCCTAGATAATAGTTCCATAATCCGTTTTCTGACCTCCTGTCTCCTGTGCTCTCCTTCCTTCCATCAGTTCACTCTGCTGTTCCTTCAACAGGTCAAGCGTACGCCTGCCTTAAGGAGCTGGCTTTAGCTGTTCTGTTTGGAACATTCTTCAGTTAACTGCCTACCTAACGCCTTTTACTCTCTCCTTTGTGACTCAAATATCACCTTCTCATAGGTACTCTGGCGACGCTATTCATACCACAGCATGGCTTCCCCTGTCTCTCCCACCTCCCAATCTCCCTCATCCAATAGGAAAATAAACTCCTTGAGAGCAGTGGTTTAAATCTGTTTTGTTCCTTGATTATTTCCTAAGTGCCAGGAACAGTGCCTGACACACAGTAGGTACCCAGTAAATCATGGTTGCTTTAACTGAATGAAGTTATGTGGGATTTCTGTAAATGATTCAAATTCATCTCCCAAGAAATAAATTTTACTATAATTCATAAGTTGATGGGAATATTTTTAGATGACTAAGGAGTTCTATATAGAACAAAAAAAAATGGAAGCGGGAGGATTTTATATTCTGCAATAAATAAGCGTCCAGTTATATTGGTGAAATCATGTATAAGTAGGTTAAGCTGGCTACTCACTATAAGTTTTTCTCTTTCACCTTTTACATTTTTTCTTTTGTGGTATCCTTTGGTTTTGGTATCAGGGTAGTGCTCGCCTTATAAAATGAGTTTGGAAATGTGTCTTCTTTCTTTTTTTTGGAAGAGTTTGAGAAGGATTGGTATTGTTTAAATGTTTGATGAATTCACCAGTGAAACGATCAGCTCCTGGACTTTTGTATATTGGGAGATTTTCAATTACTGATGCACTCCCTTTAGTAACTCCCAGACTAGTAATATGTCTGTTCAGATTTTCTGTTTCATCACGATTCAGTCTTTGTAGGTTGTGTGTACCATTTAATGGATCGTTGATTTTTTTGGAGGTAGAGAGATATACAGTATTTTACCAAGTGTCACCCATGTCCAGGAAAGTAGCTAATCTTTAGCAGTTTTTTAATAGCAAGATGTTCATGAAAGTAGTGGGACAGTGGTCTAAAAAGGAAGTAAAACCCACAAAAGGAAGTCTGAGGCTTTTTTTTTCCTATCTCCCTCAGCTAGAAATGACCACTTACTTTGACTAATGTTCTTAAAGGAAGGACTCCAAAATGTCATATCCGTTATAGTCATTCAGGGAATCAAAATGCATCTTAATCCAATTCCATTTGCTGTGGATAATGGTTTCCAGTTTATTTTGTAAGGTTCATATTTTCTCTCAGACATCCATCACTTAGGTTTTGTTTATAGCTTTCTGTGCTTCTCATAAAATATTCGACAGTGTAATAATAACATTAGTGTGAGAGATGCCCCATTAAAGATTGACTGTGTCTCTCACATTTATTAGTTCTAAGGCATTTGATAGCAGACCCCATTTTTCAGCACTTTTTTCCCTACCACAGCAACTACCGTTGTTGGCTTACACATAGGAGGTGCTCAACAAATGTTTAAGGGATTGATCGATGCTCTTGGAGTCTACTTGACATGCCACCTTTTGTGAGTGAAGATTGAGACATCCCAGAAAGTTAAAGGGAATGACAGACATACAAGCTTCCTTGGGATGGTTTTTCCCATCATAAGATAAAATAAACCCTGGGAAACTAAGACATAGAGGTCCTTTAACTTCCTACTACCTTATTTTTTAAACATGAAAATAAAGGAAGACTTTTGTTGCCCATGAGCCAGAGTGTTATAATGACTGTTCAGAGTAAACCTTAAAATGTGACCCTGTAGGAGTAGTACTGATTGGCTTAATTTTTACTTATGGTTGAGGACTACACTGCAGACATGTTATTGGTATTATGAGCAGCGTATTTAGTTCATCTCACTAGTATGTTGCATAGCTGCTGACAAAACAGAGGCCTGCTCAACTGCAAAATTCCCATCCTTAACTTTTACTTCATTTTATGCCAATCAAAATATGACTTTATTCAGTTAATTTTTCTTATTTTTTTAGTTAGAATCTGTCCCACAATCTAAAATCCCATAGTTTTTGATAGGTAACCAATATGGTGCTAGTTACATTCATTTCATAAAAGAACAGTTTATAAACTGTCCATAAAAGGATATGGGGTTTTTGTTTTTTTTGGTGATATTATGCAATATAATGTGTTAAATTATTTTCCATAGGAAATAATAATTGGAGAATTTATATACGGTGGATTAAAGTTGTTTGTGTTTTTTAATGTGAATGTTTATGTCTATCAAATGTATGTATCTTATTTTTTTTAGGGATGCAGGTCACAAATGTCCAGTTGACAATGAAATACTGCTGGAAACTCAACTATTTCCTGACAATTTTGCAAAACGAGAGATTCTTTCTCTGACGGTGAAGTGTCCAAATGATGGTTGTTTGCACAAGATGGAACTGAGGCATCTTGAGGTATTAAAGTTATTTTCCTGCCGTTAGCACATATACAAGGTCGTTCCTGGAGAATAGAGACTTTGCTGTGTCCACCTGTGTGTCATCAGTGCTTAGTATTTAATCCTTGGTTAATAAAATACCAACCCTTTCACTAATTGACTATAAATATACGTGGAAACCTGAAATTTGTTATTTTACTACTCTGACTTTGCCCAATGATAATAAATAAGAAATCAGTATTCTTCAAGTTTTGGGAGTGAATATTATCTGCAGTAAAATTGAAGAGCATTTTAAATACAGATGTCATATTTTAGTCCCATAGCTTCATTTCTCTCATTTTGAAATAAGCAGCAAGTCTCATGTAGCCATCGTCTTAGTACCCGGATCATACTTTTTTCTGTTTTTCTAAATTGCGTTTTATTATGAACTATACGGAGTCCTTCTATAGCTTGAGATTAACTGAGGCAACCAGAGAAAAGAACTTGCTTTAAAATTAAATAAATTAATTCTTAGCTTGGTTTTATGAGAAATTACATATTGTTTCTGTTCTGTTCAAAATTAAGTGTTTAAAACATTTGAACTTGCCTCCTTTATTGAGCTCCTTTTGAAGGAGTGGCTCTTTGGGCAGAAAACAGTATATTCTTAGAAGAGATTATATTTAGATTTCTTAAGATTGGCAAATACTAATCAGTTATTTTTTCTTATTATAGGATCATCAAGCACATTGTGAGTTTGCTCTTATGAATTGTCCCCAATGCCAGCGTCCCTTCCAAAAATGCCAACTTAATATTCACATTCTCAAGGAGTGTCCAAGGAGACAGGTTTCTTGTGTAAACTGTGCTGTATCCATGGCATTTGAAGATAAAGAGGCATGTACTAACTTGGATTTGTTACTTTCGCTACTTAATTTTTTTCCTTTTTTTAATGCACATTTGAGGGGGTTAGCAGTAGATGAGGATGTTATTCCAATTCTGAGTCTATGCATTATCAGTTGTGCGAAGATTGACTTTTAAAAAACAAAGTTCAGTAAACCATTTTAGTAAATCAGTGTAGGGTTTACATTTGCATATCTTTCTTAGAAAGCATGTTTATGCTACTTACCATGTAGTAGATCCTGCAAGTAACAGAACCTTCTGGGAAAGACATATGCTGATCTGCTTTCCTGTGTGATATTTTCGTGAATTGGAGACACAGGGAGAATGATTACTGTAGAAGACTTATGCTTAACTCTGAAAAAAAGAATGAGTTGTGAGAACTTTTATGGAGAATAAATTAAATCCCACAGAGTGTGTCCCTTTGGTGATAATTCATCGAGCTAACAAAGTGTGTCCCTTTGGTGATAATTCATCGAGCTATACACACATAATGAATTCATTTTTATTGTACATGTTACATTTCAGTTACAATGTTTATCTTTAAAAAGAAACTTTATGGCACCTCACAGCATCTTATGATAGAACAGTTTTCTTTCATTCAGAAACTGAAATGTAGAGAGGTTAAGTAATTTTACGTTAATACTGTAACAGCAAAGCTAGCCAGCACAGAGACCGTGGTCCTGGACCCCCACCTATGTCCTTTTTACTGAAATAACCTATATAAGTAACATATAGTTTATGTTCTTTTATAATTAAGATACTTCCTTAAACTTTATTTCTTAGTTTATCATAGTAATGTTCCCTACTTTCTTATGAGATCAAGCATATTATGCTCATTAAGTTAATGACCAAAAAAAGTCAGCTAACTTGCTGAAAAATGGGGAGAAATTTGAGGCATAATTAGAACAAATTGATGTGTTCCCCAACTTCAGTAAGTTAAATGAACTTAACCTGGAAGATTAATTATTTCTTAAGTTCATTGTAGTCCAGAAAACAAGGCTCACCCTTCTAAAGCCTTTGAGAACCTGGACACCAAAGCTTCCTGCCCTAGTAATGCTTCTGTTCTTTAACCCTCTGATAAGAGTTTTAATTAACTCATCACGCTGCTGCTGGAAAGTTTTGGAAGAATGCCTTTGGAGAATAAGGTATTGGTAAATGATGTCCAAACTAGTCACACATGTTCTGCCTCGGGTTAAAAAAAAATTTTAAAGATTATTTTTTGCAAACGACCATATTATTTTAGAGCTAGAACATGAGTTGAATCTCATTATTGCACTGGCAAAGGGACAGAAAATAACCTTTATGTTAATTCTCACTTTTTTAAGTACACATTGATATCCTTAATTTTTTCATGGTGAAAAAATTACTTTATAAAAATAGGTTGTTTTTACTTTTTCAGATTTTCTCATGCTTTTCTTGTATTTCTCTAATAAAATTTAGATCCATGACCAGAACTGTCCTTTGGCAAATGTCATCTGTGAATACTGCAACACCATGCTCATCAGAGAACAGGTATAATGATTCCCTTTCATAAATTAATATTTCTATAAATAGATTAAAGAAGTGAGTTAGGCTTTTAATTGAAAATTTGAATTAGTAAGACAAAATAAATACAGGTTAAAGAAGTGTTAGAACTATGTGAAAATGTTTCATATACATTAATAAGTACTTGCAGAAAGAACAAAATACTCAGCCCTCCGTAAACATTTAAAATTCCTAAGTCGTTAACATAGATCCACTTTTACGTATATTCATAAAAGTTCCCAACAAAACCAGGTAATTTTAAGATACAAATAATCAAAACTCCTCATTTAAAGAAAGAAAACCTTAAGAAATACCTATTTGCACATGGTGAATTAAGGATCTTAGGTATCCAGAGACCAGCTTAAAGAACGAACAGTGAAATAGAAGAAAACAAGTCTATTCAGTAGCAGAACATGATCTGTCGCCACAACCCCTGAGACATACTGAGAGATTTTGAGATTTCCAGGATCCATAGCCACTCTGGTCAGTTTTCCTGTAGACTACTGATGGGGCATCATCAGTAGTAGTTATAATAGAAAACTATACATTTTTTTTATTAATAGAGAAAGGAAAATTCCATCTGATCACTATCTTCTGACATTTGGGGAGTTTGCCCACAAAATTTGAATATTAGTCACTATTTATACACTCATGAAATCTGCAAACCCAGAGATCATAATTGATTATTGAACAGAAGCAAGCAAAACCTGTCACTTGACTAAACTTTTCCATTTGTCTGTTAACAGTCCTATAGTTTTTTCCAACAAAGCCTTAATTTGAAGGTGTTAAACTTTTTTTGGCTTATGAAGTCTCGTCTCCCAAGTTTTTCTTTTTGTTCTGTTTTATTATTTAAAGGAAACCATGCAGCACATCTAAAACCTTGGTTGTGCCACTGACTTGCCCACTGACCTCTGGCAAGAAATTAATCAGGGATCAGCAAACCAGCCCTCCAGCCAAATGTGGCTCACTACCTGTTTTTATAAACAAGTTTTATTGGAGCACAGCTATGCCCAGATGTCTGTATCACATATGGCTGGTTTTCTGCCACAGTGGTAGAGTTGAGTACTTGGGACAGAGACCATAGGGCCTACAAAGCTGAAAATACTATCTGATCCGTTACAAAAAATGTTGCTGACCGCTGCTCTGGATTATGCCAAATGAAGGATTGGGTTGAATGGTCTCTAATGTCGTTTCTGCTTGAAGTATTTATGACTAACTAGCCAAACTACATTTCTAAAGGGAATCTGGTACCACTTTCAAAGAATATGGTTTTCTATAATGGATCTTATCTTAAAGAATGTGTTTCAGAGTACCCAAATCAAAACCTGAGACATTTTTTAGAACTTTTATTAATGTGCATAATATACCTTCTAACATCTGTTTCCCCATTATAGCCAAAACATTCCCAGGTTAACAAAAAGCATGAAGATTTATGAAAGGTGGATATGAGGGAAGTACTGGGTTCGGTCCATGGCTTTAATATATGCCGTTGACTGTCCATATTAGACGGCTTGGACCACAGTGAGAGTCTTGGATAAGTTTGCAGTTGTAGTTGACATCAGAAGGTGACTTTTCTTTAATATGCCACTAGAGGGTTTCAGTTCCCAGCAATAGGAACAAATTCATTTTTTAGAATGAATATTGAGTGATTTGGGGATGGTATGAGATACTGATATTTTCTCTGTGATTTAGAAAATAAATATTTTATCTTTGTGGGCTGCACAGTTTCTGTTGCAACTGTTGTGATCCAAAAGTAACCATAGACAATGTGTGATTTTGTTTAGCTGAATGTAAATTTTTATTTCAAGTGTGATCTCATCAAACTAGAACATGACATGCAGGGAAAAACACTTTTCAACTTTCATTTTGCTTTTCAGATACCTAACCATTATGATTTAGACTGTCCTACAGCCCCAATTCCATGTTCATTCAGTACTTTTGGTTGCCATGAGAAGGTAAGGTGTTTCTTTTTTTCCTTTCGATTCTTGAATATAGATCAAGAAAATGCAGTGCAGAATACCGGTGAATGGTGGCGACTGACATGTACTGTGTAGACTTAAGCTCCAAAAAGAAATTGGACTGAGAATATTGATTTGGGGAAGTAGTGAGGACGATGGAAGGGGTGTGATTGAGATCATATAGAGTGAGTGTGTACAGGAAAGAGAATTAGACCAGGAAAGGAGCTGTGGCGAACGGTCTTCGAACTTGATGAACCAAGCAAAGGAGAAGGTGTTGTTTTGGTCTCTAAAATTAGTTGCAAGATTAGTGATCAGTTATGTCAGATGTCTAAAACAGATCATTATTTATGATAAGTTCTTTCTGGAGAGTGCAGTTACACACTCTTGCTTTTCCATTATGCTTTTTTTTTTTTTTTTAAGTGGTGAAAGAGTCGTTTGTTAGAAGAGATGTTACACTCCAAAGGAATAGGAACGGACCCAAGCAGTAGAGAATGGCTCAAGGGCCCAAGGCGGCATTATTAGAAGGAAAAAGTACACTCCAAAGGGTTTGGAGTGGCCCGAGCAAAGGCAAGGAAGGAAGGCTTAAGAGGCTCACAGGGCCCCATTATGCTTTTTTTATCTGACTTTTTTTTTAACCATAAGAATGCATTTTAATAATTAAAAAATTAAAATGAGTAAATAGTATATAGTATGATTACATTTGGGGGAAAATTCTGTATGGTTTGCGTAGAGAAAAAGACTTAGAGGAACCATCAAAATGTTAATGGTAGGTGAGATTATAGATAACTTATTTTCTTTTTGATAATCTACATTTTCTCTTTTTCTATAATATACATGAATTTCTCTTAAATGAAAATTGTAATGTCAGGACTATTTCTTTCTTATAACGATTAAGATGTTCTTTATGACCTGAGAAGAGTGTGATGGCAGCAGTGATTCTAATTTGCAATAGATTTGTGTAATGAATGAGGAATCCAGGGCAGGTAAAATACTCCTGGTTATAAAAGGAGGAGGGATAAAATGGTATTAGCTAGAGGGAGACACAAGATCAATAGAGAGGTTTGCCTTTTTTAATAAAAATGGGAAAGACGTTAATTGTATTCTGAGGGACTGGGTTAGGGGGAGGGAATAAAGATGTAGGAGAAAGGGGATAACTGAGCCACACTTGTGGGGCTGTTGAAAACGGGCAGATGCCATTTAGAGCCCAGGTGAAGGATAAGTCTTAGATAAGAGGCCAGTCACCTCCGAGTCAGAAGAGAAGGACGGGTGTGGACCCTGATACTGGGAGGGAGGTTTATCGGAGTGAAAGATGGAGAGCACATTCAGGGAGCCTCAGTGATTCAGCGAATTTAGAGGCAAGATCTCAAGATGGAAATAAAAGAGCGTTGTGGGAGACTGAAGGAAGTGGTAGCGTCACTGAAAACCTTTTATTCCGCTCGGCTAGGTGCCTTCCTAGTCCTCACAGCATCTATTCCAGCTTAACTTGTGCTTGATGTTTAGATGCAGAGGATCCACTTAGCACGGCACCTGCAGGAGAGCACGCAGTCGCACATGAGGATGTTGGCACAGGCTGTTCAGAGCTTAAACCTTGCTGCCTCTCTGCCCCGGGTCTCTGGGTGTCACCCAGAGGTGAATTTCCAAGAAACCATTCAACAGTTAGAGGGTCGCCTTGTAAGACAAGACCATCAGATCCGGGAGCTGACTGCAAAAATGGAAACTCAGAGCTTATATGTAAGTGAGCTCAAACGAACTATTCGAACGCTTGAGGACAAAGTTGCTGAAATAGAAGCACAGCAGTGCAATGGGATTTACATCTGGAAGATTGGTAACTTTGGGATGCACTTGAAATCGCAGGAAGAGGAGAAACCTGTTGTCATCCACAGCCCGGGATTCTACACGGGCAAACCTGGGTACAAACTCTGCATGCGGCTGCACCTTCAGTTACCAAGTGCTCAGCGCTGTGCAAACTACATATCCCTCTTTGTGCACACCATGCAAGGAGAGTATGACAGCCATCTCCCTTGGCCCTTCCAGGGTACAATACGCCTTACAATTCTTGACCAGTCAGAAGCACCTATACGGCAAAACCATGAAGAGATAATGGATGCCAAACCAGAGCTGCTCGCCTTCCAGAGACCCACCATCCCACGGAACCCAAAAGGTTTTGGCTATGTGACTTTTATGCATCTAGAAGCCCTAAGACAAAGAACCTTCGTGAAGGATGATACTTTATTAGTACGCTGCGAGGTCTCCACCCGCTTCGACATGGGCAGTCTTCGGAGGGAGGGTTTCCAGCCACGGAGCACTGACGCAGGGGTATAGCATCCCCTCATTTGTTCAGAAGGGAAAAAAAGCCATCTGGAGAAAACAGTGTCTTTCCTTTCCCTGTTCTCAATAATATCTATACAAAAAAAAAAAAAAGGCAATTGGAAAGATATAATACCCACCGATTGAATGTGGTGAGGGAGATCACGTGTCTCTTTTTTCTGTTACACGTATCTGAAGCATCTTTCCTTAGGGATCTGCAGATTCCATGCTTTTTTAAAATTGTTACACCTGCAATGTCTGGCATATCGCAGCAGCCACTTGTCAATTAGTATACCTCTTTGTGGTCCTTTCACGGGCTTTTGCTCCAGAATGTTCTGTTGTCAGAAGCTTAGGGTTAGAGTAGTAAAGCTCCAACCTTTCAGTGATAATGGACGTTCCTGAAAAGTTCAGCCTATTTTTATAGTATTTTATGTAATATATTAAACTTGAGAATCACTACCGCCTTGTGCTGGTGCCTACAAGAAGAGTTACGACTCTAGAGTTCAGTTCTCATTTTATTTGACCTCTGATAGAGTTCAGAGGATTCAAACCTTAATCTTTGGAAAGTTTAAGTTCTCATTCATCCCTTTTTTGCTCTGGGGTGGTACTAAGGATATTCAGGGAGTAATTTAAACCCTAAATGTAACCTTAGTTGTATATAATCTTGTGAACGTGTTGTCTGTTGCATAATTCTTGTTTAAGTGTCTCATCCTACCTTACATGTTTCCGGCTACAAAGGAGCATATTCTTGAGTTTAGAATGTGAGAACCATGTGGATACCAACTGCTCAGTGTTCCACTAGAAATCCCTGTGTGTCTGTTCACTACAGAGTGAGTTCCCCAGCCCTGCCCATGTGTTCTGCTGCTGAGCTTGGAGGACAAGGGAAGCACACATAAAACTGCCAACATAAAATTTAAAATGACTCAACTAGTCAGCTAACATGGTGTCTCATTGGTGGTGACAGAAGTTCCTTGAGCCAGAAATGTTCAGCTCTTTTGGATGCCCTCTGGTTTAGTTCAATTAAGGGGAACGAAATTGCTTTCCTAACAGCAGAATCTCTTAATATTTGGGAGATCATTGGTAACACTTGAGAGGTCACCAGACTAAGGTTGGATGTCATCAGGACTTAACTTGAGGAGGCTGCTTTAGTCTGACAGTTCATACGTACGGGGGATCGCGTGGAATGTATTGAAGTGGCTGAATGTTCCTAATAGGGAGACGTGGTTTTTGTGCCACTATACGTTTGTTAAAGGTCTGTAGGTAGTAAATGTGGTGAAATCTAGTTCTCAGGGTGTCCCACAACTAGCATGGGCTCTTCATAAAGAATCTAAGAGGACCCATGCTCTACGTTGTTTACATAAGATGATGTTTTGGTTGCTTGGCTATGAGAAACGGTACTGTTCTCTCCAGAGAGGCCAAATCAGAGCCCCCGGCCAGTGTGAAAGATCAGCCTTCATTTCAAGAGGAAGCCAGAAACTTGCGGTTCCAGGCAGACCCAGCCTGGAAAGGTCACTTTGACCCTTCCCTTTACTTTTCTCTCTCCTCCCCTGCCCACCCCACGTTTAGGCTCCGGGTCTGGTGGGTTTCTGTTACAAAGTGGAAATAAAGGTCATGCAGAGATCCTGCCCCGCAGGGCCACTGCCTGCACCACCTGGTCATCGACCAGGTGGCACTCGGCTCCCTGGCCGAGTTGGTGTCCCTGAGCTCCTCCTGTGCTTTCCAGCTAGCTCCCAAACATCATCCCAGCATCACCGTCTTAGGCAGGGAATCGCACCCCGCTGCTGTGCCTCCCATTGTTTTCCAGTGAATACGTGATCGGCGAGTTCCATTTAAAAAGTAAATGGTAGTTATTTTTGTTGCATAGAAAAAGCCTGAAGGAAATATACTGAACTATTTTTGATGACGTGTTTTCTATGTGCTTTCTTATATGTTTTACATTTTCTAGAATAAACATGTACTTTTATCAGAGAAAAAGAAAAATTAAATGTTGCCACAAAACATTCAACCCCACCAAAAAAAGGAAATGATATTTAAAAGCTTTCTGGTCTGGTCAAATTTCTTAAAAGCATGGCTGTGCATTAGGCACTGAGGAGTCATTTCCTGCTTTGGTTATTTTGTTCTACTCAGGAATTTTAATCCAAACAATAACAGCTTTTTTGTCTAACTTCAACTTCTAGCTTCAGGTTTCCCATCTCTAAAATAAAGAATTGGATTAGCCGTTTCCAAGGTCCACTCCAACCATAAAATTCTGTTGTTAAGAAACTAAGTTCTAACCAGTGGCATGTTGACAATACTTATAAAAGGATTTTGCCAGTAGAAAATTGCTTCAGCTTAATTTTTGCTGATAAAATTCTCTAATTTAGTGTCTGTCAGCTGGGTCTCATCTTAATTTTAATAAGCAATTTTTTAACCCCCAACATTGAGCATTTTGTAATAAACCAACCACTTATTTTATACTGTTCATTCATTGTAAATATAGAATAAAAGTAACAAACTGTCATTCTAAATAGGAACTTTCGTTAAGACTTCAACTCAGAATCAAGTCTTTCCTGGAAAACTGATCTCTTCTGTTTTTCAAATCTCTTGCCCCACTCGGAAACATGCTAGTTTCACCTACTTGGCCAATTTTATCAACCTTTTAACATTTATTGTTGGATATCATTCTTGGACATTGCTAAACTAAAAGTAGTTTCCTCTTTTCCCAGAGATGTCCAACCTAATTTTGGATGAAACTTGCCTTCAGTCTTACGTTTTGCTATTGGGAAACAAGTCAGGATGTTGGTTTATAGTTTGGTAGTTTTTTTTACTATCCTTTGACTGTTGCATCAATGACAGTTTCTGGCTATTCTACATGATGATTCAAGTTTTATTTGGGGGCATAAAAATAGGAATAGAAGAGAAAAAAGTGAAATAGAAAGAAAAGTAAGTTTTTTTTCCCCTAGTGATGGGCTATTTGATGTTGGACGATCGCTGGCAAATCGTTTTGTGGTAGGTATAAAATTGTGAAATTATCGTCCATTACTGTTTATGCCAGTAGGTCTCCAATCAGCTAAGAGCATGTTTATGACTTTGGCATGCAGGTAGGATGCATTCTTCTTAAAGAGGAGCAATGGCTTGTCATTCCTTTATCCAGGGGTCGCTCCAGTCTCTGGTGACCAGAAAACACTTTTAATCATTACAGAGGTTTGAGACTTGGAAGTACTTTTCCTTTATTCAGGTCCTGCTGCTCTCTTTTTGGCTTGCCTCCATTAAATTCTCACTGTTTTACCTAAAATACCATTAGGTGTTTTTGTAATGCCTAGTTCCATAGAACCTAAGCAGCTCAACGCCTTAAGGAAATGAAAAAAGGCCAATAAATAGTCAATTTGTATTTGTTTTTGAAATACATTTTTTAAATTCCTAGGTCCACTTGATAAGCTGTAGTTAAGTTTCACAGCTGCTGTCATTGTGTCTATAGACTGGAGTTGGCACTTCCAAATTCACAGCATCCAGAAAGATGATCCCATGAAACCAAAGAGACAGATCTCTGCAGATTGTAACATTCAGTTACAGCCTTCACTTTTACTCAAAGAAACACTTGCAAGGAGATGCCTTGTTGTTTTCACTCAATGTCACCTAAGCCTTTAATGTTCTAAAGTTATTTCCTCCCTGAAAATTCGGGTTATTGTAAAATTATAAAATACTAAGAAATCATTCCAGATGGGGAAAGCATTTTGTGGGCTGAGGAGATGGGTGGGGTGCTTTTTCTCTCTCAAAGTGCTTTCTCAGCAGGACAAAGCCCAGCCTTTAGGACGAGAGGGAAGGAGGGCGTTCTCTCTCCAAGTTTGAGGCTCTGACTGGGGGTGCAGTTTGGTTCCCAGAAAGTCACAGTCTCACAGCTGTCAGGCGGTCCAAGGCATTTTCTCCGACACAGAGGCCCTCCCCTCCTTCGAGCTTCCTTGCCTGTGTGAACTGACTGCATTTATCCCAACATTCTCTGGGTAAAAGCCAAAGTGCTGTGGGAAGAAGGGCACCGATTCCTGTATTCCAAGGAGGAAACGCTACCCATGGTCCCACCTGCTTATAATGACATTCTCTTCTACCCTGGTCCTCAGGAGAATGGAAACTGAGCGACAGGGATGCTGTTCGCTGCTGAAACCCTGTACTTAGTGCAGTGCCTGGCACACGGTACATACACATCTATTTACTGATGAACTTTTAGCGAAAATACTGGTTGAAGCTGACCAATGTCTGGTAGTTTATTTATCATGTAAGTTTTAGGTGGTAAAGCATAGATGTTAACTTTTTTTGCTCTTTTCCCCCCAGCACTTTATTATGAAATTTTTCAAGCATGCAGAAATGTTTAAAAGAACTGTACAGTGAACATCCCCCACCTAGAATCTTCAAAGAACGTTTTGTTACATTCACCTCGTCACTTAAAAGACATTACTTTTAATACGATGTCTTCAAGCTTGACTTTTTAAAAATCTCGTGGCTAAGGGTAACTGAACAGCTTAGATGGCATCTTTAACTGGGGAAACCCGTGATGTATGTGTGGTAGCTGGAATTGTAGTCCTCACTGTAAGCTAGTTTTAAATGTGTCAATCTGTTATGTTGAATTTTAACCTTATTTATTTTGCCTGAAGGGATAGCTTTTATAATGGATTTATCTGAAAGTCCTTGATCAATCGTGCAGAATATTCTAATGTCATTTTCACACTCGATAAACTATTCAATTAATTTCTCTGGTGAGAATGTAATTTGGGGTCTATTTTGCTTATACAAGGTTCCAGGATTGTTCCCAGAAGGCTGATGTATAATTTAGCATATAAACCACTAAATTAGGAACTAAGAGACTTTGATTTTATTCCTGAGTGAACATGGGCAAATCAGTTCTCTTTGTCTTTGTGTCCATTTATCTACCTGTGGAGTGGGGACTAGAAGTTGAAGTTTAGATACTATTAAGTAATGGTAACATTTATTAATGCTTGGATCTATTTCCAGTCATAAAGAAAGATACTTTATGAATCCAGGGAGCATCTTATAATTTTATAACTGTATGACAAGCTGTGGAATGAAATCTGACATTTGAAAAATTGAAGCAATGCAGTGGTCAGAGTCTTATCAAAAAGTCTGCTGTGGCTTGGAACATAACTATTGCCATGGAATCTGTGAGTGGGTTTCCTAATCCACCTGGACTCTGAAAATAACATGTTTTGTGAGAGGGAGTGGGTGTAAATCTGGGAGGAGGGGACACTAATCACAGGAAGACTGGAAATCAGTGTTCAGTTTAAGAGCAGGTTGTATGGGGGGCAGGGGGTTAAAGGAATTATCCAGATTTATTGCAACGCACCCTCCACTAGTCTCCCCAGGGCTCCCCTGCCGCCCACGCCACACACAACACAGAAAACCAGCCAGCCCTGCCTGCAGCTTCGCTTCAGAGGGTCTCCACCAGGTCTGTACAATTGAATTGCAGGGTCTCTGTACTCCATGTAGGAAACAAGCGTGACCTGTTCTTTCTAAACCTAGATTATGAACGTATATTCCCATTTAACTCACAAAGATACAAAGGGGTTTTTATTTTAGATCACGTCTTAGTGGTGGTTGCAAGGATGTGACCAAAACCGTTCCTTGAATGGCACCTTATTGAATATTAGAAGAAAACAGACGGCCAAGTACACTCCTAACTACTGTTTGTTGTTGATATTCTCTTTTCAGCCTGTATATTGCACCCTCATCTTTACCTAAAAAGTACTCTTAATTAAAATGAAATATATGTTAAAATGTAAGTGATATTGCAGGTGTTTTTAAATAAATAACTAGACCACTTTGACTTTTTGCTTTATCTTTGTTCTGTTTCTGAGACGGTAACTCAGTATATTGGGAGGGAAGAACGATCGCAGGTGCTAGTTTTCACTTGCAATAAAATTAATACCCTGCTTCTTCCAGAAATAGCAAATGGGGGTTCATTCTCATCCTTGGTCTAGGTTGCGGTTTCTGCCCTGGAGCCTCTAAGACTGCATTTTGCAAAACAAAATGAGGCCCAAAGAGAGAGGATACTAAACTGGTACATAGAAAGTGTGAAACCAGGTAACAGCAGCATCTTCTTCCCAGCAGGTAGACGAGAAGCCTGGGTTCTCCCCAGTTCCCGGGCTGTGGCTGCCCCGTCTCGCCTTAGCAAACCCCCGGGATGAGTTTTAAGTGCTGGCTGCCTCTATTGCGGGGCAATTAAAATCGTTTCTAGGAAGCTTGCCGTGGGCCCACCCCGGTCTCGTCTAAAATAGATTCAATTTCCCAAAGTGGGGTGTAAAAGCTGTTAAAACATGTAAATGCTTTACAAAATTCCACCTTAATTTTTAAAGTTCCAAAAGTGAAATACTGTTATTAACCCCAGAATAAGTTTTAAAAAGATTTGTTTTTAAATTCCACCTCTGCTTTGGGTTAACTTCTTGACACTTCAAGTTCACTCCTGTGCATGTCTGTTATGCTGTTGTCAACGTTTTTTAAATTAACTTTTGTACAGGGACCAGCAGGAGCAGGATTACTGTATAAGTAACAAGTGTAGCCTTGTCAGGAAATGATACCTAATTACAAAATTTTCCACTTGGTCCGGGTACGGATTTTAATATAAAGGTGAGTCAACGTGTCTGATCTTCACAGAATGGATGCTCTTTGAAAGCTATGTGATAAAACCACACTGCAAAGTAGATCCCAGAATCCTTAAAAACTATGCTTCCCGTCCTTGCCATTGACTGCTCTATCCTGATCGGGGGTGTGGGGGGGACGTGGGGTGGGGGGAGAGAACCAGCCCCTATCTGAGGTCAGCCCTCTTTGTCTTAATCTCAGGTTCCTTTCCCCGAGCTGGTCATTTATCTTGAGGTATCTAGATAAAAGTAGACAAAGCCCCACCAAAAGTGCTTAAAGACAGTTACTTATCCTTTAGGATAGTTAGGGACTTGAAAGTAAAGTGTGTTTCAAACCTAATCTGATACTCCTTTGGAGCCATCTTAAAGTAGAAAAGGAAAGAAAGCAGGTTTTCTGAATACACATGGAGCTGGGTTTGACTTTATGTCTTTAGGTTCAGTGTTTGCAATCTTGGCGTTTGCTCACTAACTACAGTAAGTTAAATATTTGATAGATAGATGATAGATATTGATAGATAGGAAGAAAATATGTATACTGACTCAAAAGAAAGGTTCATGAAACATTTGCTTTTACTACATCTGATGCATTCTGATGTTTTCTGGTCCTGCTGCTCCTGCCTCTCCTTCCTTCAGTCTGAGGTAATCTCAGTGTTTTATGGAATAAAAGCCCTTCTCTCTTTTTCCAAAATACGGAGGTCCTCCCTTTCCACTGCTCCTCTAAATTCTTCCTGCACTGAAACTTTAGGAAGACAAAATCCTGAAAGATTTACAAACTCCTTTGGCTTTTCGTTTTGTTTTTGTTTTTGCCAGTATACCTCTGAGGCAATGAGGTAGTTGCTACCTGTTTGAATAAAGGGGGTGGGGATTGAATGGGGAAAGAAGGGGCGGATTTCTTAAAATCTCAGAGTTATTGGCAACCTTTAGTGTCTCCTTAATTAGACTTTGAGCTTTCAAAGAAAGGGCCAGCCCTTCCTTATCTCAGATTGGAATCAGAGATATTTAATATGATCCTGGCCTTTGTTCAAGGATAATTTTCAAAAAAGTCCAATTATGGCTCTTATACAGATATCAAATGAGCACACACTAAAGGTTTTATTAACTCTTACTGAGGACACCAGATAGATACTGTAATTCATTCAAAGGAGAATCCAAAGAACAGACACACAGACCAGGAATATTTAAATGAATGTCCAAAAGGAGACAAAACTTAGCTTCCTTCTCGATAGGGGAGAGAAGTCAAGAAACAAGAATGATATCCAGTTTTTCTACAGGACAGAGCTGTAAGATAGCTTCCTTAGAATCAGAATCTGATAACCCTGAAAGGTGTGCTGTAGACCAGATAATGCATAGTGTTCCATCAAACCACGAAATTTCCCCACACCCTGAACTAACAATAGTTCAATACAATGTGTGAATTATAAGTAAATACGTCTGTCATGCGGGAGACCCTGCTCGCTGCGCCATTTGTCCTGCAGGGTGGCCTGTGGGGTCTCTGCTCCCGCTCCCCACATAAGAACGCAGGACATGGTGAGGCCAAAAAGGAACACCCACGGAGCCATAAGTAGGGGAGTCATATCACTGTATTCTCGCTGGCGGCATCCGCCTCTCTGCAATCCGCTCTTGCTAGCCCCCATTTTCTGCTAGCGTAGCCACAGCCGTTATATTAGTGGCCAATGGCTCACTGGTTACAGCCGACGGCCAACTAGCCACAGCTGATGGCCATCCAATCACAGTTGATGGCCATTTACTACCTGAGCCAGCACCTTTCTATGTGAGGCCGAGAGCCTGGAAATTGTTCTCTTGGGCTCTGTCCCCACACTCCACACCTACAGGTTCTCACCTCACAATCTACGCGACAAGTGTCTTCCGCGAGGGGCCCTGTGCGAGGATCCTTGAGGTGAATGCAATATCCTGGGCACAGCCAGGGTTTTTCAGGGAACCACCAGTACTTCTGGGCACAGCCAGATTTCCTGTGCTGCTTAGGGTACCACCAGTCTCCCCGGACACAGCCAGGGCTCTCAGGGCATTACCACTCTCTCTAGACACAGCCAGACTTCCTGGACACACAGCCAGGGCCTCTCAGGGCACTGCCACTCTCTCTGGACACAGCCAAACTTCCTGGACACAGCCCGGGCTCTCAGGGCACTGCCACTCTCTCTGGACACAGCCAGACTTCCTGGACACAGCCAGGGCCTCTCAGGGCACTGCCACTCTCTCTCTGGGCCTCTCAGGGTACCGTGCTGTAACAACAGCGGCTCACATCAAGGTGCTTACATATTATCAATGGCGGCCGGTCAAGACACAAAAGCAAACATCAAATCAGTCCCACTACATGGTGGTATGTTCCCAAACAGTCAAGTGGTCCATTAAATTAGGGATGGAAGGCAATTCCCCATAGTCCATAGTCATTCACCAGTGCTGTCCTGGGGGTGAGGGATGACCATGACCTCACCCTCATCTCCCAAGGAGGACTCAGCAAGCGTTTCCTCCTGGGACTACAAATCCTGAATCCGGGCTGCCTCAGCAAGCACTTCCCAGCCCACAGGCCCGCAACAACCTTCGCTTTCTCCGGCCTCTGCTGGTTGGAGAACCATCTACGTCTTCCCACCCCTCCACAGGAGTCCAGCTCTCAGGCAGCTGCTCCTCCTGGTCTTTCTGAGACTGAGTGTTCATACACACAAACTGCTTCAGCGCCTTTCGGGGAGCTTTGGCAGGCACCATACCCTGCTCGCTGCGCCATTTGTCATGTGGGAGACCTACTCGCTGCACCATTTGTCGTGCAGGGTGGCCTGTGGGGTCTCTCCCCACTTAAGAACGCAGGACACGGTGAGGCCAAAAAGGAACACCCACGGAGCCATACGTAGGGGAGTCATACCACTATAGTTTCGCTGGCAGCATCCGCCTCTCTGCAATCCGCTCTTGCAGGCTCAGCCACCATCTTCTTGCTAGCCCCCATTTGCTGCTAGCGTAGCCATGGCAGTTATTACAGCTGACAGCCAACTAGCCACAGCTGATGGCCATACAATCAGTTGATGGCCATTTACTACCCGAGCCAGCACCTTTCCACGTGAGGCCGAGAGCCTGGAAACTGCTCTCTGGGGCTCTGTCCCCACAAGGTCTGTAGTGCCCCTTCCTCCTGCCTACAACTGGACCACTGTCAGTTTGCTACAAAACTCAAAAAAGCCAACCCAGTTTAAGAGCCAGGTGGCAGTAGGGGGCGGCAAAGCTCCATCCCTTAAGAATGCCTCCTTCTTCAGGAAGAAATTTGTTAAAGAGGATTAACCTGGAGTCCTTGGACTTTTAAGGAGCCCATAAATTCCCCTGAAATTGTATGCAAAAAATTGCACTTTGTGAATTTTTCTGGGAAGAGAGGCCTCTTTTTTTTTTTCTTACTTTAAGTCTGTTGAAAGTTACAAAATGCTTTCCCCAAATATTAGAAATTCCACCTTCCAATTGTCATATTTGCAAGTTGGTTGCCAAATTAGCTTTGAATTAAAAACACCTGAGGAGGGTGGCTGGTTAGCACAGAAGGTTAGAGCGTGGTGCTGATAACACCAAGGTTGCCGGTTAGTTCCTGCTTGGGCCACTGTGAGCTGCGCCCTCCTTAAAATAAATAAATAAATAGATAGATAAGTAGATAAGTAAATAAAAAGACCTGAGGAATTATTAGGTCAACCTATACAAAACTGCTATTTTTGTAAGGTCAAAAAGAGTTGACTATCAGCCATTTCTCAAGGTTCCACCTTGTATATACAGATTCCTGGTTGTCCCCTCTCCCCTGGCCCTATCCTGACACAGCCAATGAGGTGGATGTCATCTAAGATAATTGCCATCTCCCATTTGAAGTTTAGGGGAAAAGGGCCCCTCCCAAGGCTTCAGTGTTGACCCCATTCATCTCCAACCATGCTGAACAGTGAGAACCACGTTGCTATTGGGACCATCACCACCACACAGTTCCCTGCAGGGTTTTCTCAAGGTGTCTGGTCTGAGGACCAAAGCCTCGGAATCTCGGGGGTGCTTGTCATTAGGCCCCACACCAAACTCCCAGAGTTAGACTTTCTGAGGGGGAGGATGGGGAGTCTGCATTCTAAATAGGTTCCCCAGGGGACTCTTGCAAAATAAAAAGTAATCACAGGGCTGAAGCTGTCCTACTTCAGGCACATTATGAGAACACAGGGTTCTTTGGGGAAAAAAAAAAAACGCTAGAGAAAACAGATGGCAGCATGACAGGAGGAAGACCAAATATGAGATGGACTGAGTCCATAAAAGAAGCCATGAGTCTCCAGGAGCCAAGCAGAGCCGTTGAGGATGGGACACTGGACATCACTCATTCATAGGGTCTCCGGGAGTGAGACCCAACTCAAAGGCAGGTAACACACACACACAACCACAAGAGACGGGAGGAGAGAGTGCTAGCTGAGGTCTATCGACCAAATTAAGTATAATTATTAAAATGGTAAAATCACGGCTCTCAATCAAATATAGAATGGACACGTGTCACAGGTTTTTGTTCAGCTCATTAATTTATGATGGAACCATTAAATGTTAAAGCTGACTCCAACAGTATTTGAAGACAAAGGATTTATGTAATTCATCAAGGAAAGCATTTTCAAAACAAAAAGAAAGAATGTTAGAATAAAATTGCTAGGTTACAGAAGAAACTGGTTAATGTCCTATGGGCTAAAAGAGCCATAACCTCTGGGGTTATCTTTCCTACCAGATAGAAAAGTATAAATTAACAAGTAACAGTATCTGGGCCATAATCAAATGATAAATAGCAAAGTCAAACACAGATACATTCTCCTAGAAAATTAAATAATCCTTGGGTGAACTTGTTAAATAATTCCCCAGTCTGACTTTGAGAGGACATGCAGCGCATTTTTTGCCTTACTTGCAAGTTTTAAGTAATTCTTTTTTTATAGTACAGGAAGACAGCGGAAAATGGCATGTGTGGGTTCCTCAGCTCTGGGAGAAAATTCAGGCTGGAGCAGATATATTCAAACCCAAGCAGCAATTAATTCAGAGGGAGGAGAAAACTGACTGATATTCAGAATTCTTGTATAACCTCCTTGGATTTATTTTAGACACTAGCTACAATCATTTCCTCCTGCTTTTTAAATAAGCAATCTGTCATCTTTGTAGTTATTTGGCTTCCAAACTAGTCATTCCCTAATAAATTCTCTTTGAAGTTTATCTAAAAGTTTGTTAAGATTTTTCAACTTGGTTCTTTTGTTTTGAATCTGAAAATTCAGGCACTTTATTTGTTTAAGCATGAGAAATATCCTCTGATTTTTATGTAACAATTGTCCACCTGGGGGAATTAAACTTTGACCATTAAGAAACATGAATTTAAATAGAAAAACCAACCTTAATAATTCCTCATAACTTCATTTGCCTTCAGAAAGATAGTTTAGGAATGAATATCTCTGTTGTAAGTAAACATCCTAAGTTCAGAAACTTCTTCATTTCAGTTCAGTTCCCGCTACGAATTTCAAGTAAGATTAAAATTTAGTAATTTTTGTACAGTAATCTTTCAGTGGTTTTCCCTAAGTGAAATTACAGATACTTCTTTGAACTTTTTTAAATTTTCCTTTTTTAAACCATGAGCATGTCTTTTTTATTAAATTAACTTAGTTTTAAAAAACTCTATTGATCAAATTTATCATTCCTTAAGCTATTGGTAATAACAACATCTATCACTTATTAGCTCTTTAAATTTTGAAAAAATAATTTGTTTTATTTTAAAATAACTTTGTTGAGATTTTTTATGTATTATAAAATCCACCAACTTCAAGGTATTTATACACCAATATTCATAGCAGTATTATTCACAATAGCCAAAAAGTGGAAACAACACAAATATCCATCGGTGGGTGAATGGATAAACACAATGTGGTATATACCTACCATGGAATAGTATTCAGCCTTTAAAAAGAGGAGATTTTGACACATGCTACAACATAGATGAATCTTGAAGACTTTATTCTAATGAAATTAGCCAGTCACAAAAGGACAAATATTGTATGATTCCACTTACTTAAGATAGTCCAGTTCATAGAAATAGAAAGTAGATGGTGATTGCCAAGGATGGGGGTGAAAGGCAATGGGAGTTGTTTCGTGGGTTCAGAGTTTCAGTTAGAGATGATGAAAGCATTCTGGAGATGGGTGGTGGTGATGGTTGCACAACAATATGAATATACTTAATGCCACACCTAAAAATGATTAAAATGGCAAATTTTGTTATATATTTTCTTACCACAATAAAAAAAAACGCAATTTTAGGTGTGTACAGTTCGAAGACTTGTAGTAACTTTACCAAGTGGTGCAATCATCGTCATAAATCAATTTTAGAATATTTTCATCCTGCAAGAAGACCCTTGAAGCCCGTTTACAGTTAATCCCCATCCACCCCCAGCTCCCTAATCTACCTTCTGTCTCTATAAATTTGCCTTTTATGAACATTTCATAAAAATAGAATTGTGTGATATGTGGTCTCCTAGCTTCTTTCACTCAACGTAACATTTTTGAAGTCTGTCCATGATGTAGCATGGGTCCATAGTCCGTTCCATTTTTTATAGCCGAGTAGAACTTCACTGTGTGGACACACCTCATTTTGTGAATCGATGGCTGTTTAGGTTGCTTCCAACTTTTGGCTATTATACATATGTTGCTATGAACACTCATGATTTTACTACCAGGAGACAGCCTAAACTAACCCATATGTATGCATACATGTGTGTATATAAGTTTTATATACACACACACGTAACAATTAAGTTAGAGGACTTGTTGCTACAATGTTGCTAACCTTTTTTGATATCAGAGGGATCATTCATTACGAATTTGTACCAACTGGACAAACAGTTAAACAAGTTTACTATTTGGAAGAGCTGAAAAGGCTGTGTGAAAAAGTTAGACGACCTGAACTTTTCGCCAACAATTCATGGCTCTTGCATCACGACAATGCACCAACTCACATGACATTGTGAAGGAATTTTTAGGCAGTGAACAAATAACCATTTGGGAACACCCTCTCTACTCACCTCATCTGGCCCCCAGTGACTTCTTTCTTTACCCAAAGAGAAAGGAAATATTTAAAGGAAGATATTTTGATGACATTCAGGACATCAACGGTAATATGATGACAGCTCTGATGGCCATTCCAGAAAAAGTTCCAAATAATGTGTGTGTGTGTGTGTGTGTGTGTGTGTGTGTGTGTGTGTTTTCCTCTAATCCTGTAACGCAGGCATAATTAACTGCATTCTGCAGAAGAAGAAAAGAGGGGTTAAGTCTCTTTTCAAAGTTCACCCAGCTAGTTTCATGGAAAGGGTCTGACTGCCGTGGCAGCAGAAGGAAAGATTACATTACTATAAATAGTGGCCCCTGGTTTCTCTGTGGAGTTTGCTTTCTACCTTGTGCTCACTGGCTCTCTGATGGCAGGTTTGGGAAGCGAGCCTTATGGTGGCCCTCACACACTAGTGGGGAGCCTCACAGAGGGCATTTCCTTCAAATGGATCAACTTCTTTAAGAAACCATGGGCTCCAGGAGCAGCCCAGAAAGCTCTTTTTTTTTCTCAATGACCGATTCTCCTTGGTAATTTAGATTACATTTTGCAAAGAATGAAGGAAGAGTTTGCTATCGTGGTTAAAGCAAGTCCTCTGGAGCAGGACTACCTGGGTTCACATTTTGGTGCTGCCACTTATTAGCTCTGTGGCCTTGGACAACTTAATTACCCTCTCTGTGCCTCAGTTTCTTAATGTGCAAAATGTTAGTGGTGTTTACCTTGCTGGTTTGTTATGAGACCTAAATGACATAATATAGACAGAGAAAAGATTACACCTGCACGTAGTCATAATAAGCCCTGAATAAGTATTACATGTTACAGTTACTTGCTACAGAATTATCTTTGATGGGCCCCGAAGCTTGGAGGACACATAGAATCCCTACATCATTCTGGCTGTCCATCAACACAGCACATAATGCCCAAAACTTTAGCCTTTTTTCCTTGTAGGCTTTTTCAGTTAACACTGGCCCAGGGACTGAGAGGGGTGGCAGTTGATAGCAATTCTGACTGAGAGAAAGTGTCCCCCCAACGCCAACCTCGCCATAACTCAAGGGCTGAGAGTGCTCCAGCCCCAGGCTGCCCCCTTTAGGAAACAATTCATTTTATGGTTTCCTCCCAGGTCTCCCCTTCTTCCCGTTCCTCTCTCTATTCCGCCCTTCCCTTCCCCCACCCCGCTCCCTCAGCTCCTTCTGCATGAACCTGCTACCTGTCTTCCCTTCCAGTTATCTTTGAATTTGCAGTATAGACCAGAATCTTTGAATTTGGGGTGAAAACTAGGGTTAGAGGAGGCTTAGGAAGAATTATCTGGAGTGTTCTGCTGGGGGTCCCACCTACCACATGTGTGGATTCAGTCTGGAGCAGAAGAAACTCTCTTCCCTGAGAACTGCTACACCCATCCATTCAAGTCCAGAAAAAAGGATCTGACAGAAGTAAATCTGAAACTGTGTGAGACGGCACTCCTCGGCAGTGGCCGACTGAATGAGGGATGGACACATGAATTTCTTGAACCACAGCAGATTCTTGAGAACTTGGACTGAGAAATCGGACCACAGGAGTCCACAAACTGGAAGGTCTCTACCTTTTGGGGATCATGTATGTGAAAGAGGAGAGCATTTGCACAAAAGTGTGTGTGTGTGTGTGTGCGTATGTGTGTGTGTGTGTGTGTGTGTGTAAGAGAGGGAGTCAGACAGTCTTAGTTCTTGAAGGATTTCCAGTCCAGAGTTCCAGGAGTCCCCACAGAATGTCCTCTATTGTGCCCTCTGGAGTTCTCTTCAACTGGCTCCAGCAAGCTTACCACAAGCAGTATGGTGGTTAGAAGGCAGAGCAGTGAATAAAAGCTTTCGCAAGAGGTCAGGCAGAACTAAGTGTGAATCTTGTGGCTATCGTTTTCTAGTTGTGTGGCTTTAGGTGAATTGCTCAGTCTCTTAGACCTTCAATTTCTTATCTAAGGGGGATGCTAAAACTTCATAAAACTGCTCAGAGGATCACACAAAATAATGAATGTGAAATACTTAGGGTAGTGTTTGGCATATAACTGATGACCAATAAATGATACTTTGTGTATTATCATTTATGTCTTTCTTTTGTATCAACCCTTTATCATCATGAAATTTGCATGACTAAATGATCAACACGAAATTTCTTTGGCTAATGTTTATATGGCATATCCTTTTCCCTCCTTTTATTTCAATTTTCTGTATCCCAGTATTTAAAGTGTGTCTTTGATAAACAGCATATTGTTATTTTTTAACCTGATTTGACCATCTTTGTCTTTTCATTGGAATATTTAGTCCATTTACATTTAATGTAATTACTGATACAGTTGTGTTTTAGTCTACGCTCTTGCTATTGGGCATGACCTTTACTCCTAGACTGTGGCCCTTCTGGGGTCTCAACCAAAAGTCCAAGGTGTTTGCCAAAGCCCTTCTACCTCAATGGGACTTGAACCTCTGCCTCTTCACCATTATGCAACAGCTGCAATCTGTTCAGCTCTTTAGCTTCCGAGGTCCTGTTTTCTGCTGGATTTCCTGGAGTTCTCACTGCATGCTCACCTTAAGAGTCAGTCAACAACTTGAAGAGTAACTTTTTCATTCTGTCCTCTCCATCTTTCTCTTTTCAAGTTCCAGCTACTCTAGCAGCCTTAAACTCTGAACTCAGTCCTGTAAGACTGCTGCTATCTGCTTTCACCCATTCTTCCCGCCCCTCTCTCCCCTCCACCAGTAAATTGAAAAAATGCCCTTAAGAAAAACCAGGATGAATGTGAAGTTTGCCTAATACATTTCCCTTCTCTTAGGAAGCATAGCCTCTCAGATCCTGCCTGCACTGTGTGCTCTCCAATTCCTTCAAACAGTTGCTTTATATTATTTTGTCCAGGTTTTATAATTATTTTGGCAGGAAGATTAATCTGAGACAAGCCATTCCCCTATGACCAGAACCAGAAGCCTTATGCTATTTCCATTTATTGAGCCCTTCCTAAAACTGCCTTAGAGTGGGAAGCAAATGTTTCTGTTGACAGGCAATTGACTGGATCCTGTTCAGTCTACGGAGAATGGAATGACCTCATAAGTTGGACCCTAGACAAAGGTATGATATTTAACTGATATCAGACTGAAGTTTAGGTATTTGTTCAAACTTATGTGGTCCTGAGAATATGAAAGAATTCAGGAACCTATTAGGTTCAAGATATTTACATTGTTTGGGATTCTTCTCAAAGTTCATTAAAGGTAGGCCAAAAGACCAAGACATTTAAGAACAAATTAAATGAGTGACTTGGTGAGAAAGGTATACTTCTGAAGGGAGACTGAAGAACTAGGCAACTGTGTAAGACAACTGCCTATGAGATCACTTCTTTTAGGTGATGAAGTCATTGGCCAAGCAATCATAAATATCATCCGGTGTCTCTTGGGGACACTGACAAGAATCGAGTTTGCTTCATCAGTAATCTCCCAAGGATATTTGGTGAGGAGCAATCACCAAAATTGCTTGAAATATTATGGTTTCCTTAGGTGGGTGGGGGTGAGAAAAATCACTGTGAATGTCTGAAGTTCTGGGTCTCACATCCAAAGGAAATTTCTGGTAATGAGTAACTTGGGTTAACTGAGATGGTTTTTGTCTTCTTTAGTGGGTGTGCAGTTTCAGCCCTGGTTGTCAGTCAGGGTCTGGTCAGGGGACAAAAGCCACATCCCTCATTTCAACAGAGAATTGAATATCAAGACGTACTAATCAGGTATTGGACAAATACAATGGCAAACAGGGGACATGGGAGTCACAGAAGTGGTAACTAAAGAGAGCAATGGCTACCCTTGGAAGTGATGAAACAAAAAGGAAGAGTTGGGGGTGATTGAAATTTAAAGGGTTGGAGGAGGGGCCCTGAGAGCTGGGCGTCAGTTTTCTGAGAAGAGGCCCAGGCTAGCTGGTGCGGCTCTCTCGCTCTGAAGGGAGAAGTCAAGACAGGTTCTGGGGATGTGGAAAACTGCAAACGGGAGCTAGCTGCTGCTACTGGACCCAAATGTCCCTGCCCGCCGATGTTGACAAAAATGGTCTTATGCCACCAGACTCCCAGGCTCCCTCTAGCGCTCCCAAGTGGCAGAGCTAACTAAGCGGAAATGTGAGCAGAATCCCAGCCCCGGCAACCCAAAATATAGGAAAGGCTTGGAGCTAAGAGACAATACAGCTTAACAAGCAACACACCAGCAAGATGAGGCTTCAGTGTAGGCAGATTTAAAAGAAACAAAACTACAGCACTAATCTTTTTGTGTCAGAAAGAATCTGTGCATATCTGGTGTTTTAGACACGTGATATTTAAGACAATAAGGCCCGTCACAGTGACAGTTTTAGAACTCCACTTTAAAATGTATCGTTGAGTAATTAATTCAGACTTGTAATTTCTTTATGGTGACATCTAAGTTTAGTAGAGTACAAGAACTTTTAAAGTTTCTCTTATCTATAAATTTAATTTGTTAGTCTTGATAAGAATTTAGGATTTGGGAAGATTTTGCATGCTGCCAGAAAGACTGCGGTACTTAAAAATGAAATGAGTATATTAAATTTATAAATGCATTTAAAAGTGTTTGAAATGCTGAGCTAAGCTTGTAAATAGGGCCAGGCATTATTCAAAGGCTCTTCCAAAGTTATTGCTAAAATCGGCTAGACTTGTAAATAGAATAATATAATTTGTAAGCTGCACTTAAAGGCCTAAAAAAGGTTTTTCAATTTGTATCTTGAATTGAATATTGATTCAAAAGACAAGATTATTAATTATTTGTTAAATGATTATTTAACTTATTAAAATATTACTTTTTAGAGCCAAATTTCATCTTATTAATTTCTGAAGGAAATAAAACCACTGAAATGTTTTCTACCTAAGAAATCTGCTGTCTAGGACACCAGAGTCCCCCTACCTAAACTCCGTCCTCCGTGAGGTTTTTCTAGAAGTGGCTGGAGAAGAGCAAGAGAGGCAGCTTTGTACCTCGGCTATTCTGGAAACTCTGAAACCATCTCATCTCCTAGCAGGTGGAGGACATTGTGTCCCTGACTTATCTGTTCTGCTCCTTCATTTCCAATCGAGCCAGGATGCCCCATGGAACACAGGGATGACCACAGGACTTGGGGTGAAAGAACCTGGGGCTGAGTCCCAGGCCCATCACTTAAAGAACCCAAGACTCAGCTTTCCCATCTGCAAAATGGGGGTAATACCTGCCTTACAAGGCTGCTGTGAGGATTATCCCCGTAGTGTTTGGCATATCAGAGCAGCACTATTTGAATCTGCCTTGTGCTGGATGCTGAGTGAAGGGACGGTTGGAACAAGGAGGTTCTTGCCTGAGCACACTGGCCTGAAACAATCCCTCTTACTTCTTGGCTGGAGGGTTTCTTCAGAGATGGCCCTGCTACAAACAACAGGGGCTCACTCTTTTTTCCTTAGGCACATGTTGCAAGCCCCAAAGGAATTTCTTGGCAAGTCAGAAAAGGCACAGGCCCAGAAAAAGGTGGCAGACTCAGGAGCAAAGCAGCAGCCCTGTGGACCAACTGGGTTGGCTCTCTGCAGGGACATGGCAGCCCCTGGCTTTCGCAGGAAGGGGAGGGGCTACAGGAAGGGCTCAGACCTGGCCCTCACCTATGTTCAAAGTGTCACCTGGCCACATAGCCTCAGTTGGAATATACTTGGAAAGCAGCATGGGGAAAGTCCCTGCCTAAGGAGAAAGGAATGGGGGTGAAGGACCTTTCTGTAAAAACCTGGGAGGGAAGGCATGGAGATCAAAATTATTACCATCCTGTGAATTTGTTCAATGCACGTGACTTCAAACTTTTATACTGCTAGGCCTTGGGCCTGCAAACAGAAATCTTACACAACCTTGCCTTCCTGGGACTGCACCTGCAAATGTGTAGAGGTACAAGTGGCTCCTTCTACGTGGAGAAGGCAGTGTGAGCAACGGGAGCAGGGAGGGAGGGTGTGGAGGTGGAAGGCAGCTTCCTGGGACAGTGAACAGTCAGAGAACAGCAAAGAAGGCTGAAAAGGCAGGTGGGGTCCGCTTGGGAAGGGCCTTGAGGTCAACTTCAGGTATGTGGATTTTATTGGAAAACAGGGAGAAGTTTTAAGCAGGAACTGCATTTTAGAAAAATCAGCCAGGGACGTCCGTAGGGAGCGATGGAGTCTGCAGACATTCAGAGGGTACCAAGTTATAGAAGCCCAGACAGGGGGTGATGAGAGCCTGACAGGGATATGAGATGGGGAATTAGAGAAAGATTTGAGCAACGACTCACGGTGGGAGGGATCGTAGTCACGGTGGGAGGGAGCTCAGGCTCTAAGGCCTCTCGGCCAGGCCAGCCCTGGACACTGAGACCAGCACACACGTGCCCGACGCAGTCTCATCTTCCTGGGGTCCCCAGCACAGCATGTGGGCAGCCTTTCTCCTACTGAGAGAGACATAAGCAGAGGGAGCAGCAGAGGCAGTGCCCACAGAAATCTTGAGATGAAGATGATCCTGGATTATCTGGGGGGGCCCGATGACATCCCGAGGATCCTTCAAAGTGGAAGAAGGAAGCAGAATATAGGCTGGTGTGATACGATGCGAGATTGCTGGCTCTGAAGATAGAGGAAGAGGGCCAGGAGCCATGGAACACGGCGGCCTCTAGAAGCTGACAAAGGCAAGGAAGTGTGTCGTCCCTGGAAAGCCTCCAGAAAGGAATGCCGCCCTGCCAACACCGCGATCTTAGCCCACTGAGACCCATGTCAGACTGCCAGCCTACAGCACCGTGAGATAATAAATGTGTGCTGTTTTCAGCTACTAATTTGTGGCAATTTGTTATGGCAGGGACAGAAAATGAAAGCAGATTGTAAGGCTGGCTCCTTATCACTCACTTTCGCAGCTCAAATCAATGTGAGAGAGACTTTCTCTAGCCACCTTACCTAGGATCACCCTCTCATCACCTAGTCACTGCATTTGCCCGTTTTGTTTCATCCGGTGTTGTTCATCATTTGAAATGCCAGCCCTCCCCCATCAGAGTGTAAGCTCCAAGTGAGCAGGCACCTCGGTTAGCTGTCCTTTACTGTATCCCCAGCATCAAGGAAAGTGCCTTTACACAGTGGCAGCTCCACAAATATGTGATGGGTAGGCGAGTGGGTGGATGAGTGAATATGGTGGTGCACCAATGACATGAAATCTACCCAGGCGGAATGCTCAGCGGCTGTTTTCCATAGTTAGTCTCCGAAGACTCAGCCAAGATGTACACACTCCCCTTAACATCCTCCAGACTCTTCAGTCAGTTCAGGTCACACCTCTTTAAATGTTCTGACCCTGGCTTCAAAGGTCTCACGCTTACGCTGCTCCAGCCCTCCTAGGAAAACTTATGCCAAGAGTAAAATATTATAAATTCTTTCTGCCAAATGGAACCGGAGGGACAGTCCATGAGTAAATATGGTAAGTGTTCCCTCTAGCGCAAACACTCCGGGAAGAGACCATGCTGGTTTGAGTAAAGGCCTTTCCTTCTCAGACTTTCTACAGAGTTTTTTCAAGCTCTGCCGACAGGCCGTTTCTCCAGGAAATGACTTGTCAATCCAGACAAGGATGGCAGACAAAACGCAAGGGAGATTGGCTGAGGGGAGGCTGCTGTGTAACCCGGGGGTGGGAGGGGGGCGGGCAGGTGGCAACAGGAAAAGGCATGTGGAAGCAGGAAAAACAGGCACAGGGAGTGTGAGGACGGGACCATAAAGATTTCATGGGCTGCTGCGCTTGTCAATTCAGTCGAGGCACACAGCATGGGAACAGGGTAGGTAACGTGTACAAAAAGATGTTTATTGAATCCGTTTTGCAAACAGACAACATGAAAGGTTTTGGGGTTTGTGAGCTCCCTCAGAGAGTAGAGTCGTGATCGCTTCCTGTCACTGAAACCTCAGACACAGAAAGATCCTAGCTTAAATGACAAAAATGACTCTTCATCTCGTCAAGGGGAGAAACAGTGGTTAAAAACACAACAGCTCTCCTCTTGCAACAACTCTCATGGCCAAAATACCCATCAACATCAAACAACATTGTTGTATGTACAGTCTGAAATATTTACTGTACAAATATCAAGTGTGTAGATCAAAGGGGAAGTTGTAAACTGGCTAACAGTCATCAGCAAACGAAGTTCACTGACAAACCCATTCTCAACCTAAGAGCTCCCATGTTTAACTGATGACTGCTTTCCTCTTCGGGGGCATTTAGTATACGGATGAGGCATTTGAAAACATACGTACTGTTAATGTTGTAAACTAAAAAAAGAAAACCCAAGCATGATTAATTACTTTGCCTGGATAAATAAATACTAGTCCCAAGGGCTAAGTGTACGAAAGGACAGAGCCATCCATCACATACACCATCATGTTGTGCCATTTGCTAATGCATGCTAGTCAGTTTGTGGACTTTATCGAAGACGTACACCGAGATTACTTTTTATTTGCAATTCTCAGATCTCCTTTGGACGTCCATCACTCTCTCAGAAGGATGAACACGAAACAACTTGTTAAACACAATTTCCAAATTACAATGCATCCAAAACATGACTTTGGTCCTATTTCTTCACCCAGAAGGGAAATGCTGTCAAGGCCTAGATGACCTTAGAAGGTCTCATCTCCTGCTGACAGTTTAAACTATCCTTCTCTTATCCCAGCCACCTCCTGCCACATCGGAAGCTAAGTTGGCTCAAATCTCTTGAGATGTCATAAACAAAGTTTCCAAAGACTAACAGGATACCTAGAAGGTGCCAGAAGGGCCCGGGGGTGGGGGTGCTTCTCTTTTTTCTGGAGCTGTTTCGAGGGAGGCCAATAGGCAAAGACAAAGAGAAGAGCAGGGGCTCAAGGTGGATAAAAAGCCCAGACCTGGGGAGAGCAGCATTAAGAAGACAGCCTACTACTCCCAGTAGCATATTGAGACATCATACGTTAGAAATTCCAGGCCCTTCTGGGTGCTTCTTTAATCACAGGGAATGAACATCTCTCCAGAAGGTACTGCCCCCATCTCCCCCATCTCCCCCCGCCCCCACCTCCACACTGTAAAGCACTGAGACATTCCATTTGCCACCACCTTCTGCTCATGAGACAAGCTGCATCTCCCTGCCTCACTGCAGCTTCCCCTATGAACCACAACACTCACAAACAGCGCCCATTCTGGATTCCAATCCAGCTGCTTCCAGAGCACTGCAGCCTCTGAGCCCTGTCCGCCACCATCACTTTCACCCCGAACCACTTCTGGTGTCTTTTCCTGGAGGGTTTGCTTATTTTCTTAGTATGAAGACACACGCCATTGGAAGGGAGCAGTGCAAGATCCTACGTGCAAATATTTGCAAACTATTTTTTTTTTAAATGATGCACATTTAAAAAATTCAAGTCAAATCCAGGAACAGACTAGTTGGTATCAGCCAGCCACTCAACTCACAACAGGACAAAGGTCAGTTTCTGAAATGAGAGAGGGATGAAGGCACTAGCTACTCCACTGGAGAGGCTAGTTCCTCAAGCTTGGGAGGAAGCCTGAGGGGGAAATGCTGAGGCTTAATCAAAGACGGGGCTTGTCCATCCTTGTGGCCCTCCTGGGCCAAAAGCCAAAGGCAGCAGGTAGCATCTGGATATGGGTGAGGGTGGACCCTCACCCACCTATGGGGCAACTCTTCCCCAGTAATTCTGAAACCAGAATAAGGAAGGCACTTTCCCAGAGTCCTGCTTGGTAGGGGCTGCAGTCTACTTTCACTCTACACACACTAGGGGAGGAGAGGTATCTTTTCACCCACAGCCTCTGCATCACCCGACCTAAAGGGGAATCCCAAAAGCCAACACTTTGTGTGTGTGGCTCAGGCAACATCTTGCTAGAGTAATGATGAGGGCACTGGGATGTACAGTTGGCAACATCAGACAGTCCAATATTTGAGAGGGAAAAGCCCAGAGATGAGAATCCAAGTCAGGCAGGCAAGGCTGGAAATCGGAAAGTGAACGTTAGGCAGCCGGGGGTGTGCAGTCACAGTCCTGAAAATGGAGAGGTTTCCAACAGGGATTTCCCCTAGGGCACTTAGACTAGGCCTGTACCTGAAAAGACAGAAGGCAGCATTGCCCAAAGGAAGAGCCCCTTGGGGCCCCCCAGGGTGGAGTCGTACTCATCCTGGTCGCTAGGCAGGAGCTGGGGAGTCCGGGAGGCGGGCCTTCAACTGAGAGAAGCAGAGTTCAGCTCTGAGTCTTCCTGGCTGCCCCCTGCCTCCTCCTCCAGCTCGTCAGGGCTGTCGGTGATGTTGGGCTCACTGGAGCACTGTCGGTGGGGTGGGGAGAAGCTGGGCGGCAGGAGCAGACACTTGTCCTCACCGCCGGGCTCCTCACCTAAGCCCGAGTGCATCATGGTAGCCATGGCCAGCAGCTGGATGTCAGAGTGGACATTGGCCACCGTGTGCCGCCGGACGCTGCCACACTTCTCCAGGTAGGCCTCCCCCTCTTGCTCTGTCAGAGGGGTCAGGGCCACCTCATTCAGGGGCCGGCTGACGGCGGTCATCGGGGAGGCATAGTTCAGGAGAGTGACCTTGGGCCGGACCCTGGAGTGGCGTCTGGCTGCAAGAGAAAAACCAGCAAAGGCTGTAAGCGAGGAGGACATAGTGGGTGTCAAACACTCCTCATCAATGTGGAAGAATGAATAGGAGACAAAATGCCAAGGAGCAACCAAGACAGAAGAATCTATGCCAGACTGTGGCAGAGGTTTCCTCTGAAGCATGAGGCTCGTACCCTCCAGGCCACACACTTCTATAATGTTCTCACATTTTTACAATAACCATGTATTACTTTTATGATCACAAAAATCAATAACTATAAAGCAGGAGCACCGCAAGAGTTCAAAGAAGCAGAGACCCTATTAAAGAACCATCCTTTAAAATGCCCTGAAAAACAATTCATTACTGTCCCGCTGCTGTTAAAAGCAAGCACTTCAGAATCGTGGTTGCAAATCCCACGTTGGGGCCCGAACTCTCTAACCAGCCTGGCAGGAGATGAGGCTAGACTGTGCCATGAGCATTCACCACGTGCGGGTCCAGGAAGTGGAAAGAGCTAGAACAAAGGACACAGGGTAAGTTGAGGGCCTGGGGGATAGAGGTGCTTGGCTGACACATGCAGCATCTCTGCAGGAAATGGGAATTCATCTGATGCTTTCCATGGGCCCCAACCCAGTAGCATGAGCCAAAAACTTGTCTCAGACGAGTGCCTAGATGTCTTCACCTCTCTCGCATTGTAGGCCAGTGGCCCAAAGTCCTTGGAGGGCTGAACAGGCAGCAAAATGACAAGAGAGGCCAGTTGGGCTGCTGCTGAGAGCTGGAGCCAGAGTGAAGGTGGGCAATCTGGAGGAGGGGGTCCCCAGGACGCCTGCCCCTTCCTTCAACAAAAACGCTGGGCTCACTGCTGAGAGAAGTATAAATCTGATATGGGGCCTGCCACAGGGGCTGGAACCCAGTGTGTGCGTGTGTGTGTGCATGGTGGGGAGGTGTCTTAGGAGCAATCATTAACCGAGCACGTCCTATTATACAGGTTAGCTAGCATGTCCCTAGGTAGACAGGGAGGTCCCTGGTGGAATAAACAAAGACAGCCATATCCTAAAACTCCAGGTTTTGAAATCACTCCTTCGCTCCAGGACATAATGTAACAAGGCCTTGAGGTTAATCATAAAGTTCCTTTTGGCCTGACAAATGGAGCAGATCTGATAGATAAAGAGTGGGTTGCTTTGCTAATTCCTTTAGGATGGGCAAGCAGAACCAACCTGGTAGATGAATTTCATTAGAAGGCGCCAGTTCCCTTCTTCAAACCGCTCCCCTTCCCCAAGCAGGCAAGGGAAGGTATAAAAGTAAGAGCTTTTGCCTCAGTCAGGGGCACCCCCATTCAGGACCCCCTCCTGCTCAGGAGCTGCCACCTCTTCTCCTGCCTCTAATAAACTATCCTCTTTTTAAAACGTGTTTGCCTCTCCCTGGTGTTTCCGTTCTTCAGCTTCACAAGACACGATCCCGGCCCGCACTCAGAAACTTCCGGCAGATCCCACGTCACCCACATCACTATATGTTACGGGCTGTATCAAAAAAGGAGGTGCTTCACCAACATGGTCTCCTTCAGACCCTTCTGTGGAAAGGGAACCTGCACTTGAGATGTTAAGTAACTTTACAGTCAACCGTCAGTCATGAAACCACGACTCAAGCCCTGGGCTGCCAGAGCCCCTGCTTGTGACAACGGGAAGGCCTAGGCACAGACAACCGTCAGAACAGGGCGACATGGCAAATGTCAGGGCAGATGTACAGACAAGAGCATGCTGGGGACTCGGAGGAGGAGAAGCCACGCAGAGGGGTCCTTTGAGCGTGACTGACAGACTGGACCCAGACTGTCACTCATTCCCTCCCTCGGAGGGCTATTCCAGAGCCTGGGTTACAAGGGGAACCACAGGCTCTCTGTCCTCCACATGCTCACGGGCTAAATGGGACACGGACAAATCATCGGGCCATGACCACAGCAAGGAAAGGGCCAGGATGTGGTTTGGGGTCCCAGGGAGGCAAGGGGAAGCATGCACAATGCCTCATCTGGAACGGTTCCATAGGAGCCAGGCCACCTCTAGTTGGGGCCATAATACGCCAGGCAGCAGCTCTGCCTGGAGACAGGGTAGCTTCTTCCTCCTGTCTTCAGTCCTCTGCAGCTCAGAGAGGTTAAGTAACTTACTCCAGGCCACACCGCTGAAGCCCAGTCCTTGAAGTTTCCAAGGCCCCTTCTGCAGCTGGCCCCACCTCTCTCCATAACTGCTGTTCCCTGCCTTCCCTGACATGACTCATCGGAGAGGCCTACAGCTCTTCCTTCTGCTTTCTGGGAGGAATGTTTTGGTTCCCAAGACAGGGTGTGGACAGAGCCGAGACCACAGGGGCCGCTGGGCTGTGTCGCGTTCCCTGGGCAGACAGTGTTTCTTTGCTAAGCTCCCACCAGACTCCAGAGCCAACTCCTGGACAAGTGTGTCAGCTGCGTCCCCAGTGAGGTCAGCCCCTGCTGGGCCCCCGTGGGAGGCCTTAAAGTGGATGCCTGGCCTGGAGCTCACAGAGAGCTCCCCACACTGTTGGTACTTGCTTTCTCCCCACTCTCCACACCAGGGAAGGCCAGGCCCTGCCACTCAGAGAAGGAAATCTCCCATTAAGGAAGGGACTGATTAAACTGTGGGTACCTCCTGGGGCCTAAAACCTGGTCCTTCCCTCGCTACGTGCCCTTTGAACGGGGAGAGGGACAGGGTCCTGCCCCTTCGGCTGGCACCTACCCACAGGCCTCATCCTGACTTTCACACGGGGTGGGGTGTGAGGGAGCCTTTATCCCTTTCCTCACTCAACAGGCACCCTGCTGAGCTCTGGCATTCATCCCCCTGCACGGGAGCCAGAAATGGCAGCTCTTTTCAAACTTCCAGAGGGAAGAAAGCCCGGGTGAGGCAGTCCTCTGGCCCTTTGTCGGGGACTCAGTTCCCAGATCTTTGATCTCCCAGGCTCACCAGCCTGGCCCCACATAATGTGGGCATTGCGACCCCCTCCACACCAAGCCCATTGTGGCTGTCCCTCTCCAGGCTGCAGCACCTGAAAGCCCATGAATGCCTACTTGTCATGAGAAGTTACAGTATCTTGAGGCAGAGGGCCCTCCCCCTGCAGACACAATGCGGGGAGATGTGTGGGCGGCCAGGGCTTTTGTGTGGGAGAAATCGAGCATGCCCAGGGTAAGCAGCCCGAGCCGTGGCTTGGAAACTTGGGGAACTAGAAAGGTAGGATGTGGGCCTGGCCTCTGACAAATCCGCCTATTTACGAGTTCCTTATCTTCCTCCTCACCCCCATGGCCCCAGGAAAGGGACGGCTTTGGAGGGGAGACACACACGCACGTGCACACCCTCCCTTTGTCACGGCCTCTGGCTCATCTTTTCTCTCTGAAGCAAGCCTTGCGTATCCAGGGAACGAGGCTTATTCCTCAAGCCCATCCGCCTGGCTGGCAGGGAGAGAGAAAGCCTTCCCATGAATCCTGGGATCAAACATGTGTGGAACTTCCTAGAAAAACCACTTCTCCTGCTCTGGTCACCTACCCCGCCTTGTGAGAGACACCCTGGGGACATTTCTTAGGGATTCTGAGACTGAGGTAAGACAGTGCCACCCCCAGCAGGCTATGTGAAGATGAAATGAATAACGCCAAGTGCCCGGTCAGCACCTGGAATATGACAGGCATTTGACATGGCTTTGGAGATGATGCTCCCAGCTGCCCGGACCACGCCTACCCCTCGTCAGGCCCCAGGAGACCATGGCAAAGCCCTCCTGCGGGCCCTGCCTTTTCTCATCCAGCACATCGCCTTAGTCTTGACTTCAGCCGTTTCTCAACTCTCCTCCCCCATGGGCAGGAGATAACAGGACAACTGTTATTACCGCCATTTTACTGAGGGGAGGGCTGAGGCCCAGAGAGACCTCTTAACCTGGAAAGGAGTGTCCTCCATAAGGAAGGGCACCATCATGGCCACGTTAGATGTTCAGTATCCAGAGGTTTGAGGGGAACTGTCCCGTCTCCGATACTTCTTAGACTAAGGAATGAGAGGGAAAGGCCACCTCCTCAGCTGTCCCTCGGTAAAATCATCGTCATCTCCTAGGAGTTGACCGGGGTGGGGTGGGGTGATGGGGGCACATAAGGGACAGCTGGTAAAATGCAAACAGCTTGGGGCTTTGGAAGTCTGGCTCTAATAGCCAAGGGACCTCAGTCCTCATTTTCCTCGCCTGTGAAATGATACCTACTCTGTGGCATGGCATCCAGCCCACCCAGCACCGTGCCCAGGATGCTGTCTGTGTCAGGGCTCCCCTTGCCACCAGCCACTCTGCAACTCTGCCACTCTTTCAGTTCCTCAAATGCTGAACCCTCCATGCACCACTCCCCCCACCCCAAAGCCCTCCCAAAGATCCTTCCCTGGGTGTTTGGGGCAGTCTGCTTTTCCTGCTTACTCAGTTAACTCATATCCATCCGATAGGTCCCATCACACATATCACTTCCCCCAGGGAGCCTTCCCTGATTTCCCAGTCCAGGTGAAGTCCCCTTGTTTTGGGGGCCCGGGGCCTCTGTACTTCCTCACTCAGAGTACTTGTACACTGATGAGTCATCGTCTATTGTTTGTGACTTCCTTACTGGACTGTGCATGCCAGAGGGCGGGGTGGGTCCGTTTTGTTATAGATATATCTGCAGCTCCTCACAGGGTACCTGGGATGGGGTCTCAGTACACATTTGCTAAAATAATAATAATAAAGTTAATGGAAAGAGGGTAATTTCCTTCCCTCTCTGCCCCTACTGAGACAACACCCCAGAGGCAACGATGGTCCTTGGTACAAGAATAAAACCTCAGGCCTTTGCTTTATATATTGACAAAGATGGGTATTATTCTTCTGTTAGTTGGAGAGCTGAAGGTACCCCTTCTTAGAGCAACTCCTCACTGAACAAACTTCCAAATCTACCCTTGTTTCTGGCTCTAGGCCCAGCGATGGTGGAGTCCCTGCCATGGCCCGGCGAACCCGCTGGCGTCCTGGCATCTGCCTGGATCCTCCTGCCCCTCACCCCCTGCCCCACAGGAGGTGAGCCAGTGAGCTGTGCCCTAGCCGGAAGGTGGGCTCCGGGGAAGGCACGGCAACATGGCGCCCAGCTCGTGGCCGGGGAGGGCAGGAGACTGCTTTCCTTTAGTTGTCATTTCTACTCTGGCTGTTCCAGCTCCTGGGTGGAATGAGGGAGGGAGGGAGGGAGGGAGGGAGGGAGGGGGAGGACCTGGCAGGCAGCAAGTTGGGGCCAGCACCCTCCGATTTGTGGTGGCTGTGGTTAAGCTGATGTCTCCAGAGAAACATGAAGGGGCCATAAAGACTGCGGCCGGCCCTGCCTTTTTCTGCAGCACAGAGGCCCAGGAAGGGGTGGGAACCTCATTCTTTGAAGCTCGACGCCAACTCCAAGCAAGAAGAGGGGGCAAAAGGTTCTAAATTCAGGGGCGCTCCTTCTGTCTCTGCACCTCCGTGGGGGTTCGTCATCCTGGTCTTGGGGTACAGATGTCAGCCATCCATTTAACAAATATATTTTTGAGTGCCTATGGTATGCCAGGCACCATTCCAGTTGCTGGAGGTAGAACAACAAACAAAAAAAATGCTGCATTTTGGGGGCTTTTGTTTCAGACGGTAACTGAGGCACGTCTTTTATGATAAGCCTTATTACAGAAGCTATTTCCCCACCTAGACGGAGGTCTCACAGAGAGAAGGAACAGATCTGATTCATCTCTGGATTCTCCGGGGTGCCTAGTACAGAGCCTGACATTCATGAATGCTAGTTTTATAGAAAAAGGGCCCCAACAGAATTTGTTCCCCAAAGCCAGGAGCCCTTTCCTTGGTGTGAAGGCCCTGGCAGCACCCACAGAAATGGAATGGGGAATATCAGCTCCGTGTCATCTGGCCACACACACAAAAAGTTGGCTTCACTTTTCCAGCTGCTTTCAAAAAGGAAATCCACCTCAGGTGATTTTTCTACTCAATTGGAGGAATGGTACATTAAGGCAAAGTTTCTGGTATCAGGTACAGAAGAAATAACATCGCATGCACCAGAAAAAGATCAAGGCCCCTGATCAAAGATGTGGATCGGATAAGCACCACCACAGAAGCACTAAGGGTCCCTGGGGAGGAATTGCAGAGTGGAGAGGTTGCCAAGATACTGGCCAGCCAGGAAAGGTGAGTGATTAACATGCACCAATTTGCATGGGCCTGCATCCGAAGCAAAAGACCTGGTGCATAACTGGGGCTCAGTAAAATGTAGCTGGTAGCGTTGTCTTTAAGGCTCCTGGCAGCTTGAGAGCTGTGCCCCTTACCCAGTGTGTACGTGGGGCCTGAAATGCCTCGGTCCTCAATGATGCCCAGGAAAGGAGAAACCACTTGCTTCACCAGCTCCTCCAGTTGCAAATAACCCTCACTTGGGCCTGTGGGTTCATGAACACTCTGGAAACAAACATCCAAGAGAAGCAAAGGTCAGTCAAAGTCGTCATGGCCTGCTGGCCCTCCTACTACGTTCAAAGCAGTTACACGGGCATTCCAGCCTAGTGGTTGGAATGCAGGAAACTGAGGCCTGAAGCCCGGTCGCTTGTCATGGGTCCCTGTGATGGGAATTGTGTGTATGGCGGGTACCCCGGTGCCTGTCCAGGGGCCCCACCAATGCAGTGCAGGTGGGATGGGTCCCACCCCAGCTCCAGGGCTGAGGTCTGACTGGTCCCAATCATAGTAACCTCACCCCCACGATCACAATCACTGCTTCACACTCAGCATGCAGGCACTTTACATAAGCATTTTACATGGATCAAAGCACAGCGGCCCAAAGAAGGTGACAGTCTTATCATCTCCCTTTTACAGAAGAGGAAGATAAGGCCCAGAGAGCTTGAGCAAACTTGCACAGGAAAACACAGCTGGTAAGTGGTGAAAACCCAGGAGCTTTACCCAGGCTCTCTGGCTCCGATCACATTTTACTGCCACTTGTTAACAGGCTAGAAAAGAGAGGGGGACAGAATACGACACAGTCCAGAACAGTAGAAGACAAGGTCATTCTGACACGGGATGTATGGTGAGCACCAAGATGAAGAATCAGTACAAAAGCCTAGCGTGACTGGAGCCCTCACAGCCAAACCCAGAGCAAACACCAGCGAAAACAATGACCACAATAGTCAAAACCGGAAAAAAGCCAGGAAGTAACCAAGATTTTCTAGAAAAGCAGCAGGCTGCTAGAGGACTCCACGTCTCCCTGGAAAGGACTCCAAGCCGTAATCTCGGGTTGAGCGGCTGCAGGAGAGCAGCGACGAGGCTCTGTTGGGGCTGTCCTGCCACCTCCTCAAGATGGAATAGATTTGAAATCACCTTCCCTTAAAACTGAAATCTCTCCACTGCACACCGGAGTTTTCGGGGGTTGCAGGGTAAGAGGGTCAGGCAATGAAGCCGGAAGGGCCAATATCCCCACAGGCTGGAGCTCACTGGGTGTGACAGATGCTCTCCAAGAAGCAGGCCGACTTGGCTCCGAGATGGGGTGGCTGGGCGGTGGGAGGAAGGTGGCAGCCTAGGAGGAAGGCGGCAGCCTAAGGAAACACTAGGGAGACTCAGGAGGGGGCTACAGGGCAGAAGACTTGGAGGCTGGGGCTGGGAGATGCAGAGGAAATGTGAGTGGCCCTCAGACCCCTGGCACCGGGCTGTAGCGAAGGCTACCTGGTGGCGATGGGGAGAAGGCAGGATGGGTTTTCACGCCCCCTTGGGTCCAATTCTGCTCAGCCTGAGCTGAAGCATCGGAAAAGCTGGCAGCAGAAATTAAGGGGAAGAACCAAGGAGGTGCTTTTCTGAGGAACACACACGTCTGCCCAAAGGGAAGGGAACCCTCCAGGCCAGAGAAGGGAGAGGGGAACCTTATTCATGCTCCCCAGGACCCACCCCAGGACTCCAAAGTGGAACCATTTCAGCCCCCAAACCACCTTGCCTGGGTTTCAGAGCCCAGTGAACTCTTTTTTCTCCATTTTGTTCCCTCCATGATATTGTTTTACCTGACTTCTACTCTCAAACCTTTCCCCCATACAAGTTGTAAATGCCAGAGAGGGATGACAAAGAAAGGAGACGAGGGAAAAGATGGGAAGAAAATGGGTTAGAAAATGTGTGATTTGGAGCTGGATGGTTTTCTCCCAGGGTAGCAGCTGAGAACTTGGCGTGCACATCGCCCCCAGGAAGGAGCTGCCCCCACCCCGGGCCCTCGGCCGGGCTGCTAGATTGGCCAAGTATTTGCAGAGCCCAGTGCAAAATGAAAATGTAGCATCCCTCGTTCAAAAATGATTAAGCATGTCAAGACAGCGATGGGAGAGTATTAAACCAAGCCTGGGGCTCCGGTGAGCACAGGACCCTGGGCTCCCCCGGGTCTGCCTGGGTCACACGTCCTGCCTGGCTGGCGGGGACTGCTCAGAAGGCACTGCTCTCGGATGAGCTCAGGATCTGTCTGCACCGCCAGCAGGAACCAGAGCTCCACGTTGGGCAAAATCTCTGATTCAGCTTCTTCCTGGAACAGCCTGAGGACAGGAGTGCAAGGCCCACGGTAGGAAAGTGTGAGCCCCTTGTGTGTTTTGGAAAGGGAGGGTGTGTTCAGGGACATTTTGGAAGAGCACTGGAAGGAGAGAGGAAGGCCTGACCAATGGCTCTTTTCCCTGTAAGAGAGTCAGGCCGGGGAAAATCAGCCCCTGATGTCACAGCACTGTGGAGGGTGGGGGGCTGGGGAGAGAAGGGAGCCATTGTAAGTACCGGGGCCCAAATTTCCTGAAGGGGGAGTGGTCCCAGGGCAGTGCGACCTGCAAGGTCCGTTCAGATCCTGAAGCTGCTGCCCTTCTTGCTCAACAAGATGGACCTAGAGAGAGGTCGGGAGAGACCTGCACGTGTCATTGTCACACTCCAAGCCCCCGGCTCTGTAGGTCCTAGCGTGAGGAAGGACATGCATGGACCAGGAGAACTAGTCCCAGGAGGCCCCCCCAGGAAAATGTCAAACACTTCGTGTTAAAGTGGGACCACCTTAGGAGCTTACGGGGTGTTTCCAAGTACCCTGGGAGGCTGAGGGCAGGGAGGCAGTGTAGCCAAGAAAAGCTGAGTGCGGAGGTGGAAAAAGCAAGAGCTGAGGAATGGGTGACAAACCCAGCTCTCTTACAAATTAGTATATGCCCTTGAGCTGTTAGAGTTAGCCACTTCTCTGAACCTCCACCTCATCGGTGATGGGAAAACAGGGACTGTTTCCTTGCTTGATTTCCCAGAAATTTGTCCCAATGCTGAAGCCTCTTCTCTGACTATACTTTCCTCTGCCAAGATTGGAATTCCTGCATGACGGTCACCACCACAAGGAATGAGGCCAGAGACCTGAGGTCAGTCACACTTAGGCTCTTCCTAGCTGGTGCCACAATTCACTGAACATTTAATTAACACCTACTATGTGCTTGAGACTGTGCTGGGTGCTGAAGGCACAAGAGGGAGGAGAAAACACATAGACCCACCTAGACCTGGAGGAGGCTTGTGGGCCATTGGAGACCAAGTGTTCTGAGCAGAGTGAATGGGCCAAGAAGGCCAGTGTGGCCGAAGGGCCACCAGCAGGGACACTGAGTGGCAGGTGAGGCTGGGGAGGTGTGAGGGGTCATAGGCCAGGGTATAGACTTTGGTTGTTTTCCTAAGATCACCAGGGACCACTGAAGAATATGAAGCTGCCCCATGGAGAGCAAACTAGGGTGGAGGCCCGGGCAGATGAAGGAAGATTCTCCAGGGCAAGCAATCTATCCATCTTTAGGGACTTCAGGGGAACAATGACAGCTTTCTCGTATGGTTCCTGGGTGGTGGGGCCCAGGGCCCAGAATGTGGGAATATGCTAGATGTGTTTTTCTTACTACAGAAACAGGTCCTGTGGGCCACCATCCACAGGTGAAAGCCCTCATCTCAATTCTTCCAAAAAAAAAAAACGAAACTAAAAAAACAACAAAAAAGGAGTTTTTTGTTGTTTCTCACCCCTAAAATATTATAAATGGAAGGGTGGAAGCCCAGATTTCCTTTCCTAATCTACCTATCTGAATCCTAAAAGAGCTCATTTTCTAGATTCCTTATTTGGAATCCAAGGTATATTTTGTTTCTCAGACACGAGCTACACACACTTTTCTACCCCCCTTACTTCTCCTTCCCGATCACAAAAATACTTGACCTGGCATTCCAGCCAATTACACCCACTCTTATCCTATCAGGCAACTCTTCTTCTACTCTGATTTCAGGAAGGGGGAGAATAACCAGAAGCATAGTCTAACGACAGAGCCAGAGAGCACAACAGCGGGGGGCAGGAAAGGTCAGGTCCCCAAGCTTGACATTCCATCCCTGCTGAAAGGGCAGCCTGAGGTCACTGCCAGCCTTATCAAGGATGGTAAGGTCTTCCCTGAGGACAGGCTCAGAGCTGATGCTGCAGGATCTAAACTTGGTACAGAGGTGGGGGGTATATAATAGCCTCCTTTTGGGTGTGTCCCTACCCCACATGTACCCTCTTTCTTGAGAATTGTGTGCCCCCATCCATAAGATTGGGATCACTGAGGCCATCCTTACACTCCTTGATCCCACTCAAGGTCATAGCTGATTGGGCAGAGGGGAATCATGTAGCCTGAGCTGGACCAATCAAAGTGTTTTCCCTGAGTGGACGTAGTTCTGAGTCTTACTACCTCTTGCTGAGGGACCTCAGGCAAGCACATAAACTTCCTGGGTTTCAGTTGCATCATCTGTAAAATGGGAATAACAAGAGTGCCCACCTCATCACACTCAACACACCTCAACACACTTAGTCTTTGGTCCGTGCCTGGCAGGAACCAGTAAATGTTAGCTCATCTTCCTACTGTTGATTTAGAATTGAGATGAAGATATACCAGTCAACCATCTGGGATCGTCTCTTGGTGAAAACAGATGAGTTATAAGATGCCATGTTTGATCAGGTACAAACCAAAGGCACTGAATGCAGTTCTGCAGAGAGAGAGAGAGAGAGAGAGAGAGAGAGAGAGAGAGAGAGAGAGAGAGAGAGAGAGAAACAAGTCTGAGAGAGACTAGGCAAGGCTAGGAGAGGCAGCGTCAGAGAGAACCAAGGTAGACCAGATATAAGTAGAGACCAATAATTGGAGAAAGGATGGTGGCTTTGTGGCCTGACACGGTCTCCCTTCTGGTCGCAGTCCTTTAGAAAACCCACTGTCCCAGGAACCTTCCAGTGAGTTCCTGGTCTGGCTTGAGCTAGGTTCTTGTTATTTGTAACTTGTGACTCTACTGAACAGGAGAGGAGAGAAGAGTGCCCACTTCCTGAATGACAAGCCTCTGCTCCTCTCACTCCCCACTAGGATCCCAGCACCGAGTACAGCGCCAGGGACCTCAACGGTGCTCAGTGATGTGCAGCAAATGAACAAATGAACTAAGGAACACACATGACTCACCTAAAGGACACTAAACTAAGCTAAGGTGCTCTGGTCATGTGGTCCCTTCCCCCTCATCCCACAGTGGGAGTCCCTTTCCCTCTTCTCTTCCCTCAGCCGTGGCGTCACGTCTCCACTGGGGCCTCACCTGCAGGATGAGCAACATCTGGACAATGGATGAGGGCAGCTGAGACTGGGCCAGCAGCACCCAGTCGCCCAGCTTCACCTTGAGCAAGACCAGGTCACGGAAGCCCAGCAGGGAGATCTGGCGGATGGTCAGCTCCTGGCCCTGGCGGAGAGAAGAGGCACAGTTGAGAGGCAAGAGTGCACTGGACCTACCACCAACCACATGGGGTTCAGAGCACCCAGGATGGGACAGGACGAGGCATTTCAAGGCCCGGGGGGCTGTCACAGACTTAGCCCCTAAGTTGCAGAATGAAAGCTTCGTTTAAGATAAGGTGTGACTCCACCTGCCTAAAGGCCCCAGAGATGTAGAGGACACAAACAATGGGCGCCATGCTGTCCTGAGTGCCACGAGTGGTCAGGAAAAAGGGAGAGAGAGGAAGATGGGGAGAAACAAGAGGAAAGATCACGGCCGCCGCCCCACATTCAAGGCTGCTTCCTCAACTTCACTCATTAAGTGTTTCAGCACCTATCACATGCCAGGCAAAGGAAGAAAACATAGGACCTGTTAGACTCGCACATAAATGCAGAAACTTAGGAAGAAAAATAACTGGGGAAGTGAAAGGAAAGGGACTTGTTCAATCATGTAGGGTGGGGACAGAGAAAGAAAAATATAACTACTAATCACAAGAGCTGAAACTTACTAAGCTCTGTGTGCTAGGTATGATTCTACACTTTCTTGATGAAAATAACACACTTAATTCCCACAACCTCCCTTTGAGAGAGGCACTACTATAAAACCTACTTCACAGGGGAACAATCCTAAGTCGCAGAATGACAGTAATTTACCCAAGGTAGAGCTGGGTTGCAAACCTGAACTATTTGATTTTAGAGCTCCCGAAGTCTCCCAAAACAGAAAGGGGAAGGGGGAGTCCCATTTCCCAGCTCTCCTTTGTACACACCAAAAATTGGTTGCTCTTGGTAGAGATAAGGATAGCATTAGGGTATACCCTACCAAATAGGACATAGGTTCCTCTCCTTAAGACTCTAAGGTTTAAGGAAGTCCTGCATTTCCTATAAACACAGCCTAGGGTGGTTTGGCCATCTTTGCGACCCCCCACCCTCCAATCCCAACAGACACACACAATCCCCCCACACCTTACGGCTCAGTTCAGTCACCCTTCTGGGTTGCCGTTCCCCCTCCCACTTGGAACCCACTTGGCAGTGGTTCCTCCGCCCTCCCACTAGTCCAAGGTCCTGCAGTTTCTATTTTTTGCACCAGGTCCCAGCTCTTGGCCCTGACGACTTCTATCATAGGTATCTGTGCCCTCACTTCATCTCCAGGAGCCCTTTCATTTTACAAGGTAGAAAAATAAAGGCAAATTTCCACACCCTTGGACACAGTAGATTCTTCAAAACGCATTTGTCCAAAGAGGAAGTAGGTCTCATAGAGACACTTCCACGCACACAGGGAATTGTGGAAGGATCGCCCCAGACTAAGAGGCACCTCAGGGGCTGTCACTACTAGTAGTGAGAACCCCTAAGTCAGGGATTCTCAAAGTGGAGTGTTGGAACCAGCAGCAGCAGCACCCTTGGGAAATTGGGGGGATGGGTGGACATGGGCAGATTTTACAACATTTCAAGGGAAGCAGGGTAGTACCATCTTCAGATCTCTACCAACTGGGCTCCTGCCTGCATCAGAGCTTAAGGGGTCCCCTCTGGGCCCTCCAGTGACTATTCCGAAGCTACGCCCATGCAGATCCCACACCACCCATTCTAAACCCATCTAGGTGCCCACACCTGGGGAATCCCATGCCCACATGGTCCTAAGAGAGACCCAGGACTGCACACCCCCTCTAGTAGGGTTGCCAAATAAAACACAGGATATCCAGTTAAATTTGAATCGTTTTTTAAGTACATGTCCCAAATATTGCATTATTCATGTTTACTTGAAATCCAAATTTAACTCAGTATCCTGTATTTTCATTTGCTAAATGTGGCAACGCGACCTCCCAGGACTGTCTTCTTAAGACTCACTGCTGGCCGAGAAGTGACGATTGCAGGGAAGGGAGAAGCTTGTGGGTATGGGAGCTGAACTGTCCACAAACATGCTACAAACCCTCTCACAGGGGGGTGCAGGATGGAGCTGAGGATGGGACAAAAAGAGCAGGCCAGAGGTTTCTGCTGGAATTGTTAGGGGCAGGCGTGATATGGGAAATTTAACCCTTTGACATATATTTAAAAGAATTCCAAATTCCTTTAAAACACCATTCAGAGCAAACAAATCACCTGTGTACAAGGTAATTCGTGTCATTGCTCAGGGTTGCTATTGTTGCACCTCATGCCTGCACTTCACCAAAGCCTGATTAGATACGAAGCCTTAACCCCACACAAAAGAGGGGCACAGTGAGCATAGGGCAGCACAGGTGTATGAGAGAGGCATGTATTTTGGAGAGGAAGGTCTCCTGGTCAACTTGCCAGGCCAGGGGGAGTCCATTCTGGCCTGGCACTGACCAGTCCTGCAGGAGGGTAGAAGGAAATCAACACAAGTGGTAGTGTGACCTGAGGCCACAGAATTAAAATACGGAAGAGACGCCGCTCATCTTTTAGTCTTCATTCCTCATTTTGCAGGAGAAGAAATGGAGCTACGCTCAGAGAAGTGAAATGAAACAGTTTGCCCAAACCCAACTGTGGATTCTGAGTCCAGTGTTCTTTCTCCTGCACCATCTTCAGGAATCCCTTACAGAAAGCAAGGAACATGACTCCTTTCCCACAGTCTTAGAGCAATAGGAAACTTACGTAAAAGATATGCTTCAAAGGAAGGGGGGGGAAGGGAAAGAAAAAGGTCTCCTTCCCCCATATTCTCTAATTCTGAAAAGTAAGCAGCAGCAAACCACTCCAGCAATATACAGACATGCTCCCAACCAAGAGGGTGACAAGGGCCTACACCTGGCTACGTACGTGGGGCCTCTTCTTTGATTGAGGTTAGATGCTAAATATAGAACCAAAGAGGCTTCCAAAGACCTATGAGGTCCTTAGCCGGTTCGGGAGCCTGGCCTGGTTCTCCCCCATTCACCAGGAGGCCCCGGGGACAAAGGCTATGGAATAAGACAGATCGCTGAGGCCGGCAGAAGGCCGATCCGTGAGACTGACCTGAACTGGATAAAATATTGCCTGCAGGGTGGGGAGAGTCTCAGTGAAGAAGTGGTCCCAGACTTCAGCCAGAACCTCAATGCGATTTTCACCTACATGAGGGCGAGAAGATGGGAGGGGAGAAAGAGAGAAAAGAACGTGTCATTACTTGCAGGAGAGGACAGAAGTCAGTTCCATGTCCAGTGGAGCCTGGCGGGGAAGGGAGCACAGGAGAAGAAAGCTCATTACCTTCGTTTGATCTGTAAGGTGTTACTATAGTAAACATGGAATGGGATGGGAAGACTCAGCTGGAATTATGCAAATATGCCTGCTATCCCTCAATCCAGAAAAGGGAGTTGAATTTTGAAAACTACATAATAATTGACGTCATCACAAGAGTGGTTACAACATTAGCAGTCACTGTGCTAAACTACTTATCTGTGGGACATCTCATGAGCAGACTCTATTACCCCACTCTATAGCCTCAGAGAAGTCACGTATCTGGCTCAAAGTCACAGAGCTAGAAGGCAGAGCTGGGATTCCAGAACCCACGCTCTTCACCAACGTCATTCGGGATGATCATTATGTGCACCATTACATATTGGTTTGTTTTCTTTAATCACCAAGACACTGGCTTCTTATTCTGGAGTTGAGCTGTCAGTTGAGGGAGGTGGAAAGAGGGCCTGAAAAGTGTCACCTCCACCCACTGCTTTACGGTAACCAGGAGGACAGCATTCTGTCAAGTGGTCACCTGCAGCACACAGGCCCCACCTCCTGAAACTCTCACCCCTAGGGTCAGGAAGCCTAAGCCATGGCCGAGGGCCACCCCTAGATGTACACGGGTTACCCGACGCCACCGGAAGGCTGTATGAGGAACTTTGCACCTGTCGGAAAGGCAGAGAGGGGCCTGCACAGTGGTTGCTGTTTAATGACCTAGATAACAGAGCTGATCAGGCACTGTCTCTGCTCATCTGAAGCAGAGAAACTGGGTCAGTCAAGATTAGACACCAAGAGACGGGCTTGGCAAAACACTGCCAGTTCCACTGAACAGATACAGAAAGATTCATTTAGCGTTTTCCGTCTATTAATTTAATGGACGATAAAAGTAGTGGCTGGGAAAGAGAACAGAGCAAGCGCATGACTAGCAAGCAGCTAGCAGGGCCAAAGACACACAGACTTTGAAAGGTCAGAGTGAAATACACTGGGGCAAAGTGCAAACCCACAGCACCTTCTGCTTTCCCTCACAGAGCGCTCGTGACGCTTGGTTGGAATCGCTTATTTTACTTCTCTGTCTTCGCTAGGATGGGAGTGAGTACATAGGCTCTGTCCGTCCTGCTCACTGTTATATTTGTAGTCCTTACAGCATGGACACTGATAAATGCATCTTTAGAAAGCTTTGAATGAATGAATGGCAGTATTAAGTGTATAGGTTTTTGTAGATGGTCGGGCTGGTGAGTGGAAGGAGGTTACCGTTTCACCCAAATATGGCACACAGCAGAACAGGACTTCATGGTTAGCTCCCACATGCTCCTTTGTTTAGATAAAAAAAAAAACAAAAAAACCTCAGTAATGTGGGTAACCTGGCCGGGGAGACCCTGTTTCCTTCTGCGTCTTCATCCTCTTCTGTGATCCCCTCAGACTTTCGGGCCTCACTATGTGGCTTTTACCTCAGCCCCTCACACTCACCAGGCTCAGGCATGCCTCTCAGCCTTTGCTTGTGCCCATCGCTTGGCCCAGACTATTATTTCCCTCCTCTCTTTGCCTAACCTACATGTGTTTATCTTTCTAGTTTCAGCTCCAGCATCACTTTCACAGGAAAGTCTCTCCGTTGGTCAAATCCCCCTACTATGGGTGGTATTCTTAGTACTTACTTGTCCTGTTTAGTTTTCTATTTGGTGATGATTTGATTACTACCTGACTCCACTACCAGGTGATGAGTTCCACAAGGACCTGTTAATCCTATGATGGTTTTGTTCAGCACTGTGTCCCCAGAACCTAGCAAGTACCTGGCATGTAGGAGATAAGTGTGTGAGTGAATCAGTCACCATCCTCTTTTCAAACGTAGGCTATGCTAGTTCACTGCAGGGAGGTATCGGGGAGGTATCGGGGAAGTCAAAAGGACCACCTGAAATGTTTAGGTCCTCCCGGTACCTAAAACCAAGGTGAACCCCAACACCTGGAAAATGTACTCAAAGGAGAAAAGGCTATTCCAGCTCCTTTATTGATGGCCCTTATCCTATGCCTTTCATTACAAAGACAAGCAGACGCCCTCTGGGCCTGAAGGGAGGCAAGGAGAACCCTGCAGGTCAGTGCTGGTGCCTGCTGACTCCCCTTCACCGCGAAGGTAGAAAGGTCATTGGCACATGAGGTAATCCTTCGATCTGGCCGTAGGAAGGCGACGCTCCTGGAAACCTGGGTCTAATTGCTGGCTGCAAACTTCAGGGAGTAATGGAGGTTTTGGAACGTGTTCAGAGAAGAACATCAGACAGACACCAGGGGAGCCCCAGGGAAGAAAGAGTTAGGAAGGAAGTGACTTCACCTCCAGAAACAGACCACCAGTCAAGGACTTAGCTCCCAGCAGAGATGAAGGGGGTTTGGATGGAAGGTTCTAGATAACTGTCTTCTAAAACTGTCCTCTCCTGGGCAGTGAGAGTTTAGACCACCAGAGGTATGTAGAAACAGAGAAGAGAAACTGCTTTAAAAGCTCTAGACAAGGTGACTGAGAGTCACATGGCACGTCCCACACAAGAGCAATACGTGGACAGGGGATGTCTCTGCCTTTTCTGCAGCCATAAGGCGGGGCATACATATATAAGCAAAGAGGTCAATAAAGTAAAGGGTGTTCAGCGATAGGATGGTTCATATCAGTTGTTTCCAAACTATATTTCATAGCAGGAGAATCCTTTTATCCGAACAAAATCTTTCTTGGAGTTATACTACATAAAATAAACTAGTGACATTCTGGCTGAAGACGCAAAGGACTTGTCAAGGTTCCCCACACGCCCCTCCACTGTGCAGAAAGAGCCCGAACACCCAGGCCCCAGAAGAAGAGAGACCCAGAGAGAACACCCGGCCCTGTGCGCTCCAGCTACACTTTGGGCAGAAGCACAGAACCTCAGATGACCTCTGTTTACCCATCTAGATGCTCCATTTCTGAGTTTTCACTCTGAATATATCTGTGTTAAGTGTCACTTGGGTGAGAGACATTCAACTTTCTTTTTTAAGGGCACTTGAATCTCTGGTTTTGCTCAGTTATCTTTTTCATAAAGCTGATTTTTTTTGTTGGTTTTTATTCCCCCTACATTTCCAGGAGCATGTAGTAACTCCCCAAATGACTTACAAATAATGTGGTCAGGAGACCACGCTTCTTTTTCCTCCCTGTCCTAAGCTTCCATGTTCTACATGTGTGTACCAGCCTGCCTCCAAAATGCAAAAGGACCACTAAGTTGTCATCAAAGCTAGTCACTTACAAATAAGGCCTTGGGTTAGTGGGTTGAAAAGTCTTAGCACAGACGTATTCAAAGGAAATAAGACTACATGTTCAGTCAACTCTCAAACAGACAGAGGTTAATTTCTAACCTCTGTTTTTCCAAAGGTTTGGCGAGCGCTTACTGTGTGCCACACACTGAACTTTCCAGTGTTGTTTTCTCATTTTTCTTCTGACTTTGTCTGTCTAGGAGACATTTCACTAAACACCAGTCTCTTTCTTAGGGAAAGGGAAGAAAAAAAGGAATGGTCTAATGCCTGATATAAATCTGGGTCTAGACGTAAGTTTGACCTACAGATAGAGGTCTCTAGGCTGGAGTGGAAAAAAAGAGGAATCATTTTGCCTACCTACTATGTGCTGGGTATCGTGCTATGCCAATTATGCACTTTATCCTCCTTACAATCCCTACCCCCATTTTATCATTTTTAAAGATGATAAAAACCAAGACTCAGAGAAACTAGAAACTTTCCAAGTCACTCAAAAGGAGGTGGCAGCTAAGACCAGGACCCACATGGCGGGGAGCTGACAATAGCCCCTAGTGGAGTCATGAGGTTGGCTGATTCTTGCCTTTGGTCCCGTCTCCTATCTCCGTTTAGTACCTTCTAGCCTGTTGGATGGGCTCGAAAAGTCTTTGAAAGTCAGGAAATTTCCCTTTGCCTATCAAATCACACCCCCTTACGTGGGTGTCTGCCTTAGTCTAGTGCCTCCCAAATGGATAGCCCTCCTGTCATGTATGACCACAAGAAATGTGACAGAGGCCATCAGACCGGAGGGAGTAGCAAGGCAGGATCTGCAGTATAATTTATCCCTTCAAAGGAGACCACCAGCTCACATCCTGTGAAAAAAAAAAAAAAAACCCTTCAAAAGGTCTCCAAAGAGACCACCCTCATTCCATTTCATGTTTCAAAACCCAGTTCTAACTGGCACTGCCATGAGGGGCTGACTCAAATCGAAATGCTGCCGCCTAGCTGGAGAAGAAACGGATGGGCTGAATCACTCACTTGGAGCCTGCCACTTTTGGACAGAGGCACTTCAGCTGTCCAAACATCAAAGGCTGAGTCACAGGGACCCCGTTCTATGAGAGCAGCCTTGTACTTGCCTTCACACGGCTTCATCTTCTCCTCCACAAACAACAGTCCTTTTGCAAGAAGCTGGTTCTGCCAAAAGAAACCAAAGAACACAAGCGTTGGACTACTTCATAGCAGGACAACCCTCTTCCACTTCCAGTGGGTGCGGGAACATAATTCTGGGCACTTCTATGCTCGTCGTGCCTCCAAGTTTAAGAAGACTTTTGTCCTCTCGGAAGGCCCAGGCTTCAGGAGAAGACAGTGAGACATCCCATAGCAAAGGAATGAGACAAGAGCCAAACCCAACATCCATTCACATCCCTCCAACCACGGGAGAGGCATGCCACAAGCTTGGCTGAGTTCTAGGGATGGACACTGACACCCAATGCCCTTCAAGCCCTTAATCTACGCTCAGAAAAGGGAGCATTGAGGCGATGGGAAATGATACAGAAATAAGAGATCTTTTTTATAAAGATAAGCTTAGGGTTTCTCACACTGGCATATAAGAGACTTCATGCAAAATCTTAAGCAGCGAGTATGTGTCCATCCATCGGGGTGTGCATGGGAAAATTGTGGAAAGAGAGTAAGATTAAGTCCTTTTGCAATTGCAACTAACAATTATTAAGCATTCTGTGTATGTCAGAGGGTTTATATCCTTCATCTCATTTAATTCCAACCCTCCCAATAATCCTTTCCGGTTGGTGCCAGGTGATGTTCAGTGAAGAAACTTGCCCACAAAGACAGAGCAGGTCTTCCTGGCTCCAGAAACCATGCTCTTTCCACTCTGCTTTCTTGCCCTCCAGCAAGTCTTCCCACCCAGACCCCCTTCTTCCCTTGAAAGGCCACAGCTGGTCCCATTAAGACACGGAGCAGACTTTCTGCAAGTCACAGAATCTCAGAGAGCAAGCGTGAGCTGGTTCCTCTCCACTCATCTCACGTGATTAGAGCATCAAAGGCCTGTGCTTATGGGGTGGGGGTCTCAAGGCGATATGTGGCCTACAAAAAAAATCCTAATGCATTTCTTAGTGTTCTCCTTTATAAAACCCTGTTACACAGTGAAGACCACAGCAGGCATGGTAGAGTGGAAAGAAGTGGGTATCAGACAGGGGGTTCAAGTCTCAGCTCAGCCACATTCTAGCTGTGTGATCTTGGACTTAGTTTCCCTGACTCTTGAGTTCCTCGTCATACCAGCAACATCATAAAGTTCTTAAAAGAACTTATCATTATAACCCCCCATGCACAGTATTTTGTGTCCTCAGTAACCAATGGTAGTGGGTAGTGATAATAGTTGCTCTCTTGGTCCAACTATCTTCATAAAAGGAGTGGCAGGTTGCCTGTAACGAATGGACCCACATCAAAAACATTAAAACATTTTTTCAAAGGCACTGTCACATTTCCGTGACTAATACACATAAACCAAATTTCATAGGTCCTACAAAAATTCACAAGATGTGACTGAATTTTAAAAATGGGTCACCATTTAGTTTCAGGATGGCAGATGGAACCCCAAATCAAAGTCAGAGTAACATCTTACAGGCTTACATTAACTCTGTTAGAAAAAACAGAATCAATTTCTTTACAAAGAATTATGGAATGGACAAATAATTAAGGTGAAACCCTAACGGTGTTCCCTACCTTCCAGCCAAGCAAGTGAATTCCAGCAGCTTCTGGGTCAGAAAGCAAGAAAACACCACAGCACCAAATTTAGACTATCAAAATCAAGACTTTGAGTTCCTAAATCTGTTGACATTTTCTTCATTTGATAAAAATCCCTTTGTATGTATCTTAAAGGATAAACTTTTTTAAATGGCCTAGGGTGTCCTTCCTCCTCCTTTCTAGTTCTTCCCCCTTCAAGGAGACATTTGGGGGGAAAAAAACAGTTTCAAGGAAAAGAAGATATTTGTGTATTATGGAGAAATGGAAAGGAAAACATTCTTTTAAAAATTCTCATGATACACAGCATGGAAATTCTGTAGCTTGGCCTGAAATAAGAGTAACAAAACTTGGGGTTAAAAAGGACTATAAAAATCATCTAGTCCTTCTCCCCTCTCCCCAGTCCTGTGGTCAAAAATCAAATAGTTACACACACAATTTTGAAGATATTTGGTTAAAGCATCTTGAAAATTCTTAGACTCCTGGGAGTTTGTAGATTTTGTTCTTAATTTACAGTTAAATAAACTGTGGCTAGAAGTAGGGTCTCCATCTCTTATTGATGGAACACATGCTATTAGAAAAGGATGTTTTGGGTCAGCCCACAGTCCCGCCCACCCAATGGAGCTGTGCCCCTTCTTGCTCACACCATGACAACAACCTGCAGGGTCCCTCTTAGCTGACTGGCCTGGTTCCCGCCTCCTTCCCTATTTGGTCTCAAACTGAGCCTATAATCTCTCCTAGGAGAGGAACCACTGGGTCCCTAAACCCCCAAAGGTCCTGCAATCCTAAGGGTCTCGCCTTGGGGTTTAATGTCCTGCAGTTGCCATCTTCACTTCTTAATATTACCTTTGGTTTTGTGTTTTGTAAGCGAAGTCTGACGGCAATGGAGCACACAGCGGAGGCTTGGGGCCTCAGCTCACTGGTGGACCTGCCTCCACTGCCTCTCCAGACAGGTTTTCAGGCACTTGGTGCGTGGCCCCAAGGAGGTCTCCCTCACCCTGCCCACCACTGCTGTCATCCTACCTGAGGTGGTGCATGTCGGTGGGGGTCCAGGCACTGGTGTGTGGAGGGTCGGGGTTGGGCATGCGCCCTGAGCATCTTGGGGGGAGACATGGTACAGCATCCCCACCCTGGACGGCGAGCACTGTGGTGCATGTGCTGGTCACTCAGCAGGGACCTCTCAACCACTCGATCTATGTACCCCGAGTGTGCCGGTTGTGGCACCAGGCCCATGGGAAGGGGCCACATTTTCATTCTACACTGGGCCCTGCAAATTATGAAGCATGTCTGGAGGTCACTTCACCTCAGGACACACCAACTGGGACATCTGAGGGGCTTAGGGCTGCTGAGAAAAAGAAAAAAGGAAAGAAAACCAGCCTTGACTCAGGCAGCTATCTTGCATCGTCTGTCTTTCTAAGCATCTGCTCTCCCCAGACCTCACCTCACGATATTCCCAGCCCCTGACAAATGCCTGACTCCAGAAGGTGCTAGGTAATTGTCTGTTGCAGGGCAGTGGTGATGGAGCTGTTTGGTAACGGAGCTGGAGAAGAACTGACTTTTCTCTTGTCCCACTCCCTGCCCAATGGCACCACCCCAGCCCGAGGGCTTCAAGCCAAAAAGCGGTTGGTTACATTAAGTAGCAGCCACCTAGGAAATGATTTGGGACTTGAAACTGGGCCCATTGTTACTTAATGCATCCTCCCCTACCCCATAAATGAACTTAGACATGGAATACACAGCACTTTAATGAAGTAGCAGAGGAGCTTAGAAATGAAAAACAGCTGACATATCTATTTTTTCTAAGACATTGAAAAATGGGCTGCCAACAGAAAAACGAGGTTCAGCTAGGAAGAATGCAAAAAACAAGGATGTCTGGGGGAAGGCATCCAAAACCACCCACTCTTCAGTGGGTTGGAAAGACCCAGCTCATCCTGGGTAACCACAGAGGGTGGGCAGGAGGAGGCGGGGGGGGGGGGGGCAGCAGAGAGGGCGGAGGCTGTAGTGTGGGGCTTGTCAACAGCATGCACCGCTCATCAAGCAGGCACCTCCCCTCCCCAGCCACAGGGACTCAGGAAGACAAGGCTAGGGGGCAGGGAGAGTGATGCTTCCCCCATCTTCCCCAAAGGAAAAGCTTTCCCCGCAGCAGGCATTAGCTAAGGCTGCTAGCCCCCCGTCACTTCTAATGCTTTAGCAGTGACGTTGGTAATGATAATAGGAAGGGTGACAGACTTATTTATTGGCTTTCCTCTTTGTCAGCCACTGTATTACACGCTGTTCACACATTATCTCACTTTATCTTTGCTACAATCCTATCCTCTCTTTACAGATGAAGAAACTGAGGATCAGAGAAGCAACTGGCAGATGTGAGAGCAGAATTTGAACCCAGGTCGGTCTGAATCCAAAGCCTATGTTTCTTCCTCAGGCTATTCCTCTGGTTTACTTTAGCAGTAATAATAAATAAAAAAAAAATACTAAGGTATGAACAGCAATCATTTGTTGACTGCTCACTATGTACCAAGCACTTCGCAGATGCCATCTCATCTAGTAACCACATCAACCTTTTGAAGTAGGTACCAGGATTACCCCTAGACTACTACTAAGAAAACTGAGGCTCTGAGGAGTTAGTTAAATAACATCCTGTGGTCACACAGCCGTACGTATTCTAGCAACAATTGGAATCCAGACCTGCCTGGCAGAAGAGCTGGTGCTTTTAGTCATCATGCTTTCCTGCCCTGTCCACTAGAGCAGTTTCTTAGGTCTTTGCCCACAGGGAAGAGTAGATGAGATCCATTTCAGGTTCACAGATACTGGGGACAGTTGGCTTGGCAATCTCCAGCCACGTAACCAACTGGGTTCCATCCAGCTGGGCCATTTCTGCTGCCCAGTCCAGCTACCAGCTTTCCAACTTCTGCCTCTCCAAAAGTACTTTACTTTTCCAGAGCCTTCCTCTCCACTGTCCACAGTCAATGTCTAGCAAGGCGAATACCTGGCTCCTAGGTGGATTCTATTCCCAAAGGAGACACTCTTTCCTACCCCAGGGGGTCTAACAGCATATCACTCTGTCTACCAAGAGCTAGTATTAACCATCAATTCCACTCCAGGCATTTGTTTCCAGGCAAATCAACGTCTACAAAAGTTCCTGTGGTTGGCACCAAGCCAGTGAGGGAAATCACAGGCCACCTCCATTTTCATTTTCTTTTTTTTTTTCCTCTGTGACTTTGAAAGTACAGCCATCATCTCTAAGGATGTCTGCATTTCCTGTGAATGTGGATGCCTTCCTAGATAAGCAACAAAAAGTCTTATAAACACAACTCACCCCCAAGCCCAGAGAGTCCCTAATAATCCAGTCCTGGGGGGGGGGGTGCAGGTGGGTGTAATGAGACCAGAGAGAAATCCCCAGATGGAGAATGAAGATTAGAAAATTGGTACAAATGCTAATTCTTCGTTTAACACCATTTCAGTGGTAATTACAAGGTGAAGTGGGCTTTTTAAAAATGTTGTTTTTACAAGGAGCAGGAAAATAGTCCACGTCTCTTTTGCTGGACTCCCCAGTCACCCTCCCCCCACACACACACACACAAAAAAAAGATAAAAATAAAAAACACTGAAATCTCTCTTCTCTAGGGCTTCAGGGAATATATTAAAGGGCATTTTTAACATTTAAAGTAGAATGCAAGCTTTTTCCTCTGTGGCCAGATGGCCTGGGTTTCATATTTGTTCTACCTTTTACTAGCTATATGATCTTGGATAACCTCTGGTCTCCAAGCTTCAGTTGCAATATCTAAAAAAAAACAACCGGTATTAACAAAATCTTCCCCATGGGCTGTCAGGAGGAATAAATGACGTAGTACAGGAAAAATGCTTGGAGCAAGTCTCGGACTTGAGTGTGCATCAAAATCACAGAGAACTTGCTAAAACCCAGCCTGTTAGGCCCCAACCAGACTGAGTCTGATCCAGTTAGTCTGAGGTGGGGCCTAAGAGTTTGCTTTTCCAACACGTTCCCAAGTGACGCTGAAGATGCTGATCGTCTGGGGACCACTTTGAGAAGCACCTGCTGAGAACAATGCCTAGCACATACGCATAAATGCTTGAAAGCATTCATTGTTACGATTGTCATTATTTTTGCCTGCCTTATGACTCTTAAACAACCTCAGAGAAAGCTGTCCTGTTGCTTTCTATGTCTAACAACTATGTCTCAGCCCTTCCAAATCAATCTTTACTTCTCATAGCCACGGAATTGCTGAATGTTTCCACTTACTTGAACACGAAGTTTCAAGCATCTACTCTACGTTCCACCCTCCTCCCGCCTCGGGCGCCCTAAACCTGGCTCCCAGATTCCTCTCCTAGTCTATAGGAAGTCACCCAATTTCATACATAATGGGTTCCTGAAACACGTACTCAGGTGGAACAAGATGCTTACAGGGTATAAGGAGGCGTTCTGTTCCCAGAAAGCTAAGAAGGATTGCAAAATCCCTACTTCATCTCATCTTTGGAGCTCATCTTCAGGTGATGCATCTTCAGCATTTTGTACCTACAGCTTCCTTCCTTAACAATTGAATGTGCAATAATCTATGTCCAATGAGGCTAAAGATTTGCCATTTCAGCATGGCTATTGACTTTCATCTTTATCTCAATTATGTCAAGATTCATTTTTCCATTTATCTTCATAAAATCTGAGAAGAGCACAATAAAAATATTGCAATAATTGCATAAAATTCAAGTAATTGCCAGGGATATTAAGTATGGCAGAGCTGCTGACAGGCAACAGCTGGCGGGCGGACAGCCCCACAGCCTGAGCCATCCAGGGGTCTATCCCGCAGCCCTCAGACTAGTGCCCCCCCGCCTCTCCCCTCACAGCAGTCAAGGAAAGCTTCCAGGGCACCCCAACGTTTACCAACTCTACAATGCCTTTCTTGCAAGTACTAGCCAAATCCAAAATGCAATCTCTAACGACTTTCTCATCTAAAGATATCACCCTCTCCCCTTCCTTATCTTCTCACTGGGGCCCAGCTCCCTTTGTTCACAGCCTCTTTGTATTACTGGCCCCAATGTTACCTTCAAAGCAGAATACATACAGGTTGTCCCTTACACTACCCGCTGTCCACCTAATTATCTCTTTTTCCATTTTGGGAATTCCACTCATTTGAGAAGCCTTCCCAGATGGATCAAAAAAAAGAGCTGAAACTTTTCTCCCTGATTTAATTTGGGTTTGGAAATCACAAAATACAACCCCCCCTACCCCTACCCCCACTCTTTACATTTCTCTACTCAACTTTCTGTGGCTTCTTACAAGCCCCATCTTTGTCCCTACAAAATATGTTTATTCTGGGCCTTTACCATCCAGTTAGGTCTCCGGTCAACCCTACGCTGTGTATTATTACTGCATTACCCATGTGGATGCGTCTATAACTCTGCACTGTCTTCGATTTCAAACTCCATGGTGACCCAGACACCTCTATGGGTCTCCTCCTTTGGCTTTCCGCCATGTGCCACAAGCATGATGAATCTCCTCTGATAATGATGAGCTAAGGGGCTCTTGGCCTCCGGGACGCTCGCAGATATGAGCAGCAAGTGGAAATATTTATATCTACCACTACCAGGCCATCCCTGACCTACTGGCAATTGGGGTGATTTATTTTCCCTTTTCCTAAGTACTGTCTTGTTCAGAGTCATTGACTATAGACTGAGTTTCTGCGTTATGCAAAACTAGCTCCAACCAAATGGAATTTAACTTTCTGAACTTGGGGCAAAGCTTTTAACAAACACAATGCAGCCAGCAGACGCAGGACAGAAAGTGCCACCCCTCCCACGGCCATGCCCTAAGCCACCAAGGTACCCAATTAGGCGACAGAAAAAATGCAGAGCAGTTCGTATCATCAGTTCCCAAAGTTATAAGGAACCAATTATCCCTCAGAGCTGTTGCTGGGATATAGAGTTTCTCCTAGAAACCCCAATTTTCCTTCCGGGCACAATTCAAAACAGACAGAGGGAAAAGAAAAATCAATACTGGAAATGTCAAAGATTTTTCTGGCTAGTGTCTAATGGAAATCTCTCTGTGCTTCTGCAGATCAAAAGGCCTGGCTTCCCCTGTGTGCAGACACGAGATAAGCACTATTTTTCCACCTGCTTTCCCCCTGCCCTCACCTCGGGGTGTATTCATTATGCTTCACTGAAGATATTCTTTCTGTGAGTTGTTCTGTAAAGCTGCACAATGAACGTCTTCACCTTCAAAAGCAGAGACACAGAGATGGCTTTACAAGCGGTGGGTGATAACGGGTTCAGGTTCTGGGAGGAGACAGACTTCCCTGCTGAATGCAGATGGTCGGGAGGTGACCATCTGAGCCTCATCCACAACGAGACCTTCCCCAACAATCACATCCACGGCTTGGGGTCTGACCTGTCCACCCCTGAGTTCTGTTCCTCATTTGTCCCCAAACCTTCCTCCCTCCTCCTTACTGGAGGAATGTACTTTTTGGAGCTCATCTGGCTTTCCTTCTTGAAACTCCATCTGCTAGTTGAACATGAGGGCTGGCCTCTGTTAGCCTGTCACCACCCCAGATTTCCCCGCTCATACGGACAGTGTTTCTTTGCACAGCTTTGGAACCAGCCCATTTTCAAGCAGCGCCTACCTAGTACGGGGTTTTCCAAGCCTGAGTCTCTCTTGAGCCACCTTCACAATTTGGCCGCAGCCAGGGCCACCTACACTATTATTCTTTGCATGCTATTGTCTCAGGTCAATCCACTTTTTTGGAATGTTAACGTTGCAAAAGTAAATCTCATTTGCCATAAATGCAACTCAATGGTCACTCAACATAAACAAAATGGTGTTAACGAAATCCTAATTAGACAGTGTCCCCGGCTGAAGATGCTAAGTTTGAGGCCTGTTCTCTCTTCCTTAAACAAGGAAAACCATCCAGTCTTACAAAAGTGTGAAAGACGGTGGCACAAACCGAGACTCTCCCTGGCACAAGCAGAAGCACTAAAGGAAAATAAGGAAGGGGAACATTTTCTAACCACAAGGGCTAATGTCTTTGAATGCTACTGCATGCATGGACCACCCAAAATTTCTCGCATATGTGTGGTGGACAACCTCTCCCTCTTCCCCAAGAAGGTTTATGGGGCATCTATTGTACCAGGTACTTTCTAAAGACTAGGGAACCAAACACATTTAAAAAAAAAGAAAGCCTCTGCATCAACATGGGACTTAAAACCTACATTTAAATAAACAGTGCCTTACGGTAGCCTTCTCTGCAGTCTACCACCTTAAGCTAAGGAAAAACCCAGATTCAAAACTGTGAAAAGTAGGTCTCAATCCACACCCCCAGAGACTCAATCTTCACCAAGCAGTTTTCTCTGATTAAGCTCTCAATAGAAAATGACCGTGCAGTTATTAGTTGTTAAGTGTCTGGCATACTTTGCAAGCAGCATTAACCGCCCCCAAGAACCACAGGGCCTCGAAGATAAACAAGTCCCCACCCAAACTCCCTTCCCCAACTGTCTTAAGGGTAGCCCCCAATGCCAAAAGACTACTATGGTTACAACCTGATTGAAACCATACCAAACCCTGTCTATTTTAAATGTCAACGGGGACGGCAGCTGGGCCAGCAGGCTTCTTCCAAGACTGATTGGAAAACCACTTCTCTGTAGTTGAGTTTAAAAATCAATCATTAGAGGCAGCAAGAGAAGGGAGTGAGGACAGGACTGACCTTTGAGTCAAGGGCAACTCAAATGATTCACATTTGTGACTAATTATCTCTTTCTTAATCTTTATGTTCATCTCTCCCTGGACAGGAGCTTTCTTTCAAGCAGCTGAGATATCTGACCCAACTGAATTCCAGGCTTCTATAGGGTCTTGCTCTGTCCACATTTGTAGTGTGTGTGTGTGTGTGTGTGTGTGTGTGTGTGTGTGTGTTAAACGACTGACATTCGTCATTCTTTTTAAGTGCACATAAAAGTGTAAGCTTCCTGAATCATGGGAAGAAAAATGAATAAATAAAAGGATGCCTGTGTTGTTTTAAAATCTCTTTTAACTGTCTTAAGAGTATGTTCTCCTTGGATACAGAATAATATCAGCAACCTGAAACCACGTGTTTTTATGTTACTTTCCCATTAAGAGAGGTAGATTACACATTAGAATAACAAACATGCATATAGATAAATTTAATGAACACTTACCACTGCCTTACTCTGTGCTAGTCACTGTTCTAAGCACTTTACAAATAATAATTGACTCAGTCCTCACAACAACCCTATAAGGTTAGGTCCTATGACCCGTTTTTACCAACCAGGAAACTAAAACACAGGGAGGTAAAGCAACTTGCTCACGGTCACACACCTCGTAGGTGGCTATAGTGGGTGCGGACCCTGGTAGCCTGACTCTAATGCCCATGCCCTTTACCACTACCCTATGCTGCCCGCGACACACACACACACACACACACACACACACAATGGACTGAGTACTTTCCATGTGTTATCTCATGGAAACCATACACTGACCTATAAGGTAGGTCATATTTTTATTCCCATTTTACAGGTGGGGTAACTGAGGCACAAAGCAGCAAAGCAGCTTGCCCAAAACCACTCAGCTAGTCGGTGAAAAGTGGGCACCCTGACTTCAGTAAGGTGTCACACATCTCCCCACGTCTTCCCTCCATGTGCCTTTGGGTAGAGTCGGAAAGCCAGCTATGTCAATGGATTAGAAATTATCTTCTTATTGAATCTGGAACCTTGAACTCACTCATTTGCCCCATAACAACAATGTTTAGGCAGGAGGAATGAAAGATCATCTGATGCAATGCTATCTTTAATAGAACAGACCATGAGGCTTATGGACAAGAAATAACTTGGCTAAAGAGTACATATAATTAACCCAATCAGATACCATGCATAGGGCTTGGAGGGAATGTCACTAAAGAACCTGTTTTCAAAGTGTGGTTTGGGGTCCCCTCGGAGACCCTCTGAAATTTTTTCCACATGGTCAAAACTGTTTCCTTAATAACATCAAACCATTATTTACCTTGCCTCCTCCGTTGAGTGTTCTGTGGAGTTTTCCAGAAACAACATGACATGTAATATCACAAATAGAGTGAATGGGAAGCAGATAAGAGGGCCTGTCTATCTTGTAAGAAGCCAGACAGTGCAGAGATTTGCAAACATATAACACAATGCTACTCTTTCTACTTTTTCATTCCGAAAGTTATTTTTCATAAAAAGTGTTGTTTATGCTAACAGGTAATAGGTTTATTATTTAAACGAATGAAGACATAGTGTAACGTTTCTCGGGTTTAATTTCTAATATGGTGAAGACAGATAGAGATAGTCCAACTAAGATATAATTTTTCAGAGCATAAAGGGGTGCTGAGACCAAAAGCCTGGCCAACACCGTAATCTCCGTAAAAGCAGGGACCACTCTTGCCTTCTGCTCTTCGGCAGCCACTGCGGTGCAGTGCCAGCAGGTAGAAGGAACTCCGTATCATCATTTTGGATGGTGAAGGAATGCCCAGGTGTACAGTATCGGCCGTACCTGTCCTCACATGCACAACAGTGACGACGCTGGGACTCACACAACTTACCTGGAAATAGTCTGTAATGAACGATCCAAGTTCACTCTTCAGCAGCCGCCTGGGGAGAGAGAAAAACCGTCAAGCAGCCCTGATGGTACAGCTCCTGGCGTCTCATTCACGGACTCATGATGATGATGGCGTGCTGACCAATGACACAGGGACCGAGGCCAGGCCTCAAAATCAGAAGAGTGCACTTTCCACAGCCCTGGTAATACCCCCCACCAATGTTATCAGGGAATGGGGACGCTGGAAATCCTAGAGTGGGGATCCATGCCTTCACTCCACAAAGGCAACCATCTCAAGGGGGCAGCCACTGGAGATCCTGATTCTCAGAGTTGGTGGGAGCAGGCCAGGGCACGTGGCTTCATGTGAGGCAAAGAAAAGGAGGGGGAAAAAAAGCAAGGAAGAGGAAGACCATAATTTTGTAGTCCTCAATATTTGTAGACTTTATGGTTTAAAATGCATTTTTTGTACATTCTTTAACCAAATATTGTCAAGTATGTATGCGTTAGGTGAGGGACAAACATTATCCCTCCGGTGCAGATAAAGAAATTGAGGCTCGGAGATGTCCCCTAAATAAGTCAGGAGCAGAGTTAAGATTCAAACGCAGACCTTCTGCAAATTCATTTCCCGTCACCACATCCTGGCTTTCCTCCAAATGCACCAGAGACACTCAGCTTGGTTGCTGTGGTTTGGGTGGTCTTACCGCCCACCCCTGAGGGACTGAGGTAGTCCTTCAAAGGGGATGACAATGGGGAGAATAGAGTTTATTTATTCAGGCAACAAACAGTCACTGAGGTGCCCGTGCTCTAGCACCGGGCACGCAGACGTGAACAAGACAGAGGAGAGGAGGTCTCTGCTCTCATGGAGTGTCTATGCTTGGGGGTGGGGTGTGGAAAGATTGCATGTCAGTAGATACACTCACAGGATAAGTTCTAAGACTCTTAAGTGCTAATAAACAATTAAAAATAGGAATATTGACACCAGTCCTCCTCCTTATGACAAATCACAGGACCATTTCTACTGCTCTTTCTTTCATTTGACCCAAACAAGATGAGAGAGCTAAAAACAAGAATAACTGGCTCCCAGATCCCGTGAATTGCCAGGGGGGTACACTCTTCTTGGCTTCAAATGATTTCTTGTACTCATCCCACCAGCCATGGTTATTAAGGAGCAAAACACGCGAGCTTCTGACAACACCTGCTGGCTATTAACTTCCCCCAAAAGCACATTCCCACATGTCGCTATAGGATAAATAAGAAGTTACCGCTAGATATCCTTCTGTGCAGAACAGACAACAGCATTGAGACAGAAGTAGAAGAGACATCTGTGATCTAAATTTCTGTACTGAAAAGAGCCCTGGAAAGCGGCAAACACGTGTTAAGCAAGGAAAATACCTTCCTTTTCCAATGACAAAAGACGTGTCTGTGGTGGATACTGCACTTTAAGATCCAATTTAATGGCAGGCTCCTGGAAGGCCACCCCATAACACAACACAGGCATTCCCCCAGATGTGGGCAGGTCTGACAGAGACAGAAGCTTTCATCAGTCACCGGGCCAACAGCAGGTGGGTCATCGTGGCTCTTCAAGGCTAGAGATGTCTCTCAGAAAAGAAACAGAAGCCCAGTGGGCAGCCCCAGATGGAGGCTTTGAAACAGGAGTAGGCAGGGAGGCTGATTCTGATGCTGGAGGAAAAAAACAACTCCCAACAAAATCTTCATGGCCATGGGGAAGCCTCCGTATCAGAGGTAAAGAAGCCAAGCGTCATCAAAAAGTGGGAAAACTAGTCAGTCCTATGAATGGGCTGCTTGGAACAGAGTTTCCCCAGCATATCCTAGGCAGTAACGGTGCTGAGGGACTCACACAGTTCTGAGACCAAATGACATGCTATGGAATTGGCGTCTCGAGGAACCCACACTGGGAATACACTGCGCTCCTGCAAATGCATCAGGGAAATGGAAAGAGAAAGAGGTCGGTGGTAAGGTAGGGCTTCAAGGCCAAGACCTATGGAGACTGTCCTGGAACAAGGTGGAGGAGGGAGCTACACAAGTGTAACAGCCATTAACTGGCACTGGGCAGGATGACACAGACGATTATTGCCCAGGGACATTTCACAGAGGCACTCTAACAAGAGGATCATAGTGCTGCCCAACTGAGGAATCCAAGAGGTCTCCTCCCCTACCTCTCAGGGAGGGAGGAAAGGCTACAGCCTACAGTGCAGGGAAAGGCACGGCACCCTTATGGTACAGCCAGGGCTGCAGCAAGCCACGGCCAAGGTCAGAATTCTGCAGAGCATTACAGGAAGACAAAGCGTGAGGGAGAAATCAGCTGATCAGGAGCAAAAACTGATGAGTGAACTTGATGCAACTGCCTAGACGAGGGCATAGCAAGAAGGACTCTGAAGCTAGAAGCAGCCATACCAGGGGCTGGAGAAGAATAAACCGTCGGAACACAGAGGCTTCCACCACATTGATAAGGGTGATTCCCGTCCTTACTGGGGAGGGTCCAGACACAGGGGTGGGAATCTGCTTCGTATACTTCCGAGATTGTGGACTCTAACCAGGTTTGGTAAGAGAGTCATACAGTTGTCCTTTCACCAAGTTCCGAGTGCAAAACCCTCTCCACTGGGTATAGTCATATAAAATTATCTGAACAGAGTTGACCCTATATGATCATTTAAGTTTCCTGTCCTGAGGGGACAAATCAGTAAGTTCCCCTATCCCTTATTTCTGTCTGAGCACATTCTGAGTTAGACAAGGTCACTGGGAGTGAAACGGCACAGAGTTTTCATGCGGCAAAATACAGGGATCCATGTACAAATGTGCACCATGAAAGTGCTCCTAGAAAAATTATGGTTCATTCAGACAAGGGACTTCTATGCAACTAGAAGAAACAAAAGGAATTATATAAATGTCTAATCACTGTGCTGTACATCTAAAACTAATATACAATAATACTGAATGTCAACTGTAATTGAAAAACAAAGAAAACAAAAGGAAATGAAGAAGTGCTCTAAGTAATGCTACGAAAAGTTCTAAATTACATGAAGTATAAAGAAAAATGCCAGATGCAGAATAGTGTGCACGTATAATATGCTACTCTGTGAAAAAGAGACGTACACATTTTTATTAACCCAATACCAACAAATTCACCTGTCAAATCTGCTCTCCCTTGCTGTTCTGTAATAGCTACATGCTTTGGTTCCCAGGAGGCCCTTGGGACTGAAATATATAGTACCCTGATTTTCAAACACACACAACACACATGCATTTTTTTTAAAATTATACATAAAGGCACTGGGTTTTGTCTCCTGCTCTCCATCTCCCCGAGTAAGAGGTTGGAGAAGGTTGAAGCTATTGCTGGAAACTAGGGAGGGCAATAAAACACCTTAGCAAACTTTATTCCCTGAAGTCAGGAAATGCTGGCCTGCCGATGCCATATTGCCGTGTCAGACCTCAGTCCATGGACCTTTATCAAGTCTGCTTTTCCATAACTATTCCTTACCTAGGCATAAAGAAGCTCTGGAAGAATAGACAATGAACTATTGCTATATTATCTTTGGGAGGATGAACAGGAACTGTGTTTCTGGGGTACAGGAAAGGGTAATTTTTCACTATATATCTCGTTACATATTTAAAATATTTGTACCCCGTGAACACAATCCTAGTCAAAACCATTAATTTATTCTTTTAATTAAACAATAACCACCACCAAGATTATCCGGGTGGCTTGAAGGCGAGAACAAATTGTGGGATTGAGTTCCCAACAAGGTTACAAAATCAGAAGCAGGCTGTCCTGGGGTATCAGAGAATCCCACAGGCCTGAGAACCTGCCAGCCCAAAAGCCCCTCAGGCTGGTAACCCAAGAATTTAACTCAGAAAGAGAAAGGGTGATGAGAGGGCAGAGCTGGCCCAGCCAACCTGAGAGCAGACGGCAGCTGAGTCATATTGCAAAATCCATCTTCTATTTCTATCCTCCTGTTTATTCTGCTTGCACTTGGCTTACAAAGGAAGGGTACTTCTGAAAAACTCTACCCTGGTTTTAGCTAAACTGAGAGAAAGAGGGATTTTCCACCCCTCTGTCTTGATGCACCACCTCCAAGAACTCGGCAGTAGCTTCGCTCCAAAAAAGGCAAAGAGCAACTGACAGAGAATAAGGATGCTGTGAATGAATCCATTGAATCACAGCCCTTTCCCGAAAACCTGCGATGTGTCAGACATGGTGCCAGATGCTAGGAGAAAAGGATGAAGCAGCTCGGACAATGATTTCTTCCCGGGGGGCCACTCTCCCAGGAGGCACAGGAGCCCATCTTCCCCAAAAATTGAGAGTCAAAGTATTCAGGCATTAGAGATGTGCAGACCTACATTCACAGATGGACAACTCACCTTGCACCCTCCCTTACTAAGTTTGTGGGTTTAGCTTGTGGAGAACAAGGAGAGAAAAGCAGGAGAAAAACAACAGAATTAAAGAGCCTGTGGTTCCAGTCATGCAGAGAGATGACAATCCTGATTCCCACAACCTAGGACAAGTGTCCCTCCCAGACCCAGGAGCCGAGAATCCCACAGCCTCCCTTCCACTCTTTCCACCCTTTCCTCGGGTTTCTTCCTGGCAAACAAGAAAATAATGACTTATTGGAGCAAAGATAAATAGATGATAGATAGATAGATGAAAGATAGATAGATAGATAGATAGATAGATAGATAGATAGATACGATCTGTCAATTAAGTTTGCAAACTTAATTGATATCAGAGGGATTCTTCATAACGAATTTGTACCAACTGGACAAACAGTTAACCAAGTTGACTATTTGCAAGTTCTGAAAAGGCTGAGTGTAAAAGTTAGACGACCTGAACTTTTCACCAACAATTCATGGCTCTTGCATCACGACAATGCACCAGCTCCCATGGCACTGTCTGTGAGGGAGTTTTTAGCCAGTGAACAAATAACTGTATTGGGACACCCTTCCTACTCACCTAATCTGGCCCCCAATGACTTCTTTCTTTACCCAAACAGAAAGGAAATGTTGAAAGGAAGAGATTTTGAGTACATTCAGGACATCAAGAGTTATAGGACGACAGCTCTGATGGCCATTCCAGAAAAAGAGTCCCAAAATTTCTTTGAAGAGTGGACTAGGTGCTGGCGTTGGTGCATAGCTTCCCAAGGGGAGTACTTCGAAGGTGACCGTAGTGATATTCAGCAATGAGGTATGTAGCACTTTTTCTAAAGTGAGTTCACGAACCACTTGTCCAACCTCATAGACAGACAGACAGACAGACAAAGAAATAAAAACCGAATTGCTCCGAGGACGGAGATTGACATTGTTTTCCCAGTTAAAGTTTACTGAGCACTCCCCAAGCAGCAGGCACCATTGTCAACAACATGCACGTGGTTCCTCATCTAAGCCTGAAACTATACGGTAGTAGTAATATCCCACTTGTTACCCAGAAGGAGACGGGCCCGCAGAGGTTACTGAGGAGGGGGGCAAAAGCACACAACAGACAGGAGTCTCACTGGCGGCAGCTGCCTGGGTCTGAAGGCTGGCCGTGCCGCTTACTAAGCTACTCGCTGCTGTGAGTGATAAGCTCTGCAGGTGAGTCCCTTATACCTGTTTCCTCAACTGGAATTTGGGGATAATAAGACAACTACTCCACAGGAGTATCACGAGGGCTAAAGGAGTTAATCCTAGAATGGTTAGGTCCTAGAACAGAGCCTGGCACACAGCAAGGCTCAGCAAGTGTCAGCCGCTACGATTCTACCCAGGCCTATTTGACCCCAGAGCCTATACTCCTTCCTCTAAGAACTCCATTCTGTGCTTCTCAGTGTCTTCTTAAAAGTACCGCCAGACTAGCATTTAGCCTGGCACTAAGAACTCCTGTGTAACTCACGAAGGGGGCCATAGAGTACAGCCCTACCACCCCCGACAAAAGTTGGAGGTAGGACGAGAGAGGCAGAGCTTGGGGGAAAGGGTGCGGGGACTTGAAGACTGCGATGGACATAACATCCCAGCTGAAGCAGCTGCCGTTTCATCTATTTCACCTATTGGACTTCCATGCCAGGTTGCATCTGCAAGCAGAATTCTGCTGCTAACCGCCACTACCACCAGCAGCCATTGAGCTAGGAAGAGAAGGAAGTGGAGACCTGAAAAGAATGGGAAAGGAACCCTTACGTGGGACACAACCCAAACGGGAAACGGGGCATGAAGTTCAGTCAGAAGCCAAAAGGGCCACAATAGAAAAAAAAAATGGGGAACCACTCACTGGTCTGTATTATCTCACCCCTCTCCCTCCCAGGCTGACCGGGTGAGACACCACCCCAGATGACAGGATTTCCTGTTATGACACAGCCTCGTCATCCTGCCCCTCACCATCCTGTCAACTCAACTTCCCACTTCTGTGGGCTTAAAGGTAAGCAGGAGCTGGAGTCACACTGGTTAAGAAGCACAGGGACAACAAGATGGCAGGTAGAGCACGGAGCGGCAGGAATGACATCGAGAAATCACCTGGGTCATGTGCCACGGCCTCCCTTGTACACAGGGAAAGACCCAAGGCAGCAAATTCTCAAAGGATGATGAAGCTGCTTGGAGACGGGTGCTGTAGGGCTCAGATTTAGCCGGTACGAGTTGGGACAGCCTATCAGTTGTTAAATTTATTTCTGTGCCATTTGGCAATTAGGGGCTGCCCCAAGTACATTGACACTCTTGCCCTGACCCCTTGGTGGGATCCAGCCAGACTTCCTCCTGCTCCAGGAACAGCAGGAGCCTCCAGGAGCCACTTCCTGATGCTGTAATTGGTCAGTACCAGTACCTGATTGTTAAATCCTCCGAAGGTGACCCACCTCACTTCTGCAATGGGACATGTTTCAAGGAGGCAGCATCTTCTAAGTAGTGACATATGTTAACACTCCTTTCTTCCTTGGGTCTGTTATAGGGGGGCCCATCGGAGGTAGTATCCACGACTCAGGTAAAATGTTAGTAGTCTAACACCTCTCTGTTTTCTGCACCTCAGTGAGTGGCAGCGGGGACAGAGAAAAAGATGGAGAAAACCACCAAAGAGGATTTACTGAGCTCCTAATTATGTCGCACGCTTGATGCTAGGCCATTGGCACACATCATCTCCAAGTTCTCCAACAGCCTCTTAGACAGAAAGTAATCCTTGTTTTGCAGATGAAGAGACCCATGCTCAGAGCCCTGCCTGGGACCATTCACTGGAAGACCCAAACTCAAACTGAGGCCAACGTGAAGGTTAGCCAGGGTACCCCTCAGGCCCACAGGGATGGGTAGGCACAAACATTGGGGGCTGCAGCAAACTGCTCTACAGCCAGCCAGCAGCCAGGCTGTGGCTCCCACTGACAGGTTCCAGACCAGACTGTGGGTCCAGGGTTGCCCGGTGCGAACTTCCCAGAGAGGTCTGGATGTTTCAGGGGGATGTCTAGTTTGCAAACACTGTAGGCCAAACGCCATACGCACCAGTCCTGAAGGTTACGGATTTGCCATTCCCTCTAACGACGTGTCCCGCCCCCAAAGTCAAGTGTGTTTCATAACCAGAACAGACAAGAGGTGTCAGCACATCAGCAGGGTCACCTGAGCCAAAGTAAGAGAAGACCTCACTCAAGCCTTGCCCAAGGGTCCTCAGAAGACAATGTCCCACAGACCTCACGATCTATTAATGCATCTCTGTTAAAGCACCCCAGGCCTAAATATGGACAATGCCACCTCTGGGAACCTCTTGCAGCCTACATAGTACTGTCTATTTCAGAACACAGGAGGCTCAGGTCCAAATCCCAGCTCAGCTACTAACTACATAACTCTGGGCAAGTTAGTCCACCTCTCTGTGCCTCTACTTCCTCCTCTGTAAGGCAGGGGTACAGCACCTGGCTCATAGGGGTGTTGTGAGTTTTAAAAGAGTTAACATATACAAAGCATTTAGAAGAGAGCCCGGGTCCTCCTAAGTGCTACACAAAAGTCTATTATTGTCATTCCCTCACGGACTCTCACCTTACGGTCTACTCTGCCAGCCTGTGAGCTGCATCTGGGCTCTCCTCCTGCTCAGCTCTGTCCAGCCCTTCCCCCACCTATGAGTCCCATAGACTCCCCTACAGTTATGGAAAAATCTGAGGTGGATTTCCCTTCAGGGGCTCAGGCAGCCAACTGACTCAGAAGGAGGACGTTTCAACTCAGACCTATCAACGATCTATTCTTGGAACCTCCTCTTTCCTTGAAAATCTCTGGGGTTTCCTTCGCGACACTTCCCTCCCAACAAGAGCAGAAGCAGAGTGGTTGGAGAGAGAAGGAAAATGTGAGTTTCCTGCCTCAGGCCAGCTGCAGATAACTCATCTCTGGTTTCCGGAAACCTCATCTTTGAGCATTTATTTCTGCAGAGAAACAAAATCCTGCAAGGGAGAAGGAGGGGGTGGGAGGGCATGGAGAGAGGGGTGGCAAGATAGTTACAGCCTCAGTAGCCCTTTCCACCTGACTCCTACCTACTCATCCTTCAGATTTTGATGGACATATCCCTTTCTCCCAAATGTAATTATGTGCCTGTCCCCCGCACTTCCCCAGTACTCTGGATTTGGCATTGCCCCACTTAAACCATCATATAATAACTGCCTGCTCAGTCCTTTCCATCACTGTGTGGTAAGCTCTCCAAGTACAAGAACCACCTACCTCAACGGCTACCCCAGAACCCGGCCCAGGACAGGGCAGAGAGCACTCCACAAATATTCACTGAAGAAATGAATAAAAGAATGAATGACCCCTCCCTCTACACACATACTCGGGCGAATCAAAAAGTGAAAGCACTTTTAAGAACCTACTTACTTGAATAGGTTCTTATAGGAACAAGTAAACACAAATCGTACGGTTTTCGCACACTTTCCTAACTCTGCTTAGTCACAGACAACCCGTAGAATCGTTGGCTGAAAAGAATGTTTAGGAAGAGCGTGCTCCTGTGTCACAGAATTTGGCCACTCTTGTTCCTGGAAAAGCTCATGAAACCCAAACCTCTAACCCAGACTTGTCTCCTCTGCCAAAATGCCGCCACATCAGGACCGAGGCTGGAGAGGGGCATTAAAAACCACATCAATGTCCCTTAGAGGACTTAAACCAAGAAGACACACAGTATCAGGCCAGGCCAGGGTAAATAGAAATTCAGAGCAGGCAGATGGTAGGTTGTAATGACTAGGGATTTCACTAGACTATATCCATTCTGAAAGGTCCTTTTTTTTTCGTGCCTTTAGGGATATAACAACGTGTAAGCCCTGCTTTTAAAGGCAGTTTCAATACAAAATATTCAGATTTATGGTCTTCATATTGACAGACCAATGCCCTGACTTTTATCTGGGGAAAACTTGCCACTGTATCGAGGTATGGTATTCCTGATGAATTTGCTCCACACCCTTCTCTTGATCTAATAATGTGTTTTAGAACTCGACCATCCTTAGTCCAAAGTTCTTCCTCATAGCTAGCCCAAAGTCTACCTGCTAAAATTTAAACGGAAGTCCATTTTCAGTGGCATGTTTTAAAAGAAAGGAGCAATCCGATGATTTGCAATGACTTCATTTCAACACCCAGTTCCATAAACCTTCTACTTTCCCAGTCATCCTTTGAATTGGCTAAGATGTAGATGAATTCACATTTCCTGGGGGATATACTAACTCCACAATTAGAACGGATGGTCAGGGCTGGCTGGGGTGACCCAGAGAAGCTGATTGATTGAGGCTTTGACACTGGACTTGGACAATCCAACAAAGTTTATTACTGTTTGGCTTGAGTAGAATGGAGAACTAAAAGAGTCATTTCCTCTTGCTCTTTTCTCTGCGGAAAAGAGACACAGCTGGCTCTCCTTGTAAGAACTGAGCCTCATCCAAATGTCAAGTCCAGCACATTCTTGAAAGAGCCCAATCTAGTCCTTTCTAGTTCAAAGTCAGCTCACCTCATCCAAACTGCTACAGAAATCTTTATACTGTTCATGGGCAAATTCATCACATTGCTCTGTGCTCCCATCCGTGGTCCTCACCATCATTTATCACAATTTAGTATTGCTAAAATTTCACACTAAACAGGATAATGGCTAACATTTATTATGCACTGAATGCTGTACTAAACAACATTTTTAGCAGTCTCTCAGTCCACCCAACCACTATGAGGTTGATGCTATTATTACCCTCATTTTTATAAAAGAAAAGATATTTAGAAAAACAAAGTACTTTGCTCAACGTCCCACAACTAGTCTCATACTGATCCCCAGTCTCTCTGAATCCAAAAGCTACTCTACTCTTAACAAGTTACAAATTCTGCTGAACCTGGCACAGATCTTCTTACACCTAGAACAAACACAATTTGGTTGAAAGACATGCTTGAGAATAACGGACCTTCTTCTCCTTCCATGTCATCTTCCCTATATTCTTACTATCCTGTGCCCCCCACCATCACACACACACTTCCCACTGGTCATGCCTCAACCCTGTGGAGTTTATGGATCTGTTCTGCAAACAAGTTTCCCAAAAGAAAAAGGAAGAAAAAAAGAACATCAAAACCCAGTTGTCTGTTCGAATGTCACAGAGAATACATGTCTGTGTTGGCATTTTAATTACTGAAATAAAGGCAGCTGTGTTTGTTCCCATGTAGGCATGTGCAGAGGTGGGAGCATGCACGGGTCAGCTTACTTTACTCAACTTGGACGACTTGGTCACTTAGGTGCCTGGGCTGCGTTTCATGTTCTCAGTTATACTGAGTGGTCTGTGTTATGTGAAGGCCCATCTCCATTCTAACCACCGTCCCAGAGAAAGCCAGAGAACGGACAGTTCAGAATATGGGTAATAGAAGCTCTGGTTTTCGACAGCTTTGACTTATTCTGGGTTCAACTCAACTCTGAGCAATCAGTTTCAAACCCCAACCCTATGTATTTCCCACCAGCCCAAAAGATCGCTCCAAACGTGAAGATGAGCAGCATCCAGTAGCCCCCTAAAACCCAGCACTGGAAAGGAGGATTGGGGAAGTGTTGTGTTCCTCAGAGGAGGGTTAAGAATTCCAGCACATGATGAAAGATGGGCTCAGAGGCTCATGCAAAGGAAGATGGCAGAAAGAGATCAAAACCATTGCCTTAACCCTTCTTCCAACCTAAAACCTCTCCCTCTGGCACTACAATATAGTACAAAGAGCACAGTTGGTGCTATGAACTAAGTTGTGACCTCCCCAAATTCACATGTTGAAGCCCAACCCATCTCCCCAACACAATGGTATTGCAGATAGGACCTTTGGGAGGTCATTAGGTTTAAAGGAGGTATCACCCCCCATGATGGGATTAGTGACCTTTTCCGAAGGACCACCAGACCACTTGCTCTCTCCCCCTTTGTGTACACAAAGAAGAGGCCAGGTGAGAACGCAGCAAGATGGCGGGCAGGAAGAGAGCTCTCACCAGGAACCAAATCTGCCTGAACCTTGATCTCACACTTGCCAGCTTCCAGAACAGTGAGAAATAAACATCTATTGTTTAAGCTACTCAGTCTATGGCATTTGTTATAGCAGCCTGAGCAAACTAATACAGGTGTCTAAGTCAGAGCAGGAGTTCACATCCTGACTCCACCCTTTATAGGTGCATGACCTTGAACAAGTTATTTTGTTTTTCTTATCCACAACTTTGTAGATAAACTATTGATGGCAATGGTTGCCTCTTAAACTACTGATGGTAATGGTTGCCTTACTGCTGTGAAGAGCGGTAAATGTGTTGACGTATGTGAAAGGCACCTAGAGTTTTTCTTGGCTCCCTTCTCCCCCACTTCTGTAGCCTAGTGCTAGAATCTGGGATGCGACACCCCCCATTGGCAATGCCTCCCCCAATGCATGCCACAGCTGACCTTATAAATAGGTAGCCTGTTTGTCAAATTCAGCCCACAGATGTGTTTTGTTTGGCCTGTACCAATGTTTGGAGAAATGTGGGTTATTTATCAACATTTAAAAGCCGGGAAATTTCACATAAAAATCCCAGTTTCCTGTTCTTCTTGAGAAATAAGATGATATGTCACTGGACCTGTGCTCTGCCGGGGTAATCCCTTTTCAAAGGAGGGTGAGCTTTCACCTGCATGCTGCACCCAGGCCAGCCTCAACCACTTATAAAACCTGTCCCTTAAAGGCTTCTGAGTTAGCAGCCCCTGGGCTAACAGGGCTGGTGAAATCTGGCATGGCCTGTACTTTTCCTAGCTGCCCACAAACAAAGGGTTTTTAAGTACAATTTCAAGATTGGTCTCCCAAGGGGAGGAACAATTAGCATGTTCCTGAGTCACCATTTCATTTATTTATACTTCTATTGTTAGCTGAAGAACCAGAGGCCAGGGTCTTAGTTCTTAGAGTAAAACTGAGCTCTTGCAACTCGGGGGGTTGGCCGACCCAGCTTTGCCCCCGTCACTCAACTTCTTGGGGCCTCGGTTTCCTCTTCTGTAAAGGGAGGCATTGGATTACATGATCTTTATTGTCTCTTTTCCATATTTGTGTAATTATGTGAAATGCAAGCACTTAGGTAGAAATTTAACACAACTCTGTTTACTTCTGAGCTCTAAAGGTTTTAATGAAAGCAGAGCTCTTAAAACACTTCATTGACCCCAACACAGGTTTAACTAAATGTAAACAGGACCTGAATAATAGCCTTGTTTATTGTTCTGCCCGCTCCAGGGTTGGGTCTTTAGCCTTCATGCTTTGTACCTGACACGCCAGAGAGGAATGAACACCAGGGCATTAAAAGACCTGATGTTTAACCTCCGAAGCCCAGGAGACCTGGTTACTCAGAGCCCTGCCTGCCTCTCTGCCCTCACTTCACACCACCACCCAATCTCTGATGCTCTAAACACATGGGCCTTCTTTCAGTTCTTTGCTCACTTGCTGCCACAGGACCTTTGCACCTGCAGGTTCTACCACCTGGAGCGCTCTTCGCCTAGTTAATCCTCACTGATGTTTCAGATCACAGCAGAAGTATCACCTCACCATTCCTCGCCTCCTTGGCAAGATCCGGTGTCATGCGGGGGTCTCTGTTCCCGCTCCCCACACAAGGACGTAGGACATGGTGAGGCCAAAAAGGAACACCCACGGAGCCATAGGTAGGGGAGTCATACCACTATATTCTCGCTGGCGGCTGGGTTGGAGACACAGGAAGCAGGAGCCACAATCTGCCATCTGCTTCTCTGCCAACCAACCAACCCCCTCGCGTAGCCACGGCAGTTATATCAGTGGCTAATGGCTAACCGGTAACAGCTGATGGCCAACTAGTCACAGCTGAGGGTCATCTACTACCCGAGCCAGCACCTTTCCACGTGAGGCTGAGAGCCTGGACACTGCTCTCCTGGCTCTGTCCCCACGTTAGGTCCGATTGACATAGGCTCTCACCACATCAGCGGTGTTGTAGCAGCTGTCACAGCTGCACTTCTATATCTTACAAGTGTGATTAGTTGAGTAATGATTCTCGCGCTGACTGAATACAAATTGCAGGAAAGCAGGGTCCACGTCTGTCTTTGCTCATTGCTGTCTCTCCAGTGCTTGGCCAATAGGGAGCCATTCAAATGAATGAATGAAAAGCTGACACCGCTCCACTGGAAAGATTCTGGAAGATACTAAACTTACTGAGGGTTGTATCACCAAAAGCTAAAAGGAACGAAAGCACCAACATGGATAACAATGTTAAGAGCTTCACAAGTTCTTCCTGTGTTCCAACCGATTTCTGACAGATTCATTATACAGCAACTCGATTTAATCTCCACGAGAATCCAATGGGAGTAGACACATTTCCATCCCTGTTTCACATAAGAGGCAACTGAGGCAGAAAGAAGTTGGTAAATCAATCAGTCAAAAGGAGAACAGCAATAAAATCCCAAGCTGTCGGTTCCAACTGCTAAGCATCTTGCCTAATCCTCCTGGTAAAGCAGGGCACGCTCCATGTTTATAGTTAGATGACAGCTACCATGTTTGAACCCTCTACCCCTGCCACACACACGCGCGCGCACACACACACACATACACACACTGCATGAACACGTGGATGAACCCCCTCTGAAGCATAAGTCTAGACAGATAAGAGTATCGGAACATTACAGCCATCAGAGCCACATGAAAGCTGACAGAAACACCAACAAGAACCAAGCAGAAAACAAAATGTAAGTCTCCCAGTGGGGTAGCCCCTTCTGCCCCAGCTCAGGCCCACAGGGAAATGTCCCTGGCCTGTCCTGCATGTACCTGATGTTTTCATTCAGTGCATAGAGCTCGTTGCTTTGCAAGCCTCCACCTTTGAAGACGTTGATCACGGCAGTCTGAACACTGTGAGGAAACAGAAACAACCCCGTTTAGAAGACCTACCTCCCCAGGGCCATCTCAACAAGCAGCTCAGGGCTGAAGGCGGCTGGAAGGGCCACGAAGCCCGTGGCGCAAACATGGCCATGATCTCCATCCCTGGAACCCATCATTTCCTTCCCAGGATCCTTGGAGAGGAAGGAAGACTGAGATAAAGAGGACCCAAAGCAGCCACTCTCCCCCTACTTTCTTTCGGGTTTGTGGTCTTCCTCCCTCACCTGCCTGGCAGCCCTGCAGGTGAGTGGCAATGATAAAAGGCAGGCAGTGGGATCTGCACTCAGGAAACTGTATGGTCAGCACCACTGGGCCTGGAAGAATCTGAAATGGTATTTACTGCAAACAGCAGCTGACCTGTGCCTGGGTTCCTTCACCTAGGAGGCCCTGCCTTCAGAGGGCAGCCTGCGGCTAATACAAAATGATAATTCTTTGCCTTCTTTTTTTTTTTTAAACAGTACTTTCCTTGGAAGAATTTCACTGGGACTAGCGTCACCTGCACCTTCCATTCCCTCTCTTGTGTCACTTATACAGGCAATAGAGTTATCAGTTTCTTGAGGGGCCACAGTTAAGTCTTGACTCCACCTATTGGGCTGGAACCCCAGCCCAATATTTCAGCAAGGAACTGATTACAATCTTTTATTTAAAAAAGGGTCCCGGGCCTTTTTTAGAAAACAAGAATGTAGTCAACATCAAAACATTTCAGAGCCCCCTCTCGCCCTCCCCATCATAAGAGTTGTGCATTCACTGAGAAAATCCATAATGATCCCAACTACAAAGAATTCAGTAATGCTTTCAAATAATGATGCAGTTAATTTATCTGAAGAATATTTTGAAAAATAGTGGCCCACAGAAGCGCAAGACAGTCTCTTCTCAGTGCTTGGTGTGCAAAAGCTCAGCTAGACACCTTACAAAAAGGCTCAGGGTCTCTTCTCCCAACCATGAGCGGCTCACTGATTATGTGATAATCCCTCGTTTATGCTGCTCAGTTAGCTTTTCACAGATAAGTGTCTTATCTTCCCAAGTAGGTAGAAAGTGACTTGAGGTTATATGGTCCCACCCTTGCGTGCTCTGAGTTGGGGATGTGACAAATGAGCAAGAACAGTAACTGTAAGTTTCAATCCAACTGTCCCAGGCTGGTTAACTGACTCCGATCACTCAAAGGCCCCCAGGAGTCCACTTTGCCTCTACTAACAGGGAAAGCTCGCAGATACATTCTCTGTGGGAAAACATCCTCTCTTCGTCTATTGCCCCTGTAATCACAACCTTCTGAAGCAGAGATCTCAGAAGCAGGAGAAACTAAGCCAGTCCCCTGCCTTGCTCTGATCTTTGGCAGCCCCCCACTCCACACCTGGCCACCTCCATTACCTGTTCCAGGCTGAGTTGGAGCTCAGCTGCAGAGCCTGCCGGGTGGCTTGGAATCGCGGCAAGTCGCTGAGGACTGGGGAGCTCATGAAGCGCGGCCTGGGCCTGCGGAAGGAGCCCATCTTGTGGAACTCGATGGGCAGGCTGGGAGTGAGGCCGCGGGTCATAAGTCCAGGTGAGGGGATGGCTTCTCCTCTGGACCAGAAGGTTCTGACTGTCCACGGAAAGGCTTCTCCCAGGGCTGCCTTTGGGCCCCCAGGCTTTCTTCAAAATACAAATTTAGCCAACACCTGAAAAGAGAGAGGGCAGCTTTTAAACGCCTAGACTGAGCAGACCACATCTTGGAGGAAGTTGGCTGGGACTTTCCAGCCAAACCATCCTAAAAACAACTCCAGGACACTGAAGTAACATCTATGCCCTGCGGGTTCCCATTCACAAGTTTTTACCGGTCTCTTTTTGGTTTGAACAGTGTGGTCGCTCCAAAGTAAGAAGGCAGAGTACAATGCGGCCAGGTTGAGGCCAGTCCTACAGAAAAGTGATTTCTTAGCTGTGCGTGACTGTGGTTCCTAATGCATACCCATCAAAGTTTGACCGCTGGCTGGGTTTCTGTAGACCCCAAAATGTTGTGCATTGAGAGACAGCTTTTTTTTAAAATGCCTCAAGGAGGACATAAGAGCTCCTTGTCCCGGCACTGAAGACATCCCATGGTAGGCCCTTACCATGCCAGCCCATGGGCATTGCCCAGTATTTCCCAAAGTATCAGTGCCTCTTCACTCATCCCTTACTTCCCACCATCCCTTACTTACATCTTACTCATTCATTCTGTCAGAATAGATTTATTGAGTGTTTACTATTTATTAACCACTGGGAGTTGTGGGGCATCCAAAGATTTTTAAGACCTACCCCTAGCCCTTAAGAGGATCACGGTCTAGGCAAAGATACCTGTCTGTTCATGGATTTCATTTACACAGTAATATTTATTGAGCACTTACTAAGCACAGCCACTTGCTCAGACATTGGGGATATAATAGCAGCCCCGGAGAAGGTGGTCCCTGCCCTGTGGAGCTTACAACCAGCTGGCACTGTTCCATGTTCTTCTTTTTCCCTCTCTCAGGCTTTCTGATTGTATCCACTGCTTCTCTTGCCCAGAATTCCCTTCCTTTTCCTCTCTCCTTATCTAAATCTAACTTACCCTGCAGGGTTGGGTCCAAAGATACTGTCCCTTGAGCAGTTCCTGGGAGACTTTATGGCTTCCTCGTTAACAGCAATGGCTTTGGAATGAACCTTGGTTCCTGTCTTAATGAGGCCACTCCCAAGTTTGTGCCTTTGAGCACACTGAGTCTAAGAGTTCTCGGCTGTCAGCACTGCCAACTTACAGGACTGATGAGAGATGAAATGGGATGGTGTGGCATGCCCAGGAGATTGGCAGACAGACACCCCTACGTGTTGCCAATTTCCATTCAAACCAACTGCTTTCTTTCCTCAGCACCTCTGGACCTGTCATTTCCGTCTCTTATTCTTTCATGAACCTAAACCTAAAGGGAATTTTGAAGCTGGTCAGAATGAAGGACAAGAGGAACCACCACCAAGGTTATAGTCACTTTTCTCAAAGGTTCACGGATTAGCCCAGAAGTGTTCTCACTGCTAACTCTCTCACCAGCTAACTCGGCTATGTCCCAAAAACCAATGCTTAAAGAAAAAGAGATATTCCAGCAATAAATGTTTACCTTCAGGTTGATATGGGGAGAAGGTTTTGTAGCCCCAGCTGCAGCATTTGAAGAAGGAGGAACTGAGACTGTGGGACAGGCGCTGAGACCCTCTATCCGTCAGAGGACATGGGAGGTACTCCAGCTGTCTGTAGTCAACGGGCATAGTGAGAACGAACTTATAAGACCAAGAGCCAAATAAAGAATGGCTTGTCCTTCACCTCTGATTTTTTTTTTTTTTTTAAATGAAAAGCAGAGTTGTGTGCCAATTTCTTTTACAGTCTTCTGTCCCTCCACCCCATTCTCGGAATGAGTCAACAGTGACTAAAATTTATCAATGAATGCTGGGAAAGTCATAATACGCCTGCTCAGTTTCAGAGGGTCTCCGTAACTCCACAAGTGTCACTGGAATTTGGAAAGATCTATGCCAATCGATCAATGAGGCAAAGAAGTAATAAAACTACAGAAGCCCCCTCAGAATCTTTCAGCTGGCTGGCTCTGGGGTTTAACTGACCCGGTAGAGGTCACACTATTAAGAGAGGATCCATTTCATTGCCCGTCTTTTAATGAGCCTGCTAAGTGCAATTCATCTGTGTAATTACAGGATATTAACTCCTTTTATAAGGTTCTTAAAGGAACGGTGATGGGGCTGCCGCCTACTCCGTGGTACTTGTACAGGGAAGCAGAAAGGCGAGCTGAATGGATCATTCCAGGTGTTTACCTTCCAGCTCCCTAACGAAACAACCACTTCTCCAGGAGGCTGTGTGACACTGAGGATCACGGCAGTGGCTCCTGTCCCTCCCCCAACCCCCCCCCCCACTTCTCAGTTAGTGCCACCCCACCCCAGGCCTCCCACTCCAAGCCATGTGCTCATCCAGCAAGGCGCGTGGCAGCCTCATCCACACAGACGACCCTTTTAAAAGAAGGGTAATTTTCAGCCCAGAGGATGATGACTGCAGCTCCCACAGCTTCACGATGAAGGCTGCAGAGGAACACATAACAAGGAGCTGCCTCTGACTCATTTTTCACCTGCACAGTCTGCCACCCTCAGGTCCTGACAGGCTGAAGACAATCCAAAGCCGTCTTTGTTTCCACCAATCTGACCTCTGGACAGAGCCAAGGGGCCTCCACCGAGCACCACACAGAGGAAGCAGCTGGCAGTGCTGACAAGAGTGGCCTACAGGGAAAAGCGGACACACCCTGAATCCACCAGCTAGAGTGTTGGCCCCTCAGGCACAGGCTTGTCCTGACCTAAGTATGACAAATCAGAAAACAACAAGACAGATGGAGCCTGGGAGTGCTGCCAACCCAGGCCCCCAATTGTAGGTGACGAAACTGAAGCCCAGAGGAGCAGAAAAACTTGTCCAATATCACTGAGGTGGGAGACAGCCAGCATGGGCTAGAACTCAGTTCCCTGACTCTTGAGCTACAAAGTTCCCCAGCCCCCACCGAGGCCATTCTGTAAACTCCTCGAAGACTGGCATCGGGACTTACTCATGTCTGTATCCTCCAGCCTAAACTTAGATAAAGATGAAGGAAAGAATCGCAACTAATGGGGCAAAGACTGCCTGCCTGACATGATGACAAGCACTGTCACAATAGGGAAACTTACTCAACCCTCACAAACCCCCAGTGGAAGATCAGAGAAGTTAAGTAACCTGCCAGAAGTCACACAGCTAATATGTGGCAAGTCATCAACAGGTGCCCAGATAGGTCTGATTCTACAGCCCATTCCTACTGAGCCGTGCTACCAAACTCAGATAGAAACTCAGAATCAAACTGACGAAGTTAGTCAGCAATATCCAGTCATGAGATTTCGTATCAAAATTTAAATCTCATGCCCCTGAGATTGACAAACTGACATAAAGAATTCTATGACCACATTTGATGGGGTCAAGGGGAGCAGGAAGAGAGGAGAAAGCATGGATTGCCTTAGACAACCCACTCCTGACTAGCTGTGTGACCTAGGGCAAGTTACTTGACCTCTCTGAGGCTCGATTTCCTTCTGCATGACATGAGCATGCTGACAGTGACGACGTCAGGGTTGTATGAGGATCACATGACGGCATTATTTGTAAAGCCTGGCAAACAGCGAATGCTACATCGGTGTTTGTTAAATAAATAAAATAACTTGTTATTTCTAAATCTCCAAGCAGGAATACTAGTGAGGATACAGCAACACTTCCTCCTGCTTATGGCGACCTCAGTGCCACCTGGAAAAATCCTCGGGAGTCAGCAAGGTCTCTATTGCCGGTGGTGGTCACGGTGCCCTGGGGTCTTGTCTCCTCAGGCCTTTGGCGAGTCACAGTGTCATTTGCCGACCCTTCACCTCCGTGTAGCACGTCCCTCACTTTCAGACTTCTTCCACACATCATCCCACTTCTAAATCTTACTCTAACCCTATAAGGCAGGTCGAGAAGGAACTCTGTCAGGTCAGAAACCTGAGGCTCAAAGAGGCTCTTCGGGTCAGGGAACCCAACCCGGCTAAACGTCTTCCAACTTCAACCGGCCTGCCCTGCGTGCCCTGCCAGGCCATTCTCTTTTATTCCCCTAGATAGTTTTAAATGTTTTCATTATGACACCTACTGAAAAAGGAGTATATACACACACACCACACACACGTACATCTTAAATACTGATGATAAACTACCGTCTGCTTACGAAATAGAACGTTACCTTAAAAATCCCATGTGCTTCTATTTTTCTAAGAGCATACCTGCTTATTTATTATTTAAAAAATGTAAACATTCATAGATGTGTGTAACATATGAAATGAAAGACTTCCCTCCGGCCACTTACTAACGTAAGGAAACTTTGCCCAGAACTTTCCAGAAACGCTCTCCCTCCGTGCTGTGCAACACGGTAGCCACGAGCCATATGTGGCTAGTGAGCCCTTGAAATGTGGTTTCATGGGTGAGGAACTGAATTTTAATTCAATTATTTAATTTTTAATGGCCATGCCATATGCATGTGCACACATCATATTTTAATAAAAATGGGTAATTGGTTCTTTCTTTTCAATAATACATCATGGACATCTTCCCATATCCCTGTATATGTATCTATTTCGTTATTTGTAACGGTTTCTGAACTGTTCCGTTTAGGGGGTACCATACTTGACTTAACCAGTCTCCTACGGGGGGATCATTTCACTAGGTGCCAGTTTTTGTTACTGCAATGAATGAGCGTAACTGCCAGTCTTGGCAACCACATGACTGTTTGTGGAGGGTGCGTTCTCAGAAGTGGGCCTGCTGGGTCAGATGGCCGGGTAATTCTTAGCTAGCTTCACTCTGTGACTCACACCCACCTGCAGTCCAGAAAGAGCATCGCAAAAAAGGAGTTGGGAGGCACAAGGCCTGTAGCTCCAAAGGATGAGTGGCCACTAGACACTGTGGAATCAGACAAGTCCTGGCATCGGTGCCCATTCTGCCAGTCACTGACTGTGGTAGGCAGAAAAACAGGTCCCCCAGGATATAGTAACTTCTTGGTCCCCAGAAGCTCTGAATAGCACCTCAGATGGCCTAAGATGTGATTAAATGAAGGATTTTGAGAGAAGGAGCTTATGCTGGTGTATCCAGGTGGGTCCATAAATACGATCACACATGTTCTTGCAAGAGGGATGGAGAGGAGGCTGGACACAAAGAGGAGAAGGGGATGTGAAGATGGAGGCAGACACTGGAGGAATGCAGCCACAAGCCAAGGAATGCTGGCAGCCACCAGAAGAGCTGGAAGAGGAAAGAAACAGATTCCCCAATGCCAGCTAGAAATTGGTATGCTGTGGGAAAAAAAGGAAAAAGGAATCGATTCTTCCCTGAGCCTCTGGAGGGAATATGACATCTTGATTCTGGACTTTTGACCCCCAGGACGGTGAGAAAACCAATTTCTGTTGTTTGAAGCCACCCAAGTTGTGGGAAGTTGTTATTGCAGCCATAAGAAATGAATACACTCAACTGTGTGGCCTTGGACCGCAGGGAACTGCAGTCTCTACTTCTGAGAAATGGGAATAGGAAGAATTACCTTGGAGAGTCGTTGTGGTGATAAGAAAGATTGCCTATGAAGTGCTTGGCATGGTTCCTGGAACTATGCAGGTGCTAGACACAGGTGCAGTGAAGGGTCAGAGCAAAGGTGCCCACGTCAGGTTTGGTGTCACCACTTACTGTGTGGCCTGGACAGGTGTCACCACTTACTGTGTGGCATGGGCCGGTGTCACCACTTCGGATGGGTATGAGGGTTGGATGAGATGACGCGAGTAAGGTTTAAAAGAGTCCTGGTACACAGTAAGTGCTTGATAAATGTTAGCTATTATTTATATTACCACCACCACCACTGTATTAGTCTGCTCAGGCTGCAACCAAATGTCACAGACTGGATAACTTAAACAACAATTTCCTCACAGTTCTAGAAGCTAGAAGCTCAAGATCAAGGTGTCAGTAGGTTTGGTTTCTTCCGAAGCCCTTCTCCTTGGCTTGCAAGTGGCCATCTTCTCACTGTGTCTTCCCGCGGCCTTTCCTCTGTGCCTCTCCGTGGGTCCAAATTTCTTCTTCTAAGGACACCAGTCAGGTTGCCTGAGGGCACACGCACCTTAATGACCTCGTTTGAACAGATCATCTCCTTAAAGCCTTATCTCCAAAACCGGTCACATTCTGAGTTGCTGGGGGTGAGGTCTTCCACACATGAATTTTGAGGGGACACAATTGAGCCACGACCACCACCACCATCAAAAAAGGTCTTTGCTTAATGTCTCCAAGTTACAGAAACCTCGGTGTTTTGGTAGGTTTTGTCTTGTGAAGGACCAACGTGGTTAACATATAGAAAAATGTGCTTCTGAAATGATTTAAATGGTTAAGTTTTGGGTGCTTAGAGGGTTGGCTTCCATTTTCTGGAAAGCTGGGGTCCTGGATACGTGAACCACTGTGGTGGTGACAGTGGCCTTATCACTGGCCCTGCTCTCCCAGGCACACCTCACAGGGGTTTCTTTCAGAACCTCCACACTCAGGATCCAGGATGTGTTTCTTGGAGAAAAAGAAGGTAAGGTCTTGCTTTCTCATTCCAGTTGCCAGGGCCAGGGCACAGGGTGGGGGCACGGCCATCAGGCCCAGCCAGTGGGCAGAAGAAGGTGGTACACTTAGTGGAAAATGCAAATGAATTCCACTAAGGCACCAACCCTTGACTCTGAAAAGGGAAGTAGAATCATGGCACAACTTAAAATAAAGAAGTGGGCGGCTTATACTGACTCTGAGGCTTCCAGGAAAAAGCCATTCTGAGTGTAAATAACAAAGAAGTCAAAGAAAACTGAGCACAACAGTCTGATGTGACCACCCGAAAACGAGAAGCCAGTTCCCAGGGAAACCACACAGAGCCCATTTTACATGCCTTCCCCACCCCCATCCCCCACAGGAGCTCCTGCAGTCAGGAAGCCCAGCGTGGAACTCTTCCCTGAAACCTGAACACAGAAACGGACAGCCAGCATTTTTCAGCACTGTCAGGTCTTAGATATTGTCACTTAACTCGAGTGATCCACTCTCTAACTGCAGCCAGAATTATCTTCATAATGGCGACGATGAGAATGACAGCACCATTTACTGAGTGCCAACTATGGAACAGGCACTTGACATGTATTATCACAGTATTCTTAAAATGAATTTCAGGGGTTTTGACCAAAAACCTTTAATGAAATAGATTAGAATAGAAACTATCAGAGTGCATCGCATTTTGGGGCAACATACTCGTATATATTACGTACGTACTCATGTGTGTCAAGTCAAAATGTATCACATATTTCATACTGTATGTAACACTCAAAGTGTGTAAAAGCCCATGTCTGATCTTCACATCCTCCGGGATACTATTACCATCCCCATTTTACAGAGAAGGAAATGGAGATGCCAAGTGTTTAACTTGTCTAAGGTCAAACGGTGGTACTGGGGCAAGAACCCAACAGTCCAGGGCCCACCATACTCATGTCACCCTGCTGTTCCAATACCTTCAAAGGCTCTCCACAGCTCTTAGAATAAATCTCCAAACCCCATCCTTACACCCTCACCTCCCACCACTGCATGCCAACTCATTGGCCTTCATTCATTTCCTCCCACACCACCTCCTCTTCCCTGCCCCAGGACCTTTGCATATGCTGCGCCCTCTATGTGAAATGTTTCCCACCCATGTCTTCAGGCTCAAACCCACACACCCTTCATCCTTTACTTGTTCACAGAGGCCCTCCTTCCTCCTCACCCCTGATTCGGTCACATTACCCTATACAGTACCTTCCTTACCTCCTTTGTTTGTTGTCTTGTCACAATCTATTGCAATACAGGACTACAGAATTATTTCCTATTGTGTTTGGGAGGTCCATAAAGGTGGGGTCTATGTCTACCTTGTGCTCAGGTCCATTGCCAGGGCTTAGTGTAGAGCAGGAAATCATAGATATTTGATGAATGAGCAAACGAACCAGTTATGTGAGAGGCACTGTCGCCAAGAGACACACAGAAACTGTAAGCATCACCTAAGATTATACCAACACCTGAAATTATATAGGGCTTTACCAGATGAAAACATCCTGGTATTGAAAGCTGACAAACCTGGGTTTAAATCCAACCTCTAGAATGTATTAGCTGGGTGACCTGGTAAATGAGTCAAACTCTCTGAACCTCAGTTTCCTCCTGTGTCAAATGAGTGTGATACTTATCTCAACGTTGTTAAGATTAAATAGATGACCTAGATCATGGCCTGGCCTCAGTAGGGGCCCAAAAAACTGTAGCTAGCATTAATATTTTTTTTATAAAACACTGCTTTCTTCACAAAACCCTCTTATGCTCCAAAAGGTGACACAGGGCCAGGGGGTGGGGCAACGGGCCCTCTCATACATTGCTGGAAGAACAGCAGTCTGCGGTGGCTGCTATGGAGGGAGATTTGACAAGCCCTACCAAAATGACAATGGCTACATGGCCTCTGACTCAGTAATTCTACTTCCAAGAATTTTACTCTAGGCACATCAAGTCACTTACATAACAAGCGTTTTTACTGCAGCTTTCTTTATAACAGCAATGGGTTGGAAATAACCTAAATGCTGAGCAACAGAGGACTGGCGATGTAAACTATAGTGTCCCATGTGCAGCTCTAAGAAAGAAGGGGAAAACTCTATGCAGTGATTGGGTGTTCTGCAGGGGATACGCTAAAAAGCTAGACACAGAATGATGTGTACAATACGCGACCATCTACATTAAGAAAGATAAAAAAGAACATTTACAGATTCCTTTGCATGTGCCTACAGTATCTCGGAAAAGACAAACCGGAAACGGGTAACACTGGTTTCCGCCAGGAAGGGAGCTAGCTGGACGACAGGGAAAGACTTGGCTCTGTAAATCTTTTTGGACCTTTGAATTTCGAAACACGAAAATGTATTATTTATTTAAATAAGAATAACAGTGTCACCCTTCTCCTCCCCTCAAAAGAAAGACAAAAGAGTAAAGGTTATATGATTTGTTCCTAGTCACTCAGCTGTTTGGAGGAAGTCGGGAGTCAGACCTGGCCTCTGATGCCAGGTCAGTCAAGCTCTATTGCTTACAGTCTGCTCCTCCTTCATTCATTCAACACAAATGTATGTGTTCAGCACTTACGCTATACCAGGAGCTGCCTTGTGTAGGAACACATGGGCCAGAAAATAAACCCTGAAAGAAAAGAAGGTAAAAGCAAGACCCAGTTCCTTTCCCTTTGTGCGCCATGCATCATACACTTGCCAAAAGGCCCAGGCCTGGAACATCAAATGAGCAAGACCCGTCGAGGCTAAAGGAGGCAGCCACTACTCAATCCAACCTGAGGTGGTTTTTGCCATCTCAGGATAGAAGCTTCATTTTGCCAGATCTGAATTTTCCAAAGAGGCCAACAATCCGGATTTTTAAAATTATGAAATCACCTGATTAAGTGTTGGCAACTAATTCACCAAGCTAAATGGTACTTCAGGGGTCTAACATAGAGGTTTGCGACCTTTATTTGACCTCATCAGTGCTATGGCCACCAACCGTGTCACACTTTTTACCCAGGGGTAATGTAAGCCTGCGTGAACCAGCCACTGCAGGCTTGGGCTTCCTTCCCTTCCTTAGGTCTACTGATTTAGCAGTTAATTAAACAGTGTGGCTTAGCTGGTGGCCACGATTCTCTCTCAGCATCCCCAGCTATGCATTCAGCCCCTACCTGAGAGCCCTACAGAACTTGGCACCTCTGAGACACCAGGTGGCACAGCTCAAAGCCAGAACCAGGCTTTGTTTCTTCAGCTGATATGTCCACTCCTGCTACCACATCATCTGGATGGCCAGTCTCTTAACTTACCAGCTGTCTGTCTTGTCTCACTCTTACCCCACCCCATCACGGAGTCCTCAGTTCCCGTTTGTATTGTATACACACTCAGATCCACTCTTCAAACAGGGCAAGCCATCAGCACTCAGGGTACGGCTAAAAGAAACACACACAGCAAACAGAACCCACCAAGCCAACATAAAAAACTAGATCTGAACTCCAAACATCCCACCCAGACAACTGAATGGAAACCAAGTCCGAAGTAGGCTTTCAAAAGCAGTGAGACCATTGTGAAAATCAACTGACTCCCATGACTATTGTATTATAATTCTTGCTGATGAGAACACATCAGCTACCATCAGAGGCTGGCCATGATAGGATGGTGCCAAGCTTCTAGTTACATCTGTCATCTCAGTTCATGTCTACCCTAAACCAGTGAGGTCGTTTTTATTATTCCCATTTTGCCAATGAAGAAATGGAAGCACGGGCATTAAATTTCCCAAAGTCAGAAGACTAGTAAGAGGAACCCAGAGTCAAATCCTAGCTGATTCCGGGGCCTGAGCTCCTAACCCATCTGTTAAACATCGCTCCCATCTGCCACATGCAGTGGCGAGAGCTGGATACTCCCCGTGGCTTCCCTCCTTGAACATTACCGACAGCTTCTTACCTTGTCTGGGCAGCAAGTGCACTCAGTCCCTTGCAGGAAGGAGGCTTGGTTTCCTCATGGCATTCACCAAACGAGCTGAAGTCATCGTGTGTGTTTACTTGTTCACTGTCTGACTAGCCCTGATAGTATGTAAGTTCCTCAGAGTCAAAGACCTTGCCTGTCTCGTTCCCTGCTGTACGCCACAGCAAGTGCAGTGCTGGCCAGACAAAAGGTGCCCAGGAAATATTCTGGAACGAAGGAATGAAATGTGGACTTCCACGCTACCAGGAAGACCGACCTTCCCATTTCTGAGGGACCAGAAAAATTCCCTTTACAGCTGACTGAACTCGGGCCCACCTAAGCATTATTGGACACGAAACTGGGCTGTGTGGGCAAGGGATCCTAGGTCTGGGTGCCGGTCAGTGGAGCCCACAAACGTGGCCGAGGAGAGACACCTGCTACATAGCAGTGTGTGTGTTTTAATTAAGGACCGGACTTCACAGCTCTTAGGAAACAAAAGCCAGCCAAGGGACAGACACTTCTACAAAGCAGAAAATGATAAGGGTCAAGTTGGGGCTATCGGAAACGCCAAACAGGAAGAAGGAGACAACTTTCTCAGTGCGCCACTGGAAATGAGTGCAGACAGAAGAGCCTGGAAGTCTGAATTTGTGCAAGAGTAAATATTGGCATAAACAGGACGCAAGCTCACGTGTTTATCTCCGTGTGACAGTGTTTTGATAAATGTCCACTGGAAGGACTCAGAGCACTGACAATGCAGATCCACCGAGCAGTAATTACTTCATCACTTCATCATCATCATCACCCAGACCTACAAAACACTATGTAATCACCAGAAAAATCCCCTCCTTTGGTACCAGGCAAGCAAAACTGTGGGGACTAACCACACATCTTATTTACTCATCCATAAGCTCCACTTAAAGTATCGAGTTTCTTGGAGGGCAAATTGTTTGGGTGTAGCCCATAAATGCCATCCAGCGCAATTCCGCAGTGCCTACCAGATGATACACAGAAAAGTCTAGACACAAGCAGTAGCTGAGACTGACCATTATGTGAACAATTATATTTCTGACACGTAACATATATAAAACCTTGGTGGGTGACTGAATGGTCAAAAGCGACTGTCTGGCAGCCGACAAGAGTTTTAACTGTAGGAAAATGTGCTCTAGACTAACATGTGCTAGTTATTAAAAATTAGCTGCACTTTCTCAATTGCTGGAAGAGGATGAAATGCTTTTTCATAAGAAAAGGAGATGAAGGGAAAGGAAATTTCTCTCCATGTCATGCAGTCAGGTATAAAGAGCCTTGAATAGAGGATCAGAAAGCTAAGGGTCTCTGGGATCTGATCATTGCAAGAGGTCGTGAGTTCAACTCAAGCCCAATGAGCAACCAAATACTGGAAGGTCCACTGTGTGCCAGGTTTGGAGGAGAGGAAGCCTCACGGGGCAAAGGAGTACCAAGTATCTGCCCCCCAAGGGGCTCAGGGTCTAGCAGGAAATACTCAAAAGTAATGTTATAAATGCAACTCGACACTGAAGGCTGTAACTAACTGAAGATGGGAGGTTGAGACAAGATTGAGACAGAAAGGTTAAGTCACCTTCTCCTGTTACAGGGCAAAGCTAATGAAAGGTCCACTGAAAAATACAAGCTCTCCATTTTCTTGTCCGTTCTGCTAAAGAATATGGACACTGGAGGCTGGAAAGGAAATTTTGGGAAGGACAAACATGCTTTCATAGGTAAAGCTCAATGACTATGCTTTTTTTTTTTATTTGGGATCGGCAAAGATGGGATAGAAATATCACATTTCAACAAATATCTGGTGAGCACTGACTCTGCTGGACACCAAGATGAGCCAGCTATGGTCCTACCAATAATAAAGAAAAGGGAAGAGTAACTGGACAGGATGAAAGAAAAAGACAGGAAAGCTGAAAGAAAAAGATAGGAAGGCCGAAAGCAGGGATGGCAAACTCAGTGCCTGGCGGGTCGAGGCAGGGAACACAAATCCCAGTTAAAAGGCCGAGTGAGGACTGTGGTAAACTAAAAAACATGATTCAAACCAAACAAAACATACCTGATGCCCAAGTCTGGCCCACAGGCTAACAGTTTGAGACCCTTGTATTACAGTGACTGGAGGAAAAGCTCCACGACTTGTAACTGCAAGTGCTGGAGGAAATGATGAGGTAAGATAGCATGAAGTTCACAGAGGCAGGCCTGAGAGAAGATGAATGCAGTCCTGGCAAAAGTAAACAAAGTAATTAAACTAATAAAATAAAACCTCAGAGGCCTACGGTCTAACAGGCACCACTACCATCTGCGTAATGCATTCGATTCCAAAGCTCAGGCTCAAGGCATCTCACTTGATCTCCCCAACACCCCTGTGAAGAAGGCATCACTGTTGCCCCTATTTTAGAAGTGAAGAATTTCTGGTTTGGAGCCTGGAAGCACCTTGCCTCTTGGTCCCACAGCTATGGAGGGATAGCACTGGGGATCAAGTCTAAAACTAGCACTTTTCCAGAATCTCAAAAAGAAGAACTCTAGGCTGTCGTGCTTTCTAGACATCTTCTAAGTGCTTCCGATGTACAGCCAGGCTTGAGAACATTGGTCTCGCCCAATGCTCTCCACCAGGGTGATTTTTTTGCGCCCTCTCTCCCACTAGGAGACATCCGAATATCTAGAGGCAGTTTGGGTTGTCATAACTGTGGGGCATGGGGATGGAGGCATCCAGTGGGTAGCGGTCAAGTGCAAGTAACCATTCTACAATGCACAGGGTAGTGCACATTCTACAATGCACACAACACATTATCAAGCCAGAAATGCCAACGGGCACTGCGTTGAGAAACACCCTGACCTGGACTCTAGCGCCTGGTTCCGTAAACCGTGATCTGAGAATCGGCAGAATTAACATCACCTCAGAGCCGGTGGGAAATTCAGCCCCAACCTAGAACCACTGGAACCGATTCTGTGGTTTAACAAGCTCCCAAGGTGACTCATAGGCACTTTGAGAAGCACTGCTGTAGACCAGGCTTCCTTGGCCATCACAGACGTGTAGAACAGAAAGGAACTTCAGCGGTAGGCCAATCTCATTATTTCATAGACAGGCAAACTGAGGCCCAGAACAATTGCGCAACTTGCCCCTGGTCTCACAGTTTGCCAGTGGCAGAGCCGAGATCCGATTCCAGATCTCAATTCCCTGACCTGCATTATCTCCACGATGCCAATTAGGACCAACACCTAAACTCTTTTTTTTCTTTTCTTTTTTTTCTTTTTTGTTCAGAGCCCACTGGCCCATGTGGGAATCGAACCGGCAGCCTTGGAGTTAGGAGCACAGAGCTCTAACCGCCTGCGCCACCGGGCCGGCCCACACCTAAACTCTTTCCACAGTTCTCTCTGCAAAGTTGATATGGACCTTTGAGGTGCATGGGGAGAATGGGGGGGGGGGCTTTTGTGAAGCCCAAAAGGACTCAATTGTCCTTTTGGTCAAAAATCTTTAAAAAATTATCTCAGAACACTACAAAGGATTACCATGTTTGCCCATTAATTTTGCCTCCAGATTGTTTTACAGCGAAAGTGGCCATAGAACTCCCACAGTTGTGGACTCCAGTGGCCAGCGAGCTGTAGCAAAGCTCTCCAAAATGACGGCAGCAGTTGACGTGGTCTCCTCAAAGACATGTGGGGAATTATGCTGAACCAGTTCCAAAGGAGTATTTAGAATTAGGCAGCAAATGCAAAAGGGTGACAGAAGATTTACGCTGCTAAAGTCACGAGCAGGTCGGGACAGGGTTTGAGGCAGCTGAGTTCAGAATACAGACACATATTACAGCCCTCGCTCGATTTTTGCCCCAGTCCTTGGGAAAAAGACAAAAACAAATTCTCTAGGGTATTCCCCCAGGCTCTGCTTAAGCTAGTTCCTGAATGGCTGAGTAAGCCCAAAGTGGTCCCTTAATCCTGGTATTTGCTAGAAACCTAATGGCTGCTGGCACAGATGCCTTCAACAAAACACACAACCCGGCCCGTGTCGAAAACAACCAGCAAAGTTGGAGAAAATTCTGTAACCAGGAAGGAGAGAAGCGAGAAACTGGAAAGGTTCCTGGCGTCTGACAACCAGCTCAAGTGAAACCAGAACACCAATGGGTGTGTGTCAGAAATCTTTACAACTCAAAATTGAGGAGAGGGAAAGAGAATGAAAGCCTAGAGAGATAAATACACGCTTTTATGCAACACATGAGTATACACAAAATAAATTGTACAGATAATTACGATAGGTTTTGTGGGCAGTACCAGGGTGAAGATGGTGACCCAGTTTTCCCAAAGGCCCCGGTCAAAAGAGGGAGAGAGAGATTTTGGTGAATTCCACCGCTCTCCAAAACCCTCTGGGCACAGTTCATTCATCAGGGTGGGGAATTGGTTTTAGCAAGTGAGGCACTCTCTGGGTCATGCTCTTAAGGTTTACACCCTTGCTGCCTCAACTTGCCTCCTCTCAGTTCCACCCCCAAAGGGCACACACTACCCACTTTGATAAAGAACACTCACTTTTTTTTTTTCAAAGTTCAAACACAGAGTAAAGGTGGCTGATTTTCGTTCAAGGCCTATCCTTTTTGTACAGAGAAAAATGAACAAGCCACACTCCATCCAAAAAGCCTCACACCGGTGTCCCTAAATTTCTGACAAAGAACTCGGTTAACTGGCTTGTTCTCCAGAGGCTGAAAGAGCTGGCTGAACCTGGCTGTGAGCTTCTGCTTTTTAATGAAGCCAGTATATAATAATATCATTTATTATCCTGCTATAGAAATGCAATGTTTTTAAAAGGGGGGAGGGCAAGGCAGAGAATGTCCTCTACACATTTGAAGAATAGAGAAAGCCTCCCAAACCCCAGGATATGTTAGAGCTGGAACTAAGCAGGGTTTAAAAAAAAAAAAAAAAAGAGAGAGAGAGTCAAGTTTAATAAGCCATTTAAATTCCTAGTTGATGGTAATTAGAGAGCAAGCAGTATTTCTTTAAACCTTGCTAGACAGAACTCAATCCAATTTAGGTAATACTAACCTTTGTTTTTCCTCTCTCTCTCTCTCTCTCTCTCTCTCTCTCTCTCTCTCTCTCTCTCTCTCTTTTCTCTCTCTTCTAAATAAAATGCAAGGATTGATCTACAAAGGCCATAAACTGGCAAAGCATTAAAAAATACTTAAGGAGATTGGGCAAATGTTACCTCAAAGGCCAAGTCCAGTTAAAATGAAAACAGGTCTCATGCACTTGGCTCCCTAACTTATAGCGACTATGACCTGGGAATGCTAACCTGAAGGTGTCTTAACAACAGAAGGCATGCAGAGGGAGGTGGAGGTATTTCCTCCTCAATGCTTCCCCTCTTGGCACCTCGTCTGGCATGCCAGTTACCAGGTCTTGCTCTGCAGTGTGACAGCCATCCCCTGCCAGACCAATGCTCGTAACTCTCTATATTCACAGTATCTACAGGACCTCTCTCCTTCTTCCACAGAGTAACTACCGTCAGAATTATCCAGGCTGTCCCTTCAGTTTCCTCCATTACTCACCCACATCCTGTTCCCTCATTTTAGAGATCCTGCACTGCCCTGGTATCAACTTCTGATCCAGAAACTTCCATGTGAACCACTAGGACCTTCTTGATTACTTGGGACCCTGGGGTCTTCATGGAAGGGCCATACAGGTTAGACATCAAAATGTACTAGAAAGAACTAAGGGCTTGAGTTAATGGCTGTGTGACATCACGAAAGTAATTAACGTCTCTGAGCCTCCATTTTTATATCTTAAAATAGAGAAGAGAACATCTACGTGCTCAGGCTGTTGGGAGGTTCAAATTACATGACCATGGCTGTACCTGGTTTACAGTAGTTGCCCAATAAAAAAGTTGGCTCGTTCAACTGTACAAGTTTCAAAGTAAAACTTGGATTCCCCAGCCCTTGACAAAAATGTGAATTAACTCAAATTCACCTCTGATGCCCCATCATCGCCTTGCATCATCTATACTCCCGTCCTCCTTCTTGGCTCCAAAGTGGAATCTTCCCTTATAAAACAGTGCCTTCTACCTAACAGGGTACCACTCTCTCTGTTCCCAAATTCCTAACCCCGTCCCCCATACAAAACCCACAAAATATTTTATCCCCAGCTTTCAGCAACTGAGATAGTAATTCACACTGACTTGTTAACAAATGATAATTTCTATAAGCATCGCTTTTAACAAGCATTTACATCTTGCATATAGAGGCAACTCTAGGGAACAAATCTTCAATGATGAATGTTAAACATAGTAGGGAACTTTCAGGGGGGCCACACTCTATTTCTCAAATCAATTCTATATTGATCTAGCTCTGCAAAAAAAGAAAAAAGAAAGAAAAAAAACAGATTAAAAGGAAAAAGACTGCAATTCAAAAAAGATTTCAGTATATTTTACCTTGTACAAGGGCAGTACAAAAGGAATGACCACAGGGAGATACATGCATGCACTCCTACCAACCTTTAGGCTAGAGAAATAATTAAGAAATCCACACAGTCCTTACTGAATTCAATTTTCCACAGATAAACAGTTTAAATATAATGCATGCATCCTCAATGAACAACCAAGATTATGACATTTAGGTCTGGATTATCAGCATGAAATTTTCAGATAGCAGTGTAACACTTTTCTAGAGATATGATTTTGTTTTTCATATAACTGAGCCACTCTGTATGTTACGTGTATGACATAAAAGGAAGAGAGGGAGGGAAGAAAGAGAGAGAGAGACAGAGAGAGAGAGAGAGAGAGACAGAGAGACAGAGAGACAGAGAGAGAGAGAGAGAGAGAGAGAGAGAGAGGGAGAGAGAGAGGGAGAGAGAGAGAAAGAAAGAAAGAAAGAAAGAAAGAAAGAAAGAAAGAAAGAAAGAAAGAAAGAAAGAAAGAAAGAAAGAAAGAAAGAAAGAAAGAAAGAGGAGAGAGGGAAAGAGGGAGGAGACAGCGAAGGAGGGAGGGAGGAAAGAAGGAAGATAGGAAGGGGAAGCCACCAAATTAATCAATTATAAGAACTGAGGAACTCCCATATAGAGTACAGGCTTGATCTAGGGTAACAGATCTGGAACCCATTCTCAGCTCCAACCCTGTGTGTGTGACTTTAGGCCTTTTTTTTTTTTTTCTAAATAAAGGGAACATTTTTGTAATGTTTAAACACAGAGCATTATTGAAATCTCACTCACTGAAATAAACATACATCCATAACCCTCTGGATCTGAAAGAAATGAGGTCTGGTTGAGAAACAAGCTAGTCTAAACAAAGCCCTTGAGAAATAAGCCAATTAAACTAGCTTATTTGTGATGCCTTTCTGTTTTACACCGTAAATGGTTCTGGCTGTTAGAAGAATCAATAAAATACTAAAAGGGCGATGGGTGGAGTTAGAAAAACCAAAGAAAACGTTGTGGATTGACAAACCTGTTTCCCTTATCTGCTCTGTTACCTTCTATAGAAAGCGGTCTGCACAGCACCCCTGGTGGGATTCTAGGACTCAAGCCCGCAACCGGACAAGACAGGCCTGCCAGGTACCACGGAGGAGAGCTGCAGGGTTCTCAGCTGCACTGGGAACCCCACCAAGCAGCTAAATTTAAAAGGGGGGTAAATCAGTTTCTACGAGCTCCATTTCCCCCCCAGACCCACTTGCTGCTTCATGTTGTCAGTAACAGCGCCTTCCACCGCAAGAACAATTTACCAGAGCGCAGCACTGTGACATTTGAAATATCTAGGCCAATGAAATGTCAAGACTGCAACACACGGCGGTCAGGATGACCAAAGGGAGGTCAAAAAGGGCCGTCGTAGAGGCTTGATCAGCGAGCACCCTTTGGTGGGGGTGGGGAGCAGAGGATGGAAACAATATGTTAGCGCCCTTGACTGCTTTGGTCCCGTGCATGGGTCATTTGAATGTGCACATCTCATTTGGGCAACAGGTCCAGAACGCCGCCCCAGCAGAGATGCCCGGAGACTCCAGCCCAGAGCTTTTCTACGTGGGTCTCCGCAGCAGCCGTGAGGCTCCTGTGGCGCGCATCGCAGTAATTGAAACCTTGTGTACCGCAAGATCGCAGCGGCACCTATAAATACTCACCGCCTTACTGCTGACGAACAACACGCGGGCTCCCGGCACCACCGGGGAAGAAGCGACGGCGTGTGACCCAGGGCAGGGGCTGGGTAGAACCGGGGGAAACCCGACCGCCACCCAGCGAGGCACCCCCGAGCCGATTCCTGAAACACAGTTTGCAAACACACAGCCAGGTCTGACCCCGGACGACCGCCCGCCCCGAAAAGAGCGGCGGGGAAGGGCGAGGCGGCGCCGCGGGGGCCCGGGCTCCGGAGCGCCCCCTGTGCGCAGTGAGGCGCCGCGCGCACAGTAGGCGCGCACGGGGACGCCTGGCCGGACGGCGGGCGGGCGGGAAAGATGAAGCCGAAACGGGATGCGGTAGGCGCCAAGAGCCGCCGGCACCCGCCCGGGCTGTGCCCCAGCCCTCCCCAGTGGTCGGAACGGCGCCGGGGGCAAGTCGGCTGCCTTCCCTACGCTCTCCTCCCGTGTCTCCCTCCGGAAAGGGGGACGGCAGGAAAAGATGGGCTGTTTCGTGGCTCCGGCTCGCCCGCGCCCGAGTGGGGCAGCTCTTTACATTTGCCCCTCAGGCCGAGGGAGAACGAGAGAGACAGACAAGCCAAGTTTCTTTTTCGCTCTCTAGGCTCGGCCTGGGTCCCACGGTCGGCAGCACCCCGCACCCCAACCCACAGCGGTGCCTCGCCCACCCTAGGTCTGGGATGCGGGGCGCGGCTTCCCTCCTCCCCGCCAGGGCGGTCTCGAGTCCGGTCCTCTACGCCTGCCCGCAGCGTCCGATCGGAGAATCTCCAACCTTGCGGGGATCCCCAGCCGGCTGCCCCCCAATGTGACACTTTCTCCAAGTCCCCACTCCCCGTCGTTCCCCACCGGATTGTGCCCGGTGTTCCCGGCGATTTTGCTCTCAATCCTGGGCCACTGCTGAGCCCACGCCTCCGGCCCCTCCTGGGGACGTCCCCACGTCCCCCCCTTGGGGCCCGGGGAGTGAGTCACCTCGAGTGGTCCACTCGCTCTGCTCGCCTCCTCCGCACACCGCGCGCACAGGGAAAAGTTTCCGGTCTTCCCGAGAAAGTTTTCTCACCCGAGACACTTGAGAGACCTGGATGGCTCTCGCCACCGCGCTCGGCCCCGCCGTCCCTCCTCGGTTCTCGCCCAGCGCTGCCTTCCGTGGGGTCCGCTCCAGCCTCCAGTGCTCTCAGCACCGAGCCCACAAACGACGCGGCCGCGGAGCTCCCAGAGGCCGGCTGGTGACACGTTTCCCTCCTCACTAGTCTCACGGCCTCCTCCCCCCCCCTCCTCCCACTTTTCCTGTCCCGTGCTCAGCGCTTCGGTTTCTCTCCAACAGCCCCCACCCCACCTCGGCCATCCCCCTCCGCTTCCCCAGCAGCTACTCTCACCCTGCTGGTGGCGGAGGGGGAGAAGGGGAAGGGGGCGCCTGCACTTACATCCAGTTCAACAATTTCAGGAAATCCAACTCTTTAACTTGAAAAGCCTGGGAGGACGCCACAGGTCAAGGGAGCTCAGTGCGGCGTTTCCCTCACACAAGACGAGACAAACCACCCCCGAACCCCCGCTATGGGATCTCCTCCTCTCCCCACCCCAACGATGGGAAACTACCGAGAAGCCAAGGGGGTGACTCTAAGGCTCACTAGAAAACTAGTGCTTTTGTTGTTTCAAGGAACAGTCCCCAGGCCCAGTCCAGGAGAAGTTGTTTTAAGTGCATTCGTGAAAATATAATTCTAGTGAAGTCTCTCCCTTAGATTTGCAAAACTATTTTAAAGTTCCCAAATTCTCTTTCCAAATGAAGGTTTAATAAATTGGAAGGTCCTTCAGAGTTTGAAAGAACAGAAAACCAACCAATCCCCAAATTAAAAACAATGTCAAATTATTTTCAAGTCTTTTTTTTTTTCTTTGCAGGTGTTAAGAATTTGGTGCAGCTGTTTTCAGGACTCAGTGGCTTGCATAATTTCACCCTATGGTTGAGCAGGAAATACTTTAAAAATGCTACCCGCTCACACATCACACTTAGGCTTTGAAACCACAGTGACATTTGCTGAAGAAAAGATGTACGTGAATTTTTATATCAAAACTGAGAAAAAATTAATGTTTATTTTGATCACTGTGACCTTACAAAACCTATGTAAGAGTTGCTGGTCCCGGTGAGCTTGGGTGGGGAGTTTTGAAGAAGCTCTGCCTGCTCCACTGATGCAGTGACATTAGCTAAAAGCTAGAATATTCCTAGTACAAACCCCAGGGAAAAGAGATTTTAAATTTCATTCTGGGAATCACATACAATGAAAGGAACTGGCCCCCAAGCACGTGTCTGGGAAAGAAAAGCTTGAGGGGGCAGTCATGGGGGAGGGGACTTGAGCTAAGTCTTCAAGGCAGCTGTGCTGACCGCTTAAGAGCTAAAGCCTGGAGTCAGCCGGTCAAGATTTGTGTACCATCTCCTCCCCTTCCAGCTGCAGATTATGAGCCAAGTTATTTAATTTTGCTATGAAAATGGGAGTAAACCTAAACCTAGTAGCTCTCTCTTAGGGTTATTAGGAGGATTTAATGAATTTGTACAGAGAAAGTGCTTAGAATCTGTGCTAGGATTCAACAGATATTATCAAGCTGTTACTATTATTATTTCTCAGGTCTGGGAGGTAAGAAGGGAGCTATTTCTACAGGGCTGAAGGAAGACCGATTTGGGAACATTTTATGCTGTGAACTCCATCTCAGTGAAGTCTTCCAGTTCAATGACACCCACTTTATTGGGTCTTTTTAAAATTGTAATTTATTCCTCCCTCCCTTCATTCAACTCTACCTTTTCTTTTTTTCCATCCCTCTATCACTTGTAACATATTATATAATTTACTTTAAAAAATGTATTGTCTCTCTCCTACCACCTCTTACTTTCAGGCTACCTTGGCTCTTTAGGAACTTGGATTTGTTCTGTTCCCTGATATTGCCCAAAATTCTAGAGCAGTGCCTGGCACATCATATGCACCCAGTAAATATCATATGAATGAATCTGTAAGTGGATTCCTTTAGTAAATTTATGCAGTACTGTTTGCCTATAGTAGGTTGGGCACCGTGCAATTAAAAAAAAAAAAAGACATAATCACCAGACCTATCCCAAGATAAAAGAGACTCCCTTTAGAAGAAGTGCATGACCTGGTAAAGAGAAGTATTCACAATATAAGTGATGCCAGTTTGGTAAGGATGCCATAAAAGAGTATTCAAGAACTGTAAGGGATGTTTGAAGAGGTTAAAGCCTCTTCTAACCCTAGGGGTTCCTAATTTTGTAAACAGAAGTTTCTTAAGAAGTAGCCAACACTTTGGTGTAAATCAGACCTTTGCTTTAGGGACCATTAATAGCAATATATTACACTTGTCACCACCCAAATTTTTACCAAAATTCTAACTAAATATCAATGGAACATTGCCTAATATTATTAAGAAACAGAATTTTCTTAGGAGAAACCAGTACAGATCATTCCATTTAAACATTCATTTATGGAGGAGGAAATTCTAGGTCTTTCTTAGGTATATCAGTCACACAGCTTGCCATGGCCACAGCCTCTGAAATGGAAGCTGACCCAGTCAAGGTCCCTGCTGAAAGGGGAGACCTTAGGCAGCCCCTTGAAGACCAAGGGCGAGCGCCTGACCCAAATGCAGCCAAACTCTGTGACAAACTCTGGCACGAAAAGGGTACACTGAGCCAATCAGATTCCATGTCAGGAATGTGAACACATACACACACACACCCCTAGTATCCAGAACAAAAGCTGAAAGGTCATGACTTTGTCTGAACTCTAGATTCCAGAAGGTGCAGATTGGTTGCCTGTGGACCAGCTAGATGTATATTAGATGTATGAGTTTGAACTCCATGGTGTCAACATTTTTTTAAAATAATCACTAACATGCAAAGATCAGAGAACTTCATGTAAAAATATGAATTTTCAGCTTGCCTTGAAAATCTGGAAGACCTGGCATTGATTCTGCTGTAGGCCGCATAGCTACAATTAGCTAGAGCTGCAGCAAGTTTCTCCCCTTAGACGGAGCATGCACTTTCCAATTTGCCACAATCCCAGCCACTCCCTACTTCCTTCTTCTCTTGCTCCCAGCCAGCTTCACTCATTTTCCTGCCACCCTGATCCAGTGAGAGAAGGCATGCTGGCACAGAGTTAGGAGGGGCCAGAGGTATGAGTAAGTAGAAATTATGCAATAGGATGGCAGGGGTTCAAACCATTTTTCTCCCCAGCTTCACGGGAACAAGGATTTTTAACCAAAATTTGGTTGGACTCACATAATTTGAACACTACTGAAATAAAGAAATCTATGGGTAGAAACGGAGGTGAGTGGGCATCACAACAGGGAGAAGCAGAGGCCCTCCCTAGGGGCTGCCTTGGGACCAAAACCACATCCACTTCCTGCTCTTCCTGAGGCCTGTTCTTCTACTTTTCCTTTGTTCCCATCATAAAGCCTGCCCACCGCATCCCCATTGCTCATTTCTATCCCCAAGGCCTAATCAGACTAAGTTCCGGTAGGGCTGGGTGTTTGTCCAAAGTGATACAAGAAAGGACAGGACAAGGATCCCTGATCCCACTTCAGTGCTCTTGTAATATACTGTCCTTGGGCTGATTAACTGCTTCCATCTCTGAGTAACAATGGAAATCACTTCAACTGACAGACTCATAGCATTTAATGCCTGAAGGATCTGGCCTATAACAGACATGAATTAGAGTGTTCAAAGTCTCCAGTTCGCACTTCTTTCCAGGATACTTCAATGTCTCCTACCGTGTCACAAAAGTATTCCCGTGAAGAAAAGCATCATGGCCTTCCATCCGTTTTCTTGTTTTTATCGATGGAAGAATGGAGGCCCTTGAAAGATCCTTTGCTCTTGTCTGGTACAGAGATTGTGAGGAGCACCCAAAGGCATGCGCAGTGTTAAAACACACAGTTTTTCAGGTCCTCAGAGTTCCAGTCATAAAATAAGTTAATGTAGTTACTCATGAGAAATACTTATCTAGATATAGAACTTGCGTAAGAACTCAACATACATCAACAGTATTTCACCATCCATAAAAACAGAACCACCTGAGAAATAAGCTCAGCATCTGATCTAACAATGAGGTGTGAAATCAGTGACCCTTTGCTACAGCAGGAAGACTTACTACACAAAATGAAAAAAAGCTGACCCTCCTGCTCTCTTTTAACTTCTATGGTAGAAAAAAATGAGGATCTAGTGTTTGTTGGAATAATTTTGTGTGGTGCAAACAAAACATTATTTTCATCCTTTTCTTAGTAGCAGTGGGGTATTACTTGTATCTTGGTTTTCAACTCTCTTTTTTGTCTTTGGGACTGAAAAGTGTCTGCCCTCCATGCTAAAGCAGCTGGTAGTAATTCAAACTGAATGTATTTTGAGAATGACTTTGACATACAAATCTTAAAAGTGAAAAGAATTTTAGTAATCCTACATGAATTTCCCCTGGATTATGCAGATTTCAATTACTCCTTTCCACAATTCCAAGTCAGTCACTTGGTTGACAAATATTGAGGTCACTTATTGGGGCCAAGTACTGGAGATGCCACAGTGACTAAGAAAAAAAAAAGTCTCTACCATCGAGGGGCAGAAGGCAAACAATAAACATGGAAACAAACACACATAAAGGAGATCATTTGAAGTACTGATCTGTGCTGTGAAGAGGAGAAAACAGAATACTAGAGTGACTGGAGGGAAGAAGAGAAGTGCTTTATTTGGGGTCATCAGGCATGGTCTCTCAGAGAAGATCGCTTTAAATAATGACAAGAGATTTAAATAATAAAACGAGGCATCCATGGGAACAGAGGAACATTCCAAACAGAAGAAATGGCCAGTAGAGAGGCCTGAGTCGAGAAGAAGTTTGGCAAGTTAGAGGGATAAAAAGGCCAGTAGTGTTAAAGATGGCCAACAGGTGAGGTCCAAAAAAATAGGTCAAGGTCAGATTATATAAGACCTGGTAAGTCATGGGAAGAGTTTGGTCACAGTGGGAAGTACTCAGAGGGTTTTAGGTAGGAAGTAATGTTATCTGATTTCTATATTAGAAAGATCCCTCTGCTGATATGTGGTGGATGCACTAGAAAAAGGGCAAAAGCGAGGGCTTGCAGTCCTTTTAAGGAGGTGGCCACAGATGATGATGACTGGATTATGTTTGGAGCAATTATATTTGTAAAACATTATGAAACAAGGGATAATGGGACTTTCTGATGAATTGGATGTGTGAGGAAAGGATAGGGGGTCATGGGTGAGGCTTCGGATTTTTTGTGCAACAGTATGGGTAGTGATGCCATTTAAGGAGATAGAAAAGACAGGGTAGAGAGTGAAGTTAGAAGCAGAATCAATAGCTCTGCTTTAGCTTTGTTAAGTTTGAAATGCCTGATTGAGAGACAAGGAGAGATGTCAAATACATATTTGAATATATGAGATGACATTGAGGACTGGAGACTTCTCAGATAGATAGATAGATAGATAGATAGATAGATAGATAGATAGATAGATAGATAGATAGATAGATGATAGATATGGTATGGTATTGAAAACCAAGGAACTAGATGTGATGCCTTGGAGAGTAAATATGAATGAAGAGATGCCAGGGAGAATAGAGGAGTCTAGTAAAAGCAGAGGAATCAACAGTGGAATAAAAAGAAACGAGTTGGTAATGAGACCAGGAAATCTAAGACAGTGAAGTGTAGAAGCCTAGAGAAGAAGGTGTTCCAAGACGGAAGGATTGATCCAGTATGTCTAATGCTGTCGAAAGGTCAAGTCAAATGAGAACAGAGAATTAATGTTTCTTTGGCAAAATTGTACGTCAAAGTTGCCTTGATAAAGGTCTTTTTAGTGGAGTGGTATAGAAGGAAATCCCATCAGAGTGGATTGAGGAAAGAAAGACAATTGAAGAAATGGAGAGAGAACACTAACAACTCTTTCCAAAGTTTTTCTGTGAAGGGAAGTAGAGAAATGGGGCTATACCTGAGGGGAGGGTACAGGTTCAAGAGAAAGTCTGTTGATTTGATTATTTTATTGACTATTTTTAATTAGGTGATAAGTAGTAAGGCATGTTTTGAAGGCTGGTGGGAATTATCCAGTAGGGAGAGAAATTGATTTAGGTACCTACTCACCGTTTGTGGGACAGGGCAGGGGAAATAAATGCTCTCGTTGAGCACATTCTCCAAATGTGGCACATTTAAACACATTTTTAAATGCAATAAATTGACATGTTGGGGCTATGATGAAAATATGTTAAAGGAAACATATGGAAGTAAGATAGTGACACATGCAGGGAAGGTTTTCACATCAGGGCTTCTGCACTACACACCTGCAAGGATCATCAGTCACTTGGATTACGATGTGAACGGTGTCTCCTGGAATTGTGCAACATGGCAGACTTGACCTAAAGATTCTCTGGGCTAGCTCCTCCATCAACCAACCATTGATGCAGATCCATCTCCAAACTTTCTCCACGATAGAGGAATCTGCTGATATACATCAGCCCTGTTACCACTGCCACATTCAAAGATGCTGACATTGTATTGCCCAGTTCATCTCTCAGAAGGCCTTTTGCACCCAGAGGCGATGGAAGACATTCATGGCAAACCATGTATCCCAACTTTTGTGCCATAAGGTAACATCAGCACACACTCTGTACCTAAGGGAGGACTGAATGGGAAACATTCCAAATACATACTCAAAGTTGTTCCAAAGAAACTTTTCATTTTCCTCTGTCATTGTAGCAGGCATTTGGGAATGCCTGCCCAGACCATAACCCCCCTGTTTAGGAAACATCACACACCTCAGATTCTGCAGGATGGGGCAGTAGATCATCCTGTGACTTGTGACAAGTGACTGGTCCTAGGAGTGGGCAAGTGAGGAGTGCCAGTCAGACTGCCCTTTATGAGTTCATACTACGGGACACAGTCTCCTGGCTTCATAGCTCCCCAGCAGGAGCTGGCGCAGTGTGCTTCGGGCTTCCTGGCTACTCTCTGCCTTCCACACAAGAAGCCAGGCCCGAAGTTTACCCTTCACCCTCCAGCCTGTCATCACCAAACAGCTTTTTCCATTCGCACTTCTCACCTGTCTCCCAGCCCTTCCTCACTCTCCAAAACCTTCTCTCATATGTTCTGGGACTCATGGTCCATCATCAGCAAACTCCCCTATATTTCACCTTTTCTACTGCACATTCCATTAGCCTGTGTGCCCTAACTCAATGGTTCTCAAACATTTTGGTCTCAGGATACTCGTAAAAATTACTGGGGACCCAAAGAGCTTTTGTTTGTGTGGGTCGTCTCTATCAATACTTAGTAGATTTGAAATTAAATATAAAAGTTAATTTATTAATTTTAAAATCACTGTAATAAAACCAGCACATATTTTATGAAAAATATGTCTTTTTTAATTCATGGAAAGAAGGACATTGTTTTACATTTCTGCAAATCTCTTTAACTTCCGGCTTAATAGAAGACAGCTAGATTTTCCTATCCACTTCTGCATTCAATCTGTTGTGTTATCACACCATGTAGCCTCTGGAAAACTCCACCATACATTTGCGAGAGGAGAGCAAAAGGCAAATATCTTAGTATTATTATGAAAATCATTTTGTACTTGTGGATCTCTGACAGTCTTGGAGTTTCCTTGACGTTCCCAAACCACACTTGGAAAATCACTCTTCTAACTGAACCCTGTCTCTCCCTAGGGCCCTCCCCTGAGATCCTCTCAGATGGTGGTGGTTTTTCTCTCCAACACGCCTTGTGTCACTGGACTGTGAGGGAGAGTGTTTGTTTTCCTTGCTCCTTGTGCCACTGTGAGACCACAGTTCTTCCCTAAAACATCTCCATCAAACTATCAGACTATTCTCCTCACTTCCCCTTCTTGTGACCACCACCACAGGCTCCTAGGTTAGCCCCATCTTCCTTTGAAGCTTTAATTCCTGGTTCCTGATCATAACTCTTGGTGATTCAATATCTGTATAGAAAGAATCTGATCCAACATCCTGGCAGCTCAGTTCCTTGACAGCGACTTCAGTGACCTTGTCCTCTGTTCTACCATGGTCACTTACTCTCATGGTCAGCCTTGACCTTGTCATTTCCTCTTGACACCCTCTCCCACTCTCTGACTTTCCAGTTCACCTCCTTCAGTACCCTGACTCCCATAATTCTTCAACTCCTTGAGATGCACCTTTTTATGGCCTCTCATTCTCTTCATGTCCTCACTTCCCTCCTCATCCAGATTAGATTCCAATATTATATTAAGTTCTTTGCATTCATCCTGGACTCCCTTGCTCCTTTCTTACTTCACCGTATGTGCTTCCCTAAGTCAAAGTTGTTCAGTCTGTTCTCCTTCTCTTCGGTGCCTGCATCAGTATAAACATGACTGGAAAAATAAACACAGCCATGCGGCTCAACACCCACACCAAATAAATGTCTCTAGTCTATTCACTCTCCCACTATCCCCAACATCCCCAAACTTTCTCTGACATCCTCACTCTCAACTGAGAACCTTCCTTCCTTCTTTGTGTGAGAATATAGGAACGTCTAGTAATAATTTCTATAATGCTATGGACTGCATGTTGGTGTTTCTTCCCTCAATGCATATGTTGAACCCTTAGTCCCCAATGGATGGCATGTGGAGGTGGGACCTTTGGGAGGTAATTAGGGCTAGATGAGGTCATGAGGATGAGGTCCTCAGGGTGGGATTAGTGCCCCTATAAAAAGAGAAAGAGACACAAGTTCTCTCTCTCCACTAAGGAAAGGTCATGTGAGCACACAGCAAGAAGCTGGCATCTGCAAGCTGTGAGGAAGGCTCTTACCAAGAACTAAATCTAACGGTACCTTGATCTGGGATCTTCACAACTGTGAGAAAATGGATGTCTGTTTTTAAGCTTCCAGTCTGTGGTGATTATCATAGCAGCCCAAGCTGACTAAGGCATGTATACTACCACTTCCATGCCTACTCATCTACTAGAATCTGTAGCCATTTTCTGCCTCCCTCTTGTTGCTCAGGGTGAATTGCCAGTGCTGAATCTGGGATTGACGTCTCCACCAGGCACCAGGTTCTGTTCCCGCACCCTCCCCATCTCTTCTTGAAGCATGTAGGATGTTCTCCCACCCCCACTCTTCCAGTTTATGTGATGCAAAACATCTTGAGTTTTCCACATTCATTGTCCCTAATATTTCTTCTTTTTTTCTTTCTTTGACCTTCTCCAATCAGGCTTTCATCCTCTCCATTCTGCTGAAACTACTTGTCAGTGTTACCCATGATCTCCATGTCCCATGGGAACTCAACAAATACTTGTTAAAGGAATGAATGAATAATCCTCCGATAGTGAGGATATCACAACAGAAAAGTCACCCATGAATGCACACATGCACACACGCACGCACACACAAGGAGAGGGAGAGAGAGAGACCTGTTCGTGGCCCCAGTTCCCAGGAAGCCCTGTTTGGCCTTGTTTCTGTGAGAGGCCCCTTTTATTCGAGATAGCGGGTTACAGAGTACGAGGAAGGCTGTCCTTTGCACCACAGGTACCTTGACCAGAACAGTCACTCCTCATATAAGCTAAACCTTACAGTCAAAAAATATTATATTTCCTTGTGGGGAAGAAGCCTAAACTTTGGGTTAGACCTACTGATACTGTTTGGGGACAGTCCCTTAATCCATTGGAATCTCTGTTGCAGATACAACCTGGTGTTCAGGGATTTTCTAAGGTCTAAATGAGGTTTATGAGAGTTATGTGAAATATTTGGCACAGTGCTTGGTACACTGTAGTACATTTTTTTGTGGCAATAGAAAAGTAATGAGAAACCATATTCAAAATAAGAGATTTTTGCGTGTTTATTATCCCTAATGTTTGTTTCCTTACATAAGCCCAATTCCTTTATGGTAAACCCTAGTATTGTACCCAATTCCCAATTGGGTTCACATATATTTTAGCTTTTTTTATACTCTAATATTTATTGTATCATTGCAATACAAATATACAAAAATACTTTTGTATTCAAAAATATCGTTGAATATAAAGGAGACTTCAATAAGTAGTCCAAGTCCAAGAATATGTAAATAAAATGGTAAGTCTAAAAGTAAATACATGACATTTATAACCTCCCCGCTTTGAAAACGGATAAAATAAAAATAAGGAGCAGAATCACATAAATATAATGACATGAGATAGTAGTCTTCATTGAATATATACGAAGATAAATGGAAGAAGCAAGAATGTGTTTAAGCTTATTTGTTTTTGTTGAGGGAAGGGAGGGCAGATGAGGGAGGGGCGAGAAGAGAAGGAAAGGGAAGGGAAGAGGGGTGGGAAAGGAGAGAGGGAGAAATAGACAGTTTGGAGCAGTGAAAGAATTCTGGTAAGGACAGTTCATCTATACTATGGTCGGATGAAAAAATCCCTTGCGGCAATCTTGGCCCCTTTCCTCAGAGTCAATGCCCACCACAAAATGCTCTGACCATTAATTCTGTCTTCTGGATACCCTGATATACTCACAAGGTGCATCCCATTCAAAGTACGCTTTTTGGGATTGACTCATGCTAACTAAATTCTCCAGAGACTGATACATATACTAAGATACTAATTAGCATATAATCAATAATATTGATTCCTGAGACTCTGCCTAGAATCGCATTTATAAATTATCTCTTTAGGTGAAAGAGTCAGCATTAATAGGAAATTTATTCATTTTCCATTTTAATCTAATTCTTCCTTTGTGAGATGGAATTCCAATTATGTCCTAAATATCACATATGCCTCCTCTTCCTTCCTTCCTTCCTTCCTTCCTTCCTTCCTTCCTTCCTTCCTTCCTTCCTTCCTTCCTTCCTTCCTCTCTCTCTCTCTCTCTCTCTCTCTCTCTCTCTCTCTCTCTCTCTCTCTCTCACACACACACACACACACACACACACGTAAACATGGGATCTATAGTAACAACAATTACAACTAACAACTAACATTAAAATTAATTGCTGATGTATGATATGCTGCACTGTGCCAGGCCTCAGACAACCCAGGGGTGTTGTTATTGTTCCCATTTTACAGATGAAGAAAGTGAGGCTGAAAAAAATGGTTTAGTCCTTCCCCAAGGTCACACAGCCCTTCAGAGGTAGAAATAACCACAGATTATAAGGTTTGATTTTCCATTGTAAGTTCTTCCTTACGTTTCCTCATCTTGACCTCCCAATTTAGGAAGAGGAAGTTGCAGAGCTGCGTTTGGGGAAGATAAATATCCTCATCCAAACCACTAGCTGTAGGGAGATTTTCTGCTAGATGTGGGAAATGAGGAGAATTCTGTAGTGGTAGAAAAGGAGCAGAGGAAAGATGCCTTGTCCTTTAGAACAACTGTACCTAGCAGTGCTTGAGTGTCTCACCCAGTTAAGGTAAGCCAAGACAGCATGGAGACAGTGGCCCTCCACAAAGCACTCTCTGTTTCTTCTCTAGTGTTAACTGGGGCAGTTCAGGTCTGACAAAAATGCAGACCAGCCCATCATTCAACGCCTGTTTCACCTCTCCTCTTAAACATGACACTCATGTTATCAGAGTTGGGGTATTTCAGCATGACTTTTATCAATGAAGTTTAGCTTAGCTCTCCTAGATGGACACTTCTTAAACTGTTCTCTGAGAAATGGAAATACCACAAGATGTGGCTAGTATTACTGGAGTAAGGTTCCTTAGTCAAATAATTTTTGGAACTACTGCATACAACAGCAGGATATTCATTAATATATGGAGAACGTGGAGGTGGTCTGCAGGAAAGAAACACTCAGTAATTTAATTTCTTTCTATTGAATACTATTACCAGTTTCGGATCTAGTGTCCCACGGACTACAATTGGGGAAAGACCCTCCCAGACAGAAGAATTGCATGTCGGTCAAATTTGCTTTGAAAAGGACCCAGGGACTCAATGAGATCAAGGGGAGATCTTAATTGAGTCTCTTCGGTAGACTGTGATTTCTGCTTTTTAATTTCTTGGATGACTAATTTACTGATAGTATCCTCAATTCACTGGGAAAAAACATCCTTCTCCCTTTCCACTACAGAAACAAAATGAGTAACCTTGAACAATTATTTCCCCTGGCCTCCCCAAGCACCTCATCTGGATTGGAGAAAAGATGAACAAGCAGCCACCTCCTTCACAAGAACGGATGGTGAGTCCAATACAGAGGTGATCGTAGGACATCTGAGAGTAAATTAGCATGAACAGGGCCAGAACCCAGGCTCGGCCCCCGGCCGACAGAGACTTGTTCGATCCTCACAGCCAGCCTGGGATAGATCGTTGACCTGTCCATCTGAGGAAGGCCCAGAGCCCGGCACTGTGCTGAGCAGACACTCAATAAATCTTTATTAAAGGCAGGAAGAGGGGGAGGAAGGAAGCAGATTGAGGTTTGGAGATGTTGACATACCCGACATCACACCTCTAGCAAGCAGGACAGCCAGGACGCAAAGGCAGAATAGCTGAGTCCTTCCACGCCTTGCCAAGCTGCCAAGCATTTTGGTAACTAAGCACACAACCAGCTTCTAGGAGCTGGCTTGAGGCTCTGGCCGCATGTGTTCAGTACGTTAGCTTTGGCATGATGGTAGCTTGTGTAATCAAAATTGCCGTGTGTCTGCGGCACGTTTTTTCAGAGTGCCTGAAAATAACAGCTAAAACTGAGTGAGTACATCCTATGTGCCAAGTACCACACTGAGAACTGGACACAGCTCATTCCCCACGACCATAGGAACAGTTACAACCCCCACTTTACAGATGAGGAAACTGAGGAGCAGAGAGCTTAGCGGATAACCTCTAATTAGGTGGTGGAAGCCGTCTGACCCCAAAATTCCTGCTCTTAGCCTCTTTGCTAAATCCGTTCCCTTTGTCCAATGACAGACATCCAGAGAGAAGTCAAAGGCCGAGGCAAGTACCACCTACAACTAATTAAATATATTTATTTTATTAATTTAAACCTTAAAAGTGTTTACGTAGTTCTAAGCACATCACAAATATCAATGTATTTAATTCTCATAAAACCACGAAACAACAGTATGAGGCTGATACTATTATTATTTCCAATCCACAGATGAGGAAACTGAGGCACAGAGTTAAGTAACTTGTCTAAAGTCGCACAGCGAGTGGCAGAGTTAGGATTCCAACCCAGGTGGTCTGGCTGCCTAGTCCTTAGGTTTAATCCCACAAAGAGCTGCCTGATGGGGATAAGAAGACACCTCATTTAAAAGTGAAGTACCCTCCCAAAGACCAGTGACTGAAACAGTCTCTAAGAGGAATGCAGAGCCATCTACAATCCTGGAAGTTAAACAGGGCCAGGGAGCTTGAATGACTTAATCACTGTTCAATTTAGATTTCCTGGCTGAATGGGTTCCTGTTCTTCCTACTTGAAATTAATAGCTGATTGTTTCTTTGCATTCTTGTGGGAGGGGTGGACCATTCTCCCTAGGTCCTGTTGTTTCTAAAGAGTAAGCTCTTGGCCAGTGTCAGGCAGGTAAAGCTGGTAGGTAAAGGGGACCAAATCCCTTTGTCAAGCGAGCCTGGCAGAGACGGGTCAACTCTTGCTTATTCCGCTGGTCTGGGAACTGGGCCCCTTCCTTCCCTCTCTGCAGGAAACCCGATGTGGGGTCAGTTCACAGCTCTTCCGTACCTCAGATAGAGGAGCCCAAGGGAGGAAAGGAGGAAAGAAAAGACGTGAATCAGGTGTTTTGTTAGGAGAAGAGGCAGAGGGTCTTCTGAGGAAGTGGTGGGAAGCTGCAAACACAGCATCTGTAGAAATGACATTGAGCCATTAACAGTGACTCCAGCTTAGTACAGTGTCTGCCCCCAGCTACTCTGGAAAGATGTGCGCTCCTAGAGGGAAGGGAATGGTGTCTGTCTTGGCACAGGGCAGGCGCTCAATGGGTATATGTGGGTACAGAGCCAGGAGTGCAGTTTCCAGGCTCTCGGCCTCACGTGGAAAGGTGCTGGCTCAGGTAGTAAATGGCCATCAACTGTGATTGGATGGCCATCAGCTGTGGCTAGTTGGCCGTCAGCTGTAACCAGTGAGCCATTGGCCACTGCCTTGGCTATGCTAGCAGCAAATGGGGGCTAGCCAGAAGATGGTGGCTGAGCTAGCAAGAGCGGATTGCAGTTAGCACGGTGGGCTGCAGCTAGCAAGTGGGGTTGACTGGTTGGCAGAAAATAGCAGGTTGCGTATCGCGTGGCTCCTGCTTCCTGTGTCTCCAGCCCAGCCACCAGCGAGACTATAGTGGTCTGACTCCCCTATCTATGGCTCCGTGGGTGTTCCTTTTTGGCCTCACTGTGTCCTGTGTTCTTATGTGGGGAGCCAGAGCTGACACCTTGCACGATAGTATGTCAAATAACATGTGACGTGAGTGTACATCAACAGCACCTCAAGGAACTGGGCTTTACTTTTCTCTGGTCCATAGACGTTTGCCTCCCTTTTTTGTTTACCAGTGTGACTAAAGGGATGCGCTGTGAAATCTGAGCACAGTCTCATTCCCAGTCACTCTTGTTTCCCACCTGACCCTATGCCAGGTCACAGTGAGCTGCTTATGTTTAGGGGGAAAGGCAATTCTGCACACAGGTCAAGGACACGGCTACGAAACCAGGCTTCAGCGCTGATCCAGCTACATATGAGTGTGAACTTGGTATCGTGCGGGAGACCCTGCTCACTGCGCCATTTGTCGTGCAGGGCGGCATGCGGAGTCTCTGGTCCTGCTCCCCACACAAAAACACAGGATATGGTGAGGCCACAAAGGAACACCCATGGAGCCATAGATAGGGGAGTCACACCACTATATCCTCACTGGCGGCTGGGTTGGAGACACAGGAAGCAGGAGCCACACGATACACAACCTGCCGTCCACTTCTTTGCCAACCAACCAACCTCACTTGCTAGCTGCAACCCACCATCCTAACTGTAATCCACTCTTGCTAGCTCAGCCACCATCTTCTTGCTAGCCCCCATTTTCTGCTAGTGTAGCCACGACAGTTATATTAGTGGCCAATGGCTCACTGGTTACAGCTGACGGCCAACTAGCCACAGCTGATGGCCATCCAATCACAGTTGATGGCCATTTACTACCTGAGCCAGCACCTTTCTATGTGAGGCTGAGAGCCTGGAAACTGCACTCCTGGCTCTGTCCCCACACTTGGGCACATTACTTAACCTCTCTGGGCCTGGACTGCCTTGCTCTCTTGTTCACCCTTGTAAACACCCACTTCCCCCTCCAGGGGCCAGGGCAGAACGGTCCTTACCCTCCATCCCAGGCAGCCTGCCCCAACACTTGGTACACATTCCCCTATAGTGTTTGCCTCACTCTGTTTAAGTGGCCTGTTCGCCTGTCTGTCCCTACTCAAGGATTACAAAATCAATGATGCCATGTTATCTATCCCTGAATCCTAAATACCTAGACGATGTCTGTGGGATGTAAAAAGAAGATCTGTAAAGCTTTTACAGAAGAAAAGAGGAAAAGTAGGAATGAAGAAGACATGTGTAGAGAAGAATGGAGGGCAGACATCATGAATTACCTCTTTAAAACAGTAGGCATGGTTGGAGGAGTGCTGGAAAAACATTCTCTCTCCCCAAATGACTATTCTGACTACCCAGTGTCTGAAATTTCCTCCTTGGGTGGCTTATTCCTTTGGGGAAAAGACATTGTCTCCAGGATCTCCTTGTTTCTTTCTCAAGGGTAATGTGCTAAACGATGAACCGCCAAACCCCTCAACATTCCTTTCCAAGATGGATTTCAAAAGATAAGTGGGGGAAAATCATGTCAGCACTTGGGAGCTAAAAATAGAGGCAAGGGGTTCCTAAAAGGGAAAGGAGGGATCAGTGACTTTAAAACATGTCAACCTTCGTGAGTCAGAGTCATAAGAATAAGAACATAAGATTCCCATTTGCACTGTGCCCTGCCTGCCCCATTCTCCCTCATGTACATCACTTGGATAAAGTTCTCTTTCCAGACTCAGCTAGTGCTCAGCTTCTCATATGCAAGACAGGAAGCTTTAGTGTCTGCTCCACAACTTTCATGCTGACAGAATATCCTTTCTCTCCTCTTAAGATATGTACCCATTCATGATGACTTCAACTCCATGAGTTTGGACATGATAAGGGAAAAAAATCTCCCTTGTTTACTAACATCCCAGAAGTGCCAGGGATCTCCGACGTCACTTTGTCCAGTTCTTTGCCCCATGCCAGCATCCTCTAGCAGCCCCCTCCGAAGTCAACAACACCCCTTCTAGAAGTGGGCATTTGGCTTCTGTCTGAACCCTTTGAGGGACGAGGTATTCACTGCCTCTTGAAGCAGTCATTCCATTTTGGAAAGCTCTGGTGGCTAGACATAACCCAGAATCTGCCACTCAGAACTGTCCCTCTATGAAAGAGGAAGACAAGTGATTTGTGTTATATGACACTTTGGGAAATTCTGCAGAAGTGCAGGAGTAAAGAAAAACATTGTGTCTTTGCCTCATTTTTTAATAGACCTAGTAGAATGAACCACTAGGATGGTTAATTTTATGTCAGCTGGACTGGGCTAAGGGTTGACCTGATAGCTGGTAAAACATTACTTCTAGATGTGTCTGTGAGGGTGTTCTAGAAGAGATGAGGATTTGAATTGGTAGACTTTGGAAAGAAGAGCTCCTTCACCAGTGAGGGTGGGTACCACCCAATCAGTTGAAGGTATGGACAGAACAGAAAAAGCAGAGGAAGAGTGAGTTTGCCCTCTGCTTGAGCCTGGGCAGCCATCTTCACCTGCCCTTGGATGGCGGTGCTCCTGCTTCTCAGCCCTTCAGACTCAGACCAAATTACCCCACTGGCTTTCCCTAGTCTCTCGCTTGCAGATGGCAGATCGTGGAACTTCTCAGCTTCCATAATCCTGTGAGCTGATTCTTATAATAATAATAAATAAAATCTCCATTTATATACATATCCTAATGGTTCTGTTTCTCTGGAGAACCCTGACTCATACAAGTATAAACAAACACACTGTATTTTTTGATCACATTCCCTTAATGTTTTTGTATTTTTTTCCCTAATAGAAATAGTAAATACCTATAGAACCGTGGCTCTCAAACTTTTTGGACTCAGTACCCTTTCTATATTCTTGAAACTTATTGATGACCCCCCCGGCCCCAAAACTTTGGGGTTTGTGTGTGTGTGTGTGAGTTGTATGTATCAATATTTAGTACATTAAAAACTAAAACTGAGAAAAAATTTCAAGTTATTTATTAATTCATTTAAAAACAATTTTTAAAACCTATTACGTGTTAATATAAGTAACATATTTTTGTGAAAACTGACTCTGTTTTCCAAAAAGAAAAATGCATACAGTAAGAAGAGGGGCACTGTTTTTCATTTCTGCAAATCTCTCTAATGCCTGGCTGAAAACAGCTCGATTCTCATATCTGCTTTTGCATTCAATCTGCTGTAATACCAGTGTCATGCAGCCTCTGGAAACCTCCACTGTGTACTTCTGTGAGAATGAGAGTGGAAAAAGCAATTAATAATAATAATTATTATTATTAAAATAGTTTTGAGCCCATGGACCCTATGAAAAGGTCTCAAGCAACTAAGACCAACTACATGAATTGCAGTGCAATCTGAAAATGTGGGGTCCTTGGTTCACATGTTGTTAAGAATTTAAAGACAGCCACAGCAGAACATTAAACTGAGCAATGGGCCCTGTGTGACTGCACAGGTCATGAGGGTAACTTCAAAGGTCCCTGCACCACACTTGGAGAATTGCTACTATGGTATGTGACATCTTGAATCAAATGGCTGGCTTACGGCCATAAGCATACACCAACGCCCTAGAGAGGTAGGAGTGTGTGTGCGTGTGTATGTGTGTGTGTGAGTGTGTGTGTGAGAGTGTGTGTGAGTGTGTGTGTGTGTGTGTATGTGTGTGTCGCAGGAGCTGCTGGAACAGGCATAAATGGTCTTGAGCAATAATATATCCATAACAAGATAAGAGCATAACCTGTGCAGGTTTTCTCCATTGGTGCCTACCACAAAACCTTCTCCCCTCTTCAGCCTATTATTCCCTGCTGACCACACACCACATACACAGACGTACAAACACACACCCCCACCTATCTGATGGGTCGCACCCCTTGTGTTCCAACTGGCCGCACACCAGATAGTCAGATATTTGTCATGGTTTCCTGTTTTGTGTTTTTATTGTGGTTACAGACTCTGATCAGCAAAACTGATATCTCTAGTCCCAATTTTCCTGTTTGGTACCTGACACATAGTAGGGGCACTCTGCATTTGCTGAGTTGAATTTTATAGTTCTGGTGGCTAGGGGAAATTCTACTTACTCAATGCTGTTAACAACTGATAATTAGCAACACAAATACACCATGTGGTCCTCCTTCCTGAGAACTAAAAATCTTAGGGAGGTCAGCAACCCCTCTGCTAGAGGTGTACTTATGTGCACATGGCAATACATAATTCTCCAGCAATAAGCTAGCCATACATCACGATGTTCCTGAGAGTCAGCTAGGCATACGGCTAATAAAGGTCATCAGTTTTTAGAGTATTTAGAACGATGCCCTTAAAATCCTGGTGACAAATGAGACAATTTCAATGAACAGTATACATGTGTATAAATACAATGGAGGCCTGTTTACAACTCTGGTCAAATCACTTCTCTCTCCGGCACAGAGGGAAGTGACTGTGGCCTCTCTCTCACTCTAAGGTAAAAATCATACAATAAGCGTATTAATCCTTCACCCCAAACAGCAGGACATTCTTCTATTCATATTGGAAGTTACTACTACCGGAAGTGCAAAGCACCCAGGATCTTTAGTTCAAATCTGCCACCTGACAGATGGGGAAAGTGAGGCTCAGAGACAAGAAGTGACTTATTTGCCAAGATCATATTATCGATTTAATAGCAGCTCCGGGACACACATCCAGTTTTCCTAGCAATTAGATAATGAACCATCCACACCAGGAGAATGTGGGCTGTCAGTTCCAGGTGGGTCCAGATTACTGAAACTGTAACGACTGATTCATCCGGGCATCATTATGTCAAGCCTCAAACATCTCCAAATCCAAATCCGGCAAACCTTCCACTACTGCCCCACGCAGCCACCCTTCCCAGGTGTTCCTTTGAAATATCTTTCCTTCCTTTTCAGCCTCTTCATCCACTTGCCCTGCACCAGCCCCTTTTCCTTCCTTCCAATATGCATTCCTCACCTTGAAGAGAAGAAACAAGAAATGCTTCTCATGGCTGGCTGCTCCTGGTAGTTATAATTGTATTTCTTTCTCGCCTGTTACTGCCAAACTCCTGAAAGTGATATATACACCGAGTCCACCCTTTTCTCACCTCCCTTGACTCCCAGAAGCCCGTGCCATCTGGCTGCCATCCCAGTGCTTTACAGAAACCACCCACTCAAGGGTCAATGATGTGCTTGTTTCTAAATCAAAGGGCTTTGACTTGGTCATAATTCTCCCCGGTGTCAAGGACCATGCTTCCCGGAGAGTGATAGCACTCATGATAATACAGAAGCTTTTATACTTCAAAATAGGTCAGGTGTTAAAAGACCATTTGTAAGGTAGGTGGTTAATAGCCTGGGCTTTGGAGCCAGACCCCCTGGTTCATCTCTTGCTTGTACGGTTCCTTAGCTGGATTCCTATAGGCAAGTTGTGCCTCCGCTTCCGTATGGATGAAACGGGAACATAACAGAACCTGGCTCGTAGAAGCTTGGTGCAAGTCCATGAAATAAGCTTAGAATACTGTCTGACACATATTACAAGTTCAATACATGTGAGTCGTTGCACATCTCAGGTGACCAAGAAGAATTTAAGTTTGCGGCGCCCATTTACATATCCACCCAACAGAAGGTGTTAGTTTATGCTCTCAAGTTAATGTTTCTCCTTGCCGCTGTTGTACGTCCCTCTCTTGGGCATATTTCCTTAAAGCTGATCAATTTGGAAATCTGTTGAGGCAAATGACACTTCCTCCCCATTTGGTTTCCATAAGTATCTCACAGATCTAGGGGATCCATACCCCAATCAGCCAAGATTCGTGTTAATGAGGAACAGATTCAAATGAACCTCAAATTCACACAACACCCATGGTCCGCAACCAGCATCTCCAAGCAGGACCTTCCACTTACTGCAAGCCAAGCCCTCGTGGTCTCCCATCCCCCCGGGCTCCGAAATTTGCATGGGGCTTCTGAGGTTGATTCTCAGCTCTAGCCACATAGTCGACCTTGTTTCCAATGTGCTCTTCACTTTTCCTTGCCTCTGGCTGGCAACTAAGCGTGCAGGACACAAACTCAGCATTTTTCACATACTCTATGATTCCCTCTTAGTTCTGCATAACGATGATGATGGTGATGGTGGTGATGGTGGTGGTGGAAGATATTTCCTGAGTTCTTACTATGTGCCAAGCTTGTTTCTTGCCGGTAGCTCTTTATATGTCGTCACCACTGGACAGTGCTTCACCTCCAAGGCACATGCAGAATTCTGCATTTTCTCACTTTCAGTTTGAGAAATTGCCTCTACTTTCATTTCCTTAATGAGCAAACGTCTCTCTGAAGTAGCACATTCAATACTCTCATTGCCTTTGTGCATATAGGAGATAAAGTATTCGGTAATATTCATAAGATGCCTCAAAACCAAGTAGACACGCAACCAACAAGCCAACAATAAATAAGGGACAATCAGATGGCTGAAACTAAAATAAGTGCTCCAATGACTTGCTCCTCTCTTTGGTGACAGTGGGTGTGCTTTTGCCTAGAGCACAAACTTGTCCCGAGCTATAAAATACTATCAGCTGAAAGATGATTAAAGAAGCTTCTGTAGGACTGTTGAATGTTTTACCAGCTTCCAGGCTCTGGGCTCAGAGCTTTACATGCATTATCTTATTGAATCTACAAAACAGTCATGAGCTGAGTGTTGCTATTATCTCCATTCTACAGAGAAAGAAACGGAGGTTAAGAAAATAATTTGCCCAGGATTCAGACCCAGGTTCATCTGACTTTGAAGTCTAGGCTCTCAGCAGCCCGATTCCTAGTCTGACTTCGGCAGCAGCTTGTTCTCCTGGTTTTCCATCTACATCTGACTGTCAATGTCTTCTCTGGTTCCTGTGCCCTCACCCATCCTCCGTGGGACTCTAAATCCTAGGAATGATGGTTCATTTTCACATCAGTGATCTTGCTTTAAACTCTTGAAAGCCATCACATTCACCCCTGTCTGTCTAAAGATTTCCACAGTTCCTGGCACGTAATTCATAAACAACACATATTTGTGGAATGAATGAATGAACAAATCACCTTTCTAAAGATTATTTGGAAAATATTAGTCATTTAATTCTCAGTGAACGATCTAAGAGTTTCAACCTTTAAGACTGCATGCTTTCTGGTCCAGGTGATGCTGGAGCTCATTGCAAGCACATTGATGTAAGGCATAGGTTCTCAACGAGGGGCGGTTATGTAATCCCACCTCCACGCCTCCGGGGACGTTTCGCAATGTCTAGAAACATTTATAATTCTCATGACTGGGGACAGGGGCAAGGGGGTGGGGGAGGCTGCCAATGGCACACATGTAGTGGCAAGGATGCCAGTAAACATCCTACAATGCACCAGAACCCACAACAAAAACGATCTGGCCCAAAATGTCAATCGTGCTAAGGTTGAGAAACCTGATATAATGGTTTATTCTTCCTAAAACTGGTGTCCTGGTGGCTGAGATGGACCAGGAATGATAAGTGGTACTGTTTAACTGGCTGCCAGGTACTGTACCCCACAGTTGCTCTCTTATTTGAATAGAAGGAACAGGGAAAAATGGGGGATCCAGCTTGAGGATCCAGAGATCTAACTTCTGGCCCCGAAACCTGGAACTGACATGATTTCCTACTGTAGGCAAGATGTTGGGCTCAACTTCTCATCTGTAAAAGGGGTGTGTTTGGCAGGGGTGAACCCTTCTGGCTCTAAAATTCTCTAGTTTTAACAAATTCTGAAAGTTGAACTTCCTTCCCTTCCTTTCTCCCTCTCCCCCTTCCTACCTCCCTTCCTTCCTCCCGCTCACCTCCTTCCCTCTTTTCCCTCCTTTCTTCCTTATCTTACTGATTCAAGTCTGATCTCAAGTCAAGCTTTACATTTAGTTTTAAGATCCTCTTGCAATTGCCTCTTTTCATTCCTCTGCCACTGCCTCCCCACCACACATGCACACTTTCTCCACCCAGGCCCTTATGGTCACCACCTGAATTATAGGGTGAAATTCCTAATTGATCTCCTTTTCTCCAGGGCTAAATCCTTGAGAGGTTCAAGAGCTTGAGCTGGATTCCCAGCAGCCTCCAATGTGTTATCTAAGGAATATTTTCTCTCCTCCTGTGCTTTTTCCACTTTCCCTGGAGAGGCACCGATGCGTCAGAATCCTACTTCATGGAGGTTCTTCCAAAGTCAGCAGAATTGCCTCTTCTTTGCTCACACTCTGTGCCCCTTTCTGCCTCAAAGCAGGGCATATGTTTCCCATGAGCAGGTGCCCTCCCGGTACCAGGAAGAAAAGAACATTTTTATTACCCCAGATGGGGAGCTGACAACAAGAGGAGCTTGCACAAATAAAGCTACTAAAATAAGTCTTATCTTCCATCAGTTTCCCCTGTATATTTCCTAGTCATTTTCTCCGGATTTACCACCCCAAGGAAACTACACCCCTTTCCTCTGTCTAGTCACTTCTCTACAATCTCTCCCCTTTGTTAAAATGGCATCGAAGCCCCTGAATCTAACTGCTTCTTTGAGATGATCACTTCTCTTCTCCCACTGCCACGTAAAAATATGAATATTGAATAAAATGTGTATGATTGTCTCCTGTTACTCTGTCACTTGTCAGTTGAATTCACAGTCCAGAACTGTGAATCACAAAACCTAAGAGGGTAAAGGAAAAGTGTTTCCTCCCCTACAAAGGCGAAGGCAAAAGTATTATCAAAAAATTACGGACCACAGTAGGGAAGAATGGCTTGATCTTTTGTTTAGAAAAACATGGTGGTAAGCCTTTCGGTATAAAAGCTTCTCTGCCTCACAGTGGAACGAGGAAGCAGAAATAAAGAAAGTAACAAGAATTCTCCATTTCCCCCCTTGCAACCTGAGCCATAGGCATTTTGCAGAGGCCCAAGAATCATATAAGGGAAGAAAATGAAAGCAATAGCTCTTCGGGTTAAGGAGAGGCACAGGTCCCAGCAACACAGAATCTGACCAGGTCAAAGGCAGAGAGGTCCCAGGTGCTATGTTCGTTCTTTAGTAACGGATTCTCTAGTGCTTACTATGTGCCAGGCAGGGTTCTAAGCACCTTACAAGTATTAGATCATTTAAACCCCACAACAATCTCATTGGTATTATTGATAATCTCCGTTTACAGATGAGGACACTGAGGCACAGAGATGTTAAGTGACTTACTTAACATCACACAGCTGGTAGGAGGCACAACTGGGATTTGAACCTGGGCAGTCTGACTTGAAAAATCAGTGCTTTCAACCATTTTACTATATTGTAGGTGAGTGGGCTTGCTCTGTGTTGTAATTCTTTCAGCTCAGAAAAAGTAACACTGAGAGAGAGCTAAATATGTCCTCTTTACCCTGGGAGCTAAGTGGTGCAGAGAGCTGAAAGTAGCCCCCAGTATCTGTAAGGACGGGGCTAGAGGTGATGGAGAGAAAGCAGGTGGGAAGAAGTCAGAGCCAGAGATGATGTCGTGTCTCTCCTTTGCTGAACCCTCTGTGGAAATGGGCAGGTCTCACAGCGCTTTTTTCCCCCCTGGTTTTTAAATGAAAGAGTGAGCCCAGTTACATCTGGACCACCCCAAGATGTCTTTTTTTTTTTTTTTAAGTGGTAAGCCAAAGCTGCCTGTGCTTGCCTTTAAGGAGGAAATAAAGGAAGCTGCACCCCTACCAGCACCTCCACCACAGCCCTCATATTCCCCTTCGGGACCCCCCAGGGAGGAGGAAGCTGTGGAGAGCTCATTGGGGGAGGAGGGCTCAATATTCTTGCTTGCTTAAAGAGCTGGCATCGGAGATTCTGGGATTCCGGAAAAAGAACAGAAGGCTCCTTGCTTTCTTTGCCCTGAACAATAGACCAGAAGGAAGTGGGGACACTCAGGCCCTGGATTTCCCCCCAGGAAACCTGGACCCGACTACAGCCTCCTGCTTCCCCTCCCTCACTGGCCCTGGTTCAGATCCAGGTGAGTTCTCTGACTCTTTGGTAAACAGATGCCAGAAAGGGCGCACGTGCAAGCTCAGACAGTTGGTTGGGTTTTTTAACTTTAACTGTAGCTGCTTTTAGAAATAACCTTTTTTTTTTAAATCTCAAATTCATCAGCAAAGGGTGCTAAAGGTATTTTACTTTATATTTACTCTGATCTTATTGTATGTCGTACTCTGCTTGGCACTGAGAGGCTAGGAAAATGTCAGCTTCTTAATCAATGTGGGTGGTACTTAATTACTTAGTTACTAGAGCGACTTAATTACTTTCCCGAACCTCATTTTTCTCCAGGAAAACGGGAAATTACTTTATAAGGATGTTGTGCTATTATTAAATGTTGATTCTATGTGAAGGCATCTAGCACCATATCTGACACACAGCAATCTCCTTGAAATTACCATCTATTATCAGTTTTTAATTTCTTATTAGTTTTTAATTAATTTCTTATTAATAGGTATACCCACTTGAAAATACACAAGACAAACTCCCATCTCCCCAAGCTGTCACATACATGTGCGATGATTCATTTAAGATGAAGGCAGCATGGCATGGCATTACCAGCCCAAACAGGCAAGGTGGACCGGAAATGCCCACAAGTTCTGAGAGAAGAGACATCCCAGTGCTCAGAAGAGGCAGGACTTGAGCCATTTGCAGGAGAAGCAGGATTGGGGTACGAAGAAAGGTGAGATAGGGAGCTCCAGGCTTTGGGTATCATGTCACCTCCCATTTGTATCCTGCACTGAACTCTCCCAGTGCACATCCCGGGGTCTTTCATGCATCATCTGCCTTATTAGATAGGGACAACGGGACGTCTGTTCTATAGAGGACCAAGCTGAGACCCAGAGAAAGCCATGTGGCCACGCCCGTATCAGCTTGATGTTGTCAAAGACCAAGGAGCAAAACATTGTAAGGTTAAGGGGGCAGGCCTGTCAAACATAGCTTCAGGAGGAACCAAAAGCGTGATCTGGCCGTTGTTGTAGAAACAACCACAATAATAATAACCATGACAACAAACTATTAACTTTACTAAGCACTTATTTACTGAGCCAGGCATCGTGGAAAGTGCTAAACGTGCATTTACTCATAATGACCCTATGAAATAGGTTTTATTATTATTATTATTATTATTATTATTATTATTATTATTTTATATTTTCTCTCCTGTACAGAGGAAAAAATAGACTTGGAGAGGTTCAGAAACTTTCCCCAAGGTAGCTGGGCTCTTAACTTGCAGGGCCAGATGCAAACTCAAGTCTGTTCACCCCAAACCTTCGGCCCTGAACAACCGTAGAAGGGACCCTAAAGAGCTTCAGGATGGAAGCTGGTTGACAGAGAAATCAACCATGTGATTAGAGGGTTGGAACTTTCAACCTCACCCTCTGGCCTCCAGGAAAGGGAGCGGGGAATGGGAATTGAGTTATTCACCAACAGCCAATGATTTAGTCAGTCATGCCTATGTAATGAAACCTCCGTAAAAACCCAAAATGAAGGGGTTTGGAGAGCATCCATTTGGCATACTGCAAAGTCCACAGGGACAGACCTCCTGTGGTCAGGGTCCTTCCAGACCCTCTATACCTCTTCACCTGACTGTTGATATGTCTCCTTTATAACATCCTTTATAATAAAGTGATAATAGTAAGTACAGTGTTTCCCTGGGTTCAGCGAGCCCTTATAGCAAATTATCGAACCTAAGGAGGGGGTCGTGAGAACCCTCAGTGTGTAGCCAGGTCAGACAGAAGTGTGGGTAACCTGGGAACCCACTAGGTACTTGCACTTAGCATCTGAAGCGAGGGAAGTAGTATTGGGGGATGAACTCTCAGCCTGTGGGGTCTGGGCTAACTCCAGGTAATTCATATCAGAATTGAGTTGATGTGTGGCACATCTAGGAGTCGTCCCCAGAGAACCAGAGAATTGCTTGGTGTGGAAAACCCACACAGTTGGCTGGCATGAGAAATAGTGTTGGGTGAAAAACAGATCACAGTCGCAGTACTATTGATGGGCCCTCAGATTGAGTTTCCGCTTTCTGCCACTATGGTCCGTGCTGCAAGAGATGCTGATTTTTAAAAAATCCTTCAGAAGAAACAACATAATGAAGATCCACTGGGCTCGAACAGAAAGCTCCCACTGTGTCAATAAGCCTCTTCCAGAAACAGTTGTAGCCAGCCCTGAGTATTGCCAGGCTCCTGAGGGAGGAATTAAACTTTTAGAAATGAGAGTATGTCTCCAAGTGGAAATCTTGTCCTGATACATTCAGCGGGATGCTTTCCAGCTTTCTGCTGTGCCTTAGAGCTTTTCCCTGAGCATCCAGTCTGCCCCACCCACACCTCTTGCTAAGTCCTCCATCACCCAGGCATTAGGCTGGGGTACCCACCACTCCCTCCAGGCAGGCTTTTCTGCCACATGTAGGGCAAAAGGTGTCTTTGAAACAGGGCAGAAGGATTTCTGCTCAGAAAAGACAGTGTCATTGATCCCAGAGATGGAAGGAATATACACAGATCCCTTGTTCCTAATCTTTTGGGGGGTCATTGACCCCTTAAAGCTATAATCTTCCCCCAGAAAATCATATCTGTTTTTCTGTATGAATTTTGCATAAATTCAGGGTATGCACAGACTTCCTTAAGATGCTATCCATAGCACACAAGCCTTAGGTCAGCAACCCCGCTTCAGGTGCATGGCAATCACATTCCTTACTGAGGCTTACCCGCCCTTTGTCATTCATTTAAGACAACGCATATTTCTCTGTCATTCATTAACACTTCCCTTCCTTGCATCATTGACCTTGTGCCTGCTATTCCAAAGGTATTCTTCAGGCTGGTTGTCACGTGCCTTGTTCTTCCTTCCTCCGGCTCTCCTGTTTGGGCAGATAAACTGACTTCACAGCCTTCGGACACCTCTCACTGGGCACAGACCACCATCATCAATCCCACTGACCAACAACTTTCTTCCTGCTGCTTCTCTCACCCTGACCTGTTTTCTTAGCCTCCTGCTCAAGTCCACATTGGAAAGACCCTTTTCTCTCTAGCCCTTTGCCATCTGAATCAGCCTTCCGGAACATTCCAGAAAGCTGTAAATCGTTTAAGTAAACTAGATTTTCCTCTCTGGCCCTTGCCTGTAAATTTGATGACTTTGTTGTTGCTAAATTTTAACAAAGGAAGTTGGCCAAAAAAACCCACAAAGCTACAAAAATGTCGAGACCAATAGTCAAGGAGGATCTCCAGTGGTATCTGTTTGTGTTGCCCCCTACTGGTTAGAAAATTAGCACTATATTAACCTGACTGCTGTCAGTCCATTCTTAGTCAAAATGCTGTTTTAATTTATCTTGATTTTTAATCTGTCTTAGAAAGTAATGCTGATCTGTCTTATTTACAAAAGCAGAGCACACTGTGGTCTATTTTAATGCCTCATAACGTTCATTAAACATTCTTGCCTGTTGACCCAGAAATTTCCCTTCCAGGAATCTGCCCTGAAGAAACAGTAAGAAATGTAAACAAGAGATTGATTACCTTCAGAAATGGTCATCTTGTTATTGATGGAAGTGAGAAATCAGAACAAAGTTAAACGTCCAACAACAGGTGGCATGACACAGCCGTAGGATGGAATATTGAGTTCAACTTTAAATGATGTTAATGAAGAATTGTTAAGGATATGAAGAAATATTTATAACATGGTAAGCAAGCAGGACACAAAACTGTAAGCACTATATGATCTCAGCTAAATACCGTGTTTCCCCGAAAGTAAGACCTAGCTGGACAATCAGCTCTAATGCGTCTTTTGGAGCAAAAATTAATACAAGACCAGGTCTTATATTACATAAGACCCGGTCGGTCTTATAGTAAAATAAGACCGGGTCTTATATTAATTTTTGCTCCAAAAGGCTCAGTAGAGCTCATTGTTCAGCTAGGTCTTATTTTCAGGAAAACATGGTATGCATAGAAACGAGTCTGGAAGTGATACACCAAAGCTTAGTATGGTGTTCTCTGAGTAGTAGAATTAAGCTATTTTATACATTCATGTTTTCCAGTTTTCCTGTGAGCATGTGTTATTTATAAATAAATAAAAAATCATAATACTTAACTTCTGCATGGTGGAAAGAGCACAGGCTTTAAAATCAAGTGACCTCAATTTCTATTCTGACTCTGTCCTTGGACGAATGACTCAATCTCTCCAGACCTGTTTCCTCAACAGTAAGTGGAGGTAATAATAATACCTTCATCGCAGAATTATTGTGAGACCTGAGTCTGCATAACGACCTTTCTGTTCCATTATTCCCTGCCCCATATAGTTACCTTTTCACAATTTTCCAATCCCTGGAAGCCCAAATCCATTTTTCTTTGTCTTATCACTTCTCCACAATTTATTACCCATTGTTAAAATGGTATGTAGGCTCCCAGGCCCAACCACTTTTGGGGGGTTTTCACTTCTTTTCTGTGAAACCCCTTAAGTGCATACAAAATTAATCTTTTCTCATCTTAATCTGTCTTTGGTCAGTTTAATTCACCTACCTCAGATACTGAATCTAATAGAAAAATTTTTTTCCTCCCCTACAGTACCAACATCTGCTAAACTCTTATTATTGAACAGGAATAATATAGCTTCTAAAACCTGTGCTATATGCTCAGGTGAAGTCCTTCTCATTGTCTTTTTGTCTGCTCAGACCAACCACCACCTTGCATGTATTAAAAATTAAACTAAGGCATATTAAAATTCTTAAGTGTATTTGAGCAAACATGGACTCGAATCAGGCAGATCCCAATCTAGCAGATAGAAAGGAGCTATGAAGAGCTGTACAAAATGAAAAACTTTTATAGGCAGAAGGCAGCAAGAATAAGGAAGTCAAACTAGGTTAAAAAAAAATGGGTCAGTTATTGCAAGGTTACTTTTCTTCAGGGGATAGCAGGGGTCTATCAGGCAGATTACCTAACCAGGGGTGATCACGCGATTCCTGAATGCCTACTTTAAGGTTTCATTTCTGGGAGAGCTAAAATTGTAAGTTTTGGTATGGTGACATGGGGCCTAGCATAAGAAACTCCATTTTGGGCCTGTTGTCTTGTTTTTCACACATGAAAGGGTCCCTAATATTTCAGAGGCAGGGTTCTGGAGCCCTCATAGTCAGCTTCAGACAACTAAGAAATTCTCCAAATAGTTAAGTAGAGGGCCAGTGAGGGGTCAAGACTTAAATTCTTATATACAGTACTTTTTACACAAGGGTGGGGGTATCAGCAATAAACATTTTAGCCAATCTACAAATCTTGAATACCACTCACCAATAGTAATTGTGAGCCCCTTTCTAACATCCATTACACCTATCAACATACTACTATTAATAATTTCACCAGTGAAAACTGATTTCTGACACGTAGTTTGCTAACTGGCAAAACATTTATTGTTTCTCAGAGATTAAAATAGTCAACGCACTTAAAATGACCTCTCCCGGAGTGAGACTTTCCTGGTATAACTGTAGCTGACCACCCTGGGTGAGTGGATGCCAGATTAGAACGGTAGCTGCCATGGGTTGTCACTTCAAATAATATACAGAAATATCACACAGTCTATGGTGAAGTGTTTTAAGGTAAATGATGGACACAGTACTGTAAAGCAACGAAGATAGTCCCTGGCACACGCAAGCACACAACAATGATGTGATTATTAAATCGGGTGCAAAAATTCTAGGTAACTCCACGTTCTGAATTTTGTATCTCCTACATGTTGGGGCAAGAAGACTGGATGGCAAAGGACCTCCAGGCAGAATACTGAGAGAAAAGAGTCAGTGCTGAACCCAAGGTTCCAGGGGCCAGAAAGGTTACCCTCCCCACCCCCACCCTTTCCAGGTCTCACTGCACCTCAGGAATCCAATAAAAAGGCCTCCTTTGGTATTCTGAGAGCTCTCCATTCAGGGTGGTTTTATCAGAGAAATTAAACCAGAAAGTATTTAGCTCAGATAACAGGATTAATTAACATTCTTCTCATTCTGCAAACAACCAGTCTGGGAGGAGTGCCACCTGCTTCTTACTGAGGTAGGTCTGGCCAGTCCTGGAGCTGCTCAAGGCTGGCGTGGGATTTCCTGTAGTGGGTTCTGCTGAATGCTAGGCTTCTCTAGGAATGGTGTGTTATAATAAAACTCCCTTTCATTTTCATGGGACATTTTTTTTTCCATCCTGTCTGCCCACTGTCTTTTAGCTTTGTATTTCCAGATTGGTATTGATAGATGGAAACTGGCCTACATAGCTATTGCAATAATAAGAATAGGAGCTAACATTTATGGAGCCTGCCCTGTGGACCGGGAGGAGGTTAAGCACTTGCCATTCACCAAGTCCAGACAGAGTGAGCCTTCACCTGGGGGTCTCAGCTCTCACCCCCCCACACACCTTGAATCTGTTACATCCTCCAAGAGATCTGCCTCCTACAAGGCATGAGCAATGGCTCTTCCACTGAAGGCCTCATGCACAGGTGGTCATCGAGTCGTGGAGTCACTGCGCATAGTGGTACCTTAAAAATTTTCCATTAGTTGTCTCCTCCCATCACTACCCCTAAATTTCTTTCTTCTTCCAGTTGTCCCTTCCTTTCTCTGTTTTCTCTTCCGTAACCTCAGCCTCTATAATTCTCCTGATTTCCCAGAGCCATTAAGCAGTAGCTGCCACCCTGCAAAGCCCACCAGGCATCTCAACTTCTAAAGTCAGGTTAGTCCCTGGAGCCCAACTACTTAGCCTCAAGTGCGTCCCTTGTGGGAGGGGGTTCTTAGCCCATTCCAGCCACTACATTATTTGATATAAGACTCAGGACATTCTTGAGAGGTAAGAGCTTGAGACTGTTTGCAGCCCCATTTTGCACAGCAAGAAACAGGCTCAGAGGTGAACTCGCTTGTGGTCACTTGGTCGGATTCCGAATGGGAAGTGCCAGAGCTGTGAGTGGTGAATTTGTAACCATATATCTGTTAGGCCTAGATGGTTTCACTTCAATCCTGTGTTCTTCACCCTCCAAAGCGCCCTGATCTGGAATCGTATGATTATCCCAACTATGCCACAGGCTTCACAGCCGTCACCCACCTGAACCAGCCCAAATCCTTCTGCTTCTGCCTCAGAGCCTATGAAAAAGGCTCAGTGTCCTAAGGCTCACAGGCAGATAACCTGACCCAATGGATCACTCTCCGTGTTGCAGGCTCTGTTTATCTCATTGTGGACTCACGTCACAGCCCAAGGGGTTCAGGCTGGCTGAACGACCACCTTGGACCCCAGTGTGAAGGCCAAGATACTTACTCAGCCTGGCATCATATTTCATCCCCACCCACCTCCCTGGGAGAAAATTGGGATTGAGGTGAATGACATTTGTTTATGGGCTAACATTTCAAGTGGAGTTGGATGGAAACTTAATAGAATTAATTAATTCTCTCCATTCCAAAAGGGAAGCGAAAGGGAGATAAAGGAAAACTCTCCACCACAGTTAGCTCTGAGATGACCCCAAAGATACTGCCCGGGTTCCTTTCACTGCCCTGATTTTCTCGGGTGCAGGTTCAGCTCTGTTCAGAACCATAAGGAAAAGCAGCCGTAGGAAATCAGCTCTGTGGTTTTGTGTTGTCAATAGTCAGCCTCAGGTACCACAAGGGACAAGGCCAGGTCCCATCCCTGCTCTCTTCTTCATTTAGAGCAGGGACACAAATTCCAATGCTACATTGAGAAGTAGCTGGGTAGTGCTTAAAAGCGAAGACTGTGGAGCCAGAGCGCCTGGGTGTGAGTCCCAGCCCTTCTACGATTATCAGTGTGGACCTTAATTCCCTCATCTGTAAAGTGGGACAGTAACAGTACCTCTTCCAAAGGAGATGGCAGTGATGAAAGGTAAAGCACTTAGAATGGTGTCGACATATAGTGCTATGTATGTGCACTTTGTATCATTGTTACTATTTGCTGCTGGCTAGTAAGAAAAATGAACCTGGCTGTAGGTGTCTGGGTAATAGGGAGAAGGGCACTGTGTCAGTTCAGATGCACATGCTCTATCTGAACTTGGTTGGCAGCCTGGGCCCGTGGGCATACAGACCCATGGGTCCAAAAATTTTTCAGGTTTCCCTAAGAAGCCAAAAATCCATCTTCTAATTTGTAAATGCTGACAACAAATTAAAATAAAAACCATTATTAAACATTGAGCAAAACAAAACAAAAGTTAGTGGTCCTGATCCAGCTGGGAGCTTCCAGACTGCAGCGTCTACTCAGTTACTCCTGCCTGTCACCACAGGACGGATGAGATCAAAGCTATGCAGCTGCCACAAAATACAGAGGTGGCTGAATTGTTTTTATTGCATCCAAAGTAGGACTTGATAATCAAAAGGGAAGAGAGGGGACACAGTGGGCAGCTGAGATTCCGATGGGGAGGAGGAGGTTGGCAGTGCCCAGCCTGGGGGGCACTCCTCAGGGAAAGGGCATCCCCCAGCCTAGGAAAGCTTCCTGTGGGGGCAGGGTACAGGCAAAATCTGAATTGTGGATGGCTAATTTAAATGATACACTAAATCTTCAAATCATGACAGCACCTTTACTTTCCAGTAACCTTCTTAACATAGTTTAACTAAGAACTCAGGAATCAAGCTGTCTGGATTACATCCTGGCTCCACCCCTTACAAGCTATGTGACTTTGAATATATAACTTAAGCTCTCTGTGCCTTATTTTTTATTTGTAAAAATTGATAGTGCCTATCTCCTAGCTGTCATAAAAAAAGGAATAAAGAGAGACATGTGAAAGGCTAGCATAGTGCCCAGCACAAAGTAATTACTCAATAAATTTTATTATGAATATTAGTAATAATCATTTAAATAAACGTCAGCTGTTATTGCTCAACAAAGCAACAGAAATTTGTAAAGCACTTCACATGTGGAAGTTTCAAAACCAGATTCCATGGGAAATTTTAAGATGTTGAGGCGAGGCCTCGTGTTTTATTCACTACTGAATCCCCAACACGGAGCACAGAGCCAAATATGAGGTAGGAGGCCCAAGAATGTTCATTGAGTAAAGGGTTCCGGTCCTCAGAGAATCTCGAATGAGGGGTGGTAGGTGGAGGACAAGACCTAAATATGTAAAAAAAAATTAACAACCAAAAACTTACACTGTTCAAGTCATCAAAAGAAGAGCCATCCGAGGCAGAAGAGCGTGGCTCTGTGAACAAATCACATCCACAGTCATGGCTGGAAGAGTTCAGCTTTAGAAGAAATTATCTCAGATTCCAGCAGTCAAGGGCAAGTCTCATGGAAATAGAGGTGTGGCTTGGATGTGAAGCAAAAAGGCATTCCAAGAGGGCTGAGTAAATAAAGAGAGGGTGACAAAATACTAGGTGTGTTTCAGGGACAGTGAGCAAAGGAACTCAAACAAGACAGAGTGTTCAGAACAGCTAGCAGGTGAAGAAAATCTGGAAAGCTCGGTTGATACTTGATTGCAAAAGGCCTTCATTGCCAGGCTAGGGTAGAGATGACTAGATGTCTCCCCTTCTTTTTTAACAAAACATTTAACTTATTTGCCCAGAATGGACTATGCTTCTCAGCCACGTTGGTAGTTGGGTGTAGCCATGTGATTAAGTTCTGCTTTAGGTAAGACCAGTGGGACTAAAGAGAAAGTCTTATGTGCAAATTCAAGATTATATATATATATATATATACACATATATATATACATATATGTATATATATATATGCACACATATATATACACACACTCGAGTAGTTAGGGGAATATAATAATGATATATTTCCATTATTTATATACATATTTATATATTTTAAAATATTGTACTAAGTGCTAAGGATACAGGGGTGGACAAAACCATTGAGGATGGAGTTACCTATCTAGTGAGTGAGAAAGACCCTAAGTAAAGGATGAAATGAGATCATTTTTGCAGTGATAATTGTTATGTGGCCTAGAAATTGTGGTACGTAGTGTTAAGTGCCAGTGACATGCAAGAGGTTTTATGTGGGAAGTAGATGACTACATTCAGTTGTTTGTAACAGCTATATATTGATAGCTTATCTTAGAGAAATACTTGCTTTGCTATTGATGATAATGACATTTATTCATTCAACAAATATTCCCTGAGCACCTATGAGGTACTATATTAGGCTCTGAGGGAATACGACAAAAAAATTGCTGACCTGCTGGAGCTGGCATTAGACATTTTCTTTTATAATAAATGTAGTTTGCCTTTCTAAGTAAATTTAAGTTTAAAAAACAGAATCCATCTTATTCAGTAAACAATACCTGGTTGGTGGGCTGACACGGCTAAAATGGTGAAGGTGGTACGAAATGAGCCATGTCTGGGATGCCCTGGGCCAGAGGCAGCTCCTTTCACACGCACAGAAAGGTGTTTCCAGACTGGTACACTCAACAAGAACCACTCAGTCACATCCACAGCCCCCACTACCTGTCTTGCTCTGTTTATGTCTTTGACCTTGTTTTGGGATGTATGCAAGATTAAATCAAAAGTATTTTCACTGAGATTATAAGAAAACCCACCAATTGGATTAACTTTGGCAAAGCTTTGTAAAACAAGAATACTTTGAATAAGAAAATATTTATAAAGAAAAGTGGCTTTCACTTTTATTATCTAGTTGGCTAACCACAAGTTGCACTTTGGAGAACCTGTTTTTCTGAATCTATTAATATCCTGCAGTTACCCTGTCGAAACTCCCACTTAAGTAGACCATGCTGTATCTGCGTCTAAATCAATGCCGTGTATTTGGGAGTAATACCTCCTTCAAGCAGATCAACAGAGCCTCGCCTGCCCAAGTTACATGAAGAAATACACACATTACAGCATGTTGCTGTCCTCCCCTGAGCCTTCTACACACCACATCGGTTCCTGTACTAAATAATTCAACTTTGCCCCATAGGGAAATAGGAGTTAATGAACTGTACAGTAACTTTTATTTCCACAAACTTTACTCATTTCATATCACACCCCTCCCACCCTTCCCATGGTCTGCTATCCAAGCAGACAATATTTAGAGAAAGATCTCCACTCAAAGTGTACATGGTGACTGAAACGAAAACTTAGATGGCAAATGATCAAATGAGATAGTACTGAGTCTTGCAAAACCAACACCCTAACACAGATAATTAGTGAGCGAGTTGTTTTGCACTCAGGGCTCAGTGGAAATCAGGGCATCCCCACTTCAACCAGTAGTACTAGATAAAGCTCATGTATTCATGTATTCATTTCACTCACCCAGTAAAGGTGTCTTTAGCTTTTTCTTCTTTGTTAGGGAATGGGTTAGACACTGGAATACAAAGGTGATCAAAAAGGAGCTTACAGTCTAGTGTGTGAGAAATATAGTGATCAAAATGTCAGACAAATACAAAATTCCAGACTGAGGAGTGTTCTATGGGGAAAGTAAGTATAAAACAAACAAAGGCTCTGACCTAAGCTGAGGAGTCAGATGAAGTGAGAGCAGAAGGATAATAAGTGGTTAACCAGGCAAAGAGGAACAGAAAAGTGTTCCAAGCAGAAGGAAACAGAGTAAAACACTGCAGGTGGCCTAGAAGAGCTAAAGGCTGGAGTTACAAGATAGAACAGAGTAAGATACAAAAGACGCAAGGGCCAGATCGTGCAGAATTTTGGAGGCCATAGCAAGGAGCTTGTTTGAACTTCATTCTGAGAATAATGGAAAGCCACTGAAGACCTTTAAGTCAGCTAATTGTCCCTCAATGTCTATTTTCTCCTTTGTCTCTGGACGTGGATCATCTGGGATAATGACTACATTTCCCAGCATCTTTTGCAACTAGGTAAGTCCATGTGACTAAATTATGGCCAATGGGCATGCAAGCAGAATTGTCAAATGGAAGGGCCTTTTAAGATCCTCTTTTAAGAAGCAAACACGTGTTCTTTGCCCTTTTCTTTGTCCCTTACTCCATCCTTGATAATAAATCTGTTTTTCCTGAAGGAATTCAGAGTCAATTTCTATTGTCCATAACCCAAGAACCTGGATCAGTTAAAGCTTTTTCAGTTACCAATGTTAGAAAAACCAAACTAAATATGCTTAAGCAATAAGGGGAATTTAGTGCCTTCGATGAGGGATCTGCAAACTCTAGCTCTTGAGTCAAATCCTGCCCACCACCTGCCTGTGTAAATAGTTTTGTTAGAACACAGCTGTGCCCATTGGTTTATGTGTCATCTATGGCTTTGTATCTTTGCAATAGCAAAGATGAGTAGCTGTGACAAACAATATGACCTAAAAAGCCTAACACCTTTACTATCTGGCCCGTTACAGAAAAAGTTTGCCGATTCCTGACTTAAATAAAAGTCAGGCGCAGCTTGATCCAGGGGCTCAAATGACATTTCCAAAACCCAGGCCTTCCACCTCTCGGCTTCCGTCTGCTTTCCTCCATGTGTTAGATTGATTCTAGGAGTGGCTCTTCCCTGTGGTGGCAGCCCAAGCAGGGACCGTAGCTTCATCTTCTCCACAGGCAAATAAAATCTCGGCTCCAACACTCATTGGCCCAAACCAGCCTTTTGCTGTGGTCAGAGGGACGGAACTTACCGATTGGTTTCCATCAATCAAGACTTAAGCCCTGGAGCTGAAAAGGGGGCTAAACTAGGATTCTGGGAGGAAAAGTCCTGATTCGCTACATTTGCTGAATTATCTAGTGTAAATACTGCTACCATGGCTAATTTCAAGCCATCAACATGTTACTGAACACAGTTGCACACCATTATATAGCAAATATTTTCACCATCGATAAAACTGACATAAATATTCTCAAGGATATACATAATTACAAAATGTAGCAAAATAATTAGAAAATGATGAACTTAGAGCATTTATTACTTTTCCTCAGTGTGTTATTGAATTGTGCATTTATATCATTTAATTTTTAATAATGACCATGTTTCACAACTGGCTTATACTGAATGGCTGTCACTCACCAGCTCCGGCACAGCACTGGGTTAAACTTGCCCAAACCATTATGGGGACTTCTTTTACCCGAATAAAAATAAATAGACTTTAGGTGGTAAGCAGGCAAAACAAACAAACAAAACCCCACACAAATAACCACTATGAAATACTAACTGATAAACCAGGTAAGATGGGAAAAAGCTGTGATTTAATGGGAATAAAATATTTATACCCATGGGTGAATCCACCAGTGGTGCTACACAGGAGTCTGGACCTGAGATGTAGAGATCTGTGTGCTTATACAGGCTGCCATCATGACCATGAAGCTTCGGTCTATGCTGACTTCAGGTGGACCCCCAAAACAGGAAAGGTGACCTATTACCTCATACTGACAGATGATCCACATAGCTCCTCAGAAAGAAATCAAGCCACTTAGGAGAGCCAGACTCCAAGCAAATTTAAAAGCACAATCCCATGGAAATGCAGATAGTACTAAAAATCTGTTCCTACAGAACGTAATTCATTGATAGCACAATGGTCTCTGGGAGCATTATTAATCAGAACATTAATAAGTGTCTTAGATCTAGGTAGAGTTTGAGCTCTCAAAGGACGGGCTTATGCACCCTCTGATTTTGGCCTCGTGCTCACTCGGGAGTAGACACGATCTCTACTTTACAAATGAGAAAATAGAAATGTGAAACCTTTATAGCTGGTAATTGATTGAACTGTGCCTGTAATTCTAGTCTTTTGATTCCAAACTCTTTCTACTCTAGAAACGATGATCCCACAAATAACATGCTTTTGTCTTGGGATGTCTCCACACACCCGGCCGATCAAAGCTAAAGAATTAAGTCAGCACAAGAAAAGACACCAACATAAATAAAGGCTTCTATTTAGGTATTCGTTTTCGCAGGCGACTGAGTCCATTAACATATTTTGCATTAATTAGATATATTAGTGCACAAACTGGTGGCGGTAAATTTGGCTCCGTCATTTGACTTACAAATCGGTCGATTTCAACACTCTTAGCGATGGATAATATAGTGTGGTTCAGAGTTCAGGTTCTAGAGACAGGCTGCCTGGATTTGCACCCCAGTTCTACCATTGTTAGCTGGGGAATGTTGGGCAAGTTGCTTAAGCTCTCTGTGGCTTAGTTTCCTCATCTGTAAAATGAGGATAATAATGGTGCTTAACTCACACGGTTGTTTGACAATTAAGTGAAATTATATATGACAAATGCTCAGAAGAGTGCCTGGCATGTCACCAGCGCTTGATAGATATCAGGGGTTAGTACTTTAATCATACCCAGCACTGTGGTCTTGGTCACTATTACCTATGGCCCAGCCAAAATTTTACTTTGCACAAATATTACCTTCAAAAGCCAAACTTTAAATGGAAACGCTGCATTTGGGATTTGTGTATTCCTGCTGCGGTCTTTAGTAGCACAACCACCACACATTCGTATCCACATGTATGGTTTTATATTGGCCAAAGCCTTCCTGAAAATATTCTCTCCGTTACTCCTCCAATAACAAGAGGGCTGGAATCATTTTCACACTAGACAGATAAGGAACTTGAGACTCAGAAAGGTTGGCACGGGAGCCACGATCCCGTCAGGCCTTCTGACCCACCAGTTACCTCAGGAAGCTGCACTTTGTTAGCCCTGTGACTCCCGAATCACAAGGCTGTCCTTTGTTCATGAAAGCTTCCCTGAGGCTCCAAGTTCCCTGGTCAGATATCATGGAGTTGCCTGATGTTTCTCTGGAATCAGCACCCTTCCTTTAATCGGGGAATGCACTCCTCTCCCATTCTCAGCCATGCAGATTGGTGAGACCAACTCACACCCAGCTCCATGTAGGATCCTCACTGTCTAACTCAGTTAGCCTGCCTTAGACTCTGGGCCACGTGCCTGGGTAAAGCATTGTCAGGTGACCCTATTGGGGCCAATGAGAGGCTGTGAATCCCAGGTCTTCATCAGGAAACATTAGAAGAGATTCCCTCCCATCTTCCTGTGTCCAGTGTGGGATGAGGGCTACAACTGCTTTAGTAATTTTGCTCTCATGACAGGGGAGTGAGGTGCTACGAGGGAATGGAGGTGTACCGTGCATATAAGCAAAAGATGAAGTAAACAGGAATGAAGGCAGAATGAAGGTATGGAGAAAATCCCAGTCATTTGAGCTGCTGGAAAAAGCCTCACCTAAGGCCAACATTTGCTCTAGACTTTTCAATTATGAGAGTCAAAACCTTCCTTTCATCATTGAGGCCTCCAAATTCGGTTTTCAGTCACTTGCAAACAAGACTTCTATCTGATAAAATGAGTCTTCCAATATGACCTACACAGAACCTTCAAAAAAAAAAGGAAGAATTTAGGCTGGACTAGCTCTACGTGCTTGACATGGGATATATACTCTTCACAGTGCTTGCTTCTAGTTCTAAATTTCCTTTATTCCCTTTATTTCATACAGTACATATTCAAGAGTTAATAACCCATTTTATTTCCCATCAAGAGAAAAAAAAATGTGGTGGGTATTAAGTGCCTCTATTATTAAAAAAAAAAAAATCATTGGTATGTGATTTGGACAATGAGGGACTTTCTAGTGAAAACTAGGGGAAAGTTAAGGAAACTAGCTCTCCTGGGACCCAACTCCCATGCACACCTTCCTTTGTTATATTTGAGTCTCTGACATTTGCCACCAAATTTACACCTTCTTTTCCGCTTTTTCTACCCATCTCCCTTCCCTTCCACCTATCCTCTGACCCACCCCCTCTTAACTCCTGCTCACTCTTCCAGATATCCAGAACACTTCCGTGGCTATACTCACAGCTCCCTGCCACGACACCACTTAAACCACTCCCCCCTGAAATTCTGTCCTCATGCAGGCTGATGCACTCCAAAAAGTCCACCCTCAGCGTACATACTGATTCGTAGCTGACAGCAGCTCCACACATCCGCTATCCATCCTTTTCAGGAGAGCTGAAAATGATCCCAAACAAACACCAATTGGCCGAGTTTCATGGATTCATCAAATCTCAGGATCAGAAGGAAATTAGTTAGCTAATTCAATGATCTAACGGGCGTGTATTGATCGGCCATGTGAAGTGTTAGCAGCAGTGTGACATAAATAGTATCAAATAATTTACTAAATCATTGAACTTAAAAAAGTAAAACAAGGATTGATAGATAGAACTATATGAAAATCAGGGGCTTCTGCTTATCAGAAAATATCTGTAACAGCTAAAGTTCTCATATCCACCCTATATAAAGAACTTCCACAAATCAACAAGAACACTTGGTACTTGAACAGGCACCTCACAGAAGAGAATATTCAAATGGCTAATAAGCATATGAAGAAGTGCACAAACTCATTACTCCCCTGGAACATGCCAGTGAAAACCACCAGAAACCAGAATGAAAAAAAACTGGAACTCTCATAACACAGCTCGTGAGAATACAAATAGGTATAACCATTTTGGAAAGACACTTAGTGTCTACTAAGCAGTTTAGTATTTACTAAAGCCAAACGTGCAAAACCTATGAATCAACCATTTCATTCCTGGGTATATCACGCACGGAACTAATCAAATAACTCTGACTACAGACCCAGCTTATGGGCAGTTACATTCTAAAGTCTGTAAGAGAGGTAAAAAAATCCCCCCAAAAGGCAAAATTACTCTTGAACTTTTCTTAAATTGCCTATAACATACCACATCTACCATTTAATATGTACTAAACAGTTTACATAAAAAAGTTCATTTAAACCTCACAACTCTATGAGACGGATTCTATCATCCCAATTTTACAGATGGCCTCAGAGCAGTAGGAAAACTTGCCCAAGGTCACACAGCCACATTGGGAGAGGCCTAGGGTTCAAATCTGATCCCAGTCAGTCCACACACTCTTACCCATGTTCTATTGCCTTTCCAGCTGGTTGCCTTCATGAAGATTGGCAAACCCTGTAAAGGAGCAGAAGAGAAAAGGGAGTTTGAAGCTTCTCTGTGCCCAAACTTCCCTTGCCCCTATTTCATCCATCAACCCAGATGCTAGCCTGCTTCAGACAAGTGTTGCTTTGGGTTCTCCTCCCTCCAGTTTCCCATTCAGAGCCTTAGCCTAGACTGCAAACTACAGCCCAAGGGCCAAATCCAGCTCATCACATTTTTTAAATAAAGTTTTATTGGAACATAACTAGACCCATTAGTCTATGTATAGTCTATGGCTGCTTTTGCCCTACAGTGGCAGAGTTGACTAGCTTCAAAACAGACCACATGGTCCTCAGTACCTAAAATATTTACTATCTTGCTTTGCACAGAAAAATTTTGTCAACTCCTGGCTTAGCCTGATAAACTTTCCCTGCAATCAAATCCATTTAAGGATCAGGAGGAGGTTGATTTCATCAGGTCCTGGTCCTAAACAAAAAGTCTCCTCGTCATCTACACCCATCCCAAAAGAGAAACATCTGGATTCTTTCTGCTCCTACCAGACCCACCCCTTTCCTCTGGGAGCTAATCCTGGAAGGACTTGTTTGGGGCAAGGTGACTACAGACATCTGTGTGGACTGTATTTATGTCTTAATCACTCCACAGCACGACTCTGATTTTGGATATCCTTTACAACATCATATCAAATTTGTTGCAAGCCCTATTTGATCCCGACACCAAACTCGGCTCATGCATATTCCATCTTCATAACTACTTGCTCGTGGAATATGGCCAATTGCTCACAATTTACACAAAATCAAAGGGAAGACTGGTCAGAAGAGCTGGGCTATTAGTTCATACCCCACATTAATTCTTAATGTGTAACTGATGAGAGGAAACTACTAACAAAGCTAATCGCCTAAAAAGAAATTAAGATTTCCTAAATTAAATATCAAGAGAGAATCATTAGTAAGTTTACGAATTGTGTAGTAATTTAAATTTTCTAAAGCCAAAGCTATCAGCTTAAATGAAATCATTTCTGTCTTGACGAAAGTCTTCAGTAAAATAGCACTGAGGTTTCCTAAATACATGTGAACTTTACAAATTTGAATTTTAGACCAGTAAAGGAGGCAAACATACTTTCCCCTCCTAATAGTTCAAGTGAAAGCATAAGCATTTAATAAAATTAGCTATAGTTTTCTAAACTTTTAAATTGGACTCGGCTCTGTTTTTTTACGTGCATTACCTCATTTAATCTTTCCAACAGCCATGTAAATAAGTACTATTATTCTCCCCATTTTACAATGGAGGAAACTAATAAGAAAAGTGATTAAGTAACTTGCAAAAGTTCTCATCACCATGTAGATAGACCTAACAGTCACTTCTCTGTGCCCTGTAGAGCCTATACACATCTTATAGGAAGTTGCCAACGCCCATTTTCTACTAAGAGAAATCCCATTTAGGTTTTGTGAGAGGTTAGGCTATTATTTATTCAAAATCATAGACACTATTCCTATCAAACACCAGGCACTGCTCTGTTTTGTAGGCATGACATCCCTTGGTCTTCACAACAACCCCACCAGTCCTATCATTATCTTCGCTTTTCAGACGAGTATTCCTGGACTCAGACAAGTTGAGCAACTTGCCCACCTGTCACCAAGTTACTAAATAAAAGAGCGGTAGGTACTCAGTAGAAGAATGGACAACTGCAAAGTTCTTTGATGCCCTTCAGGGAAGCCCCTTCTTGATACATCAAATGAATCAAGTTGGAGATGTCGGGCTATGATGCGTTTGATTGGGAAAGTTTGTGCGCTGGTGCTGGGGCAGAGTCGAATGGCTCTGCTTACTCAGAAGAGTAAGGAATTTCAAGTCCCCAAGGGGCAGAGAGGAGAACAACATTGGAGGCTGGTATGGGGCAAAGGACACCCAAGGAAATCCTTAAAGCCCAGCCAAACAGGGATTTTGGAGGGAAGAAATCCTAAGGGAGATGTTAAAAGTTGTTTGCGGTTGTGTCCGACGCGTGTAAGCACTGCAATATACACCCCTGCATCTCTCCCTCAACCCTCACCAGAATATTGTCGGTAAAGTCCATCTTGCTCACTGATGTGTGAGGAGATTCTTTTAGGGTAACTCAGTGAGGCACCAAGATGTGGATTGTTGCAGGGCAAAAACAGGGACTGTTTGTGTGGACACAGGAGCCCACGCCCATGGGGCCAGCTGCCATCCATCCAAGTTACATAAATCATTTACAGGCAGCTTTTTCAGTTCCTTCTTGCCAACCACATGATTCAACAGAATTAAGTACTCTTTAGTACCAGGTACTAAACTGGGAGAAAAAAAAGGCTCATTACAGGGTATTTGAGACTAAACTTCTATTCACTCCTATGAAACAGACACTTTGCCCATATTAACTCATTTACCTTTCACAACAGCCCTATAAAGTAGGTGCTGTTATGATCATTTTACAGAAGAGAAACTGAGGCATAGAAAAGTTAAGCAGTTGGATCACACGGTTGCTAGCAAGAAGCATAGCTGGGACTTCAACTCAGGCAGTCTAGCTTCAGAGCCCAAGATCGAAAGCACGACAGGCACCCCTCATTTTATTGTGCTTGGCTTCATTGTGCTTCACAGATGTTGTGTGTTTACACATTGAAGGCAAGCCCCTCCACCACCAACAAATTACGACTCGCTTTACTGCATTACTCACTTTACTGGAATACTCGCTTTACTGCGGTGGTCTGGAACCAAACCCGCAATACCTCTGAGGTATGCCTGCTCATTAAACCACCCACCGTACGTTGCCTGGAACAGAGTGCACTGAGGAAAATTCAGTTATGATGGTAACTGCAGGGCCGTCTAACCGCCAATCTCCAGTTCCTGAGTTGACAGTGTCCATACTCTAGCTCCTACTCTTCCTCTTGGTAGATTTAATTGGCTATGCAGGTAAGGCAGTGATGCGTGGCTGCCGCTAGGCTCCTATTTTGAGGTGTGTGGCTTTTTCATACAGGAAAAGACACTGGCGATGAGATAGGACTTGAGCCAGATGTCTGGTCCCCAGGCCCCTGCCTGCTCTGAGCACAGCCTTCTCTGTCTGATTGCATCTAAAGGGCAGGCTTGTCTGTCATTGGCTCACCTGCTGCTTCAAAAAGAGACAGCATTTGGCAACACAACAAAGCAAAGCTTGTCTCTGACCAAAACACGGGGACCAGGGAAAAACTATCTTTGATGTATGAAGCATTTCTAAAAACTGAAACACACTTAACTCTTTGAACCTTGGACATTGATGTGGCTTAAAACTTCTTTTGCAAAGGGGGTGAAAAACATAACACTATTAAGAGTTGGAAATCCCCAATAACATGGTTAACACCTGCTTTTTGCTTTTTCTTGCCCCAACCAAATTTAATCATCACAAACGGAACTCCAACTACATTTCTCACCCAGGGTGCAGTCGGGGTCCATGGCTTCTTTCCATGAGACAGCAAGAAGACGGAGAACTAACAACCTGGTGTAGTTGGGTGGGAGGAGGAGCGTTCTCCTAGTAGAGGACCATTAACTTTTAGAGTCATTTTCACAATAACATTAAGCCATTTACTTTGCAATTATGCAGGGAATAAACATCGATAGGGTGTTCTGCGAGCACAGCTGCACGCCAACATCTGGTGTTACCTCTGGAATCCTAGAGGACACATCTGCCAGCAGAGCAGCTCCCCTAGAGCCCCACGCCGGGCCCTCAGAAACTGGAATGGAAAGGCAGCGGCGGCGTCAGCCAGCAAAGTCAGAAAGATGCAGGTTGCCAAAACCAGGTGACAAATTGTAGACTACTCTCTCTTAAGTACACAGACTTAGGGTCTGTGCTGCTGGCCACATAAATATTAGGTTGGTGTGAAAGTAACTGCGGTTTAAAAGGTTAAAAATAATTGCAAAACCACAGTTACTTTTGCACCAACCTAATAAATGACTAACCCAGTAAAAATAAACACCAAAAGCTACTGAGCGTCTAGAGTGGGCCAGGAGATGTCTGGGGCACCCTGTGTGTGATGCTTCATACCAATGAGGTGGGTACTAGTCTTATTCCTGTTTTTCCGGTGAAGAAACTGAAGCACAGAAGGGATGAATTAGATACTCAAGCCCACGTATCTAGCTAATGGCCGAACCAGGACTCGAACATCGGTTTATTCTGACAGTGGACCCCATGCTTTTAATCTTCACCCTATACTGCCTCCCAAGTGGGTCACAATACAGAGCTGTGTCAGCAGATTACGCAGCACTCCAGCTGCCTCAGACCTTAGCAGTCATATTTCCACACACCTGCTCCATGACACCCAGTGAACTGAGATGTAGGGAACACATCAATGGCAGAATCAGCAGATGGAGGTGGTCCTCTCCACCTTCAGGCAGAGTACACACCTCCACCTTCTATTCTTCACTTGTACTTTCTCCTATTTTCCTATCTGTCCTTTTCTTTGCCCAAAGTCATGATAAGGGACAGCCAGATGATTTACTACGAGAGGCAAAACAAACAATTTAACCCATCTCCTCTTTGTCTTCCCCTCTCTGACTCATTTTCTAGATCTCTCTATATCTGCAGGCAATATAGTTACATGCTTTCTCCAAAATGGTATTCAGTGCAGTCTCCTGCCCACCCTGTTTCCATTCCCAAGCTCTACGTGTTAGTGTTTTCTTGTTATTCCTTCCAAATTTCCTTTATGCATATGGAAGACACTACAAAATGATGTTATCACCTGCCTCCCCATTCCTGCTCATTTTCTTGGAGTTCTCTCCACGTGAGTGTTCTGAGAGAGCACTTTCATTCTTCTTTAAAGCTGCACAGTAGTCCATTTGTAATAGATGTACTATTTTCACTTAACTTTCCCCTTGTGAACAAACATTCAGATGATCTCCAACCTTTTGCTATTTATAACTCAATACTTTTACCCCTTGTGTCTATATTTCAATTGGTTAGAACTCAGTGATGAGAGTGGTTGATGGGCATCCCCAAATCTCAACACTACCCACCACTACCCTCTATCCGAGCAAAGAAGAAAAACTTGCTTAGCACAGCCCCACTGCACCAATAGCTTACTGTGCCAGGAGAACTGCCATGTTCATCTGTTCCCAAAGATTCCATGTCTCTTCAGTCCATTAAAAAAAAAAAAGTGACATCTTGAGCTAGGTAATATGTACATAGAGCATTTTTTAAACTATGATTTCAAGGGGCTCATTAAGATGACACACAATTGAAGTCAGCCTAATGTACCAACTCAAGAGGAGGCCAAGCAGGCAGGCCTCTGCCTCTGTCTGAGCCATCAGGGGCCAAGCAGCAAGTCCTTTCCACGAGGGCATCTGTTTCCCCAGCACTCCTGCATTCAAGCCAGACATGCCTGCCTGCAGTTGTGAAAACATCACATTGGTGTTAGATTGGTCACCACGAAATGGTATATGCCGGGGTTGCCAAAAAAACATGACTTGTATTGACACATATAAGACATGACACATGACTTGTATTCATCTTTTGTTATTGGTATATATTATTATAATTTTATTACAGTTTTTTCCTTTCATAAAATGTGTATACATTTTTTTGGGGGGGCACCCTCTGTCTTTCTTCTCTTATCCCTGTAAGGTTTTTACTAACAACAGCTATGCCAAGCAGCCACCCCTTTGGATAGGACTAGCACTAAAAAATGTGAATTAGGACATGTGGATGCCCTTTGACTTCTCTGAACTCAGTCACTGCATTCTCAAGCTATTTCCTCCCTCCTTTCACCCTGTAGTTGATGCGGTGAGTGCCCTGCCCACATTCTCTTGGGTGGCACCATTTTAGGGCACACTGAGCTGGCTTTCAATGACCTGCCTCTGCATTTCTTTGCCTCATGATTTCTCTGGATACCAGTGTCCACTTTGCACAAGGCAGGCTGGAAGGACCCAGTAGCTAATACCACTACCATGCCACCTCAGCAACCTTCAACCAACGGCTGACCAAAGTTGGTATAAATAAATAACCCAGCTCCCCAGCCACCCAACTGAGAAAACTCTCAGGACTGCATTCTATGTCGTTTTCAGTGTTTCCAGCAGGAGTAAGCCCATTGTAGTTAATCTGCTTGATAACGTGCCATTTACTGGCCTTCGCTTGCCTACCTCACTTCCTCTAGAAGTACAATTTGTAAACTGCAGCTGTACATGCTCATTTTATTCTTATAATCACTGCCAACTTGCAGGTGAAGAAGGTGAGGTTCAGAGAGATTAAACGACTTATCCAAAGTCACAGACATGAGCTGAACTGTGGTACAAAAGCAAACCATGTCCAGTGCCCTTTCCACTACATTCTATAATGTTTGGACACTGATGATGAAACAGTGTTTAGCAATTTCTTGGCTATGAAGCTTATTTTGGTGAAAATGGGTCAGAGAAGAGTTTATAGAAATTTCTTGGAATTTTGGGCCGTTCCAAGAAACTCACCAAAACATCTCCCATTCATTCCCCCCTTGAGCCGTACTCGACACTTGCTGTCGCAGGGGCTGCTTTGATGGGACATGTCCACCATACTATCTGTACCCATTGGGCAACGCTCAACACTACCACCTGTAGCTGTCAGCTATTGCAACAGCGCTGCTGCAAAATCAAAACCTGTGACTTACCAAAATATGAATTTTTTTGTGTTGCTCACAGGTTTGCAGATTGGCTAGAGAGACTCTACTTCAGTTTGGGTTGGGCTCTGTTCCATGTGACTAATTCTGGGGCCCAGAGACAAGGGGAGGTGGCTATCCCAGTTGTGCTCTTCTCGTGATGGTTACAGGAGCGCAAGGGAAGCCAAACAGTGCAAACATTACTTAAAGCCTCAGCTAGCGTCAAATCCACTCACATTCCTTTGACCTAAGCAAGTCAATGGGCAAGACTAAGGTCAGGGGGGCAAGAAGTATACTATGTCCTAAGGTGGAGGTGAGGTGAGTAAAGACTTGCTGACTAATACTCCAAATCTATCCCATCAGCTAAAAATGTGATTCCCAGACAGGAAGGACAAACCCATCTTTCCAAAGTCCTCTAAAGCTGAAAAGGATCCTGTCCTATTAATCAAGCCAGTCCTGTAAGCTGCCGAAAGGACCTTTCCTGAAAGACCCCAGGGAATGTGACATGGCGGTTCCCCAAGATGAAAATCGTCTCCTTGAGGCTGGGATATTTAAAAGTTCAACCACTTCACTCCTAATGATCTACCCTAAATCAAGCTTTCAAGCCCTCCCTCATAGAGGATGGGACCTGCAGACAGAACAGGGACAGATGTGGGTTTATTAAGTTCCCTCCTAAATAATCAACTCTTGCAATGGAAGGGAAGTCTTGGCCAAGATGCAGAACGGTGCAGTAACTAGTAACTCCTGAGTTTGACAGCATATAAGTTATGATCAAAAGATACAGTGAATGTTTAAGTAAAAAAAATTATTACAGTAAAAGACACATTGCCATTAATCCTCCTCAAAATATTCCCCCTCTCTTCAAACACACGTAGCCCACCATTCTTGCCACTTTCTGAAGCAGGTTCTGGAAGTCCTCTTTCATGAGTGTCTTTACTTCATCCTCCTCCATCATGATAATACTCTGTGTCACACATTGCTTCTGGTACAGCAAGTTCTGTCAAATAAAAATATTACGGTGTGTCCTCATCCACCTTATTCACTGGATCTGGCACTGTATGACTTCTAGCTCTTCTCCAAAGTCAAAATGATCATGAAAGCAAAGCATTTTGAATTGATTCAGGACATCGAGGCAGCCACGACAGCACAACTAAAGACACTCCCAAAAGAGGACTTCCAGAACTGCTTCAGAAAGTGGCAAGAACGATGGGATAAGTGTGTTAGAAGCAAGGGGGAATATTTTAAGGTGGAGTAATGGCAATGTGTCTTTTACTGTAATAAATTTTTTTATGTAAACATTCACTGTATTTTTTGATCACATTTCATATGTTTGGTTTTGTCCTCATGCTGACTACTGTTGGTTCCTCCACCCAGTATCCATTTCCCCTTCTGCCTTCTGAATAGAATTTTAAATTTGCTCAGGGAACTCCCCTCCTCGGGGAATGACCCACTTTCAGTACAAATCCGAGGGACAGTCCTAATTGGCCTAGCGGTAACTCCATTCCCTTTGCCAGTGATTGGTTTGGGAATAGCTAAGTGACTTAGAACGGGCCAATGAGATAAATCGTGTGCCTGTGGGAAAAGCTGGCTGGAAAGAGTGGGAAGGCGCTTCTGGACCAAGTTTCTTCACTCAGAGTAGAAAGCTCTAGAAAGAAACTGACCCTCTCTTCTTTCTCTGAACATTGCTATGTCTAGAGGTCACTGCTAGAGCCCGATTTATTCCTGAAGATAAAAACAATTGGAAGATGGCAGAGCAGAGAAGTGGAAAAACGAACAATGTCCTGAGGACATCATTGAACAGCTGAATCAACCTCCCCTGGCACTTGTCCTAGCTATGTCCTTACTTGTAAATGAGATAATAAAATATCCTGGTTCATGAGTTGACACACAGCTAAAGTCATTTAAACAATGTCTACCTCAGCCACTTACTAGCAGCGTGTCTCTGGGCAAATCACTTTATATCTCTAACTCCGTTTTTGCACCAGTGCCTGTCATGGAATTGTTCTGAGGATAAAATAACAATGTATATGAACCACTTGAAAACCTACAGTGTCTGGTGCCTGGAATGCAGGCAAATGACTCACAGGTATTAGTTTTTTTAGAGGGCTTTTTGCTGTCATCTATCAAGAAAATGCAAGCCTGGGCTAAACAATTGCAATTATGTACTTCCCTAAGTTCACAGTTGTCACCCTCTGGCTGTTTCTTCCAGAAAGTTGCAATCAAACCTCCACAATGGGAAGGACCTGTGTCTTTTTAGGGGGGGTTTATAAGTAGAAGGTCTCTTACCCTAACCACTGAAGCCAGAGAAGAGTAAACAAGGATACTTTCACTTTTTGCCTCAAAATATATTATTGCACGTTCTGTTTCATAACACATTAAAAAAATGCAGATAAGCAATATAGGAAAAAGCAAAGAAAATTCACACATGATCCCATTTCCCAATGTGAACATTGACTGGTATGTGTTCTTCCAGACTTTTTGGTGGGAGTTTCTTTGAAAAGAAGACAAGAAAAAAACAGGCATCCTTCTACAACTACTGAGGGTGAACTGGTGAAGAAATTTTTTGGAAGGCAACTCTGCAGAATCTTTGCAAAAAATTTAAAATATATACCAACTCTTTGGCTTAAATGTTTGCTTCTAGGCATCCATTCTCTAGAAACAAGAGCAGTAGGTTCTTAGAAGTTACAGAATGCCAGCTACTATTGTACACATTATCATGCCATCTCAGCTTATCCCCACAACCCATGGGAGGTACTATTAATTTTTTTATAACACCTCTTTTGAGATACAATTCACATACCATACCATTCATCCATTTAAAGTGCACAATTCAATGGTTTTTAGTATATTCAGAGTTGTGTGACCATTACCACAATCCATTTTAGAACATTTCATCACCCCCAAAAGAAGCCCTGTACCCATTAACAGTCACTCAACATGACCTCAACCCCTCAAACCCCTGGAAAACACCAATCTGCTTTGTCTATGAATTTGCCTACTCTGCACATTTCGTTTGAATGGAACCATGGAGTGTGGTGTTTTGTACCTGGCTGTCCTTTCGGTCAGCATAATGTTTTTAAGATTCATTCAGGTTGTAGCATATATCGCTACTTCATGTATTTTTAAAACTGAATTATAGTCCATTGTGTACATATACTGCATTTTGTTGACCTGTTCGTCATTTGATGGACATTTGGGTTTCCCTAGTTTGGGCTATTAAGAATAATGCTGCTATGAATATGTGTGTACCAGTTTTGTGTAGATATGGTTTCATTTATCACGAATAGATACATCGAAGCGGAATTGTTGGGTCATATAGTAATTCTACGTTTAACCTTTTGAGGAGTATCAAACATCCTTTCAAAGTGGTTCCCACCAGTCCTGTACAGAATTCCAATTTCTTCACATCCTTGCCAACCATTATTTGTTATTTTCTGCCTTTTTTATTATAGCCGTCCTACCGGATGTGAAGTGACGTCTCTTTGTGGTTAGTTTGCATTCCCTAATAGAGGGAGGCACTATTCTTATCTTCATTTTATACATGAAGAAACCGAGGCATAGAGAAAGTAATTAAATGAGCCCTAGTTACTGAGTAACTGTACAGACTCTTGTATGTACAGCAATATATGCAGACAAAAGTTTGCTGCAGCACCACTTGCAGGGGGAAACATAGGACAGCCTGTATGTCTATCTGTAGAGGTTTATCCCTACAGAGGATAGTATACAGACGTAGAAGAATGAGGAAGGTCCATTTTTGCTGATGTGGAGTTCCAAGACACACTGTTAGTCAAAAAAGAAAGTCACAGAATTATGTGTATAACATGAACCTGTAGGTATAGATATGGATATAGAGGTAGATATATAGGGAGATAGAGATAGAAATAGAGGCAATGAATTACAAGGCTTCACACCAAATTCCTCACAATGTTCCCTAGAAAGTAAGTTCCAGGAGAACAGGGATGTTTTTCATTTTGTTCATTGCTGTATGACCAACACCTAGAACAGGATGTAGTAGCACAGAGTAACAGCTAAATAAACATTTGCTGTTAAATATACAATGCCTTTGGAGAGTGGAATGGAAGGCAGGACTATGTGTATACACAGAATAGCTCGTGTTTTACTCTGGAGAGCCAGCTCTCTATGCATGAATTCACCTAGTTGTTATATCATGTTACACACACACACACACACACATACACACACACACATACCTGGAATTGGGGCCTTTGCGAGAGAAAAGCAGAGGCCCCCAGAGGACTGGGGTTGGAACTGAGCAGTGGTCTCAGTGGCTTCCCAGGACACGCAAGGACCCCCCAGGGCAGCAGTGGCTCTCACATCAAGTGAGTACAACCACTTCCTAGCCAAGCCCCTTTTCTGGGGTTGATGAGCTGGCGGGCAGACAGGCCACTCCTGGAGGGTACCCCCACTATGATTGATAAGCTACTTTTCCAGTTAACAGGAATCGAATGTCAAGATGCCAGCAGTGAATCTTGTTTTCATGCCTGAGAAGATCTTAAAAATCAATAAGCATTAGAAGGACAGAGCCAAGTATTTTTTCTTTCTACCATTTTTCAATATTTGTTTAATTTGTTGTCCCCACTAAGCCCTCTAAAGAGGCCCAAGGATCAAGGTGACACAGCACAAGTGTTCACGTCATCCAAGACTAATGGCTGGGTGCGTTGGGAGACAATTAGAAAAGGGACCAGGGCTGTGGCTCAACTGGGACAGTACACTTAGGGTACAGGAATGACCTACAGATGACAACAGTTGCAGATGACAAAATTTGACCATGAAACTAGCACGGTGCACCACAAATATTGGTTAGCAGAGGTCAGGATAAGAGAAATGCAAGTTGGGTGTACAGCAGGCTGCCACTCACAGATGAAGGTGATGCTAGCGGTCTACGAATACCCTCTCCATGTTTATGACTCAGACATTGCCACCTTCTCTGACTATGTCCCATTTCTCATGCCCAGATGGGGCCAGTTCTCAGGGGGGTATGGCTTGGGCATCATCTCTGACTCGCCCTGCACACGACTGTTCAATCACCGAGTCCTGTTGATTTCACTCTAAAATAACTTTTCTTCTTGACGTCCTGTGTGTCCCCCCTCCTACCCCACCCTGGGTCCAGCCTCCCTATCCAGCCTCAGGTCCTAAGCTGGCAGCTCCCCACCGCCTTTCTTCTCCCTGTTCTGACTCCTACTTCCCCAACCCCCTGGATCTCTGGCCATTCAAAACCACCTGCAGGTCTCCAAGCACATTATGCTTTTTCATGCCTTTTTCATGCCAGTCCCTCCACCTGCAATGCCCTCCTTCCGGCACCTCACCTTCCTCTGAGAACCTGGTGATGTTTGTTATCCATCTCCATGTGCTCAGGCTTGAGCAGCTGCTTCCTGAGCAGTCTTTCTGCCTCAAGTTCTGCTTTCCTCCCATTCCTCTCCACAGACAGCAAACTGGATTTGACAGGCAGGGTTGCCTACAGTTAAGAGCATGGGTACAGGAGCCAGGCAGCCTGGGTCCCATCCTGGCTCTTCCAAGTTCCTCCAGATTTGCAACCTTGAGCAGCTTGCTTCAGTCTTCTGTGCCTGAGTTTGCCTCATGTCTATAACAGAGATTCTAATTCGTAGGTACCTGGAAAAACCACAGTGAGGATTCAGTGAATTAAAATAGAGGAAGCCTTAGAGCAGTGGCGGCCAGACCCGACCAGCTCAGTACTCATCAGCTACGTCTTTCTGACACGCAATCCCCCTGCTTACACTAGTGACAGGACAAAGTCCAAACTCCCCCCCAATCTCACAGCTGTGTCGGACCTGCTCACCTTTCCTTTCTCACTTCTTGGTAACTCCCCTGCTTTGCATTCTACACTCACTTTAAATGTCTTCCTGTTCCTCCAGCAAAACAGGCTAGTAGGGCTTCACACAGGCCATTCCCTCTGCCTGGTGCCTTCTCCCCAACGTTCTTTTCATCCCCCTGCCTGTCAACCACTCATCTCTCAGCACTTAGATGATATTTTCTTTGGGAAGCATCTCTCCCTCATCCAATTCCAATTAGGGGCCCCTTCTTTGTGTTCCCCCTGCACCCTTATGTCCCATCAATGCACTGGCTACTTTGTATTTTTAAGTGTTTTTATTAGGAAAGATTTCACACAGAAAGCCCAAAGCCAAAAGAATACTAAAATAGTACAAAGAGCACTCATCTATTCCCAGCCATTGATAATGTTTCACCAGATTTGCTTTCTCATTCTCTCGGCATTTATTTATTTTGTTTCTGGGTAAATTATAGACATCATGACCTTTTACCCCCCAAAATTTCCACTTGCACCTCTGAAAACGAAAAAAAGCTGAGGGGTATCCTCTCACCTAAAACACAATATCATAATCACACCTTAAGAAAAATGAATCATTCTCTCATGTCACTAAATACTTGGTCGATATCCAAACTTTCCAGCCCTTCCCTAACTCCTGTAGAGTCCTTCTGTTACATTGCATTTGAATTGCTTCTTTACTGATCTGTTTTCCTCCATCAGCCTGGAAGCTCTGAGAGGAATGGAATGTGTCCCCTTCACTTTCCTCTTCCCAGCACTTAGCTCCTGGCAGGCCCTCAGGACATATTTGTTGAGAGAAAGAACAACTCTCCTGCCCCAATCCCTCCTCCTAAGAAGGGCTCTCAGCCTCCTCCGGTCTCAGGCCAGCTGGCCCCCTACACACACACACACTTACACATACCACACAGACACTTACACACACACACACACACCTTGGTAATGGCACAGCATCACTTCAGTGTCCCAAGTTAGAAACCAGTGGGGCATTCTAAATGTTTACCTCTGTTGACCCCACACAGTTCCCACATTGGCCTAACCCCTCCCCATGTCCATTCTTGAGGCCAGGGCTTCGGTTTGGCCCTTCATCCTCACTCATCCAACTCCCTGAGTCTTGACACCTCCAATGTGTCCCTGTGTGGCCTCAGAGCTCAATGTGTAAAAGGCAAATCCATTTGGTTCGCTTTTTTTTGGTGATGTTTGTTATGGCAGCCCTAGCAAACTAATATAGCACCGTTCAGATGCCAGGGGACTCAGGAAAGAGTCCTAAGCAACCACCTTCAAGGGACTGGCAGTTCAGAAATCCCCAAAGATGAGGAAGAAAGGTGTTCACTGAAGAATCCTCACAATTGTGCCGAGAGATAAAGAATCAGGTTTAAATACCCACCAGGCATAGCCAGTGAGATGCCAACTTACGACAGTATTTACCAAGTAAGAACTTCCGGCTCCCTTTCTTTCTCTGCTCACTCTCCTCCCCTCCTCTCCCAGCCAAGGGTCAGAATCCTCAGTGAGTGTCGTGCGGGGTGTCCGGCGGGGCGGCCTGCGGGGTCTCAGCTCCCGCTCCCCACATAAGAACGCAGGACATGGTGAGGCCAAAAAGGAACACCCACGGAGCCATAGGTAGGGAAGTCATACCACTATGGTCTCACTGGGTGTTGGGTTTACATGACGTGCGACCTGCTGTCCGCTTTGCTGCCAACCGACCAACTCTCCTTGACTCTCCTTCACTCTCCTTCAGTCTCTTCCTTCACTCTCCTTGGCTCCCCTCAGCCACGGCAGTTATATCAGTGGCCAATGGCTCAATGGCCACAGCTGACGGCCAACCAGCCACAGCTGACGGCCATCCACTATCTGAGCCAGCACCTCTCCACATGAGGCCGAGAGCCTGGAAACTGCTTTCTGGGGCTCTGTCCCCACACTCCACCCCTACAGGTTCTCGCCTCATAATCTACACAACAAGCGTCTCCCACGAGAGTCCCTGTGCCATATTAGACTATTGACACCTATGGACGAAAAGAAACGGTAGTCTTAGGAACCAACAATGGCAAATCCCTTCCATTTGGGAGGATACACGCTAGCTTTGTCCTGGGAAAGGAGGGTCGCTGCCACTGGCACCTTTCCCGGTTTGTGGTACCAGACCTTTATGGCAGTGCTTGGGGTCCCTTGCATAGTTTCAACATGTAACAGTACAGGGGACCCCATAATAGGCCATAGTGAGAGCACATAGGTTCCCTGCAAAATCATCCCAGTATCGGGACCTCCGTATACTACAGTCACTTGCGGTGGCCACTCAGCCACCACCCCTGGTGTCACTTGCAAATCATGAGTCAAACCGGCCCCCATGGGGCTATCAGGCCCAACCATCGACAGTAAGGACTTTTGACCTGCCAGGGCCAAGTCCACTGCTGCCGTTCCCCTGCTTTCAAGCATGTGGGTGCTGGCAGCAAAATGTTTCCATTCCTGCCGTAGCCTGGCTTTAACAGAGTCTCACTGGTGGTAACTTGTAATTGAATGGGAGCGGCCGTTCGATGTAGCAGAGCTCCTACTGGTGCCGGTCCTCCCTTCCTTGGTCTCTCATTCAGGACTCTCAGGACATCCCATTTTACGGATAATTTGCATGAGTTCCGTATATGAATGCCATTGACTCACAGCGCCTGGCAGTTCACTAGCCTGTCCCCATACTGTGCGTACTGCAGCAGTGAGCCACTCCATTAGAGAGTGGTTGCCCTGGTCATGGGTCAACCTATGGCAGTTCTGTAACCTCTGTCGCAGGGATGGATGCACTGTCACAAAGGCTAGCTTTTCCATCTCGCCTGGGGAGCAGAGAATGTTGTCTGCTCCCTCATCCCATAAACGTAGTAGCCAAGCCGAGATTGGCTCTCCAGGGCACTGTCTGCACCGCCCCCCCAGCTCCTGCAACTCAGTGGGAGTGTAAGGAGTGTAGGTTGTGAACTCAGTCACAGCTGGGTTGCCGGCAGCAATGCCCCCGGGGCCCAAAGGTTGCTCACGTTTTACCCTTTGCTTCAAGATTGGCCGGGCTTGGGGGTTGGGAGCTACATTGTCTCCACTGTGGGGCCCCTCTTCTAACAGGCGGACCGGGCTTCCAGCGCCTCCAACCGGGACACCTGGTCCAGCACCTGGGCCATTTCATTAAGCGCATTTTCCGTGTTATGATTCAAGGCCCTGAGGAACATCCAGCCCATGTGGCTGGCTGTAGCCTTCTCCTCCTTCGGCAACTGCTCAGTCAGAGCTTGCAGGGCCCTCTCCATGCTGGCCGAGAGCCGTCCATGTCCTCCCACCCCTCCTTGGGGTCCAACTCCTGAGAACAGTGGCCACCGAGCACCACACACTGTGCGGGGGCCACACATCCTCCTGCCCAGAGTCAGACTCCATTCCTACCTGGTCGGAATCCTGCTCACTGCGCCAGGTGTCTGAGTGGGTGGAGGCCTCCACAAAGATATCCACAAGCCTCGGAGCCTAAGGCCGCAGCATATCACCAAAATAAGGGCAACGCCTTCCATGGCCAAGAAGGTGGTGTGCCAGCTGGAGGCTTGAGTCTCTCAGGCAGACCGCGCCTCCCGTTCCCAGTGTCGCTTCTCACGGGCCTCCCGAAGCTGGGCTCTCACACGCACAAACCGCTCCACCATGCTTTGGTAGGTTTTGGCCAGCAGCATAGGCTGCTTACGAAACTGAGCTTTTATACGTGTAAACTGCTCCAGTATATTCCTTAGAGTTTCAGCTGACACCATATCCTGCCGACTACGTCATGTGTCGTGTGGGGTGTCCGCGGGGCGGCCTGCGGGGTCTCTGCTCCCGCACCCCACATAAGAACGCAGGACATGGTGAGGCCAAAAAGGAACACCCATGGAGCCATAGGTAGGGAAGTCATACCACTATGGTCTCACTGGAGGCTGGGTTTACACGACGTGCAACCTGCTGTCCGCTTTGCTGCCAACCGACCAACTCTCCTTGACTCTCCTTACTCTCCTTCAGTCTCTTCCTCCACTCTCCTCAGCTCCCCTCCATAGCCGAGGCAGTTATATCAGTGACCAATGGCTTAATGGCTACAGCTGATGGCCAACCAGCCACAGCTGACGGCCATCCACTATCTGAGCCAGCACCTCTCCACATGAGGCCGAGAGCCTGGAAATTGCTTTCTGGGGCTCTGTCCCCACAGTGAGCCAGATGGAAGCATAAAGTGGGAAGTGAGAGACTCACCGCAGACTGCCTTTCCCAACTCCAGGCCCTAGTTGGAGGAGGACGAGGAGTCTCCATTTGAAACTAAGTTTGAAGGTCTGGGTTATTCCACAGACCTGGAATCAGTTGCTGAATTGAGACAGTGTTGGAATGAGAAACACAAACCGAAAAGTCATGAACCAGCCTTAATTTTCATCCCCGGGCAATGAAAGAGTGTGGTTCCATTGAAAAAAATTTAGGGGCAGTGATAGGTAAAAATAAAGTTGAACCTTATGAGTCCTGTTTATTTAACATATGTCCTCTTATATATGTGGCAACTTAGCCCAGTCTCTGTCCAAATAAACGATGGCATTCCTTGAGCAATTATCATTCCAAATTCCTCCCCTGTCACCATCGAGCAATTCCATCTTCTTTGAGCGAGACAAAAGCTAACGACAACAGACAAACCATTTAAGAGCAGCTGCATTCCTCAAGCTGCAACCCATGGTACAGATGTTCTCCGAAGCCAGAGACAAAACAACACCCTCCATTTCTAGTGAGCCAGCCAAGGAGAATAACTGAAACCAGCCACGGGGCTGGGAGGGCTTTACATTCACATAAAGCCTGAGAGCCCTGAGCTCAAATTCTGGCTCTCACTTGACAGTTGTGTGACCCCGAGCAAGTTTCTCAACTTCTCTGTACTTCAAATTCCTCATCAACAAAATGGAGATAATAAAAGTACCCATCCAACATGGTTACTATGTGAGATAAATGAGGAAATAGGTGGAAACACTTAGAATATTGCCTGGCAGAGGACTCAATACTCATAATTATCATTATATATCACAGCCTCTCAAAGTGAAACCTTGTGATGAACTTGATTTCTTCTAAAGAACCTTACACGAGGAGCATGGTGATGAAAAGCACAGATTCTTAAACCAGGCTGCCTGGGTTTGAATCAAGCAAGAATGGGAAGCACATTGTATAAGTGTTCCCTATACTTGCTATCCATATAGTAAGATACATAAGTAATGTGTATACAGATACAGCAGATATAGGAAGAGCTTAATAATAGCAGCTGTTATTAATGAAACAATCATCTCAATGAACTTACATGGGGCCTGAGGTTTCTGGTCACCAAAGGACATCAGAGGCATTGAATAGGGGTCAGACAGAGTGACCTCAGGTACTTTTGTTTGTTTATTTGTTTAGCAGAAGGCAGTGGCTCTCAAGCACACAGAATGTCTTAAACCCAGAAACCCATTCTCCTGGGGTGGGACCCTCAGCCATTGCCTCCAGCCCCCCGACCCCCACCAACAGCTATCCGCCTCTCTCCTGTGTTACCTGATTTGGTTCCTTCTTCCAGGGCAGATCCCACCGCGCAGGGGAGAGGTGAAGCCCCTCGACCCTCCAGCCTCCTGACAAGGTGACACAATTCAACAGCCTCAGTTCTCTTTGGGCCTGGCTCTCCACGCAGTTCCCACTGATCCTTTTCCTAAGGACTGGCGGAAAAGATGACAAGTTGATATCCCCTCCCCCACCCCACGCAGGAAATAATTGTTTCGCCGATTCCAGAACTGACAAAACAAGTGTAACATTGGAGAAAGCAGAGGAAGGTGCCATTCAAGGCCATTGTTACAGCCTCCTCTCTGTGTATGAAGGGGAACAATGGGGCCCTGTGTGTGTGAGAACAATGCTGTGTGTTATCAGCCACTCCTGGGGACGGGAGGATGAGAAATGAGGCCACCATGCCCTCCTGGGTCTGAAGCGCTCTGGAGTGCGGGAGTCATAGCCACCAGGCCGGGCAGAGCTGGGAGAGGAACTTTGGACGCCCAGTCCATGGTGTTCTGCAATAGGAGCGGGGGACGCCTCCTCAGGGGTGTCCTCTCCTTCTCCCCTTCTCCAACCAGCTTTCAGAGATTCATTGAGAGTTAGAGCTGAAGAGAATCACAGATATCATTTCTCCAAACACATATGTCATCTACTCCAGCTCTTGGCTTTAATGAGGGGGCACCTGGCTGGGACCAACGCCCAGCCATGCAGCATATTAGCAGCCGTTGGTAAGGCCAGACGAACTGTTACGTAGTAGCAACTATTGAAACCGCATCACGGACCAGACACTATATTATGTATGAACAAACTCACACAATGACCTCATTTGCTCCGGCCTTCAAATCCTGGCTCTGCCACTAATTACCCATAGACTGTGAGCAAGTTTTTCCTGTGACCGTTCGTTTTCCCACCTGTAAATGGGGATGATTTGGGTTACTGTGAGTGTAAATGAGTTAAAACATGTAAAACTCTTAGAACAGTACTTGGCCCATAAAAATCACTCAAGAAGCGTGAGTGACCAATGAGATGTCCACATTACCCCCGACAATTTGCTTAGACTCATGAGGAGATGGTGTGGAGAGGGCTGGAAACCCAGAACCCCGAATCCCCCAATTCAGCCTTGCTGCCCACTTGGCGTAAGTTTACCCCATTAGGTCCCTGAGGGAAGTGGCACTAACAAATACTCACAGGGAGAAGGCAGGAGACAAATGTATGGAGAGGGTCAACTGCGGCACAACAGAGAGTTGTGAGGACATGGGGAATCCGACATCCATGCCAGTCTTCAGGGGTCAGCCAGGACTCAGTTCCAGCCACCTGCTGCAATGTGGAAAGATAGGAACAGTATGGCTAGGCCAGTTAATTTGTAAAAAAAAAAAAAACAAAACCCAGAAATTTGGATTTTTATGTCCCAATTTTTAAACACTGTGTTAACTCAAACATTATTGGTACAGAGTTAGCCCCAAATCATGCAGCTTGTGATGCCTGATCTGGACACAGGTGACATTTCCAAGTCAGTGTATGTCCCCAGTTTGCCTGCAGTCTACCATGAGCGGATCAGGTCACTTCAAAGCCACTCCTTGGCTTAGAGAAGGTAGCATAAGATGAGAAACACAGAGCAGCCCCTCATCCCTGAATGGTTCCTCATCTCAGTCCATGAATGGGGGTGAGGAAAAGGGAAACCAGGGAAATGATGGGGACTCTCCCCGAAGGACCACAGGACCCATGGCCTAATCCGCCTCCTGCAGACATTCCTCTGATAAAGAAGGTAACCAGGACTTCAGTGCCCATAATCTTCATCAGTCTCTTTAAATGAACCTAAGTGACAAAATGTGCTTGCTATGCAAACGCAACTCCAAACCAAGATTGCTCAGAATGAGACATCACTTCACACCCGTTGTGATGGCTATAATCAAAAAGACATAATAATAAGTGTTGGTGAGGATATGAAGAAATTAGAACCTCATAAAGTGCTGATGGGAACGTAAAATGGTGTGACCACTTTGGGAAACATTCTGGCAGTTCCTCAAAATGTTAAACACCGAGTTATTATATGACCCAGCAATTTAACTCCTGAGTATATACCCCAATAGAAATGAAAACATAAATTTACACAAAAACTTGTTCAAAAGTGTTCATAGTAGCATTCATTACTCATGACAGCCAGATATCCTGCCTATCAACAGATGAATGGATAAACAAAATGTGGTATAACCAAATAAAGGAAATTATGTATCAATCAAGAGGAATGAAGTACTGATACATGCTACAATGTGGATAGACCTTGAAAATACTAAGTTAAGTGGGATAAACCAATAAAAAGTCCACATACCACATTATTCCATTTATATGAAATCTCCAGAATGGACTAATCTACACAGACAGGAAGTAGGTTAGTGGTTGCTTAGGGCTGGGGTGTGATGAAGAGAGTTGGGGAGATGCTAGCTAAAGGGTATGGTGTTTCATTCAGGGCTAGTAAGTATGTTCTAGAATTACTGTGGTGATGGTTACACAATTCTGTGAATATAGTAAAATCCATTGAATTGTAAACTTTGGGTAAATTGTATATGTGAATTACATCTCAATAAAGCCATTACCAAAAAAGAACCCCCAAAACTTAGATTGCTGCCCTTATTCACCTTCTATTAAAAATTCTGCATGCATATCACTCTCTTCACATCAGCTCCACTTGAGAAGACAGGACAAGCATTCTACATGGATGTTTTTCCTCAAAGGCTCAGGGCTCATACGAGGGTGACTCACTGGCATGGTTTGCCCAGGGCTGTCCCAGTGTTAGCACTGAAAGTCCTGGATCCCAGGAAATCCCTCATTCCTAAGAAAACTGAGGTGGGAGGTTGTTGGTCACCCTAGTGCAAATCTTTTCCATAGCACAGGAAAGCTCTGCCCTTTAATGCTGTCAGTGGCTAGAACGAAGTCACCAGATAAATAATCTTTCCTCTTTTGGGTATAAGTCTTCCTTGAGGTCCTTCTAACAGTCAAAAGATATTTTAATTATTTTTGTTCCCATTTTACAGATGAAGAAAGTGAGGTTCAGAGATATGAAATAACTTGCCAGAAGTACACAGGAGCCGGGAATTGAACCTGGGTTTTTCCAAAGCCCAAGTTACCACTTCTACCCATTATATTATCCTCACCATACCACTGGGTTGACTGTCCAGCAACACCCTTAGATTGCACTTGACCCCTGGGGAAAGTAGTCAGACATCCAGACAGAAAAAGTATGAATTTTTAGCTACGTGAAGACAAGGACACATGTACAGCTTGGTGGTTAATAGCATAGGCTGTGGAGTCAGACTGCTCAAATTAGAAGATGGGCTCTGCCACTACTTAGCTGTGTGACCTGGGACAAGTTACTTAACTTCCCTGTGACTCAGTTTTTCCACATGTAAAATGGGAAAATAGGTGTGTGTGTGTGTGTGTGTGTGTGTGTGTGTGTGTGTCACGTGGGATTGTTATGAGAGGTAAATAAATCAATAAATGTGTAAGAGGCTTAGAATGGAGGCTGGCGAATAGCAAGTTTATTAAATAAATGAAAGAAAGCACAAATTCATATACCCAGTATTGAAAAGAAATCAGATTAGGTCTAAGAAAAACTGGGCAGGGGGACCAAATCATAGAAATGAACTCTAACATTCTGTTCTGTTCCTTCCCATAAAAGTGTTTATGTTTAGGAATTGCTGGAAGCTCCCCAGACTATAGGAAAACCTTTAAAAGCAAACATGGTAGTGGCAACTTGGCAAGCCTTGCAAAAATGGGATGACGTGGTGCAGGCTTGAGGCCTGGCCTGGCCAACTGGAGCCCCAAGGGATCCTCTCATATAGCTGCCCAGGAGGGCAAAGAGAGCTGGTATCCTCCCACTGGGGTTGCACCTAGTACTCAGCTCTGCCTTCCGAAACAGGTGTGATCCACATCATTTTACAGATGTGCAAACAGGCTCAGAGAAGTTCAAGAATTTTTTCAAGGTATGGCTAATAACGTATACCGTCAGGTTGAACTCTGACGTCCCTCTGCTTTATTGCCTCCATGTATTAGTTATTATTGCTGCGTAACAAATTGCCTCAAAACTTAGTAGCTTAAAACAACAAATATTTATAATCCTACAGTTTTGAAGTTCAGACATCCAGGAGTGGCTTACCTGGGTGGTTCTGGCACAGACTCTCTCATGAAGTTATAGTCAAGATATTGGCGAAGGTGACAGTCATCTCAAGGCTGTACCGGGGCTGGAGAATCTGCTTCAAACTCAGTAATGAGATTTCTAGAAGACCTTAGTTTCTTGCTGGGTACGGATCAGAGGCTTCAGTTCTTTGCCACATGGGGCTCTTCAGAGGACTGCATGCAACATGGCAGCTTGCTTTCCCCAGAGCAAGAGATTCAAGAAAAAGAAAGCAGGTTCACTAGAGAGCACCAAGGAGCTGCAATCTTTTATAACTAATCCCGGTAGTGACATACCATCACTTCTGCCATCTCCTTTTGGTCACACAGACCAATCTTGGCACAATGTGGAAGAGGACGACGCAAGGATGTGAATACGTGGAGGCCGGGATCATTGGGGGCCATCTTGAAAGCTGGTGACGACACTGCTCATCTTTCTAAAGGAAGGCAAGAAAGCACTGTCCTGCAAATTATACGGCACTGTCCCCACAAAAAAAGTCACAGAAATTAATCTTAGTCTGAGCACTTTGTGGATGTTGTTCAAAATCAATTCACTCAAAGCACTGGACTGGCCCCTATGAATACAGGAAGGAGTTAAACCCATAGCTTACAGTGGTTTATGGCAGAAAACAAGAATCAAGCCATGTGGCTCCTTGGAGAAGAGACAGGGAAAAGGCTACCAAAGAGAGGGGGACACAGGACTCCAGGACAATGTGGTTCTCAAATGTTTTAGTCCAGGTATGGGCTCATCCGCAGACAACCTGGGTTTATTTTCCTGGGCTGGAACAACAGCCTCACAGAAAACAGGAGAGAAAGGAGTAGATGGCAGAGGAACAAACGTCCTTAGCAGCTTCCAATTTCTGGAATTTCACAATTAGACGGTCTTTCTTTAGCTTGAAATCAGAACCTGTTTTGAGCCAAATTCTGCTAAGGAAGTGGGTTTAGGAAACGAAAGAGCCAAGCTGATACTAAAGGTGGATAAGAGAAATGCCAGAGGCTGTGTGCTTGGGGTGCAGAGGAGAGGTGGTTCCTTAAAAACCAAGTTCCAGGACTCTACCATGTCAGTCTGTTTTTAAGGTAGCACTTCTGAGCCCTGGGCAAATCAGATTCCTGTACTGCCCACCCAAAAGCAGTTGTCACATTCACTGTAACTACCTTGTTGAATAAATAAATCATTTCCATGAACCACCCCCGCTATAGGTGTAATAGGAACCTCTAGGGAATATCCTTCATTCGATTCCTTCCCTCTCCACCTCTCCCAATCACTTCCTCACCTGCTCTTTCAAACCAGATATCCCCCTAGGACTCCGGGAAAGTAACCCAAAACCCTGAGTGATTCAGTTTCCCCACCTGGACAAGGCAAACGATACCAGCTCCTATCTGCCCCATACAGAAGGAAACCAGAACGTGAAATTTCACATTCGTCGAGATGGGGAAGGGGGGGATAAATTCAAGAATTCCGATATGCACAGCCACATTTTAATTCCAAGCATCCAGGTACGCTGATCACTCCTGAACAGCTATGTTTCCAAGGCGTCTGCCAATGCAGGCGCATTCCTCAAATCAGCCAGCCCATCCACTTGGGTCAAGGGAAAAATCAGAGTTTCCCCCGATCTGGTAAGTAAACAAGCCGAGTTTTCCTCCCCCGAAATCCATCCTGCGTCCGCGCGCTCCCTATCCCACCACCTTCGAGTAGCCAGCTCGCCCTACTTGGCTCCTCCCCATTGCGCAGTCCCACAAGAGATGCGGCTCCCGCCACCCTGAAGGACTACAGCCCCCAGCATGCCCCGCGGCGGCCGTCAGGCCCACGTGACAGCGCTTCTCCCAGTGAAGCGGTCACGTGACCCGAGGAAGATGGCTGCGTTGACAGCAGAAAACTTTGCTGCGCTCCAGAGCCTGCTGAAGGTAAATTGGCGGGGCTGCGGCAATGTGAGATGGGCCCTTGTCCCTGGGATTTTAGGCGGAACAGGAATTGGGAATAAACGGACGTGGATTTGGAGCCACGATTCTGCCACTACCTTTCTGTGTGGTCCCGGGCAAGTCGGTGCGCATTTCTGAACTTTTTAAAAGCAGGAACAAAATTAATACCGCGCTGACAGAATGATGGGGGAACAACTATGATCATGGCTGTGCAGGCGCTGGACAGATGCCTCTGGGTCTGGCTTTCGGGGTCGGGGTATGAGGGCGGTGACGGCTGGGTCCACGTGGCCAGCTCGGCTTTCATCCCGCAGCCCCGGGCGCGCCGCGGTGGACCAGTGGTCAGCGAGGTGTGCGTCCTTTGTCCCCCGGGGTCCCGGGTTTTCTGTGCTTGCTTGGACCCGTGTAAGGGCCACGACGCTCTCCTGATAATCACCGGAAAGATTCTCAGGTTGAAATGCACCCACTTCGTAGGGCTCTGTAAAGATCCCGTAAAACGAGGAATTGGGGTTATTTGCTTCACTTCTGACTTCCTCTGTAAAAGGGGCGGCTTCATCTTTCTTCGTGGGACTCGTCCCTGGCAGATGTTCTGCGTCTAGTTGCCTGTCTTTTCTCACAAGAATGTAAGATCCAGGAGGAATTTTTTTTTTTTTTAAATACCAGATGAAGAGGGGTTGAGTTAATTACACTCGGCAGTTGTGTGGGGCACACGTTCATCATGCATGGCACAACATTCGTCATTGGTCCATGCAATGGTCTCTCTCGTTTGAACCATCTCTCCAGGGTTCACTCGTATTCTCCATACCGAAAGGCAATTACGTAATTAACAAATCGATCACCAACAGGTACCTGTGTACCCCAAACACTCGGCACACAGCATGTGCTGAATAAATAGTTGTGAGATGAATTAATGAATGAAGTGGTAAAGCTGGGACTGGAAATCTAGAGCTCTCAGCTCCCAATCTAGTGCCTTTTCAGCGTCATTGTGGCCGCGCTTCCCCCACTTCCCTCACATGCCTATTCGTGGCCTGCACTTTATTTCTTTAATAAACTTCTTTTATTGTTAATGCGTGACACACATCCAAAAAAAGTGCACAGATCATAAGTGCATAGTTGAACGATTTATTACATACCATGCAACCACCACCATGGTCAAAAAATGAAACCTTGCCAGAGCCCCAGAGGTCCCACTTATTGCTCCATTACTTCCCGGCATTCTCCTGCTCAACAATAACCACCATCCTTACTTCTAACACTGTCAATTTAATATTGCCCATATTTGAACTTCACATAGATTGACTATAACAGCACATTTGTGTGTGTGTGTGTGTCTGGCTTCTTTGGCTTGCCATTATGTAGCAATAGTTCATTTATTTTCATTCCTATCATCCTATGTTCTTTTCTTTTTCAAAAATTACCTAAACTTTTTATTTTGAGATAATTATTGATTCACATGCAGTTGTAAAAAATTGTACAGAGAGATCCCATTTATCCTTTAGCCATGAAAGGATAAAAGGGGGCCTATGAAAGTCCAATTTTTCCAGTACCATTTATTGAAAATTTATTGAAAATTCTATCTCTCCTCCACTGAATTGCTTTTGCAACTTTGTCAAGAATCAGTTGGGCATATTTGTGTGGGTCTGTTTCAAGGTCCTCTGTTTTTTCCCATTGATCTATGTGTCTGTCCCTCTGACAATATTATGCAGTCTTGGTTACCATATTATTTTAAAGTCTTGGGATGAGATAGCGTGATTCCTCCTACTTCATTCTCAAAATTGCTTTAGCTATTCTAGTTCCTTTGCCCTCCTATATAAATTTTAGATCTTGACTGTATCTTAAAAAAAAATAACATGCTGAGATTTTGATAGGATTTGCATTAAACCTGTATGTCAGTGAGGAGAGAGGTGACATCTTTAGTGTGTTGAAGCTTCCAATCCATGATTATGATATGTCTCTCTATTTAGATCTTTGATTTCTTTCATGTATGTTGTATAATTTTCAGCATGCTAGTCTTCTATGCTTTGTTAGGTTTATACCTAAATATTTCTTGTTTCAAGCAATTGCAAATGATGTTGTATTTTTAATTCCAGTGTCCACTTGTTCCTTGCTAGCATATATAGAAACACAACTGATTTTTGTATGTTTATCTTGTATCTGCTAACTTGCTGAACTCACTTATTCTACTTTTTTTTGTACATTCCGTGGGACTTTCTGCATAGACAATCATGTTATCTGAAAATAGGGACAGTTTTATTTCTTCCTTTCAGATCTGTATACCTTTTTTTTTCTTCTCTTATTTCAATGGCTAGAATTTTCAGCACTACATTGAATACGAGTGGTGAGAGCAGACATCCTCACCTTATTCCCAGCATTAGTCTTTCACCATTAAGCATAATGTTATCTCTAAGCTTATTGTCGATGCTCTTTCAAGTTAAAGAAGTTCCCCTCTGTTCGTATTTTCATGAGAGTTTTCATCAAGAGTGGATGTTGAGTTTTGTCAACTGCTTTCCCTGACTTGATTGATATTATGTGATTTTCTTCTTGAGGCTATTAATATGATGGATTACATAGATTTTCAAATATTGAACTAGTCCCCTGGAATAAATTCAATCTGGTCGTAGTGACTAACCAATCCCTTTTATATATTGCTGAGTTCTATTTGCTAATATTTTGTTAAGGGGTTTGGCATCTATTTTTATGAGGGATATTGGTCTGTAGTTTTGTTTGTTTAATCTGTCTGATTTTGGTTAAGGGGTTTGGCATCTATTTTTATGAGGGATATTGGTCTGTAGTTTTGTTTGTTTAATCTGTCTGATTTTGGTATCGGTGATATTGGCTTTATGAAATAAATTGGAAAATGTTCCCTCCTCTTCTGTTTTGTAGAAAAGATTGTGTAGAATGAGTTAATTCTTTCTTTAAATGTTTGTTAGAACTCTCCAGTTAAACTGTCTGGGCCTAGCTATTTCTTTTTGGGGGAGTTCTAAAGTTATGAATTCAGTTTCCTTGGTAGTTGTAGGGCTATTCAACTTATCAGTTTCACATTGGAAGAGTTATGGCAGTTTGTGTTATTTGAGGAATTGATCAATTTCATTTAAACTGTCAAATTTATGTGTATAGAGTTATTTTCTTTTGAAATCTGTGGAGTCTGTAGTGATATGTGCCCTGTTTTGTTCTTGATACTGGTAATTTGTGTCCCCTGTCTCTTTTTTAAAAAAAAATTAAAGTTTATTGGGGTGACAATTGTTAGTAAAGTTACACAGATTTCAGGTGTATAATTCTGTAATACATCATCTATATCTCACATTGTGTGTGTCCTCTCTCTTTTTAACTTTTTCAATCTTGCTAAAGGTTTGTCAATTTTAGTGATGTTTTCAAAGAACCAGTTCTGTGTTCCATTGATTTCTCTTTTATTCTGTTTTCAATTTCATTGATTTCTGCTCTTTATTTTTTCCTTCCTCCTCCCTTTGGGTTTATTATGCCCTTTTTCTAGGTTTCTGAGGTGGGAGCTTACATTATTGATTTGAGACTTTTCCTCTTTTCTAATAAATGTATTTAATGCTATACGTTTTCCTCTCAACCCTGCCTTGGCTATGTCTCAAAAATTTTGGTGTGTTGTTTTTTCATTTTCGTTCATTCAGTATAATTTTTAAAATTTTCTTTGAGACTTCGTCTTTGATCTGTGGATTATTTAGAAGTGTGTTGTTTAAATTTGCAAGTGTTTGGACATTTTCTTGTCACCTTTATGTTACTGATTTATGGTTTGATTCCATGTAGTCATTGAGAACACACTCTGTGTGATTTCCATTGTTTTCAATTTGTTGAGGTTGTTTTATGGCCCAGAATATGATCTCTCTTGATACATGTTCAGTGGGCACTTGAAAAGAATATATATTCTGCTGCTACTGGGTAGTGTTCCATAAATGTCAATTAGATTGGTTGATGGTGTTGTTGAGTTCTTCCGTGTCCTCATTGAACATCTGTCTAGTTGTTCTGTCAGTTGTTGAAAGAGATGTTGAAGTCTCCAACTCTATTTGTGGATTGGTCGATTTTTCCTTTCAGTTCTGTTTGTTTTTTGCTTCACATATTTTGCAGCTCTCTTGCTGGGAGCATACACATTTAGGATGTCTTCTTGGTAAATAGAACCTTATATCATTATATTATAACGTCCCTCTCGGTCTCTGGTAGTTTTCTTTGCTGTGAAATCTTTATCTGATATTAATGTAATCACTCTTGCTTTCCCTTGATTAATGTTTGCATGATATATCAGTTTCCATCATTTTACTTTTACTCTATCACTGTATTGAAGGGACCTTCTTGTAGACAGCATTTCATTGGTCATACTTTTTAACACACTCTGCCAATTTCTGTCTTCTAATTGATATATTTATACCATTTACAACTAGTATAATTATTGATATGTTAGCGCTTCAGTCTGCCATTTATTTTTTTTGTTTCCTGTCTGTTCTTTTACATTTTTTATTTCTTTTTTCTTTTCCACCTTTCCTATGGATTATTTGAACATTTTTTAGAATTCCATTTTGATTTATCTGTAGTGTTTAAAAATGCATTTCTTTTTATAACCTTTTTAGTGATTTCTCTAGTTATTAAATTTATATACATAACTTATTACAATCTATCAGTGTCATCAATTTACCAATTAGAGTGAAGTACAGAAATTTTATCTCCCTTTACATCCCTTTACTTCGCTCATTTATAATATAATTGCCTTAAACATTTCCTTTACATACACTTAGAGCCACATCAGGCAGTGGTATAATTTTTTTTCAACTTTCAAGTAGAATTTAGACAAGAGGAGAAGGAAAGCCTGTTTTGTTTACCCATATTTTTGCTTCTAGTGTTCATTCTTTGTGACATTCCAAGATTTATTTTGTTTTCTTTCTGTTAAAATAACTTCTTTAAGCCATTCTTTTTAAAAGTTTTTATTATTATAAAATATGAGTAACATACAATATTATATTAGTTTTAGGTATACACAGTAGTTATTCAACATTTATATACCTAAAGTCTTTCAGCCATTCCTTTAGAGTAGGTCTTGTGACAAATTTTCTTTATCTTTCATGTGAGACTGTCTTGATTTCCTCTTCATTCCTGAAAGATATTTTGTTGGGTGTAGGATTCCAGGTTGACAGTTCTTTTCTTTTAGCTCCTGAAAAATAATTGTGTCACTTCCTTTTTGACTCCATGATTTCTGATGTGAAATCTCCTGTCATTCTAGTTAGTTTTCCCTTATGGGTAAGATATCGTTTCTCTCGCTGCTTTCAATTTTTTTTTTTCTTAAAGACTTTTTTTCTTCTCAAGATTAGCCTTACTAATGTCACAAGGAGGTGGGACTTGTACTGTCTGGCAGGGAGCGCCCTATTTGGTCCCAGCTCCCTACTTGTTCTCTGATACCACTTCAGCAGGGGTGTTGGGACACCGCATTACAGCCTCACAAGGGTGGCAGTTTAGGCTTCCCATGCAGCCTTCGCTGACATGGGTGAGGATAGCGACACAGTTCTTTCTGTGATTTCTTGCTAGAGGAGAGCAGTTACTGTCTAAGGTTTTGCATTTGCTAGGCTGGCCCTCTCTTGGTCCTTTGGTTAGAGAGAGCAGGTATTTGTTAGAGCTTTTTTCTTTCTGCACCCATTGGGTTGCCCTCTTCTTCAGCTCCAAGTCTGGGACATATGAACAAAAAGAAAACCCAGGAACTCACTGCCCTGTCATTCCTTGGTCGTGGAGTCCACAGTAGGTCTGTCTTTTCCCCTCACCACTTCAGAGTCATCTTAGGTCTGTTTTCTGTCTAGTGCCAGGGATGTTTGTTGTGCTAAACAAGAAAAATAAGGAGAAGTACTTCTCCATCTTCCCAGAAATGGAAATGTCCTATGCACCTTTACATTTTGATTCTGAAAGGCGTCACATCATTACTGAGACAACATTATGTTCTAAAACACGTATTTTCAGTGTCTTTTTTTTTTCCCCCATCTGCGAATTAATTTATAGGCCTCCTCGAAAGATGTTGTCAGACAGCTATGCCAAGAGAGTTTTTCCACTTCAGCCCTTGGCTCGAGAAGACTCCTGGATATTACATGCTCCAGCTTGTGTGTGACCCAGGAGGAGGCAGAGCAAGTAAGTGTGCTCGGAATGACCTTTGGCCCCTGGATGCTGAACTTGTCTGTCTCTTTCTTCACCTCCCAGTCATTGCTGTGTCCAAGGAAATTTTCCCCGGAAATGTCTGTTGACATTATAGCAAACTTAAAATAGATTTCTTTTTTAAATGTTAGTGAACTTAAGAACTGTTGTCTTTGAACCTTTACTTCCTTGTGGTAAATGAGTCATGGCTGAGAGAGCCATACCCAGAATCAGAGCCCCTGACCATTTCCTTTGCAGACTTGTTATCTAGACAGTGTGGCCAAAAGCCAACCGTTTTTACGATTTTCTTTCTCAACCTGTAACTTAGCGATGCTGATAAATTGTTGGCTGGATCGCTTGGGCAGACTTTTCAGGGATCACAGGGCAGACGTTCCCAGGTCCGTGTACTGCTGGGGAGTACGCACTGCTGGGCCTCATCTGATCTCAGCCGATGGCCAAGAGGGAGAGTCAAGTGACTCAAGTTCTGGAGCACTCACAGCCGGACCTTCCCAGGGCCGCTGTGGTTCCAAAATAGGAGTTTAGCCAGCTGATTATATTATATTAATTATATTATATTATATTATATTATATTAATTATATTATATTATATTTATTATTCTATTTAATCTGAAGTTTTGTTCATTGAAGTCATTGTAGAAGAGTAAAAGATAGAAGTAAAATTACGGAAGTGAGCTGGGGACTTAGTTTGGGTTCTCCAAAAGTAGACCCTGAGGCAAAGACTTGGTTGCAGATCGTTACTTGGGAGATGATTCTAGAAAGCACAAAAGAGATAGTAGAGAAAATCAAATAGGGAGAGAGACAAGCTGGTAAAAGGGTATGTTAATGAGCGGTTACTGCTGTGGGCAACTGGAGCTCACTCTTGGGACCCTGTAAGAAACCATGTGAAACACACCCCAGCCTGTCCCCCTGGAGGACAGAGAAGTTGGGGCATTTATCCACTAACGTCCCCTCACCTCTGAGTTGCGCCTGTCTGCAGATGAACAACCTCCAATGGCATCAGAGAAAGGCCTAAAGCAGAGAAAGTTACCTTCAGAGAACCTTCTTGGCATCGTTATATTCACAAGACAGCCACAGCCACACTGGACTGCAGATTAACTGGGAAGGACATAGGGTGGAAGACAGGGTCATAGCAGGGCAGCGCCAGGCACTTCCACGGGGGCGTCCACGCAGCCAGGCTGGAGCTGTTCGTTCTCTTTATCCTCCCAGGTGACAGCCTAGGGGCAAGGTTATGATACCTCTGCCATCCTGGATTCAGTACCCCAACCCCGCAGGGCCAGTATCTCTGGTAGCCATTCAATACGCAGCTGCAGGTTCTGGCAAGAAGCGTGCAGCCACTCTTAGGGAAGCCGAAAGCTGTGGCCCCCGGGGTGTCTGCAGTCCTTGCAGTCCAGAAGTAGTGGACTGATGCAGTGTTGCCTAGTAACACAACTGACTTCCCACTGCTCTTGGGTTACCAGGGGAACGGGCCAGAAAGTTCACTGAAGGTTAGATTCTGTGCAGAAGGAAAGGGGATTTATTAACTCTGCCCACAAGCAGGGTTTCTGGCAAGTTGACAGCGTCCTATGGCAGGTGGCTGCATCTATCTTCTAAAGCCACAGGTGAACTTAGAAGCAGGCCAACACTCGTGGGCATCAGCAGTGGCGATCGAGGCCTCCGGACTCGGGCCTCCGCTGAATGCCTGTGGTCGTGTGTGGCAGGCAGGAGGTACAGCCCAGTCAGTGCCCTGCCCTCTGCCCCACTTCTCCTCACCACCCAGGGCTCTCCGTCTGTCCTGCAGCTGCTCCAGGCTCTGCACCGCCTCACCAGGCTGGCGGCATTCCGTGACCTGTCCTCTGCCGAGGCGATTCTGGCTCTCTTTCCTGAAAATTTCCACCAAAACCTCAAAAACCTGCTGACAAAAATCATCCTTGAACACGTGTAAGTGCTCATTTCTTAGAGTCCTTGTACTACTTACATTTTTTATTCCTGTCCTAGAAATAGTATGTTCATTCTTGAAAAGCAAACACAGGAAAACCACCCAGAGGGTTAGCAGTATTAATTCCTTACCGGGGAGCCTTTCGAGACTTGGTTACTTTTTCCATTTACACATACAGAGAGGATTGTTTTTAACACCATGGGATCCTGCCATTTTATAACTTGCTTGTTTTCAGTTAACAGTATTAACATTCATGGTATTGCAGGTTAATAAATATTTACCTTCAATATTATTAATGGCTAACCATGCTCCATCATATGAAGAAATTCTGTATGATTAAGAAACTCCCAAGTGTTGGACATGTAGGCTATTGGCCATTTTCATTTCAGTGAACAATTTGTCATACAAACTTTGTTCACCTGCTTAATTATTTTCTTACTGGGTTAAAGGCAATGGACGTATTGAGGCTTCTGCTTTATATTATCAAGTTGACCGTCAGAAAGATTGCACCAACTATTTTTACACCAGTAGAACACGAGTGTGCCATTCTTCCCAAACCTTCACCAGTACTGAGGGAATTTGTTTTACATTTTTTCCCAGTTTCACAAATGGCAAATGGTACCTCATATTAATTTATATATCTTTGCTACCAGTGATGACGCATATGTTTTTTTATACGTTTATTGGTCGTTTTTATTTCTTTTGTGAGTTATCTGTGTATTTTCTTGTCCAGGAAAGTCCTTATAAACACATACAATTTAATCAGAATTGGTTAACTGTTGGCTAGCAGCAGGCTTGAACCGACACACCTCTCTGGTACAATAACAGATAATGCCTATTTACAAAGGATTTTGTTGTTCATTAAGATACTTTCTCATACATGACCATGTTTTCTTCTGACTCTGTTTGGCATTTCACTATGATGTTTGCTACAGCATTAGACAGGTCTATTTGGGTGTATTTTGCATAAAATGCAATGCATTGTGTAGTAGATGCTCAATAAAAAGAGAATTGGTTGGTCTCTGTTTTGTCTCTGAGAATGATAGCACAGTAAGATTATAGTGCACTGAGCCTTTTGCCCCCCTAAGCTGTGAAAACCAACTAACAGCACTTGTGGCCTTAACATCACTGAGCTTTACAAAACAATGTTTCTATGTTCCTTTCCTGTCAGGCGATTACAGGCTTGAAGATCACAGAGAGGGCAAAGGCTCAGGTCCTCAGGCCTCTCTCATTATCAGAAGACTTAATTGTCATTCCCTTTCTATCATTTTTACCTCATCTTTCCCTCTTAAACAGATCTACTTGGAGAACTGAAGCCCAAGCAAATCTGAGTGAGTACCAAGTAATCTGCCTTTTCCTCCTTTCTCCTCCTTCCCTGCCCCAGCTCTATATCTGACAGATGGCCAGAGTTTTTACCAAAAATCAAAGTGAAAACCTGACCCTAAGTCAAACAGTGTGTGTTGGTTTTCTTTTTAATTCCACTGTTTAATTTTTTTTCTGATTATAAACTTAATAGGATATAGGCATGTTGTTAAAAGTATATATATATAAAAACCAGAAAGTGAAATACTTAATTATGTTTCCATTGGGTAAAAACCATAACTGAAATTACTTTGAAAGATTGTATAGAAGGGGATGTTTAATAAATGGTCACGAATCTTACTCTGAGCCTGTCACTGTGCTGAAGATTTGTACCTGCCTTAACTCATTTACTCTTCCCCACAACCCTGGGAACTGGACTAAGATTATCCCCATTTTACAGATCAGGAAACAGAGGCTCAGAGGTTAAACAAGTGGGAGAACCCATCTTTCAGCCAAGTCTGTCTCAGACAAAAGCTCTTTCCACTATTGTTGAAGCTACATATTTCCTACGACTCAGATCAGAACCTCAGCTTCTCTGCTTTGTGTCATTTCTCATTCTGTCCTGACATCTGAGGGCTACGTGTTCAGACAGAAGTCTGGAGATGCTGCCCACTGTGAATCATGACTATGTGCAGCTGGCACGGAGCAGTGGTGAGGCCTGTGACTTGCTGGGGTCTTGGACCTCATCTGTGTCCCTCAGAGACTTACTGTTGGATCAGATGCACTGCACAGTTACAGCCCTTAGAGCTGCCTGTCACAGAGTAAAGGCTTGGTAAAGTGGGAGGCGTGAGCTCTGAGCTCAACTGTCCCCTCCACAGTCTCCCTGCCACGCCTGGTCGACCTGGACTGGAGAGTGGACATCAAAACGGCCTCAGACAGCATCAGCCGCATGGCTGTGCCCACCTGCCTGCTGCAGCTGAAGGTACGTCCACTGTCATCCCCATCAGAAGGAAAGAGGGGGCAGTGGTGACTCGGCACCCCTGTGGGCCATTGAAACTACCAGTCTCCAACGCTTAGGAATCTCTAACCCCATAAATGAAAACAATCAAAGCACCCCCACAATGCAGAATTTATGTGCAAATTGTATGTGTCCTGCTGTATTAACATATTGTAGACATAATAAAACATCTACCAAAAATAGAAATTTTAAAATGATAAGACACACAAAACATAAATTTTTAAAACAATTTGCTGATACCTAAAGGTTACCTTGCAGACCTACGGGAAAGTTTAGCTTTAACAATAAGAGTGTGCATTCAGATTTCAAATTGCCTTCTTGATAATTTTGTTATAGTATAGCCAACTTCTTGTCAGTACGATCACTCTGTCACTCATAACGTGCCAGACTGAGAGCTCCTGTCAGCAGCTGGAAAAGAGTCAGTTCTTCATTTTCTTGTTCTCACACTCTTTGCCTTATTGGTGTTACCTTCACTTTACAGCTCTTTTCAGGGATCTTTTCAAGCCACATATCTATTTGAAGGATTTGTTTAGTTAAAACAAGATAATGTAATGCTGTATTTACTTACACAGACACCCAGAAACGCAACAGCTACAAGAACATGAAAATGTAAGGGTGCCTCTAACAACTAAGTTTAAATATTACTAAAGCCCACTTTTTTAAAAAGATACAAATAAATATAAGTAGAAGATGTGCTGTTTTCCCGGCATCCCAATGGATGTGTATACCCGTAGAGTCTACTGCGTAACTTCCCAATGTGAGTACATGTAATGTCTCACTGGGAGTTAGGGCTCAGACCCTTGGCTCTCTGATGTGCCCTGAGCACTCCTTGCACATGGAGACTGACCCCAGCCTCTTGGGACATCCCCTTCCCTCTCCCATTTTCTAAGTGGCTCCAGGGCCAGACCACTGGTAACTGAGCAAAGACCCTCTCGTCAGAGGTTCCCCAGAACGGGGTAGGTAAGGCTCGCCTACTGGGTGATAGGAGAAGAGGCAGGCAGCTTTGACTTTTGGACTGTGTTCTCTTTTCAGATCCAGGAAGATCCTAGTCTGTGTGGGGACAAACCGTCCGTCTCAGCTGTCACCATGGAGCTGAGCAAGGAAACGCTGGACACTATGTTAGATGGGCTGGGCCGCATCCGAGAGCAGCTTTCTGCCGTGGCCAACAAATGAGCCCAGCCAGCTGCCAGCCCCACTGCCCTGCCCCAGCTGCCCGTCAGTGATGGAGCACCTCCCAGCACCAGGCGGCCTGCCTGTGGTAGCAGCAGCCACAACTGACCGCGGGCGGGATGATGGGCACCGAAAGGGTGCTGCCATCCAGAAGGGAGGAAGCACCACGCTGTTCTCCTCACTCGTCTTTTTTCTCTTTCCGAAGCTGGTGAGCAGAAGTCTCCGTCTTTGAAAGGCTCCTGTGCACGACTTCATTCCCGCTGTGGCAGTGTGAGGGAGCGTTTGCTTCACCAGCTGCCTCTGCATGACTGATTGGAAGATTCTGGCCCAAATCGTAGGGCTTGTCTAAGAAGTTCCTTTCCAGCATTAGCTCTAATTAGTGCATTTCCAACCTGGAACTCATGGTGGGAATCGGGTGGGTGATGCCAGCAGTCCCTGCTTCTGTCAGAGAAGCCAGGCAGAGCCTCGGAGCAGGGCCAGCACGGTGTGGCCCACCTGCCCTAAGTCTGGGGCCTTCCCAAGCTCCCTCAGCCCTACTGGACCACCTTCCAGCACAGGAAGTCTGAAATGGGGGCTAACCCCCTTCTTTGTGAAGCTGGGGACCCTTTCATTGATATAATGTAGCTACTCCAGGGAGAAGAAGTAGGAGTGATTAGAAATAAATAACGGTTCTGAAAACTGCATGATTCTGGTCACGCTTCTTGTAGCTTCTGTCCTTAGCTTGAGTTGATTGCCTTAGGCTAGTGGTGCCTGTCATTTGTGAAGATGATCCCAACTTCCTAATTTCCAGCTAAGCCCATGACCATGGTGTGACCTGGAACCAGGCATGTGACCCTCCCCCTCCCCTGTGTTTGTCCCGTGGAGCCAAAGACAGCAAGGTTGACAGTATGTGCTTGTCACAAGAGCTATGATGAAAGCCTAACCAAATGAGATCACTGTCACATGCCTGACGTGTCAGGGACTCAGTGTATAAGGCTTTTCCCCTCATTACCCAGATCCCCCCAGTAGCAACAGCTGCAGCTGCTATCTGAGTGTTTTCGGCTTCTCGCGTGGTGTGTGCAGGTGGGTGGGAGGAGGGATGGAGGAGAGCCCTGGGCTAGGACGGACTCGAGTCAGCCAGCTCTACTTCCCAGTGGTAAGGTGCTGGACCGCTAAGCCTCCATCCTACCCCCTCCCCATTTTTAAAAAAATGAGGATAATAATATTACCTACTCTGTGGGACTTCTGTGAAGATTAAATGATACAACGTCCCTAAAAGCACTTAGCACTGTTACTGCAAATAGGAAGGGCTCAATAATGTTAGTGTTGATTATTAATGGGAAGGAAAGGGGAAAGCTCTCTACATTCATTGTTTCCATCTATAACAGGGTTGGTGTGAGAATGTTACTATCCTCCCTTTGTCGATGAGGAAATCAGCTCATTGAGGTTGAGTCACCTGCTGGTAAATGGCCTCATTAGGACGTGGGCCCAGATTTCTCCAGCTTTTTCTACCACACAAGACTGCAAGAATTGTGGAGTTCTGTGCCTTCCGCTCCACTTGGGGAATACTGGAACTGCTGTAGAGATGAGAAATTTGCCCACCTGGTGACACCAGGAAAGTCAAGGGAAAAAAGAAAATCCAAGCTCCTCTTTGGGAGCTCCTGGAAGCTGAGCTACCTTCTTTTACAGTGGCAGTTCTGAACCCTTTCGGGGCCGAACCCATTGAGAATCTGATGAGCGCTGTGGATCTTTTCTACAGGAAATGAACATTCAGTTTCCTGCACTCAGTGACCAGAGTTCATGGACCCTGGAAGGCAGCCCACTATTCCAGGTTGAAAGCCTTGTCATGAATTCATCCTCCTCTGTTTTTCTTCCACTCCCTATGACCCACAAAGATCTTCAAATCCTGTTCTCTGGGCCTCCCTAAAAAAAATAACTTGAAGCAGGGAGCCGAGAGTAGCTGTCTGGACAGTTGGACATTCCTTTAGCCAGAGCCACCTGAACAGAACCTCTGGGTAGATGACATATAGAGGGCATTCAGTGACTGGAAAATTCAATACATGTTTGCTGCCCTTCACACGCCCATTAGAAGGGTTTGTTTCCCACCGTTACGGGGAGGGATTGTAGATACCGTATTCCTGGTTGGCCTGAGCCGACCTCAGAAACACTCAGCTTCTGCCTGTTGATCTCAAAGGGAGTTCTTTCATTCAGGGCCTGTCTGGTTCCCAGGAGTACTTTGTGTGACGAGCATATCCACACTGGCCTCCCTTAGGGAGTGCGGCTGGGGTGTCCCAGCTCCGTCCACAAAAGGGCACTGACAGATCTTGGTGGAGACTGTGCTCCTGGCCGCCCAGCGCTTTGCCCCCACGCGTCCACAGCGGTCAGTCCCGAGCAGAGTGCGTGTGCAACACGTACAGTCCTAAGACTACATGACCCAAGTTGGGCCAATGTGAGTCTCCCCTACAACTTTGTTGTTTGTTTTTTTCTGCTGGAATCAGCAGCAAACACCACCTCCTGCCTCTGGGCTCTGGTAGTGAAGCCAGGAGGCTTGAGTCCATATCCTGCGCCCACAGGAAGTCCGTGTGCGGGAGAGGCTAGCCCAGAGCCAAGCAGAACCAGAGGTTGGGAAGAGGATGAGAAAGTTCAGTGCAACTGATGCCCACCCCGGTGACCCGAATGTGCCCGCCAGCGTGGTCCAGGTTTGTGTTAAAAATGTACCCAGGATTTGCTGTAATCAGGAATGGTAAAACACAGAAATGCTTGTCATGAGGGAGAGGTTTATACTCATGGATCCCTAGAAACAGGAGACATGGCAAGTCACAAAGGGCCACATGGGGAAAGACCAGGGTGGGTCAGGAGGCAGAGAGGGCGAGGCCACAGCAGGCCCGAGCCTTTCAATGGCTTTCCACAGGCAGGAATGGGCGGGCAGGTAGGGAGCTGAGTCAGCTTAGAATCTGCTGTTGTGAGTGACCGGCAGGCGCTGGGCTGCAGGAGTGGTCCTCAGCCCAGGCAGGGGGAGCATTGGCTTGGGGTGTGCATTTGATAAAAGACATAGCTGAGCGTGTGGCTGTAGATGGGTTGGTTTGCAATTCAAAGGTGCACTCTCAGGGAAGTTGTTTGCTATCACTAGGAATTGGCTAGCCCTAGGAGGGGCAGTCTCTCCAGGATCAAGAACACCAAATGCCAGAGCATCAAGAATACAGAAAATAAGACAGTACGTATGGTCAATATAAGCTGTGTTGCAGTAACAAGCAATCCCAAGGGTGCAGTGACTTTTAACACAACGAAAGTTTGCTTTTGCTGCACAGCCAGTGAAGGCTGGGGAGGGGGCAAGTGCTCTGCTCACTGTGGTCCTAAGAGGCCCAGGGTAATGGAAACCATCTCAGCATGTGCCTCCACAATCATCCATACAGGACGAGGGAATGTGGCCCATTGCACCCTTGCTCTTAAAGCTTTGGCTCAGAAGTGACAGGCAAGTCACATGGTCATGGCCAACTTTAAAAAGGGCAGAGAACATCACTCACCGTGTGTCAGAAAGGAAGAGAAATAGGATATTTGCGATTCGCTATGGTAACTACTGTCTACCACGATCTCAACCAAAAGATTCATTTTTTACCTAAGCTAGTGTGGGGACAGAGTCCCTGAGAGCAGTTTCCAAGCTCTCAGCCTCACGTGGAAAGGTGCTGGCTCGGTTATTAGATGGCCATCAGCTGTAATCAGATGGCCATCCGCTGTGGCTGGGTGGCCATCAGCTGTTACCGATTAGTCATTAGCCACTAATATAACTGCGTGTACGCTGGGGGATTGGTGCGTTGACAGGCGGATTGCAGCTAGCAAATGGGGTGTTGGTTGGCAGAGAAGCAGACGGCAGATTGCGGATCTTGTGGCTCCTGCTTCCTGTGTCTCCAACCCAGCCACCAGTGAGAATATAGTGGTATATTCTTCTATCTATGGCTATGTAGGTGTTTCTTTTTGGCCCACAATACCCTGTGTTCTTGTGTGGGGAGCCGAACCAAACTAGCATGACACTAGTTTGCACATCTAAGCAAAAGAATCGAGTAAACAACATGCATTCCCTCTCCGTATCGTCTCACAATAAACATTTTCACCTGTGTGGCACTTCATTTGAAGTATTTTTCAGCTGTCTTACTGCCTTTTCACTTCAACCCCCTGAGATCAGTGGAGTATCCACTAATCAAGTATTTGTGCATTTTACTAAGGAAAAAGCTCAGAGAGGTCCAGAGAGTTGGAACTTGAATCTGAGTCTTTACATTCAAAGGCTGGTGGTTTCTCCACTCTTCCCTCAATTTAGGGAAAAGAAAACCTGTGATTCTTCACAGACAGCCAAAGCTTTCCTTTCATCTGGTGACGTTCAGCTCTCCCTCGTCAGTCCTGCCTTACCACTTCTATCTGGGGAATCTTTAGTCTCCTATGCCTCACTTTTCTGGTGATTTTCAGGGCCAAAGACATTGACGTAAGAAACAGACATTTGGGTCTTTCCCACACCAGCCAGTTCTCTAAACACACACAGTGGGCACCACATCCAGTGGCCATTAGTCAAGCTCTGTGGTCTGATATTTACAAATTTCCAGGAAGTGTGGTGCAAGAGGCTCTCGGTTATTTTGTTCAGTAAGCTGAGATGTTATCAGAAATGAGAGAGGGTTTTATTACTTTTTAAATTTATATATATATATGTATATATATAAATTTACCTGGAAACCATTGGCTACCTGGCATTTTGAAAGTTTTCCAGTGGTTGAACATTTACAAGAACTATTTGAACCTGTAACCGCTGACTTCCAAATACTGAGAATTCCTAAACATTCTCTTACCCGCATGACGTTGACTTTTGTACAACTTCCTTCTTTCGTGCCTACATTTCAGTGGTTTAATTGTCCTTTTTACACCTACTTTAAGAAAGAGGGGAAAAAAAAGATATCCTGATAGTATTCCCATGTTGGTGCCAGAGGACCCTAACCACCCAGGAGAAAGAACCATTTTTTCTTTGAGGACACGTCAAGAGCTCAGAAAGGGAAGTCTAAGAAGCTGAGTTTCTACTAGCCCTGGGCTCTTGGAAAAAAACTCTGATGGGCTTTTATGCCTTATCTGTAAGTGGAGATAAGATAGCTTTATCTTGTATCATAAATTTACAGTAATCTGTGAAGTAGAGCCCTTGGCTGAAGAATGGGAGGTTCTTGGCTACTGGTGTCAATGTTGCACTAGCCATATAGCCATAAACAGATACCACCCAGTGAAGTACAATATGTCCCAACAAGTTGAATGATAAATGAATTGGGAGACGCTTTGGGACATTGAAGGGAACTGGGGTCATAGTTATAAACATACTGGATCTGCAGCTCAGGGGATGGCCTCTGGTTAGGGTTTCAAGAATGCTGATAAAGCTCCTCCTCCAGCCATTCCTTTGGCTTATTCGGCTTCTGGGAGTGAGGGTCACTGTATTTGTTATATTAATTTGACTACTTTAACAAAAGCCCCATTTCTATGGATTAAAGAAGTCAGTGTATCCTCATATAAAAGTCTGGGCTGGTAGAAGGTTTGAGGAGGTAGGATGGTTCCGTACCAGGAGATGGTCCACAGACCCTGGTTTCCTCCATCCTGTTGCTTAACCAACCAGCAGGTGTTGCCTTCATCCCTGTGAGTGACGCCTGCTCATCACTGGACACCAAGTTGGCACCCCAGCCCACGGGGAAGAAGAAAGAGGAAGAGGAGGGTGTATCCCAGAAGTTTCCACATATCTCCTCTCATATACCATTGGCCACAGTCACATGGCCTGTATTTAGCTGCAAGGTAGGTTGGGAAATACATTCTCTGGCTGGGCAGTCTATGGCCAGAACTCACAGGGTGGGGAAATGAGTGAGGCCCGTGACTAAAATAAAGAAGGAGAGAACGGATAGTGAGAGAACATTGATATGGCTTCATTTATCGGTTGCTTTCCTGGGAGCAGGTCTCATGGAGGAAGAGAAGAGAACAGAAAGGCGGCCCAGTTGCGGGTGTGGGTGTGGGTGTGTGATGGTGTGCTTCTCAAGGATGGAGACCATGGCTCCTTTACTTGGTATCCATAATAGCTAGCACAGTGCCTAACACACAGTAGACCGACCAAGAAATGTTCATTTGTGTCCCACCTTCTTCCACAAACTCACACAGAATTTAACCTGTATTAGTAAATGATGGTGGAATTACATCAAGTTCATCAGAATGGCAGGCTGACGGAATTAACATTGACTAGGATCTCTCATCCTAAATCTACCTCAGCAGTGCCCCTTTCCCTAGAAAGATCCATTCAAACACCTGCAGAGGGATCTTTGGTGGTTGGGCCCAAGGTCACCAACTGGGGCCATTCTGCCATCTTGCTACTATGCTTTCTGGCCTTGATCGACTTCAGGTCTGTGGCTCGGGGATGCCTGCTCACAGCAGTCTCCCCATCACACTAGTTTGGGGAGAGGAAGAAGGGAGAGGGGTAGGAGGAAGAAGGGAGAGGAGCCCTGGGGTGAGAATAGGAGGGAATACGCTGGCACGGTGATGGTGGAGGGGCAGACGTTGGCACTCTGAGCTCCTGCCATTATCACACAGTGCAGTGAGCAGCATTTCCAAGGGGCCAGTGGAGTGACAGTGCTGAGTTCTCTCCAACTCCTGGAGAGGGCAGTAAAGGAGAGGGTAGCCTGGGCCAGGGCAGGGATGGCAGCACACACTTCCAGGTGCCCTCTGTCGGGAATGTCTTCCCTTAACCCTGGCTTAACTCCTATTCCTCCTCTGGACTCGGGAGGAGCATCTGACAGGGAACCTAGGAAGTCAGCTTATCCACTTGTCTCCTCTGCCTGTATTGTCTCCGTCATCCCTCTTACCACACTGAATTTTAACCAGCTGTATCGTTGCCTTTTCCCCTCACTGTTCACCACTGTATCCCATCACCTGAGTGCACAGATAATAGGCAGCCCTTTGGGCACTGTTTCCTGCCACCAGCTGTCATGGGGTTCTGTTCCCAGGGTTACTCGTATAGAAGTGGTCACTTGTGATATCCTCTTTGTTCACCCTAGATTCTCATGCCCGAAAGTCACACAGGAAGGGAAATGTCTGCCTACCCCTCACCTGGGCACAGTTGGAGCTTGCCCAGCTTGCCCAGCAGATGGTGCAGTTGCTCTCCTTAAAGGCCACCCCGGCCTAATACGGGGAAAACAAAGAACAGGAGAGTGGGACGGTGGGGTAATGGCCAGGCCTCTCCTAGGACCCTGGCAAAGGAGACCCCCAGGCCCAGGCTTCTTCACCCATGGAACCTCCCCCCCCCCCGCCCCGTCAGGCCCACGGCAACAAGAGAGAGGGAGGGAAATGGGGGGCAGGGCACGTCCACTCAGGCACTGCATTCAAGCCTGTTCCCAAGGCTCAGTTCTGAAAGCACCTACTGCCTCTATCACTGGATGGTGGGTGCCAGAAATCCCACCACTGGGGCCCATTCACTACAACTCTCCAGAAGAAGATGTTATTAGTAGCAACCACACAAATCCAGGCCTCAGTCCACAGGGCTTTGTACTGTGTCATTTCTACCACACTGTTAAATAACACAAATTCAACTGAGTGAATATTAAAGATCTAATTGGCTGTGTTGAAGGATTCATGAATCCAGCAGCATCCCATCTAGAAAGTCTAAGCGAGCTCCAGCGGGTTACAGAAAGGGAAAGGTTTTTAAAAGCAGGACAAAGAAGTCATGAACAAAAAAAAGGATTATTTCAGGCAAGGTCACCTCCCTTTGGGGGACACAAAGGCCTATTAGGAGGATTACCTCATCTTCCTTTGGGGGATGGAAAGCCCAGTGTGGCAGATTACCTCACTGGTATTGAGCAGAAAATTCTAGACTGACCAGTTAAGGCTACATTCCTGGGGGAGGTTGTAACTGTAATTTGGTCAGGTATTAAGTTTTGGTTTGGTGTCACGGGCTTAACCCAAATGACTCCATTTTGGGCCTGTCACTTTTTAACAACACCTTGGGCAGGTGGCAGAGTGAAATTTCAAACTCAGGTTGGTTTGGAGCCAAGTCTCAATTTCTTCATCTTTAAGAAAGAGAGATTAAGTTTAATTTTTCCTGACACCACAGCTCAGAGGGAATTAATTATACATGGTCTTTGATAAATGGAAGCTGCCCAATCAATGTTGGTTAAACTTCAAATACATACAGATGCCTCTGCTGGGGCAAAACCTTCCACAGACTCATCAGTTCTCTTCTGAGAGTAGGTTGGAGGTGACAGGCAGGGGTTGGGGTTTTGAGGAGCCCTTGTCATCTCTCATCCAGATTCTTCCAAATGCCTCCTAAATGCTTTCTGTGGGAAAACCAGTCTTACCACCCTTCTCTCCTCACCTTGCATCCTTCCTCCTCAGAGCTGCAGGTGTTTTCTAAATGGTAATATAATGCGATTCCCTTGCCTAAAATACTTAAATGTCTTCTCAGTGCTCTCAAAATAAAGACCAAATCAGAACAATGTCATTCAGTGTTCTTTACAACCCGACTTCTCCCTATCTTTTAGTCTCATGAAACAAGATTAAAGAAATGGGTTTAAATCAGAATAAACAGTGTGAGGTCCAGGGCCTGGAGGGAGTGGGCCCTGGGTGCTGACTGGAGAGCTCTGGGCGCCAAGAACAGAAGTGGGGACACGGTAAGGAAAAAAGAAGTGAGAGGGTTTGATGGTCAGCATTGTCCAGTTGTTGACCTGCCTTTTCTTGAGGAGAGAGACTTACTCACCATTTTGTTCCTAGCACCCGGAACACTGCCTGACATTGATAGATTCTCAGTCACTATTTGTTGAATGCGTGCAGGCATGAATGAATGAGTGAATGAGTGAATGAATGAATGAATGAATGTCTTCACAGGGTCCAGAGCCGACAGACTGGCATCTGCCACTGTGTCTACCAGCCACTGCCTTTTGCCTATAAGGAGATATACCTCCTTCTCCCCCATTGCTGCCAGGCTAGCCCCTTTTCCTGCTGATTTGGCTAATCTCTGAGCTGGAGGGGACACTGCTAGAGGACAGTGTCCCAAGGAGAAGAGAGCTTGTCTCAGCTGCACAGCCAGGGACCCAGCTCTAGGGGGAAGTAATGGTGGCATTGAGGGTGGAAATCCCAGAGTCCATCATGCTCTCTGAATGCTCCATCCTAAGCCTCTCAGGAAGGTCACTGGATACAGAGAGTCACATCTTTCCCCTGTGACCCTCTTGGCTGCCTGGCCATCTGTTTCCTAGAATGGCCTTCTCCCTGGCACAGACGGTGTTCATCCAGTGCTCCCTGTCCCATGTCGACGCCAGCTGTGGAAGACGCCACATTGCTGCAGCCTCTGCCTAGTCTCTCTCGTGACCCCATTTTCCACATCATTCACCTCCACTCCTCTCCATATGGTGGTTTCACTTCAACGTCTTCCACAAAGGACTCTTCCCTCTGATTGGCCCGCTCAGCCACCTCGCTGACAGAAAGCCATGACATTTGGGAAGGCAGAAAGCTCTTCTCTTTTTCTGCTTGTTTAGCAGGGATGTTGGTTTCCCCGCTGTCCCCATCGCTGTAGGTCACCCTCATCAGAATTTCTTACCTGGAATATGGGATCAGCCCTGACCTGGGCTCCGTGCCCTGGGCTCATCTTGCCCCAATCCAGCTTCACAGTACTTTGCAGAAAGTAAATTTGATCTTGTTTTATCCCCCCAACCTGATGCCCCTTTCCCAGGCTTCTCCATCTCAGCAAACAGCTCCAACCAGAAATGTGGGATATGCGTTACTCCGCCTCCTCCTTCCCCCTGATGCTGTCCCATCCTTGGCCAATTCCATCCCTCAGCAAGTCCTGTTGGTTCTCTCTGAAATACATGCGCATGGGTCTCTGCCTCTTCATCTCTGCACCAACTTACTTCACGACTGTCATTTCTCATCCTCTAAGCGTGATGACATTTGCCAACCTCTGCCTCTTGACCTCACGTCACATTCCTCATCACACCAACCTTCCATCAGTTCCAGGGTCCTCTAAGCTCTTCCTACAGCAGGGCCTCTGAGCTTACTGCTCCCCCATCTTTACTCTCACCCCACCTAGAACACTCGTTTGCCTGGTTTTCACAAGACCAGTTCCTTCTCATCTTTTAAGGCTCAGCTAGAAAGCCACTTCCTTAGAGAGACTTTCTTGAGCTACTGTCTCTAAAGAGGATTCGTCCTTTTATTCTCAATCCTCAAATCCTATATAGTTCCTTGTCACTCCCCAATATAAAATCTTACTAATATAATGAATTTATGTGTATACTTATTTAACTTGCTCATTGTCTGTCTCCCCACTGGAATGTACCATGAGGGGAGAAACACGTCTGCTTTGCTCAACACTCTATACCCACAGCACAACACAGGCCTGCACAGAATATATGCTCAGTAAATATTTGTTAAAAAAATGAAATAAACAGATGGAAGATCCATCGTGTCACTGCCCTGCTTTTGTCTGTCAATGAGCTTCCCACTGTCCTCAGTACACATTCCAAACTCCATCACAGTTTCTTCACGACCTCACTTGAATTCACCTTTTCTGGATTCCTCACCAGGCCTATGGGAAATAAATCAAGATGGAAAGGATTAAACCAGAATGGGTGCTGTGTGTGTGTGTTGGGGTGGGGGGGGGTTGGGGAGGGCCATTGCACAAATGATTTTCATGATCCTAGGCAGTGCTTTGATTCGGTGGTGTCTAATTTTTTTGAAAAATTTTTTTATAGTTGACATACACTATTATATTAGTTTCAGGTGTACAATGTAGTGGTTATGAAGTGATCACTGCGATAAATCTAGTGATCCTCTGATACCATATAAGGGTTAATCCCTGGACCCAGAAGCCGAGGGAGCACCTAGGATCAGAAGGGCCAGCTGTCACTGCCTCGGTGGCTGGGTAAGGATATGCACAGGTCCGGCTCCCTAGTGCTGACTCAGCGCGGTGACCACAGAATTCTTAGGAGAAGAGTCCTCCAAATCAGCAGATCTGGGAGCAGGACCCCCCACACCTGTATAGCTCACACTCCATACCCTGGCTGAGCACAGTACTTGGCACCTTATATGTCCTCAGTGAAAAGTTGAGTGAAAGTTGCCTTGGGGACCTGAAAGCCCATCCCACTCATAATTAAGATGCAAAAAGCCCCTCCCCCATCATGGTCCTAGGGGAAGCCTCTATAGATGGTAGGAGAGGGGGCTAGCTACCGCACCCCCACTCCCCTCCTTAGGAAAGACCTCCAATGAGCCTTAAGCCCCGCCCTCTTCACCCCCCTCCCCCCAATATATCTCCCTGTGAGGATGTCCTGCTGGCCCAGCGTCTGTTCTGCTCCTCACATGATACATGCATCTGGCAGGTGGAACCCATCTCTGGCTCCTTGCAGAGTGGCGCTGTGCCAAGGTCTCCACTCCTCCAAGCACCAGGCAGCTGCCAGGATTGAAGATGGCATTTCTGAGTCTCTGGGTCAGCCCCCTCAGAAAGCACTTCCCAGGTGCCCAGGTGTGCCGCTCTGGGTGGGCCTCTGGCTCACTGATTGCGGGTGTGAATCCAGCCTCTGCCCTGGGAGTGGGGTGCGGGGAGGGAGTGGAGTGTCCGGGAGGAACTCGGGGTGCCCAGATGCCTTTCCACTGACCACAGCCCTTCTGAGCAGCATGAGCTTCTCCACGGCAAACTCACAAACCTGTTTGTATTTCTGATCAGCGCCCTGAGACCTGAGCGCCGAGTAACTCCGCCTCGACGCCGGGCACCAGGAGTGGTACTTTCTGCAAAGTACTGTCTGGCGGGCACGCGCACTAAGCCTTCCTCGGACTGGGAAACAGGCTCGGAGACGCGAAATAACTGGCTGGAGGTCACGAAGCTAAGTGCCTTCTGGCTCCAAGTTGACTGCTTTTCCATTTTTGGATAAATTAAGGCCCAGAAAATGACAATGTGAAGAAGGATCGTCTCCTGGGGAACAGAAGTCAAACTTAAGGAGAAGACGTCCCCCAGGGGTGTGGGATCTGGGGCTGTGGCCCCCAAGCTGCTGTCCCTGCCGCGAAGGGCGCTGCCCCAGATGGGCCTGGCCGGGCAGAGGGACCTGGACAGTCAGAGCAGTTGGGAATAGAGGATGGAAACAAGCGGGCATGGCTTTCCTGAAGTGCCTCTCACTAGGTTTGGCGGATGGGAAGAGACTGCGCCCCATCCTTCTCCCATAATGAGGAGCGGGCAGGTGAGATCCTTACCCCGCCAACAACCCCCTTCTAATAAATCTTTATTTTCCAACTTCCTGCACACACGCCTTTCGACTCTTTTACACTTTGGAAGTAGATTTTGGTCGTTCAGTTCCCAGAACATTTTCAGCACCTCCTTTGCAAATCCTGTCTCACTATGAAATATAGGGGAACTTGACATTTCTTGTTTTGCGCTTGGCCTTTGGGGACCTTGGTGAAGGGAAAAGGTTCCATTTTCATGTCAAGGTTCCTTTTGTTTTATTTTTTAACTGGTAATACATTGACATGACCAAAAATATCAAAAAGTACAAAAGTGCACACAATGGAAAAGCTCTCACGCCCCAGTCTTGAGGGCCCCTCCCCAGAGGCGCCAGTGGTATCAGTTTCTGGGGTGTCCTTCCAGAGAGAGATTTTGCCTGTACAAACAGCCCTGCCCTTTAACCCAGCAAGCTGCAGCTGGGATCACGCAAAGGCCAAGTCCAGCTCATAGCCTGTTTTTGTACAGTCTGAGAGCAAACAATGGTTTTTACATTTTACCAGGGTTATAAGAAGACAAAACAAAACAAAAAACAAAGACAATTATACGACAGAGGTCTTTGTGGCTTGCAAAGCCTAAGATATTTACTCTCTGGCCCTTTACAGAGAAGTTTTACAGTCAAAGTTTAGTCAAAAGACTGTACTATATATATATATATATATATATATATATACATATATATATATATCCTGCCTTTTTTTCACTCAGTAATCTGTCCTGAAGCCCTCTTTCTATCAGTACAAAAGGCCCTCTTCATTTCTTTCTAGGACACATAGAATTCCATTGTCTGGGTGGACTATAATTGAGCCAGTTTCTACTGATGGACGGTCAGGTTGTTACCAATTTTTTTGCTATTTCAGGCTGCTATATCAATAACCCAGACTGGATAGCTTATAACAACAGAAATTTATTGCTCACAGTTCTGGAGGCTGGAATTCCAAGATCAAGGTGTTGGCAGATTTGGTGTCCAGTGAGGTCCCGCTTTCTTGTTCATAGAAAACTAGCTTCAGGGTCCTCAACATGGCTCTCTGGCAGCTCTTTTATAAGGACACTGATCCCATTTATGAGGGCTCCCCTCATGAACTGAGCACCTCCCAAAGGCCCCACCTCCTAATACCATCACACTGGGGGGTAGGCTTCAACATAAGAATTTTGGGGAAGGCATAACATTCAGTCTATATAGAGCAGGGCCTGTGCCTTTTTCCTTCCTTCCTTCTTTCCTGTCTTCCTTCTTCCCTTCCTCCCTCCCTCATACCCTCCAGTCCTTCTTTCCTCCCTCTCTCCATCCTTCTCTTCCTTTTTCCTAATTTTTTTCTCTTGGCTATATTGCTGGCACCTCAAAAACTGGTGAGAGAATGAGTGAGTGAGTGAATGAATGAATGGACTCAGATCTGGGAGAGGACAGTTCAGTCTGGGGGCAGGTGTCCCAGGGAGAACCGAGTCTTGGGTGTTGGACATCAATCATAGAGCCCCTTCTCCTTCCCTTTCTCACCCTTTGCCAGCACAGTGGTCCCAGGAATGCCTCCACACTAGCTTCATGTGGTCTCCAGTGGCCACCCTGCTGCTCCCACCTGCAGGAGCTGGGGCTTCAGGGAGCTGGCCTGCTGGGGGAGGGTGCTGAGCAGGGCGGTTTGGTGGGGAGGGTGATCCCCACTGCACTCCCTTCAGGCTCCCTGTAGGTCTCTGTCCCCTTTGGCCTTTGTACAGGTGAAGAACGCCAGGCCAGGAACTGAAGTAGCATGGACAGCCCTCCCCAGCGCTGGGGCTGCCAGGACCCAGAGGTTACCACAGCACAGAGCTCTGGCTCCCGTGACACACGTGTCCTGCCTCCATCCAATGCCCTCCCCTTTTCCAGTCCTCCCAAAGCTTCTCACTTTCTAAGCTCTGTACTAATGAAGCTGTGTAGGGGGAGCATTTGTCCAAGAAGAAGTCCAGCCACTAGATACCCAATCCTCTCATCTACTGAGCCCCAGGCTGGAGGAGATAGGCTCGTGTTGGGGATGGGCTGTCACCAGGGCCATTCCCCAGACTCTTCTATTTTCTGAACAGTGCAGGACTGGCTGCAACCAGCCTCCTTTTCCTCAAAGCCCTCCCCCATGGCATCATCAAGTTGGGGGCCTTTGTGGTTGGTCTCTTAGGAGTCATAAGGAGACCTATGGAGCTCTGAAGCTCCAACTGTTTGCTTAGCACATGGGATGGAGAATGACCCTAAGGCAGACCCCAGTGGTACAGCCCACTGGACTCAAGTCCAAAACCTCAAAACCTAACTGACTTGTCCATTTCCTCATCCTCCACATCTAGGGGACAGCAAATGCTCTTGGTCCCATATTCATAAAACAGCCCCAACCTTCAGTCCCACTGGCAACACTAGTCAACAGCATCTCTTACCTGGAATCCTAAAGCTCCCCTAATGGGACATCCCACTTCTGCTTTGCCCCCTGAAAGCCATTCTTTACCTGGTAGCCAAGTGATCAGGTGTCATCACTCTTACACTTAAACCTACCGCAGGGCTCTCCATACCAACTGCATGACTTGTCTCAGCCCTGAGTCCTCATCCCGCTCTTAAGGGCCCCTGTCCTTGTTCACTCTGCCCGGCATAAAACCCTTTGCACCAGCCCTCCCCTCTCCCCGAAATGCTCTCTCCGAGACCCACGTGGCTGGTGGGGCTCAGCCCAAATGTGACCTTCCCTGACAGCCCAGTCCAAGGTAGCCCTCAGGCACCTGCCACAGTGCTTCCTGCGTCCTCCATCACACTTGCTGAAATGATCTTGTTTGGTGTTGTCTGTCCCCTCCCCCTAGCAGACAAGCTCCAGGAGAGCCTAACCTTGTGACATGTTCCCTGCAGTGCCCCCACCTCGAACTCCCTTCTCCACAGAGCTCCACAGGAGCTGTATCTTGGTCACACCCCTGAATCCTTTCAACAAACACCGTTAGGTAGGAGACCCAGCAGCTCCTTGGTTTTGGTTTCGGAAATTTAACTAAGGTTCACAAATTCGAGCGCAGATCCGGTCTCAGAGGATGGAGAGTCCTCCAGCTGATCAGCTCCTCTCTCCTTTGAAGTGGAGCCCTTTGATTTCCTCTACCTTCCTGCTCCTGCCTCACTCCATCTGCCTCTAGGGCCAGGCCCCTCAGCTGCAGCCTCCCCTCCCCTGTTGCTCCCCCTTCAAAGGAAGACGAGATCCGCTCAGGAACTCCTGAGCTTGTCTGAAATGAACAAAAGGAGCTAGGAAAGGGAGACAAAAACAGAAAATATGGAGGCTGAAGGAGCAGAACCACCAGAGGCACAGTTACAGAAGTCAGCGGAGGAGGGTGCCAGCTCCTGGCCTGACGACTCATAACATCATGGACACACTTTCCGTCAAGCTTACCCCATGTGACCAGCACACTCAACTGAGCTAGAGAGTCTGGGGGAAGGTCCTGGAAGAAAAGCGATGCGTGAACACCAGGTTTGACTTGGAATTGTTGGGGGTCGAAGGAGGTCACACATCCCTTTATTTCCTTGTCTCTTTATCGCATCCTTGACCACCATCCCTGGATGATTGGTAAAGGAAGAATAACAGCTCATATTTTTGAGCATTTACTATGAGCCAGACTACTATTCTGAGCCTTTTAGACATTTAGAATATTGAATTCACACATTAAATATTCAAATGAAGTAAAGTAAGAACCATTATTATTTCCCTTTGTAACAGATGAGAAAATTAGGATTCAGGAAAGTTAAGTAACTTGCCCAAGGTCACACAGCTAGTAATAATGAGACCTGGAGTTCTCTCCAGGCAGTCTCATTCCAGGTTTTGTGCTCTTTACCTCCCCCCTACCCCCACCACCACATGTCTCTCAAGCAAGCTAATCAACGTGAACGAGCCTTGTTAAATGGGACACCCCCATATACAAATTCATTATTAAACAGCCCCTTTCCCCTGGCTCCCAGCATCTCTCCATGTCTCTATGACAGTACTTCTACCCTGGGGATACTGAGGGACCCAGATGGCAGTCCTATCCCCTGGGATCCCCATGCCCAGCACACAGCCTGGCACAACAGCCACATAGAAGTGTATAGAGTTGGATTCCACTGAGGAGGGCTGCTGAGGAATGAGTAAAAAACAGTAAGATGGTGGAGGAGCTAGAGCTCCAGTTAGAGGATTTTTGTCATTCTCTTAGTAATAGAAGGAGCTACTATTTATTGAGTGCTAACCACATGTCTGGCATCATGTGAAGTATTTCAGATATAAGATGAAATGCTTATGCTGGCCAACCTTGCAGATGGCCCCCAGTGATCCTTGCCTCCAGATAATCTTACCCTTGTTTAGTTCCCCACCCCATAGATTCAGGGCTGACCTATGGGACCAGGAAATTACACGATGGGAGTGACAGTGTGTGAAGGCGTTGCAACTTCTTCTTTGGTGGCTTGGATCACTGTGTGGAAAGGAGCTGAGGCCTCATCCACATGAGTGCACCTTCCTGGAAATGGGTCCTCCAGCCCCACTTGGCCAGCATCTGAGTGACACCCTCACGATAGATCCTGAGACAGAACGGCCCAGTAGAATATCCCTGAATTCCTGATCTGTGGAAACTGTGAGAGATAATAAATGGTGGTTGCTGTTTTATGTCACTCAGTTTTCGAGTACAGTGGTACCTCGGTTTTCGAACGTAATCCGTTCCAGAAGACCGTTCGAGTTCTGAAACGTTCGAAACTGAGGCACGGTTTCCCCATAGAAAGTAATGCAAAATGCATTAATCCATTCCAGACCTTTAAAATCAAACCCTAAAACTGCAAATTTAGCATGAATTTTACTACCTAATGATACCATAGATCCATAAAATTTATGGCATTCGTAAACCAAAATGTTCGTCAGTGGAGATGTTTGAAAAACCGAGGTACCACTGTAATTTATTATGCAGCAATAGATAACTTATACATTAACTCACTTACTCACAATAACTATGTGAAGTAAACACTAAAATGACACAAAGTTACACAGATAGAAGAAGGCAGAGGCAGGATTTTAGTCCTGGCAATCCTTTCTGCCTCACTCCCATGCTGCCTTCTAAATGGTCACATGATAGTGCCTCTGTTTTGGGAGATTTTCTGGGGGATTTAGCAAATCACAGTGCCAGGCTCCCCAAACTTGGTCAATCCTCAGTATCACCTCATTAAAAAGAAAGACTCATTAAATCTAGAATGGGCCCTTCAGCTGATTTAACACCTAAATATTTCAGATCTCACTAATGGTCCAGGAACCCCTGGGTTTACAACTATGGCTCTCTCATTTGGCTAGTCAGGGGAGACTAGATTATTCTCTAGTAACCACAAATTTCAGTGGCTTAACCCACAGAGGTTCATTTCTCCCTTTCAGCTGAGTCTGATATCGTTTGGGTGGTCCTCCCCATCTTGAGTTATGCTACCTGGAACAAATGGCTTCCAAAATCACTGCTGCGAAGCAAGAGAAAGAAAGGAGTGATCATGTGACATGTTCCTAAGGGTCAAGCCTGGAAGTAACTTATATCATGCCTACGCACATTCATTGGCTGGAATTCAGTCACTCAGCCCTAATGTCACTGCAAGGGATGCTGGGAAATGTGAAGAGCAAATGTATGTCTGGTGAACCACATCACCTGTCTGCCACACCCATTAATTGGCCCGTAATTATGTAACAGTTTCAAATCTTATCTTCCCCTTGGTTCCTCAATTAGATATGTTCTTTGAGGTCAAGAGCAATCTTTATTTCTCCCCATAGGGCTGAGCACTTAGACATTGCTAAATACGTTCCACTAGATAAAAGGATGAGCTTTCAGGGATTTGCGAACCCCTTGAAATCATATGCAAACATTTTGTATGTGCATGAGGACATAGGGACCTTTTCCTACTCATCTTTTCTTGTTTATTTACAAAAGCACACATGTAATAATTCTCACTGTAAAATGTTTGATAAACATTCCAGATGAGCATTGTTAATGCGTCTTGAAGGCGTTCGACTAACTGGGCACCGTTCTGAGTGTTTTAACTTGTCCAGCTCACTTGGCACCCACAAGGTACTACTATCATTGTCGTGCAAGGTATCTGTTCCCACTCCCCACACAAGAACGCAGGATGCGGCTAGGCCAAAAACGAACACCCACAGAGCCATAGATGGGGGAGTCAGACCACTATATTCTCACTGGTGGCTGGGTTGGAGACACAGGAAGCAGGAGCCACACCATGCACCATCCACTGTCTGCTTCTCTGCCAACTAACCTCCTTGCTAACTGCAATCCACGCTTGCTAGCTTAGCCACGGCAGTTTTATTAGTGGACAATGGCTAACTGGTTATAGCTGACGGCCAACTAGTCACAACTGATGACCATCTACTACCCGAGCCAGCACCTTTCCACGTGAAGTCGAGAGCCTGGAAACTGCTCCGTCCCCAGAATCATCATCATCCCTGCTTTACAGATGATGACACTGATTCACAGGGAGACTAAATTATCAAAGATCCCACAGCCCAGTTGGTTTCAAGTCAAAGCTAGCAGCCTGACCCCAGAGCGCACAGCCACTGGTGTGGGTGTCAGTGTGGTACCTGCACCACAAGTATCAGGATCACCTAGGAACTCGTTACAAATGCCAACTCTTTGGCTGTACTGCAGACCTACTGAATCAGAACTCTGTTTTTTAATGAGGCCTGCAGGTGTTTCTGAGACACGTCGCAGGGTGAGAACCCTGCACTCTGCTAGTGCACGCTTCTCCTCTCCTGCAGTCAGGCCTCTGGCGCCTAGTGGAGTACCTGCCGCATAATAAATGAACAAATTAACACTGTCACCTACTCATAACTCCTGTTCAAAGCCCTTCTTCCTGCATCTGATGTCAGAAGCATCAGAAGAAAAAGTCTGCCCCAAATGGCAAATGCCCTTTTTTGTCCTGTTGGGGTCACCTGTACCCTGAGCTCTCCTTAGACTGGACGACTCAGCCATCAGTGCTGCTCACTGCTCAAAACTGGGCCAAAGCCCCAGCTTCCTGCACACCAGGAAGGGAGGCAGATAGTGGCTAGCTATATCCTGGAGATGCTATTTTGTTCCTTGCCAAAACCCATGCTTCTCAAATGAGTGTGCAGCAAGCAGATTGCAGCCCAGGACTCTCCCGGGCCTCCGCCCCAGCTGTTCCTGCCTTAGCAACCAGCTCCTTCTCTGCACTCCCTCTGATATCCAGATGGCAGCAGACTCAGCAGAAAAGGCAGCTCCAGGCCGGCGGCTTCCAGGCCAGCTGTGTATTTGATGAACTAGAAAGTTGGCGGACGCAGCTTATCTGGAGGGCTCACAAAGGTAGCATGCAGGCAGCCACAAAATGCCAGCATGTTTTACCCTCAGCCCAGCCAAGGGTCTTTTTCATCTCGATTCTGACATTTGGTAAATGATGCCATAAAGACAACCAGTCTCACTGAGCGCTCACTCTGGGTCAGGTGACTTGTATTACAACCCTTTGGTGGAGACAGTGTATTATTATTCCTGTTTCTCATGGGAGGAAACTGAGGCTTGACGTGTTGAAAGAATGTATCCATGGTCTCAAAACTGGTCAGTAGTGAGGCCAGAGCTCAGGCCAGGCTCTGTGGGACCCCTGTGCCTCTATGTCCAACCACTGCACTAGACATGGGGCACTTGAATATGGGCCTGAAATGGCCAGCAGGGGCTCTTCATGCTGCTGTGACCCACCGCCCCAGGCTCTTGGGGAAGCCTATCATAAAGACTGCTAATTTGGGGTGGCCAGATGTCTCCAGGTTGCCAGTTCAATTCCCACATGGGATGGTGGCCTGCGCCCCCTGCAACTAAAGATTGAAAACGGCAACTGGACTTGGAGCTGAGCTGCGTCCTCCACAACTAGATTGAAGGACAAGGACTGATGGGTCCTGGAGAAACACACTATTTCCTAATAAAAAATAAAAAATAAAGACTGCTAATGTTCATAACCATTTATTGAGCAGGCCCTGTCTTTGCTTAGAATTGTGCTATTTTGTTCACCATGAAGTATTTTTTTTTTTGCATTAAATTTGACTTTAAAAAAAAAAAAAAAAACACTTGCATTCGCAGGTGGCCTTGCTCGACCTCGGCCATAATGGATTGGACCAGAGTGGAATGACTGACCAAACACAGACTCGATAGGGCTCAGTCCCATCAGATCCCATTTCTTGGCAGGTTTGAATGAAAAAGTCAGAGAAGGACAAAAATCATTCACTGGCTTAAAAGGATGCCAGGCACTGAGTATCCAATAGCACTGAAAACGGACACGGTCTGTGTTTTCACAGAGTGGAAGGAATAGCAACAAGTGGAGAGATGCATGAAGTACAGGCGACAGGCACGCACTAGGAAGCATTAGTGGCCATGAGAAAGCAGCAGCGGTGAGAGAGTGAGAAGTAGGAGGGAAAAGTCACGCAGAAGGAACAGAAGCACAGGCAAACACATAGGCGAGCCACCCCAATGGCAAGCCCACGTGAAAGGAGAAATCGATTTTCTCCTTACCAGCTCAGCAGCTCGGCAACTAGCTTAACTCCACTGAAGGAATACCACCTTTCCTGAAAATTGTGAACCAGGAAGACACAGACTGGCCCACATGGTGACATTTGCCCATCATTGAATGAAGAGGCCAGGGTTGTTTGTAAATCCAAATCTGACCAAGCTACCCTGGGGCAGTGCTGTGCTGGAGCTGGCCTGCATTGGCGCCCTCCACTGCGTCCTTCAGTGATGTCATATTAAATTGAAATTAGCCACAGTCGGAGTATTTACACCATGGACATCGGCAATTCCCAGCTCCCCCAAGAGAAATGGTGGCTAAACACTTACCAGCACACCGCTGCCTCTAAAGAAAAGGCTTCTGAAATGGTCTTATTTTAGTACATTTTCTATTTTTCTTCTCCTTTCAGGGCCATTTAAAAAATTGTGGCACAGCTGGGTTATTTAGTTTCTCTCTCTCTCTCTCCTATACTGCTGCTTTTAACATTATCCCTCACCTATTCTTGGTTAGAGGGACTAACAAGTAAGTGAACTAGTTGGTATAAATCTAATATAACCCAGGACAATTGGTGTAACACAATCCTGAATTCAGCAGCCAATTTCTGTCTTTCTTCCTGAGGTTTACAAAACTACGATAATTATAGCCCTCAATTTAGCTCTAGACCATGGTTAAAATTCAACTTCTATAGACATGCTTTCTGGTTTAGCGATTTTAAGGGGATATTTTGCGATGTGATTGTCTTTTTCCTGAGACAAACTCACAAAGTCAGGAGAAAGAGCAGAAGGAAAAGAGGGACATTGTGAGTGGTGACAATGAAGCAGAGAGAACAGTGCAAAGAGAACAGAATTCTGAAAGTCTGAGGAGGAGTGAACTAGAGAGTCATCAAAACAGACTCTCTTGGAGTCAGCATTTTGTTTTGAGGCCTGGGCATCAAATCAATCAAAGAAGCTGACTATTGATTTTTGAATATATATTTTTTCATAATTTTCTGGAACTATTATTAAATGTACTAATTTCTTAACATTGACATGTCAAAATTTCCCCCAAAACATCAGTTGTTCCAAGTGTTATGGGCTGAATTGTATCTCCCCCTACCTCAAATTTATCTATTGAAGTTCTAACCCCCAGTGCCTCAGAATGCGGCTGTATTTGGGTCTTAAAGAGGCTATTAAATTGAAACGACGTCATTAGGATGGACTCTAATCCAGGAGGGAAAAAAAATGGTGTCTTTATAAAGCAGGTAAGAAAAAATGAGCAGATTAATGGTAAATATATTCACCAAACGATGCAGCTCCAATTATACAATGACTGAAGTCGAATTTCTTTGTGCAGAGAACGATTTGGTTAGAAATCCTAGGATAACAACATAAATTCAGCAAAGACGTTTTAATGAGACATGTTAGGAAAATCCACAGATTAAGTGGAATTTGGGCACCAAAGACCTGGTGAGTGGCCCTGTTGGCCTGAGGGTCTCCAAAAATAATTTCCTTGGGCCCTCCAGATTTATGAAAGGAGGAGCCCACCACCCCAAATCTGAAGTAAGGAAGAGCCATGCTGGTCAGACACATTCCTCTGAGCAAAGCAAACTCGTCTTTTATAGACTTGTTGGGAACAGTGCATTTTGGATTGTGTTGGTTTTAGAGGCAGGAGTGGGTTGATGTCAGCCTGAGAAGTATGTTCACAGAAGTGAGCCCACCAGCAATTGGCTGGCTTCCACACCATGAGTCTGTCGCTGACAGCCTGGCTTTCAGAGTTGTGTCCATTGGAGTGAGCTGTCACTCATCAGTTGGTCAAGTTTAAAACTAGCTCTTGGTTTACTTGATACCAGGATTATAGAACTGTCACCGAGACTTGACAGGTTGTGATGGAAACTTGTAACCATGACTATAGAACAGTCCTTCCTTTCCTAGGAGTGTGGAAACACCATGTAGCAATCGCTATAGTTTGCCTATTTATTTTGTTTATTGCCTGTCTCTCCCCTGGAGGAGAGAGAGATATATGCTCCATGAGGGCAAGGATTTTTATTTATTTTGATCCCTGCTAAATTTGCAGCACCTAGAAAAGTGCCTGGCACAGAGATGGGGCACCATCAGTATTTGTTAAACGAATGGATGAGCCTGACCGCCCAATGTTGACCTGTGGAAGGCAAAGGGAAGATGTGGTTTTCTATTTGCATTATTAAAAAAAAAATCCATTACCACAGGGGCTGGGCTGAATCTAATTATGATAAATGCTTTTGAACTGAGGGTGACCAACGAACTGTGGGTGAAGCTGAGTGTGTGGTGTGCCTGCTGCCTCTCCAGAGCATGTTCCCTCCCCACAGATGCTGTCATACAACCAACTTCAGACACTGGTGGCGTCACTTGGGATCCCTGATCTTGGAACATTCCTCCTCTGGCTTTTGTAGTCCTTGGAGATCTGCTGCCTTTTTGGTCTTCTTGTCCTGGAAAGTGAATTGCAGAAGGTGATATGGTATGTTGACCATAAACATAGGCTCTTAGTACTAGTGTCGCTTTGAGAAAGGCCATGCATCATTTCCAATTCTCACTCTCCTCCTCTGTGTAGCTGGAATAATAATAGAACTTACATCATGTAACTATTTTGATCACTACCAACAACATCATCAATCATTATCATCCATGCTACAGGCTTCCAGTATGCTCCCCTGCCAGGCCTCTGGTTTCACCAAGGATGGACAGAGAGGTCATGGGTTTTTCCAAAGAGTTGACTCTTTCCAAAGAGTTGACTTTGCCATGGGAGTCAGAAGAGGAACGGTGACATAAAAGTTTCTGCTCAGCATGATCAGCCCAAACCAACTGTTGTTCACACTCACATTCAATGAAGAATCAAGTGAATCCAAGAAAGGTAGTGGTAACAGACTCTTTGTTTAATTAATTCAATACCTAGCTTCTTTCTCCCTTGCCCAACTTCACTATAGAGACGAGACATGCCAGTTATTTGCTGTTCCATCCTCCCTTGCTCCTAGGGTTAGCAACATGACTATTTCAGGCCAGTGAAATGTAAGTGGACGTCTGCTGGAAGAAGTCCGGAAAAACTTGCTTTCTTGATAACAGGCACAAGAATTCTTGGTACCGTCTCTCCATTTTTGTTGCCTTAACTTTGGACAGGATGTCTGGACGTGGGGCAGATATCTAGTGATGGTGAGGCAAATTCATTAAGGAATCGTCATGACTCTCATGGATGCCAGACCTGACATCATTGAACCACTGACCCAATGCCAGCAGCCAACTCTAGGCTTTTGTTACTAAGAAAAAAAAAGTTATTTGTCAGATTTTCAGCAGTTGGCAGCCAAAATGACTTAATACCAGCCTCCCCAGGAATGAAGCCAGTCTTAAACGAGCTTTCCCTGACATCCTCCAAAGAGGCACCAAGTGTTATTCTGCAGATGGTAGCCATGGTCCACACTTCCTATGGGACACCTGCAAAGGGGCGGTTTGGCTATATGACTTTGGAATGCTGATTTAGTCTTTGGGGTCCTAGAGCCAGATCTGGGAGAAAAATGAAATGAGGATTATAGCAGGCAGAAGAAAGCCCCGCCCCCCACCCCCAGCCAATGTCCACTTCTTAATCCCGAGACACTGTGAATAAGTTATCATACGTAGTAAAAGGGACTTGGCAGCTGTGATGAAGTTAAGAATCTTGAGATGGAGAGTTTGTCTTGGATTATCTGGGTGGGGGCAATATACTCACCAGTGTCCTTACAAGAGTGAAGTAGGCGAGTGAGAGAATGGGGTGTGATGATGGAAGCAGAGGTCAGAGTGACGTGGCCAGGAGACGAGGAATGCGGCCACCTCTAGACCCTGGAAATGGCAAGCAGTGGCATCTCCCCTGGAGTCTCAAGAAGGAATGCAATTCTGAAACACCTTGACTTTAGCCCAGTACGACCATTTTGTACTTCTGACCTCCAGACTTGTAAGATAATAAATTTGTGTTGTTTTAAGCCACTAAGTTTATGGTAATTTGTTATAACAGCAATAGGAAACTAATCTATTACCTTCTACTTTTGCTTTAGTCTTCTCTGAAACCAGGACTTTGGCTTCTCTCTTCTTCCATAAAAATCAAATCCCACTACATTATATTAATTAGTGCTAGCCTGGAGAAAACAGAATTTTTTCCAATAATACACTACAAAGCCGGTGCTGTGGGGGTTCCTGGCTCTGTGCTAGTCTGTTTGTGCTAATATCTACTCACCACCCTTCTCTTGCTCTGCTCTGCACTGCGGAGAACGACATTTTCAAGACTCATGGCAGTTGCCTTCCAGTTAGTTTTGGCCAATGGGCAGCACAGACAGAAGGTGGGAAGAGGGGAAAAGCCAGGTTAATTCTCTCTCATTTTGTCTCCAGTGGCATCTCAGGCAACAAAAGCCTAGAGTTGGCTGCATCTCCTCATAGCTCTTGTTCCTTCTGGGGTCCCAGGTCCCACTGGGCATCATTCAGCATAGTTTTGGCTTCTGCTGGTTGTTCTGATTCTGGGCTCCTTCTTTGTTCTCTTTAGCCTGGGAGTTAAATTACTTCCTGTGGTGGCTAATTCTGAGCTATTTGGCTTCTCAGCTATTTTCTTACCTGTATAACCAATTCCCTGTACTAACTCCCCTCTGTTGGACATACCTAGAGTGGCTGTTCTCTAACAAAGACACTGTAGACAGTCCACCATTCTTTGGCTTCTAACCCTTCCGCAGGCTCTGAGGATGGAGATTCTTGTCTTCTGGAACTAAAATAGCATTTGACCTCGTGCTGGGCTAAGTTAGATTTATTTGCTTTGGGTTATGATTTTTAAAAGAGAAAAGCAAATATAGCAGTGAAAGCTTGTTGTTCCCCGTTTCTCATTCTCCCCTACATAGTAACAGAATCCCAGATCGGTAGCTGGGCACTTTCCATGGCTGTGTAGAAAAGGCCCTTTTCCAACCTTCTTTACAGGTAGGTATGGCCATGTAACTAAGTGCTGGCTGATAGGACGTGAACAGAAGTGATGAGTGCAACGTCTAGGTCATGCCCTCCTTTTCTCCTCTTTCTGTTTCCTGCTGGCTGAAAAGTTCATATGGTGGCAAACCATCTCCAGTCCTGTGGACAAAGGCAACACACAGGGATGGAGGAGCCATGAGATGGAAGCCACCCCGTCCCTGAGATCCCAGAGCCATCAAAACGGCCCTAGATGCTTTATGTCTGAACCATTATGTGACGGAGAAATAAACACCCATCTTGTTTGAGCAAGTGTTATTTTGTTCTCCGTCAAGCAGTCAAAGCTAGACCTTCATCACCACAGCAAAATCAAGAGAGGCGGAGATTTGCACGCGGTCAGCCATGGGTGATTCCGCTCTTGTGGCACTCCCCCTCCTGTGCTATGACTGGGGGGCTTAGGCAATTTTCTTGTCCTTCTCCCTTCACTTGTGATCCGTGAGAACAGAAAACTTCTTGTTCCATAATGGATTCCTACCTGCTGGCACAGTCAGGACATTGCAGGTCTCTACTATGCAATTTTGGGAGTCAAGATTGAATCCGAGACCTGAGATATATTTGCCATTTGTCTCCAGCCGGGAAATCACCCTGAGTATGCAGGATCTATTGACCTGTGGCTTTGGGCTTTCATATATGTCCATTAATCGTGCTAGAAACAGAATTCTAATGCTTTAAAAGTTACTTATTTCACGTTTTTACTTTATCCGTCTAGAAGCTAAATGCAGAAACACCACACAGCAAGTGAGGGGTTGAACTAGGATTTCAAGTTGGGTCCACCGACTAATCACCACGGCTACTGCTCTAGACCCATTGTCTACACGTGGACTTTCCAATTGAATCTCTTCTCTTCTTGTCCCGCTTCTGCATCTGGGAGCTCCCGGGGTCTTCACGCACCTCGTCTCTGATGGTTTGGGTTTGGAGTATCAGAGAACAGTGTGTGGGGGGTAGGGGGGTAGGGGGTAGGGACTCAGCAGGAGATATCCTTTGTTCCAGGCACCATGGGACAGTTTCTGGAATAGGCTCCTCTGCTGTAGCGCCCCCGCCTGGGAGCTGGATATTCATCTCTGGAGCCTGGGAGTCGGGGGTTGGTTCAAGGAGACAGCCCCTCTCTTCCTTTTCTGAATTCTAGCCTTTAGTGTATCTATACAAAGAACTGGACAAAACGGGGCTCAAACTCAGCTTTGAGAGTATGCATGCCAGATCCGCAGCCAACATGAGACTTTTTACCTCCGCCTGCTGTCCCTCCATAAAAAGGCCACACTGACTCTTCTATCTAGTCCCACGTGGAGGCATCGGATCAGGAGAGCAAACCCCAGGCTCAGGCTTCTAGAAGGTCCTTGCATAGTCTGCTTTGTAGCTGAAGCCTGGGAAGGCAGGGCACGCTGTACGTTTCACACAGTCCCCTGGACGGCCAATTGTCCTGACCTCATCCGTCAGGTGAGGCAGCCCTCCTTCTGTGGGGGAGGGCCCAGTGAGAGGGTGGAGAGAGAGCAGATTCCCCTTTCCATGAGCCAGTTATGGGGGTGGGGGGATAGGAGGAGCAGGGATCCTTGGAGGTGGTAGCAAACAATTAGGGAGAGACCAGATCCGAGTCTGGAAGGCGGGGGCCTCGGGGCATGCACGCATAAAGGTGGAAAGTGAGCTTGGACCCAGACCGCCAGACTGCAGTCTTCCCTACCCCCGTCACTTATGAGCATGAGTTCTGTGATTCTGCAGGATTTAGTCTCTCTGAGTCACAGGTTTCTCCTCTGTAAAATGGAAACGATGAGGGTGTCTATCTCATGAACTTGCTGAGTAAATTAAATGAGATAATGCCTTGAGAGTACTTGGCTCAGTCCCTGGAGTATAGCAAACGCTCAATAAAAGTTCATTTCCTGGGGCCGGCCCAGTGGCTCGGGCAATTGGAGCTCCATGCTCCTAACTCCGAAGGCTGCCAGTTCGATTCCCACATGGGCCAGTGGGCTCTCAACCACAAGGTTGCTGGTTCAACTCCTCGAGTCCCACAAGGGATGGCAGGCTCCGCCCCCTGCAACTAAGATTGAACACGGCACCTTGAGCTGAGCTGCCGCCGAGCTCCCAGATGGCTCAGTTGGTTGGAGCGCATCCTCTCAACCACAAGGTTGCGGATCAACTCCCGCAAGGGATGGTGGGCTGTGCCCCCTGCAACCAGCAACGGCAACTGGACCTGGAGCTGAGCTGCGCCCTCCACAACTAAGACTGAAAGAACAACAACTTGAAGCTGAACAGCACCCTCCACAACTAAGATTGAAAGGACAACAACTTCACTTGGAAAAAAAAAAGTCCTGGAAGTACACACTGTTCCCCAATAAAGTCCTGTTCCCTTTTCCCCAATAAAATCTTTAAAAAAAAAGTTCATTTCCTTCCATATTGGGATGGTGAAGGAGGTGAGATTCTGAGTCACGAGGTCCCCAGCATTAGTAGGGAGCTGTGGTGGGTCGCGAGCCATGGGACGCAAACGGAGAAAAACCCCTGAAGCCCCCCCTCTATCCTGCCCTTGAGCGGAGATTAGAGTAGATACCCCTCAGCCCAGAGGGCCAGAGGGACATGCCCACATGTCCACCAGCCACCTGCCACTGTGCCCCTCCCCACCTCGCTCACACAGATCCCTCCTGTGAGGAGTGGCAGCTGCCTGCTTCATCACTCTAATTGCGGTGTGGTTTGCGTTCATCAAGGAAACAGCAGGGATTCCAAATTAAATTCCAACACGCAATTTATTCAAGATAGAAGGCCTATTGAGAGACTATCTGCAGAACCCCCTCCCTTCCCTTTTGGAGGCAGAATTTTCCTGCTGCCCCTGCTGCCATGCCCCACACTTATCTCCTGGAACCAAGGCTCTCTGGAATGGGGAGTCTCCCTGGGCCGCCGGCCAGCTGCTTTCCCATTTTACAGAAGGAGATGCTGGTGCGCAGTGAAGGAGCTCACACATGAGCATAGCTCTGGGGACACCAAGGCCAGGACGGGCACGGGCTCGTCTGTCTTTGGGAATTACGCATGACAGGGTATCTCCCGGGCACACCCTGAGATGACAAATAAGCCATTTCTGAGCAGAAGTGAGGGCCATGGGAATCTCATTTTGAAAATCAGAATCATTCTGTCAGCATTCATTTGTCTGAAAGAGGCTTCTGAGCAGAGTCCCAGCACGCACTCACTGTCTCAGGCTCCAACCCGTGGGCCAACCCCTTCCTGCCAGACCCATCTGCCAGGGGCTTCCAGACGGCTTCCTGCCACTTGTTTCCCCCAACCCTGAAATGTTGTGTGTCTCACACAGATGTCAGAATTAAGATGGCAACGTCAACTGAAAACCACAGGGGTGAGGAAGCGACTCAACCAGTAAGGCAGCACAGGGGGGACTGTTTGCCCTCCTGAGAGGCTGCACCCTGGCTCCTTCCTTCTCAGTTCTGCCTGATAGGCAGTGAGTGGGCGTCCAGCCCGAGGGCTCCCCTCGGAAGGAGATGTCCTCTGGCCTGCAACAGTCTATGGTTGTTTACTGTCAGGGACTAATCCATCCCCAGGAAGCTTTGGGCTCAGATGAGAAGTGGAGCAAAATGACAAAACCCCCTCTGGAGCCCAGGGCTCTCTAAAATGGGAGGTGTGGTGCTGGGACATGAGCTGAAACCCTGGGAATGCTTGCTCCAGAGGGAACAGTTTCTACAAAGCCAACCTTGCCTGGCAAATTTGCTTTTTCCCCGTGTCCCTGGATTTGGCTCCCAAACCGGCATAGATTTTCTACCATTTAGCGGAACACAGCACCATGGCTTCAGGGAACCGATTGATTTTGAAAGCAGCAAAGCAGCAAATAACCCGTAGGGAAGAAACATTCAGTTCTGAACAAGAGCCTGGAGGCAGAAAGTGGACATTTCAATCCAGGCCTGATGCCATCATTTGAAGGGGGAAGGCAGTGACTGTCGTGTACCCGTTTCCTCAGAGGCAACAGGGAACAAAAAGGAAAAGAAGGAGCACGTCACAAAAGGATGGAAAGTTTAAAACTTAGTGGTGGCAGCATGCCCCTTGAGCACAAATATGAAATTGAGGACTTACTCGATTTGGGTCTTAAAACAAGCTCTTTACATCTCTGGCCCTCAGTTTCCCAGTCTGGAAAGAGGGTAGAATACCAATATCCAGCTCTCAGACTTCATTTAGAGCAAGGGTCAGCAACTTTTTCTCTAAAGGTCCAGATAGCAAACATCTTAGGCTTTTTGGGCCATATGAACTCTGTTGCAATTACTCAACGCTGCCCTTGTGGGATGAAAGCAGCCATAGAACCAGTAAATAAATGGGCATAGCTGTGTTCCAATAAAACTTTATTTACAAAACAGGTGGTGGGTCAGATTTGGCCTGTGAGAGCACAGTTCGCCAACTCCTGATTCAGAGGATTATATGAGACAATTCAGATGATAGCAGGAATGCTTGGCACAAAATAACTGACCAATATGTGTTATCGCCATCATGCCATCATCATCATCGTCACCATTATCATGATCACTGCTCTACATTTGGCCATTTGGATCATCCGGTGTTGCCTCATACATTCCTCCACTCCCCCTCTCCCTACCCTGACCACCTAAGCACATGTCCAAACAGGGGGCTTGGATTCAAACTCCTGGGATTTTGCCCTAACGTGATCTACTTAACACAGTTTCCAAATTGCTAAGCATTTAGAAGCAAGAGCAGGCTGTGTAGCTCAGGGTTAGAGCACTGGTCTCGTAAAAGCAAGGACAGCTGGATCTCTACTGAAGTAACAATAATATGACTTCCCATTAAACGTTTCTATCGCCCTTCACCAGGGATCCACTTGTAATACGGCGTGGACTTCCCACTGCTGCTTTGAGAACGTAAAGACGATGACAACCATTTAACAGGCATGACACTGAGCTTTGGTAGGACAGACTGAATGTGCGAAATCACACTGGAGTCAGGAGCTGAGCTGAGACTCGATCTCGGGTCTGTGGACTCTGAAGTTCAGTGCTGGCTCCCCCCACATTCCAGCTGCGCCGAGTATTGGATCAGTCAGGATCTTTGCAGCAATTGACAAATTTGCTGCTTTCAACAGAAAAGGAATTCATGAAATATGCGGCTTGGAGAATGTGTGGGGGGACCAGCGAATCAGGCGTGAGGCTGTGTCGGAGAACCATGTCCTCACGATCACGCCGGTGTTCCACGGCTGATGCTCCTGGTACAGCCACCACCGACTCCAGGGACCTGCGAGATGCCTGCCTCAGCTGCAGCCTGGAGTTTCACACTCCTCTGCCACCCCGAGCACCAATTCTGCACGGTGCCTCCTTCACATTACTCTCCCATACAGGTCTTCGCGCGAGGGTTCTAGTAGCTGAGCCTCTGCAATGGGTCTCGGCCCTTGTTCCCAAGGAGCCTGAGAAAATGAATTCCTGACTTCTTCCTTGGGGAATTTCCCAAACCTAGGAAGGATGTGCACAAGGGGCAGGGCCAACTCTACTTCTGGGTATATATCCACAAGAAATGGAAGTCAGAACTCGGAGAGATGGTTGTATACCCAGGGCCAGGGCAGCATGAATCACTGTGGCCAAAGGTGGAAACAATGCAACTGTCTGCCTACGGATGAAGGGGAAAACAAAATATGGCACCTATATAAATGGAGTATCATGCAGCCTTTACAAGGAAGGACATTCTGACATATACTACCACGTGAACGATGCTGGAAGACGCTAAGTGAATTAAGCTGGTCACAAAAACACCAGCACTGAATGAGTCCACTCACGTGAGGTACTTCGAGTAGTCAAATTCATAGAGACAGAGAGCAGAATGGCGTTTCCCAGGGACTGGGAAAAGGAGGGAATGGGGAATTATAGTTTAACGGGGACAGAGTTCCGGTTTGGGAAGATGAAAAAGTTCTGGAGATGGATGGTGGTGATGGTTGCTCAACAGCGTGAATGTACTTACTGTACTGTAAGTGTACTTACCCTGCACTGTACACTTAAAATGGTAACTTTTGTTATGTATGGTTTTCCACATCAAAAAAGGTGTTGTGCATAACAAATATCCATTATAAGGATGTTTAGAGAAAGGAAATGGAGACCCAAGAAGTGCCAAGGCCACTCGGTGGCGAAGCTGGCAGTTGTCCAAATCTTCAGTACTTGCTCCTTCCAGAAGGCAACTGCTGGTGACTGTCAGAAGCTTGGATGACAGCTCCTCTGCCTTGCTGACTCCAGGTTCTAACAAGTGGGACAGGGGCCAGGCAAGCAATTAAACGATTGAAGCAGGTTGGATGGGAGAGAACACGGAGAAGTGGTACCTGTGATGAGTGGAAGAGCAAACGTTCCACCGAACGGGCAGCTGGTCCTCAGCTCCGGCACCTTTGACGTGTGGGAAGGGAGCCCAATTTTGCTGTATCTTCTGGCTCTTTCAAAGAAGCCAGATATCCAGATGTTTATGTGAAATCTCCTGAACTTTAATCACTGGCAACAGGTTCACCGTGAAAAAGAGAGGAGTCTACAAGCCAGTTAAAATACACCTGTCGGTTGATTGCATTACTGGTTTGCGAATTCAGTGTTTGCATAGAGAGGCAAGACCCAAAGGTAAAACTGAGGTATCGATTTTAAAGGTAGATGCCAGTGCCTAGTAATTTTTCAAAGTGGAAGTCTCCTCAGTAAAGGTTGGTAAGAAAATCATGGCTATTAACTAAAACCAAAATGAGATTCTCCTATTACATTCTATTTCCCAAATCTGAACCCTCAGATGGGGAGAACTGGGACTGCAGATTGAACTCTGAGGGCACGTAGCCACCCTGCTTGCTCCAAGGAGCATGAAGAGGTCTGTCTTAAAAACTCATTAACCAAGGAACAGAGAGGACAGGAGAGAGAGGGGAGGAGGGACAGAGGAAGAAAGAGAACGGGAGAGGAAGGAAGAGAGAGGGGAGGCGAGAAAGGGGACCAGTACCTGCCTTTCAAGGCTGACTCCTTCTCCTTCTGGAAGCTTTGCAACTTCTGTTCCCAGGTTGCACAATCTTGTTTCTGGTCGACATAGACCAATTGATATTTTTCCTTGATTGAGTCTTACCTAGTAAATTTGTTCCTCTGAGAAAGTGTCAGTAAACAAGAGAGAGGAAAACCATGGATAGGCCAGAAACCTTAGCACTTTACAATATTTTTTTTCTCCTCTAATTCATGTGGCTTCACAGCCAAACCTAAGGTCAAACTACTGTCCTTTTTTGCAGGCGAGAAAACAGCGCCGTACTCCCATCTTCATGAAGTTGCTCACGCAGCACTTAGCACTGTCCCTGAGTCTCCCTGGCATCCACAGTGGGCAGGTGAAAGAGCTGTTCAGGGTCAAAACAGATCAAAAACTACAAAGCCATGCCTTTCTATTTCCCAGCACTAATTGTCCAAACAGTTTACCAGAGATTGTACCAAATAATACAATGGAATCATTGCAATTTTGAAAACTATGAACTCCAACTGTTGGATATGCCTACAAAAATTAAAGATCAAAAATGACATTCCCCTTTCTCATTAAATACAAAGAAATTAAGAATCCAACACTTGTTGAGTCCAATTTGCTACATAGTAAGAATCCTTTCACCTGGGGAATGGAGTGTCTGTTCTGGAAACCACTGCACCACCCAAGAGCGGGGTCCCACCGGTGGGCGGAATGCCTGTTGCCTCCACTGTTTCCTGAGGTTAGGAACCATGCTTCCTGAATCCCTTGCCCTGTGTGGTTCTAGGGGCAAGTGTGCCAATGAAAGGAGCTCACAAGAGCTTTGAAGGCAGAAGTGCAGCAGAGTCATAATTCTCAGGCGGATGGGTTGATTAGACACACAGCTCTGCAGCCCTCTCCGTGAGCCCACTCGCTGCAGTACCATTTTGGAGTCCATGTAGTGGCTTCTTGGCCTTCCTTGCAAGCTCTGGTTCTCCACCTGTCCCACGCTCAGTCTGGTGTCATTAGTAACTTAACCGTGTCTCAGATCCTCTAGCTGTAGCCTTCTAGGCATCCCTCCGCCAGCTCTTCCCTCATCACTGTAAGCCCTCATTTCCATATTCAATCCCTTATTCCTGTACTACTTGTAGTGGCTCTGACTGATTCCTGCTGATGCACTGGGCAAACACAAACACAGTTGTTATGAAAGAGCTACTTATTTGATGTAAGCCAAGCCAGTAAGTGGGGTCAAGACACTCATATTCAGTTATTTCCTGGCAACCGATTCCAACTCAAGGGATGAGTAAAGCCGTTTATTTCTCACTTACGAGGAAGCTGATCCCTTCCTTGCTTCTAGAATATCTCCGTAAGTCTTCTACTTGTTTGAGCTAGGTGTGAGTTCCTCATCTCTGAATTGGGGACACTACCATCTCCAAAAAACACAATCTGTGGCAGTTTCCATGCATGCCTGTGTGTCGAGTTGATTCACAGACTGGCACATCAGGAACACACTCCAAGACGAAGGTCTGGCTAGAGTTCCTTCGCAAAAGAGCCACACTTCATGCAGGGCCACTGAAAGAGCAAGCGCCCTGGTGGTCCTCTTGTCCACGTTCCAGTGTACTATTTTTAATTTCAAGGTGTTTATTAAATTGACTCCCTCCTGACTCATGGGTAACATTGGTCCAAATTAAATTGAATTGCCACACTACACTCTTTGAACATACTCCCCAATACTCCTTCCCAAGCTCTCATGTACTGCTTTGGTCTGGGGATCGCTCAGAATCGTCTTGGTCGAGAGAGAGCTCTGGTACTTGTCTCTTCCAGGAGTCTTGATGTGGCTACAAATGAGGTCCCAAAGGTGGCAATACCAAGATTCCAAATGCGTGTGGCTCCTGATGGTTCTCTAAGGAGGAGGAGTACTGCAGGCATGTGGAGATGAATATTCCAGGCAGACGGACTGCAAGAGCAAAGGTCCTGACCTGGGAATGTGGCTGGTGGGTCCATGAATCAGCAAGGTGGCAAGGGCAGCTGAAGCAGTGATGGAGAGAGGGAGAGAGGAAGATGAGGTGAAATAGGTAACGGGGTGTAAGCTGGTGGTGTAAGGTCCAGTAGACCATGATTTTCACTTTCCTCCTGAATGAGTTTTAAGTTATTCAAGGATTTTGACAGTAGCTTGAAGGGAGGCAATCTAGAAGAGAGATGGAGAGAGCTACGTGGGGTTGAGAAATTGTCTTTCCAAAGGAGCCACATTTGGACTTGACATATAACATTTCACTGGCTCCTAGATTTCGAGTCTGATTAGATGGGATAGTTGGGTTTCTTCTTGCAGGAAGGGGTGAGTGTATTTTACGTGCAAACAGAAGAGGGCAGATATTTGGTGACTGGTGCCAAAACTCACTCCCAGTTCTTCCTGGACACATAGCCAATCTCCCTTCCTAGCCTCCGTTGCGAGTAGGTGTGGCTATGAGACCGACCAGATTCTGGGTAATGGAATGTGAGTGAAGGTGTGTGACTTCCATGCCTGGCCCATAAGCATTGCCCACGTGTGCTCCTCTGTATGCTTTCTCCTCTGCTGGCTCCCTGGAATGAGCAACCAGGGGGAACTTGAAAGCCAAGTAAAGCCAAATATTGCCTAGTCCTGGAACTTACCATGAATCACCCTTGCTCAGGCCACAAACCCAAACTCAGCCCAACCGAACCATCAGTCTTATTAAAATAAAAAAGCTTCCCCAATACAGTGGTACCTGGGTTTTCAAACGTCTCCGTTGACGAACATTTCAGTTTATGAATGCTGTAAATTTTATGGATTTATGGTACAATTAGATAGTAAAATTCATGCTAAATTTGCAGGTTTAGGGGTTGATTTTAAAGGTCTGGAATGGATTAATCCATTTTGCATTACTTTCTATGGGGAAACCGTGCCTCGGTTTTCAAACGTTCAGAACTCAAACGGTCTTCGGAATGGATTATGTTCACAAACCAAGGTACCACTGTATTACATCCCAGTGCCCCATCATCGTCAAGCCTTCAAGCCCCAAATCTGACGGCAATTCAGCCGTTCAGAAACTGTGGCACCAGCTGTCCCAGAATTTCCAAGGGGTGGTTCTCTAGATATTGATACAACCTAGCTCTTAGGGAGTAAATCAAAAGGTTAATCATGAAAAAGCCTAGTTAACAGCATGTACGTGGTAGTTGAATCTAAGTCTTTGGGTAGCTTGACAAGGGTGATAAATGAGAACGTTATCTTTCATCCATCAACTTAAAAATCCTGTGCAAGGTAGGGTCATTGCCCATTTCAGGACTTACAGTGGTTTGGGGCCAGTTCTGGAGCTCACGAGATAGTTTAGGTTCCTTTAGGGTAGAAGTCCTGTATGGCTTTATCCACGTTCTTGTGACCTACTCCAGATGGTTATCTCATAGAAGACCACCTAACCCAAGCCCAAATACCTGCAGCTTGAAACTGACCTTGCCTCCTATGTTTAGGGAAAGGCTGTTGAGTCTTTTGAAATTTTCCCGGTACCATCGCTTCTGCTCCTTTTGGACCTATGTTGTCCTGAAGCTTCTATTTGTATGCTATTTTCTTATGTGCACTAGAAATGTGCCCGCCAGGAATGGGTCCCTTTCCTGGGTGAGGTTCATAGTAGCCACATTGGTATTTTGTCTACTTTCATTCCCTTCCGTATGGGCATCGTCCCTTTCCCGCTCCATGTAATTCAGGTGAGGCTATCAAGAGAGTCATTCCTACCCACGGTAGTGGCCATATGGCCAAGAATGACCAAGCACAGGTTCATTTATAGGAATTTCTATAGACTCTCAAAGAGACAGCGTCTCTTTTTCTGAGATCGTGAGCCTGGATATTCTGGGACCCTCTCTTTCACCGGATGTAAAGCCACGAAGCCGGCACTGAGCAAAGCAAGGCTGAGAAGCTCGCAAGAGAGAAACAGATTTCTAATGACAGTTGCTGAAGAACTGGATCCAGCCCTGCCCCAAACCAATAGTCCCATACCCTTTAACTTGGTTGCATTAGCCAATACATCTTCCAAAAGTTAACACAATTAAGCTTGTCTGAGTTGAATTTCTATCACTTACAACTGGGCGTTCTAGTAATGGTTCCCATGAACTCAACTAAAGGATGTCAAAGGAGTCTGCACATTTTCTCACTGACATTTCTCCTGAGGGTCTCACTGGGTACCTTTCCTTTCCTTAGGTATACTTTTCACACCTCCACTGTGACCATCTGAATCTCCTTCTTTCTTATAGAGTTGACTCTGCATCTACTGCCTGGCCTGAGGGTAACAAGCTAAATGGAGACCACAGACAACACCTCTCACACCACTCAGCTCATGGACTTTTCTCTGGAAGACACAAAGTGTTGTCAGTTTGTCACCTTAGAGAGTGCCTAGTGAGAGTAATTTTGTGACTAGGACCTCTGCATTCAACCCACATGTTTAGGACCTCATTGGGAAAGGCTCTACTCATCTTCATCCTATATTTCCTCACCCACTGGAAAAGAGTTACTAGGGTCAATTAACATTAATCTCACAGGTCCGTGAAGTGTCTGCTTCTGAAGTTCACCTACTTTAACATTTTTGGAAGTTGGTGCCATTACAAGCATTCTAATACTTCAGGCCACACACACAGTTTCTTTTCTAACATGCCCCTAGCTTTGGATCCATGAACACAATGTGGGAATGATCCTTTAGATCAGGGGTGTCCAAACTGCAGCCCGTGGGCCAACTGCGGCCCGCAATCCATTGTTAATTGGCCCGCAGCAAATTCCAAAAATATATTTAGTTTACTTAAATAAACCAGGTGAGGCAATACATACTTTACCTTGAGTGAGTGGCCCGGCTGTTTGTGTATTTTACCACACATGGCCTTTGGTGAAAAACGCTGAAAAAAGTTTGGACACCCCTGCTTTAGATCAAGAGTTGGCAAAAAGACCATGAGCCAAATCCAACCAGTCCCCTTTTTGTAAACCTTTATTGGTGTCTAGCCACACCGACTCACTTATGTATTGTCTATAGCTGCTTTTGTAGATGCCACAGGGCCGCAAAGCCCCCAACATTTGTTATTTGGCCCTTTACACAGAAAGTTTACTGATCTTTGCTCTAGACTAGTGATTTTCAACCATTTCCTCATCCTGGCACCCATGACAAATGGTACCCTGAGAGATGAAGGAATTCCTATCTTGAGAAACTTTTGGAACAGACTAATCGAAAAGGTCTCCTTTAGAAGACATGAGAGTGTCTGCTTCTGAAGTTCTCCTACTGTCCTGGCACACCCTTGGGGCACCACTGAAGGACATCTCGCTCTTCTCTTTCGAGACATCTGAGCACCAATATGTGATCTCAATCTAAATTCAGTAGGGCCTGTGTTTAAGATGCCCAGGGGGATTTCAGCTTTGACCCAGGCCAGGGTTACTCCTCCTATTCATAGATGGAGGTGGTGGTGATCTCCTCCACACCCGGACCTCCTGTGGAATTGTCCCTGCGGCATCAGACAACATGTGGTTCTGAAATGAGACTTAGAACAGCACCAAGGTGTTCCCATCAGAAGTGGGGCCGAGCTGCGCCATTGGTGTTTCAAAACGCATTATCAGTGCACCTGTCGCAGAGTTGTAGCACATGCCTGAATACGGGGTCAGAAGCTGTTAAGCGTTTTCACAGTCACATGCCTTTTGCCCTCCAACAGGGTCGGAGTGAAGGCAGTTAATGCCCATTTTCTGAACTGACACCCTGGAGCCCATGACACTAACTGGTGTCCATGACGACACCTCTGCATTTCAACCGTACCAGCTGGGGAACCCTTAAACGCCCATCGTAGTTTGAGGTGCCATCAACATATTGTTCCTTTTTCTCACTTAAAGCCATGAATTCATTGCAGAAGACACGACAGTAGTGACTGTCCATTCTTTCTAGCTCCATAGAGGAGAAAGGTGGGTTAAAAACCATTCACACCAATAGAGCGAAGAAAACTGCAAGTTTATTTGAAAGTATAAAATTTAAAAAAACACAAAACCTAACCAAGAAACAAAAAGCAACCACACACAACAACCTCTCCAGTTTACATCAGCTTTGAACATCACACACTATTAACCACCTAGCTTTGTTTTTTTTTTCCAAAACATTAACGTCAAAGTAGAGGGAGTTGAGTCAGATGATAAATTATTGATCACAGTGAAATTGTTTTAGTGCTGAAAAGAAAAAAGGATTTGCCGATCTCATTTGAGAAAAGAGAACAGAGATGGTTTTCCGGGTTTGCATAGATTTAGGCAATGTATAAAAAATATCCTGATTGGAATGAGTTAAAAAATAAAGCTTGCCACTTATTTGCTATTTTGAGTAGGGGGAAAAAAAAACCCCAAACCCCTGCAGCTTTGGTGTCCTATTTACATATTTTTAAAAACATTAATTAAAAAAATCAAATCTATAATAAAAATGTCTCTGTGTGTGTGTGTTTGTTGTTGTTGTTTTTTTTTTTAACAACATTAATAGGCTCCCCTTATCTACTAACACCATTTGTTTTCCTAAGATGCCTGGAAGCAGAAAAGTACGTGAGATTAATTCACTGCACAATTAATTAAAATTAGAATCCTTTCCTCTAAACAACTTTCAGAGCACCAAACAGAAGCAGGGGCCCATCAAAGGGAGAAATAAAGCCATTCTGACTCACAGGAGATGAAATGTTCAGCTAGAGTCCCCAAACACACTCTGGCTGCCATTAAAAGTTCTTTATTGGATTACTCAGAAAATAACTCAGTGTTATTTTAAAAATGAAAGATGCAAGTCTCACTAGGTTCCTTTCTTTAAAAAAATAAAAATCAACAAGTGGTTAGCTTTCCAGTAAAATTCTTTGGATTTGGTTTTAAAAAACACAAGTCTACAGAACAGGATCACTGAATGGCACTTCATCCCCCCTCTGCAGGCTCCATCTGAATTAACATCAAAGAGGCCACTGAAAGTTTCTTCAGCTGTGAAAAGAAGTTATGAACGGGTGAGAGCTGCCCAGGGTGACTCCACCTGATTCCAGTTTTGTCCCCGACAGTTTCTTGCCAAATAACGCCTATGTTTCTACCCATTATTTCCCCAGGGGGAGAGGCCCTGTGGCTGAAGGGGCACAGAGAAAGAGGAAAGCAAGCAGAAACACAGAGACTATACTGAGGGAGAAAGTCCCTCTTCCAACAACCTTTGAGAACTCGATAAATAACCACTCAAAGTGCAACAATGCACGAACGCCTGGCACTCAGGCCCGTCCGTCTGGAGGGACTAGTGATGAGGGCTTAGCGGGACAAAGGCGTGAGTGACCTCCTTTCGCAACTTTCTTTGGACCTCACTAAAGAAAAAAAACAACAAAAATGACAGCGGTCCTATACACATATAAATAGTCCCTTAACTAGAAGGGAAAAAACAAACACACCGTTTCAAATGCATTTCTAAGAGATTAAAAAAACAAAAACAAAAAAAACCAAGTCCGAATGGTAAATCTTGACTCCAAATTGTCTACTGTCCATGTCTCTCAGGGGAGAAATTAGGGGATATTGGGAGGGGCCTGACCCTAACTCTAACCGTAACCCCAAGCTTAACTCGGGGGCTGGTATTTGGGTCTTGGGGAGGGAGTCTGTGAGTGTAGGCATCTGGGAGCTCTGGTGGGAGGTAATGAATATGGTTCTCATGTGTGTTAGAAACCAGTGTCAAGTCCAAATGCACAGGTAAAATGACTTCTGAGTGTTAAGGGAACTCTGGAGGCTCGTGTTGAAGCCGCATGAACGGGCAAGGCAGGCTGGGTGTGGTTTACAGGGGCAAACGGCCACAGCATTTATTACCATGTTTCCTCAAAAATAAGACCTACCCTGAAAATAAGCCCGTTAAGATCGTCAGTCAGACGGACGCATTTAGTATGTTATAACGATGTTCCAGAAGAAGATGACATGACTGTATTTAAATAAGTGTAAATTGTTGAAAAAATAAATGCACATTGTTGAAAAAATAAGACACCCCCTGAAAATACGCCCTAATGCGTCTTTTGGAGCAAAAATTAATATAAGATGCGGTCTTATTTTCGGGGAAACACGGTAGGACAGCTCCAGTTGGCTGCCCATCCCTTGGCTACAGGCAGGTCACAGCTGGGACGGCGACACTGCAGAATCCAGGGAAGGGACTTACACCAAAGCAGGCCTAGGCTCTTGGCAGCCTGCATTTCAGGAGCTGAGAACTTGGATAAACTCCTGGCAGGCACTTCCTGCTTATTCTGGTATGAGGCTGATCGTATTTGCTGCAGGTGAAAAGCTCTCAAAATGAGGATTCTCGGGAAAAATTTTAAAGCCAGAAGCTATCCAGAATAGATAGTTTCAGGATCATTCACAAAACCAAAATGAAAATGCCAAAGACTGAAGGGTATTACTCATGTGACAAGTTTTCTTTGGCCACTGCTTGCGCTGAGCAACGGGTAAGATCATAAATAGGGCAAGGTTTCGATGCTCGCCTGGCTTCTCTCCAGGTTGGCCATCCAATGATGATGGCCTCCTGGTAGGATCATGCAACCCAAAGCCTCAAATAGAGCTGTAAGATGGCAGCCCACTGACAATGTGGTCCAGTGTTTTCTGCCCTTCTGAACATCCAACATGGCACAGAAACAAGGCTTTCTCCAGGACTGCTTAAATCCCACTTTAAATCCCCTACTCAGCAAGATTCCAACAGGAACAGAAGAATGATCTAAAGAGTCATGCTGTGATCCTGGGTCCCGATGGAAGAGTAACCGCTCAGAAAAGAGGCACAATATACATCATGTCAACAGAGAGGCCAGAAAAATGCCAGGTTGCCCTTGAAAAAAATCCCTGAAATCTGGGGGCGGAGGGGAATGGAGAGAGAGCTGACACCCCACATCACTCCTTGAAGCACCCTGAGGAGCGTCCCATGAGCGCAAGTTGTTAGGATGGTAACAAGTCAGAGCAGATTAACCCATGTGGACTTTGGAATAACTGGATTTTAAACTTCTTCAGTGCCCTGGCTGGGCACAGAGTCCCTGGGCTCCGGGGGGCCCTCCTGAGGGCCAGGCTGCCCCGGGCTGTGGCCGGTGTCTTCCACGCTCAGGAAGCTGCTGGCTGCCTGCGAGCTGGCACTGTCGGCACTTCCGGAGCGGGAGCGGTAAGGGGGCAGGTCGGCTTGGTTCAGTGACTCAGTGTCGGAAGAGTAGGGTGGCGGAGGAAGGTCGTACCATGCGGGTCTGCAATGGAGAAGGAAGGAGGGCGAGGGAGAGGAGAAAGAAAAGAATGCATTAGGAGACGCCAAGGCAAGGCAGGCAGCACCAACTTCTGCCTGTTTCTCGGTAGACGCTGAGACGAGGAAGGAGATGTGTCCTCCAAGTGGAGAAACAATCCCAGGACTAGGAAAACGGCTGGTATGCAGCCAGGCAAAGGGACTGGGAATAGGTCGGTGTGCTCCCACTGGCTTGTACCAAAACCACGACATCTGTGTGGAGCCAGAGTGAGGATGCCATATATACTCTCGGCTCGTCCTGGCTGGGTTGGCAGAGCCGTTTCGTGCCAGGCCCTGCGGCCAAGCGGCTGACCTGGTGTTCTGATGGAGCCTCTGACGGGCCACAGAATTTGGGGTTCTTACTGAAAGCCAACTAGAGTTGGTAGACCTGGTTGTGTGGACTTGGGTAAGTGACAGGACATCCTGTCAACACCGTGGTTTCCTTATCTGCAGAAGGGGATAATAATGACTCCTTGCTTACAATGAAATTACTAAACAGAAGAGACATTTCATTTCTCAGCTCTCATCTACTGAAAGCTCACTGCGAGTCAGGCACCACGTCACATACCTGACATTCACAATTAACGAACATGAGAAGAGGTGGCGTTACTTTTATGTCCATTGTCCTGGGGAGGAAACTGAGGCAGGAACATTATATGACTCGCATAGGGTCACAAATAACTAGTAAGCAGCAGCACTGGGACTTGAGCCCAGGCCTTTTGTATCCAGTTTCAGCAATTTTAACCTTACTGTACATTGGATGGTCCAAATAAAAGGTTATATGAGAGGTGTGTGAGCTCCTGCGCTCTTACGCGCTTCCTTATTTGCACAGAGATCCTTAAGAACCATCCGCTGAAACTACCCTTCATGAGGAGGGAAAATGAAGATTAAATAATACAAGAGCTGACGGTGGAGAGAGTCCAAGGGGAGCCCAGTCACCCTGGGGACACGGCTTGCAAAATCCCTCACCCCACGCACGGTGAGTCCTGGGGGCAGAGGAAGAGGGATGCATGCAGAGCAGGGGTCTTGCAGGGAGGGCACGGGAATCATGGAGCCAAAGGGGACTCAGATCGCTCTGCTCCAGGGACTTCCCAAATGGTTCTTTGGGTACCTTGGAGGTCACCACAGGAGAGAGGAAGGCTGAACAGGCAGGATTCAGGTCCATTACCCACTTCCACCACAGAACTCTGCTTTTTGACTTTGCAGGTTGGCTCCATTTGTAAGGAGGGTTCTGCTGTTTACCAAAGTTTGCGAGTCCTCTATTCCACCCCCTTTATTTTTACTGATGAAGCCAAGTGAAGTTAAGGGCCTTATTAATTGGCTCCCTCACTCATTCAGAGCACATTTGTTCACACATCCATTCATTCATTCACAAATATTAAGCAAACCCCTGATATATATGGGCAGTGCTCTGCAGCAGCAGGAGAGGCCCTGGAGTTTGAGCGTCAATGGCCTGTGCGTGTGTCGGTGTGGATTATCAGGGAGGAGGAGGGCTCCGAGTTGGCCAGGATCCTAACCGAATATCCTCTGACAAGTCACTAAAAATCCAAGAGCCTCAGTTTCCTCATCTGTGAAACGGAGGCAAAAATAGCATCTCCCTCAGTGAGTCATTGCCAGGATTCAGTCACACATAGGCATTATTTCGTAAGGACTCAGTAAAGGTCAGACCGCTGCTGCCTACAAGAGCTGAAAGCAAGCCCTTGGCAAGACCCAGGAACCCAGCACATGCGCCATTCCCCCGATGGGACAAGCTCTGCACCCCAATCTCTTCCATCCAGTACGCACCTCTGGTCCAGCAGGGCCTCTGAGTAGGAGGGTGGGGAGCCCACTTCCGACGCGTTCTGCTCGGCCTGGCTGGCCACGTACTGGATGCCGTTGTTGACATTGTACGTGACGTTGCAGTGGTGGGGGTGGTCCAGGACCACCAGGCGGGAGAGCAGCACCGGGTGCTGTAGCCGGTGCACCGGCAGCGTCATGAGGTTGTTCCGTTTCCGCTGGTGGTGCAAGACCAGCGCCAGCAGCGCCACCACCAGCACGAAGATGACGGAGCTGCCAATGATGGCGTAGGTGATGCTGGGGTAGTACACGAGCTGGTTCTCCGAAGTCACGAACACCTGCCCGCTGCCTGGTTCTGAGAAAGCCCCGAGGGGAGAGGAAAGGAGAGCTGTTACCACCTTGGCTCACCCCTTCGGCTTCCAAGTCAGTCCCAGGACCTGCGAGCAAATGTTCGTAGCAGCATGACGCACAGTAGCCGAAAGGTGGCGACCACCCAAATGTCCATCGGCTGGTGAATGAATAAACAAAATGTGGGCTAGGGCACAATGGAATATTACTTGGCCATGAAAAGTAATAAAGTACTCATACATGCAACACGATGGATGGACGTCAGAAACACTGCTAAGCAAAATAAGCCAGACACAAAAGACCACGTCGTCTAATTCCATTTATATGAAATGTCCAAGAAAGGCAAATTTATAGACAGAAAGTAGATTGATGGTTGCCTGGGGCAGGGGGTGAGAACAGGGATTAACTGCTCATGGGGTTGGCATCAGGGATCTTGTTGGGGTGATGAGAATATTCTAAAACTAGATATGGTGATGGCTGAACAAATCGGTATACTTCCTAAAACGCATTGAATTATACACTTTAAGATGGGAAAATTTTGTTACATATATTATATTCCAATATGGTTGTTTAAAAAACATTAGCCCCAGTAAATACAACATTCAGGGAACAGGAGTGATAGTTCCTATGGCAGAAATGAGTTTTTCACTGGAAATTTATAATGTACCATACGCAAGGAACGCCGGTCAGTGAGTCTGGGTTCCTTATGCTTGCAGAGTGCTTATTTTATGCCAGGCCCCACGCCAAGGTTCCAAGATTAGAGAGCCCCCATAGCACAGGCAAATGGCACACAGCACATGGACTCCGGAGCCAGACTAGGTTCAAATCCCAGCCCTTCAACTTACGAGCTGTGTGCCCTTTGCAAAGTGGTCAACCTCTCTGTGTAGTACTTTCCTCATCTGTGAAATGGGGATAGTAATAGTTCCACTTCACTGGGCTGTCGTGAGCATGAAATGAGTGCATAATTACCAACAGCTGACTCGCTGTGCTGTGGCGGTACATGCTCAGACGTACAAATACTTGCTTTATTTATCACATCTACTTGCCTCACAGCACCTCCACAAAGTAGGTGCTGTAATTGCCTTATCTGTAAGGAGAGGAAAGTGAAACTCGGAGAATGGGTCCCCTGACCCAGGTCACAGAGTTAGGAGCCATGTGAGCCGAGCCCAGGTCTGACTTCAGGGCCTTATGCCCAATCCTCTGCCCTGTAGCCCCTAATATTACCTGCTAGGCAATCTGCAGGCACTTCCTCAGAGGCCCTTGGGTGAAGGTCTGGTAATGCCCACTTCTCACAGGTGACCAATATACTCTTCTCCACATGTACTAATGAGTCACACGTCAAACACTCAGGCAAGGGGCTTCCCAGTCAGCAGGACACAGCTGGCGACCACGGCAAGGTCCAGGCCAGCACAGGAAACCTGAGTAGCAAGGAAACCTTTCCTCGTAGAAAGCTGGAAACCCCTCATCTTTGCAAAACAACAACTACGCATGGTTGTGGCACAGCTGGAAGAATAATCTAAGTGAACAAATCTCGTGACTGTATCCTGCGCTCTTTGAACCTCTGAAGCAGTGAGGAGGTTTTAGTGGGTCCACAGGGGCCAAAATGTACACCTGAAGTAGCAGCAGCAGCAGCCACTGGGAGCTCGGGCCCTGGAGCCAGGCTGAGCTTTACTAAATCCCACTTGTGTGCCTGGTCTGTTCATCACTGTATCCCCAGTGTGTGCCTGGCACACAGTAGGCACTCAATAAATGCATATAGCTCAATGCAAAAAAAAAAATCTGTGTATTCACACACCCTGGTAAGGTAGGTGTTATTAACTTTAGTATTCCTATTTTTCAGATGAGCAAATTGACTCAGAGAGGTGAATTAACTTGTCTAAGGTCACACAGAAGTAAGTAGAGGAGTCAGCATTAGAACCCAGATAGTTCTAGCTTCCAAAAACCACACGCTGTGAAACATACTATCTTCTTTCCCGATGTCAGTCTTTCCTGGTTCCCCCAAATAATCCTAATCTGACACAAATGAAAGCTTCCTCTTCAAGCTTTGTGTTAATTTTCTTTCCAGCTATACTCAAACACGGACGAAAAGCTACGGCGTTCCGGTGGATCACTGTTTCGGTGACTAACCGTACAGAAAGCAGCAGATAAAATCCCAGACTAAAGTCAGAAGCCTGCTGCAGACAGCTGAGGGAGGGAGGCAGTGTTGGATTTTTCTGGAGACAACGAGCTGTCACTCAGGGGTGCTGCTGGAGGTCTGTCTGTTCTCGGTTCAGATAATTAAAAGCTGGGTGGGGGCCTGGGTATGTGCATGTTTCAGAATTCAGACATAAAACCAAATACCCTCTTTATTTTGTTATCTCCAGCAGAACTGACGGGTTGAATCCTGGGGCTGTCACTTGTGGCTGTTGCTCCAGCAAGTTGTTTAACTTTTAGGAGCCTCAGACACCTCATCTTTAAAACTGGGGTGGCGCTGGGTAAACAACAATAATTATCTCCTTGGGTCACTCGGAAGGTAAAATACAATGTATTGTATTCACAGAGTGCTGAGCAAAGTGCCTGGTAAGGGTTCGTACTCAGCTAACGACAGTTCTTTTTCTTTTTTATGATGGTAAATATATAACATAAAATGTACCATTTTAACCATTTTCAAATGTACATTTCAGCGGCATTAAGTGCTTTCACATTGCGGTGCAACCATCACCACCATCCAGCTCCAGAATGTTTCATCATCCCAAACTAGTTAATGCTAACTCTTAGTTTTCACGTTCTTTCCTTTATCCTTATCAACTTCTCTGGACTAGAGACAGGCTGGGAGACTCTGCTGTTGATGGGTAGAGTGGGGGAGAGGGGAAGGACTGAATGAGTTCCTTTGCAGTAAGATATGTTTCTTAAAAGAGGAAAGTGGCTGGATTTTCACACAGAAAACAAATGGGTCCAGGAATGTTAAAACATTGACTTCTGCGCAACCACTTGTGGTTTTAAGAATACAAGAGGGAGCTCCTTAGAAATGGATGGAATGTAAAATGCGTGTGGATCTTAATCTCATTTATGGCTCCGAAAGCAGGCTCTCTCCAGGTCTGCCCACTTTGGCAGGCGAGAAGCGGCAATCACATTTGCTGGAGAAATTATGAGGTTACATAACTCAGTGGTGCCGGGTCTCGTTTTTGCTCTGTGTGTAAAATGTCATCTTGTATTAATTCATTAACTAGACTCCCTTTTCTTCAGAGCTTAATAAGCCCCCTGGCCAAATGACTAATATCCGAGTTGCCTTGGACCTGAATTCCAAGTGCACCATCCATGGATAATAATGAAGGTTCCATTTATTCTGGCTGTCCCTCAAAGCTAATGCCCTCATGCTCCACTGTTAAACAGCTCGAATTCCTGTTCTGTATCTGGGGCTAGCACCCGCTGCCGCCTGTGAGGGAGTGGGCTGTATTTTGCACAACTCTAGGGGTGCTGTTCCCCTCAAAGTCATCACAGATTTGTGTAGTCATCACAACAGTTTTCTAGCAGATGACAGTTAAGTGTCTTGAACAAGGGTGGCTTTCTAAAATTCACATAAGAGGCGCTGTCTGGCCTGATGGCGGGACTAACGCAGGTGGCACTTGAGACTTGGCTTTCCTTTGCTTCTCAGAAATTCCTTCCTCCCCGTGCAAATTAAATTTCCTACAGGATACCTTTTGTCCTCCTTATTAAATTGGCAAAAGCAACATCGGATTTCACATTTTGCTGGCCAGGACTTGGGAATACAGGCATAGTTATTCATGCACGGCTAGGGAGCAGGTCAATTAGTATAACTCACGTTGGTGACAGGGTTAAAAATACTTATCAAAATAAAAAATGTACGTATCCTTTGACAGAGACGTTCCACTCTGAGGGATCTAATAAATATATTCACACACATGAGAAATAACTCCTTAACACGAATATTTGTTGAAGCAGTGTTTGTAAAAGCAAATTCATCAGGAAAGCTCTTAAAATCTATCCATTGCAGCCTGGCTTATTAAATTACACTGTATCCGTACAATACCACATCTACGTAAAAAATTAGGGCCGCTCTACATACACGGATGGAACAACCTGAAAGATATTGTGATTATTAAAAAAAAATAAGAAAGCAAAGTTCAGATGGGAATGCATAGCATACTTCTAGAAGGACACACCGAACTGCGATCGTTGGTAGTTTCTAGGAAAAGGAACAGAGGCAAGGGACAGACTTACTGCTCATTGTTCATTCTTCTATACTTTGTACTACTTATTTGTACTATATTTTCTACTAAAAGTATGCACATTATGCTCTCCCTTTGGCATTGCCTCGGATGATGGTGCATTTCTTTCTGGTTGTTTTAGTTTTATTTTTTTAATTGTTTTTCCTTCCTTCTTTCCCTGTGATGTGCGTGTTCCTGGGGGTTCACACCCCACTGTCACTCACTCACTCAAGACCCCTTAATGACTCCCCACGCCCTGAGGATGGCTCCAAAGTCTCCAGCCCGATTTCTGGAATCCAGAATTCCTGTTCTGGAATGTTCACTGCCCCAAACTGACTCCTCATCCTTCTGAAAAATCAACTCCTGTGTGCCTTTAAAAAAAAATTCTATTTTAAGTTTAAAGTCAGGTCTATTGAGGTATAATTTGCACACAATAAAACCTACCCCTTTAAGAGGTATAACTGGATGAGTTTTAACACAATGAAGTGGTTGCATAACCATCGACACAAACAAGATACCTTCCATCCCCTCCCGACAAGTTCCCCTGCTGCTCCTTGGCAGTCAGCCCCTCCTGTCATTTGCAGCCAATGGAAACCACTGAAAGGTATGCAAGTGGAATCGTATGGTATGTAGCTTCTTTCACTTGGCAAAATGCTGAGATTCATTCGTTTCTGTAAGTATTGTTATTTCGTTCCTTCAGATTGCTGAGTAGTATTCCATTGTAAGGATGTACCACAATTGCTCATCCTTATCACTGAGGCTTTAAGTTGCAGTAGGGAGGGAAGGCATTGGGTTGTTTCCAGTTTCTGGACTACAGATCTTTGTGTTAACCTATATTTTCATATTTCTTGAGTGTATACTTAGGGGTAAGGCCGCTGGGTCATAAGGGAAGTGTATATTTAACTTTATGAGAAACTGTCACACTGTTCTCCAAAGTGGCCATAGCACTTTACCTGCGCCCTAGTTGTTCTGCAGCCTTACCAGCACCTAATGTGGTTAGTCTTTTTAATTTTAGCCCTTCTAGTAGGTGTGTGGTGGTGTCACTGAGGCTTTAAGTTGCATTTCCCAATGACCAATGATGTTGCGCATTATTCATATTGTTGATTTGCCATCTGTGTGTCTTTGGTGAAGTGCCTATTTAAATCTCGGGCCTGTTTTTAAATTGGTTTGTCTGACTACTTATTACTGACTGGTAAGATTCCCTTATATGTTCTGGGATACAAGTCCTTTTCCAGAAATGTGTTTTGCAATTTTTTTTCTCCCAGTCTGTGGCTTGTCATTTTATCTACATTACAGTGTCTTTCTGACGATAAGTTATTTAAAAAATTTTTTGTATGAAGTCCATCGTATTATTCCTCTCACATTTTGTGCCTTTTGTATGCCATCCAAGAAATCGTTGCCTAGAAGTTTTATAGCTTTATCTCTTCCATTTACATCTATGATCCACTGCAAGTTCATTTTTGTTTATGGTACAATGTCAAGTTCAATGTTCTTTTTTCCCTCCCTTTGCAGATCCAACTGTTCCAGCACCATTTGTTGAAAAGCCTATCCTCTCCTATTGAATTACCTTGGCACCTTTGTTGAAAATCAATTGACCAGACACAGTCTGGGTTATTTCTATATTCTCTATTCGGTCTGATTGAGCTGTATACCAATTCTTATGCCAATAAGTATATTGATACCTACAGCTTTGCAGTTAAGTCTCAAACTCAGGTAGTGTGAGTCTGCAGAAATAGAACTTGATTTCTGATTATAAAACCCATGTTAATGATTCAAATTAAAGTAATATAGAAATGATCAAGACAGACAAAATTCCCCCCATAAACCCTCTAGAATTCCACTAGAGAAACAACGTTCACTTGGACCAGGTATTGGCAAACATCTTTAGTTAAGAGCCAGACAGTAAATATTTTATGCTTTGTGGGCCGCACGATTTCAGTTGCAATTATTCAACTCTGGCTTTGCAGCGCACAAGCAGTTATACACAATACGCCGGTGAATGAGTGTTTTATGTCCCAAACTTTATTTACAAAAACAGGCGGCAGATTGGATTCGCCCACTGGCCTTAATTTGCTGATTCGCAGCATATGTACATCCTTCAAAAACAAGTCTCTAAATTAAAAAAAAAAAAAAAAAAAAAAAGAGAAGCATAAAAAAAAGCCAAGTCTCTATGCGTGGACACCCACATGTACTTCTCTGCATGCTGTAGATATTTCTGCAAATGGACATCTTTCCTCTCCCACCCTCCCACCCACGTTTGTTAGAGTAGTTGTGCAGCGTCCCATCGTATAGATACCTCACAATTCACTTATCCGTTGAGAGCCCGTACTGGTATACATTTAGGTTCCTTCCTTTTTTTCTTTGTCCTATTACAAACACCACGACCACATTCAGGCAGACCAACCAGACTGTGAGAGCCACGAGGAGAGGGCCAGGCTTGCTCTGTCCACTGTCTGATAGTCGGTGCCCAACGTAGATACTGAACAAATTAGTGATCTGTGGTCCCTGGGACGATGACTTCCTAGCACGGCCTCCTAGAGGGTGGTCGTTTCCCTGGCCACCTGGACTCTGGCTGTGAACACTCGGATGGACTTGAAGTGTCTCCTTTTCTCGGTCCACACCGAGCCACCAAGCGTGGTGTTCCTGCTCTGCAGTGTTTCTCCATCTCTGCTTTTGGTCCCCCTTCACATGGCCCAGGCCAGCAAGAGAAACCTCCCCGTGGGTCTTACCATTTGTAGCCTCTTTGTCCTGTATCCTGTGAAGGCTCCCTTGGTTTGAACATTACCGAGCTCTGGGCCGCTGTGGAATTCTTATACACTTCTTCTGATCAAGGACCCTCAGTGGCTCCCCCCGCCCCCTCCTTGGCCAGGCCTTCAGGCTCTGCAGCCTCCCCTGCCTGGGCTTCCTAGCACCAACCCCCGGAGGGTGTGGGGAAAGAAGGCCGGAGTTGGAGTATGGAACGCTATTGGCCTCGTGAGCCGTCCCCCACTCCTGATCCGAACTAAATAATAATACATGCAATACTAACAACCATCACCACCACCCATATTTCCTTAACTCAAAAACAAAGAGTAAAATGGTAATATCATCATAATAATTATCATAGCAGTGCTCGTCCTATCAGCCATAGCTTATGTGCTTTCAAGTTACCTCTGATTTTATAGTCCTTACACCCCCTGTAGTAAGTTGAATGGTGTCCCTCTGAAAGATGAGTCCGCTAGGAGCTTCAGAATGTGACCTTATTTGGAATAAAGGTCTCTGCGGATGTAATTAAGGTAAAGATCTCGAAATGAGCACATCCGGAATGAGGGTGGACTCTAAACCCAAAGATGGGCGTCCTTAAGAGACACAGAAAAGGAGAAGACAGAGAAGCAAGCACGGGAGAAGCCCACGTGAAGATGCAGGGCAAGGCTGGCGTCAGGCAGTCCCCACGCCAAGGAGAGCCAAGGTGCTGGCAGCCAGCAGATGCTAGGAGAGGCATGGGACGAATTCTCCCTCAGAGCCCCCACAATAACCCAACCCTGCCACTATTTTGATTTCAGACTTCTGGCTTCCAGAACTGTGAGAGAATACATTTCTGTTGTTTTAAGCCACCAAGTTGGTGGTGATTGGTTACGGCAGCCCTAGGCAACTACACCACCATCCTAAGAAGCAGACCGTTTTACACACGAGGAAATGGGAGCACAGAGAGGTTAAGGAACCTGCCCAAGGACTCCGTACACCTCCGTTACTATTAATAGCTATTATGAGAGCTAGCCAGTGCAGGAACCGGAAGGAACCCAGGCAGTCTGGTTCCAGACAGAATCTCTACTCTTAACCCATGACTTTCTTTCAGTGTTCACATGTCTCTCACCATTAAGAGGAGTTCCTTATGTACAAAGGCCAGGCTCTCTCCTTAGAACCCTAGGCAGCGCCAAATGCAACCTTGTAAATGCAGTAGGAACTCCACAAATATTTTGTTTTATATCTGTAAACCGACTCTGAAACATGGTAATTCACAATCTTGTCATTTACAGAGTCAAACACTGACTAAGAAGGTGAGGGTAACCTTGACGCTGAGGTGTGAAGACTAGAACTCTTGCCGCTAATTTCCATCCCATACGCACAATTTCACTTCATCCTTACAACAACTCTATTTTATAGATGGGGAAACTGAAGCCCAGAGAGGTTAAGTAACTTACTGAAGGCCACACAGCAAACACATGGTACAACTAGTGTTTGTGCCCAGGAGTCTGATGCCAGAAACCATTACATCATCCCAGGTAGTTCTCTATGCCCACCCCCTCCTTCCCACTTCTGTCCATTTGTTACCCCACCTTACTGTACTTGCAATAGAGTCCTTTCTCCAATAACTCCAGTGTAGTCTCAATCTTAGACTCTGATCAATGTAAGATATTTCATGACAAAGAGTACCTGGTCAAACAGGTGTGAGAAAAATTGACAAATTAAGCCACTTTCTTCCTAGCTGTTCAGAGTGCAGGCCCTGGAACCAAACGGTTTAGATTTAATTCTCCGCTCTGTCACTTACTAGCTATGTGACCTAGGACCCATTACTTTACTTCTCAGAGCCTCAGAACCCTCATCGGTGAAATAGGATAATAGTGGAATCCACGTCATAGGGTTGTTTGATGGATAAAAAGAGAAAACACATTAAAAAAAGTTTACGGTGTGTCAGGCACACAGCAAATACTCAACAAACCCTAGTTATTATTAATAGCAATCATGACAGGACTTTTTAGAGTCTTTACAGGCAAATGTACATTGTGAAGCTTTATGAGAGGATGTGGCTATTTCTTCAACCTTGGTGCTATGCTGAGATGGACAGAACTCACACCATGTTCCAAGCAAGCACATTCCCAACATTCTGGAAGGTGTCTTTTCACGAATCAGATAGGGGCATGCTTGGCCCTTGGGCATCTGTCAGAGGAAGCTCTGGGGCTGTGGCTGCCAGGCTGAGACAGAAGCGACTGCCTTAGTCCCCCTCCCCCTCTGTGCCGTGGTAGGCTCCACCCTCCAGGCCACTCCCTCCCAGGTAAGGTTCAGCATCACCATTTTCGACAGAGGCCTGCCAAGTACCAGGAGACTCCAATTGTGCAGCAGCTCCCGAGTGTGAAATAAGAGATTCCATCCACTGGGAAGACGGTGACACCCTGCCATCTTGACACCTGACAAGACGGAGGAGGCAGGAGCTGATCCTGTACAAATGCACAAGGGGCCCTGCTCTCCACACGCGCCATTCGTCACGGCGCCTGCATAACCGGGTCATCGGCGTTACGTCTGCCTGTTACATGTCATTACCAGGGGAAATGCTGAGTGTGCACACTTGGAGCCTCTGAATGCAGAAACCTTTCTGAATAATTTAGGGAAAAGGACGGATAAACAGAAGCACTACCAGTGAAACTCCCAAGGGGGAGCTTTATTGCTCATGAAGAAGTTCGTGGCTTCTGGAGATTTCAGAAAAATCTGAACACAACCACCCGGGCGGGTACCCCGGGGGAAAGAGTGATTCGTTTTGCACACAGTGGGGTCTTGTGCTCTGGCCCCAGTGCTGGCAGGGCAAAGACTCCTCAGAGGGGCGCACAAGACATCTGATCCCAATCAGGGCTGCACACCAGCGGGTCCCATCCCTAGAGCCATGTGTCACACCTTCCACTACTGCCACCCTCCTCCCAGCCCAAGGTCTTCTCCGCCGTGCCCCACTTGCTCTCTATAGTCTCTTTTCCCTTAGTAGCAAGGTGCTCCTTCTTTTAAAACCCAAATCCCTTCGTCATGTCACTCCTCTTCTGAAAATGCTCCAGTGGCTTCTCACATACTCAGTACAAAGTCCAAAATCCTCGCCATGGCCTCCTGGACCCTAAATAATCTTGCCCGTTTGAACTCTGATCTCCACTCCTGGCCCTCTCTGGTTCCTTCTGCTGCAGACCACTCTCCCCGTCGCCCCCACATCTTCTTGCTATGGCTCTAAAACACTCCAAGCACACACCTGCCCCAGGGCCTTTGCTCATGCTGTGCCCTCTGCCCAGACGTTTGTATTACTCACACTCTATCCCACTCAGGTCTCTGCTCCTAGGCTAGTTAGGACTTCCTGGGCCACTGTCATCCCTCTCCATCTCCTACCCTGGCCTCATCTGTCTTCACAGTAGTTGTCACTGCCTGTCACTGTTCACATTTGTACGGAATCATCTCTTTCCAACTGGAACATAACTCTGAGGGGCACCAGGTCTGCTCACTCATTGCTATGTCCCCAGTACCCAAGCCAGTGCTCAGTAAATACTGTCGGGGGAAGTGGGCAGAGGGTCTCTAACTCTGTGGCTCTGAAAGCCTCGCTCTCAGCATGTTGTACTCCTGCCAGAAGCACTTGCATCTTTCACATGAGACTAAATGCCTTTCTGATATGCCAAGTGCTTTATGGCCGTGACCTCATTTAGCTTCATAGGTGAGAAAAATAAGTCTCAGAGAAATAAAGTCTTGTGCTTCAGGTCACACAGTCAGGAGGTGACAGAACTGAGCCTTGAGCCCGGGTCTGTCCGACCAACACCGAGAGATACACATGGTATGAGGACAGGTCCCACACAAGTCTGCTGAGACGCTCTGCTCTGGGGAATGGGAAAACAACCCTGTGGCTGAAATCGTCCCATTATTATTCATTGGCAGCTGGCTGAGCTCGGGACTGTAAGAAGACAATGTTTGTTGTACCAAAAAACACAGTCCCATTCTTCTAGAATCTTCCTTCTCACAAATTAGATGGGGGCAATATAACCCACTCCCCACAGCCTCCTGGATTAAAAGGGGAGACTGAAAGAGTTTAATCAAGAGACGCTGGGAAGCCATTGCAAACCTCAGGCCTGAGGGGTCACGATGTGGCTTCTAGAACTGAGTCAGACCCGAGAGTCTTGACAGGAGCTGAGGCCTTTTGTGAACTAATGTGGCCACTGCCAACCTGTGTCCTCGCAGAAAGGGAGCTGGGGGAACAAAATATCCTGACCTTTTCCTCTTTCCACCCATGCAAACCTCCTACTGGTGCTTTCTACTGACCAAAGCCACCCGGAAGCCAGACGGTAAGGCCAGCAGAGGCCGCCCGCGAAGGTCAGCAGTGCCTGCAGGGAGAGGCGTGGAGGCTGGCTGGGGATGCTGATGGAGGGCTCCCCACTCCGCTCCCGTGACCTTCACCCCCTCCCCCATCTCACCTGGCAAGGCCTCCCATCCTCCCAGCCTTCGCGACCACTTTCATGAAGCTTTCCACGCTCCCCTCTGTCGGAATGAAATGGTTCCTGTCTGTGCTCTCCTCACACGCTGTCCTTCCCTCCGCTACACCCCGAATGACATCTTGCTTCAGGCCACACGTCTGACGACACACTGGAGGCGAGGTGGCTTAGGAGCACTGTTGCTGCCCGCCTGGCCTGATGCTGACCGGCCTGCATGGCCATCTCACCAGCTCACGCACAGCAACACCTTCTTTCAGAGCTGGCACCCATGCCACTGCACCCTGATGTGCAAATAAGCCAAAACCCACCCAATGAGCAAATCAAACGCTATTTATTCAGAGCCGGCTGTCGCAAGGGAGTGAGCCACCATCAGTTGCGTTGTGGCACAGACTCAAAGGCAGGCAGGCAGAGGATGGGAAAGCTGTACAGTGGGAAAAAGGGATGGCTTCAGGAACGTCCTCACTGGGGGCTGTGTGCCTGGGGAAGCTGGAGGGGCCTAACTCCACGTGGGGCATCCCATGTGATTGGTGAGGAGAGCATATCTGGCTTTCTCCGCTTGGTCCTAAGCTGGAAATGGGGATAAAAATTAGGGAAGCTCTGAGTTATTAATCAAGTCTTGGATGTTTGGGGCCCATTATTAAGTGGCTATTGTTTGGCTTCCTGGCTGGTTACTGCAGATAACGGGTTGGCTTCCGGGGCCGGCTGCTGTAGGCTGTGGGTCAGCATTCTGCTTTTATACACAGTGTGGGTATTGTCCGTCTGTCCATTCAGTCTCTCACTGACTAGCCAATCCACGTCCCCAGGTCTGGCCCAACTCCCATTTCTGCTTGAGTCCCTGTGACACGCTGGGCAAGTCTAATGCTGTTTCCTCATTTGCAAAGTAGGAACACCACTACCACCTCGTTGGGTGGTTGTGGGGCTTAGAGCTCATGTAGATGACTCCCTGTCATGCAGTAATAAGTCTGCAGAAATACCCGCTAATATTATCACGTGCTCGTCTGCGTACATAGGAAAGTAAGATGTTAAGTACAATGAGGAAACATCTATCTCATTAGGAAGAGGCAGCATGCATGGTGGTTACTCTGCGTCCGGAGTCTGACCAACTGGCTTAGAGTTATGGCTTTGCCACAGAGCACCTGAGTGACTATGGCCAATTTACTGCCCTTTTCTAAACCACATCTGTAAAGTTGAGATTAAAAACATACCCACCCCAGAGCTGATAGGAACATTCAAGACTATTCTTTCAAATCTGAGCCAAGTGAACCAACCATGAGCTTGCATTTGTTTATCTGTGTGAAGACATCCCTCCGTTAAAAAGGGCCAAAAAGGGCCGCCGTGTGAGCGCTGACTGGCAGACATGAGAAAACACTGCTGCCCTGAGGAAGGCAGGAAGAACAGGTGGGATTTCAGGGCCTCGGAAGCTGTGGCCTTCCAAGGCTTGTGCTGAGAACTGAAGATGAAGTCTGGCTTTCTTTACTCACTGGTGGAGCCCTGGTCACAGGTCAGCGCTGGGGATTCTGGAACCAAAATGGCCGGGACCTGACCTTGGAGACGCTCAGGCATGGGGGAGGCCCTGGGGCGCTTCTGTCCAACATGGCCCTGGGTTATCCCCACCACTCCTGCAGCCTGTCACAGACACTGTCCTGACCACTATCAACCAAGGGCACAGCACATCCACCCCGGCTTTCCCGTTTAAAAAAACATGTCGTGGGGCTGCAGCGCCTTTGGGGATCCCATTCCAAGCTCATCTCCTGTCCCGATTTAGATGCGGATGGAAAAATTTAATTTAAAGGGCAGACCAGCAAATGATTGATTCAAAAGAGAACCGTGAAAACCCCACTGAACCATTGCCATGGCAACTCAAGTTTCTAAAACGAACCGAAAGGAGGTTGATGGGCAAATCTACGTTGCCAGCCTGCCCAGCGTCAGAGGGACCATAGCAGGAGCCATCAAGGCCCCAGCCACAGGGAAATCAGAGAGGGGACCCATCTGCCAGGAGGGAACTCGGACTCCAGGGCTATCAAGAGCTAGGAGAATAAATTCAAAATGAGAGAGAGAGAGAGAGAGAGAGAGAGAGAGAGAGAGAGAGAGAGAGAGAGAGAGAGAGAGAGAGTCAGAGACGAGACAGTTCTGAGACTGAAGGCAGAATGAGGCAGGCATCTCCCTGGGAATTCTCAGTAGTTCTTATTCCAAAAGGCCAAAGGGGTGCTTATCCATGCCGCGTTCACTGTGCTCACCCTTGGGAAAAGGGGGCAGGAAGTGTGCAAGAAAGTCCCTGCATTTTCAACAAGTGTTAATGAGACAGCCAACTGTTCCCAGCGGCTGTGACTGACAACGGGACAGCACGCTGGTATGGAGGAAAGCCTCCGGTGACCCCAGAGCGGTGTGAGGCCAGCTAACAGCTGCTGTGCCCTCAGAGCTCGAGCTCAGCCTCTCAGGAGGCAGGGCGCCAGTGATAACCCAGGAGTTGGGTGGCGAACGGCCTCTTTGCTAAGACACAGGCCCAGGGCAGTTACAGAATTAGCTGGAGGGGAAGAAACTTAATTGGCTACTTAAGGTAGAAAAGGGCATTTTTTAATAGGAATTCAGATTGCCTGCACAACTCAATGATGAGGGTAATTGGGAGCTAGGGCCCGGGTGGCCGTGTTAGAACTCTGCTCAATTGTGGAATGGCCTAAAAAAAAAATGTCAGCAGAAGAGCGCAATGGCGGGGGTGGGGTGGGAGGCAGACCACTTCTACTGCAGACCACAAAAAGCTAAAGCCAAAGTGAGCCTGCAGAAGAGGGGTATCCAACTTGGTAATGAGCTCAAGTACCAGGATCAATGTTCTATTCATTCTAACCATCAAAGGGGATTGAGATTTCCAGGGCACCTCTCTCCTGTGCAAAGAGTGGTTTCAGCCACCCCTGGCTCCTGTATCCTGGGCTATTCTTACAGGCAACCTGCTTAAAATGGATACACGTGACTCCTGGAATTTGCTGAATCAGGAGGGCAGTACAGAATTACTATTTCAATTGCTTACTGCGTTCATTTACCTGGAGTAGTATGGGGGAAACGGCAAAATTAAATGCTTAGCAGACATTCTTTGAACTCAATGGTCAGTTGGTTTCTGGTCTGGTAATAAGGCTTGGTGAGTTATAATACAATGGTTTATTGAGCCTGCAGTGTCAGCAGCCAGAGTGAATACTGCTAACTCAAGTGGGATGCGGGAAGCAGCAATGCCGTCACCAGTCTGTGCGCGCTGTATAATCACACACAAATGGCATTGCAGGGAAAAGCTAACCCTGAAAACCGGGGAGAGGAAAAATCTTCCTCTGGGGTGCCATTGTCACTTCAAATACAATCTCATTTGTGGGGGCTGAGAAAACAAACATCATCATCAAATATCAATTACGACCCCACAACGCCATCCCTAGCCACCCTAGATGATGACGTCCCAGTATCAGCTGGTCCCCGCCTTTCCTTTTCATTCCTACCCAACACTTTTCCATTGGTGTCCAACTCATGTCCAGGGGGAAGGTCCTGCTAATACTGCTTCCAAATTTTGGAACCAGTTAGCATCATTTGTTGCACGGGTTACCACGGGAACTTCCTAGCTGGTCAATTTCCAGTCTTGTTCCTCTCCAATCCATTTTCTGCACAACATCCAGAAATTTTTTTAGGAGGCCAACAAGATGGCTGCTCATTATATGAAAAGATCCAACCCCCTCACAATGGCCAAGACAGGCCTCTCTGATCTGGCCCTGGATTCTTTTACCATCTTTCTTGCACCATTTGTCTTCTAGTACCCCATGCTTAGCCCAGGGGCTGGTGAAGTCTGGGCCTCTGCCTGCTTTTATAAATAGTTTTACTGAAACACTGTTTCACGCAGGGTGTCCTGCTCGCTGCGCCATTTGTCATGCAGGGTCTCCGCTCCCGCTCCCCACATAAGAACACAGGACACGGTAAGGCCAAAAAGGAACACCAATGGAGCCATAAGTAGGGGAGTCAAACCAATATACTCTTACCGGCGGCATCCGCCTCTCTGCAATCCGCTCTTGCTAGCCCCCAATTCTTTCTTCTAGCGTAGCCACGGCAGTTATATTAGTGGCCAATTGCTTACGGGTTACAGCTGATGGCCAACTAGCCACAGTTGATGGCCATCTGATCACAATTGATGGCCATTTACTACCCGAGCCAGCACCTTTCTATGTGAGGCCGAGAGCCTGGAATCTGCTTTTTGGGGCTTTGTCCCCACCCTCCACCCCTACAGGGTCTTGCCTCACAATCTACACGACAAGCGTCTTCCGCGAGGGTCCCTGTGCGAGGAGCCTGGAGGTGAATGCAATATCCCGGACACAGCCAGGCTCTCTGAGCACACCCAGGATTTCCCAGGGCACCACCAGTACTTCTGGGCACAGCCAGACTTCCTGGGCTTCTTAGGGTACCACCGGTCTCCCCGGGCACAGCCAGGGTTTCTCAGGGCATTGCCACTCTCTCTGGGCACAGCCAGACTTCCTGGACTCAGCCAGGGCTCTCAGGGCACTGCCACTCTCTCTGGACACAGCCAGGGCCTCAAGGCACTGCCACTCTCTCTCTGGGCCTCTCGGGGTACCGTGCTGGAACAACAGCGGCTCACATCAAGGTGCTTACATATTATCAATGGCGGCCGGTCAAGACACAAAAGCAAACATCCGCCAGTCCCACTACATGGTGGTATGTTCCCAAACAGTCAAGCGTCCATTAAATCAGGGATAGAAGGCAATTCCTCATAGACCATAGTCATTCGCCAGGGCGGTCCTGGGGGTGAGGGATGACCTTGACCTCACCTTCATCTCCCAAGGAGGACTCAGCAAGCGTTTCCTCCTGGGACAAGTCCCACATCCAGGCTGCCTCAGCAAGCAGTTCCCAGCCCACAGGGCGGCAACAACCTCCGCTTTCTCCGGCCTCTGCTGGTTGGGGAACCGTCCACGTCTTCCCACCCCTCCACGGGGCTCGAGCTCTCCGGCAGCTGCTCCTCCTGGTCTTCCTCGACTGAGCTTTCACACGCACAAACTGCTCCACTGCCCTTCGGAAAGCTTTGGCCAGCACCATATCCTGCCGACTACACCATGTGTCGTGCAGGGGACCCTGCTCACTGAGCCATTTGTCATGCAGGGTCTCCGCTCCTGCTCCCCACATAAGAACGCAGGACACTGTGAGGCCAAAAAGGAACACCCACGGAGCCATAGGTAGGGGAGTCATATCACTATATTCTCGCCGGCGGCATCCGCCTCTGCAATCCGCTCTTGCTAGCCCCCATTCTCTTCTGCTAGCGTAGCCACAGCCGTTATATTAGTGGCCAATGGCTTACAGGTTACAGCTGATGGCCAACTAGCCACAGCTGCTGGCATCTGTTCACAATTGATGGCCATTTACTACCCGAGCCAGCACCTTTCTATGTGAGGCCGAGAGCCTGGAAACTGCTTTTTGGGGCTTTGTCCCCACACTCCGCCCCTACAGGATCTCGCCTCACAATCTACGCGATAAGTGTCTTCCGCGAGGGTCCCTGTGCGAGGAGCCTGAAGGTGAATACAACATCCTGGACACAGCCAGGCTCTCTGAGCACAGCCAGGGTTTCTCAGGGCACCACCAGTACTTCTGGGCACAGCCAGACTTCCTGGGCTTCTTAGGGTACCACCTGTCTCCCCGGGCACAGCCAGAGTTTCTCAGGGCACTGCCACTCTCTCTGGACACAGCCAGACTTCCTGGACACAGCCAGGGCCTCAGGGCACTGCCACTCTCTCTGGGCACAGCCAGACTTCCTGGACACAGCCAGGGCTCTCAGGGCACTGCCACTCTCTCTGGGCACAGCCAGACTTCCTGGACACAGCCAGGGCTCTCAGGGCACTGCCACTCTCTCTGGGCACAGCCAGACTTCCTGGACTCAGCCAGGACTCTCAGGGCACTGCCACTCTCTCTGGGCACAGCCAGACTTCCTGGACACAGCCAGGACTCTCAGGGCACTGCCACTCTCTCTGGACACAGCCAGGGCTCTCAGGGCACTGCCACTCTCTCTGGGCACAGCCAAACTTCCTGGACACAGCCAGGGCTCTCAGGGCACTGCCACTCTCTCTGGACACAGCCAGGGCTCTCAGGGCACTGCCACTCTCTCTGGACACAGCCAGGGCTCTCAGGGCACTGCCACTCTCTCTGGACACAGCCAGACTTCCTGGACACAGCCAGGGCCTCAGGGCACTGCCACTCTCTCTCTGGGCCTCTCGGGGTACCGTGCTGGAACAACAGCGGCTCACATCAAGGTGCTTACATATTATCAATGGCGCCGGTCAAGACACAAAAGCAAACATCCGCCAGTCCCACTACATGGTGGTTTGTTCCCAAACAGTCAAGCGTCCATTAAATCAGGGATAGAAGGCAATTCCTCATAGACCATAGTCATTCGCCAGGGCTGTCCTGGGGGTGAGGGATGACCTTGACCTCACCCTCATCTCCCAAGGAGGACTCAGCAAGCGTTTCCTCCTGGGACAAGTCCCACATCCAGGCTGCCTCAGCAAGCAGTTCCCAGCCCACAGGGCGGCAACAACCTCCGCTTTCTCCGGCCTCTGTTGGTTGGGGAACCGTCCACGTCTTCCCACCCCTCCACGGGGCTCGAGCTCTCCGGCAGCTGCTCCTCCTGGTCTTCTTCAGACTGAGCTTTCATACGCACAAACTGCTCCACTGCCCTTCGGAAAGCTTTGGCCAGCACCGTATTCTGCCGACTACGCCATGTGTCGTGCGGGGCGGCAGGCGGGGTCTCTGGTCCCGCTCCCCACATAGGAACGCAGGACATGGTGAGGCCCAAAAGGAACACCCACGGAGCCATAGGTAGGGGAATCATATCACTATATTCTCGCCGGCGGCATCCGCCTCTGCAATCCGCTCTTGCCAGCCCCCATCTTCTGCTAGCGTAGCCACAGCCGTTATATTAGTGGCCAATGGCTTACGGGTTACAGCTGACGGCCAACTAGCCACAGCTGCTGGCCATCTGATCACAGTTGATGGCCATTTACTACCCGAGCCAGCACCTTTCTATGTGAGGCCGAGAGCCTGGAAACTGCTTTTTGGAGCTCTGTCCCCACACACTGTCTTGGCCATTCATTTACGTATTGTCTACATCTGTTTTCCTGACACAATGGCCAAGTCGCCTCGTTCTGACAAGAGACGCTATGGTCCACAAAGCCTAAAACACTGACTGGCTTACATTGGTCTAATTTTGATTCCTTGAGCAGGCATTATAACAAGCAGTGAGCTAAAGATATACCAGCTGCTTTTATCCAGTATACAGTCTCTTCAGGAAGTTACTCGAATAACCAAAATGTGCGGATCATGATAAAGCTACTATAATCATTACAGAGTAAATGGCGAAATCAAGAAATCAAGGAAGAAATTCAGCACACCCCTCCCGGCCATAATTCCAATGGCTCTTGTTTTTTAGTGTCTGTAGAAGTGAGCGACTGAAATGTTCCTACAGGAAATGGCAAACTTGAGTTTTAATCTTGGATATGAAATACCCGGGTGGTTAAAAATCTGTCTGCTCTCTGTCACCACCACCTCCCTGGGTGGTTGGGCAATGTGCCCGACTGTGCGATCCACCTGTGAGAGGTGCCTGGAAGTCTCCTTTTTATGCTTCCTGAAATGAAGGTTTGATGGAGGCTTTAATGTGCTCACGCTGGGGGTTTCATTCTAACACCAGAGGATCTCCTGGGCAGCAGCTCAGTGAATCCGGCTGTTCCATAATAGATGAATAACTACACGGTCTGGGGCAGTGAAGGATTCAAGGTAACGTTACCTGCCTGATTCTTTAAAGAGAAAATCATCACCAACTATCCCCAGGGCCATTTTAAAATCCATGTATCCCTGTCAAAAGCTCTCCAGACATTGAACACAGGCTGGAGGGCTCAGGCACGCATTTTAAAACATTAATGGGGCTGTGTTAAAACAAGCAAGTGAAGAACTATAAGCTTTCTGTCACTGACCGAGGGCTCAAGGGGGCCTCCTTAGGAAGAGCAATAAGAGGACCCACATGGATTGATGAGATACAAAGATGAATTCTGTGAAGGGCCAACACCAGAGAACACTTGCTCAGCCATTAACCATTTACTGACCCTCTACTAAGGACCAGCCAGGGTGCCAGGAGAGTCTGGGTCACTGATATGGAGCAAGAGTTACTGGGGGAATGGACAGGGAACCCTGAAAATCTCAGAGCCCCCGTGACTGCTTAGATTTTTTAAAACTTATTTGTTGAATAGGAACTATATGCATGGTTCATCATTCAAAAGGTAAGAAAGAATATGCAGGAGAAGTAACTGTTTCCCATATCTATCTTCTAGCCACCACCTCCCCCCATACCCATCCCCCAGAGGCAACCACTGGTACCACTGGTTGCCTTTCTTTTTGTGTAGGCTTCCAGAAATCATCCAGGCATATATTAGCAAGTATTTACTGTTTTTAACACACATGGTAATTAAAAATTTTTTTTTCATTTAATGAACCACATACATACATAATTTTTTCTAAACCCAGTACCATTTTGCCTGTTTCACATGCCTACACAGTACTTACTATATGCCAGGTTCTCCTTTTTCAAAAAATAAATTTAATGACTGTCAAAACTAAGAATTATCCTTGGAACAATTATATTAACTAAATAATAGAATGTTTTTCAGATTTTGCCAGTTTTCCCCACTAATGTCCTTTTTCTGTCCTAGAATTCAGTCCACGATCCCACGTTGGACTGAATCTGTGACAGGTTCTCTTTCTCTTTGAAAGTAATAAATATCGTGGAGGAGATCCTTTGCAACTATGCAGATTGCCTGTTTCTGCTTAAACTTCTCCCCACTAATTTCAGCACTCATGGATCTTTCCTGCAGTAATTACTACCATGCTGTTCTAATGATGATTTTCTATTTCTCTCATTCCCTCCACATTCATTCATTGGAATTTTTCTGTAAGGAAGATCTGCCGCTTCCTCTCATTTATTTAGTTATTCAGTTATTTATTTACATCAGATGGACTGATGAATATTTATTTTACTCTCTGAGCTATAATCCAGTACTATTATTTACTATTATTATTTAATCTGTTACTCAAGTTGTTCCAACTTTGGCCATGGGAGCTCTTTCTACTTGGCTCCTGCAACCCTCCAACACCGCCCCCCCCCATTATGATTTTGTTTGTTTGTTTGCTTTTTGGACTACTTGTTTACTTTCTGCAGAGGATGCTTCAGGCTCATCTTGTATTTCCAGCCCCAAGCCTGGCATCAATTCTTTTTAATAAACAGCTGCACAGTGTGCTTTGTACAAAGAGAAGTGCCATCACTTATTCAACCAGAACCCATTTGATGGGCAATTAGGATCGATTTCCAATCTTTCCCTATTATAATTATTTACAAGAAAACATTCTTGTAGATGGGTCGTTTCACACTTCAGCAATTGTTAAAGTAAAACCTACAGTCTTTACAAATACTTCCAAGGCCCTCCCTGAGCAGCTCGGTGTTCTTTCTGACCCCAGGTCCTGCTGCTCCTTCCTATTGGCCAAGTGTGGTGGCCAACCTCTAGGAGGGTCTCCTCTGATTCTTGGGATTCCGAAAGATTGCCAGAATTCACACTCTTGCACGATCTCTTTCCTGTGTTGGGGTTTTACTTATTTTCTCACTTCTAAAGAACAGACTATGGCAGAAATGATAAGTGGTCATGCACTCTATTAGGTCATAACAGGACTGTGGCTTCTGTTCTTAGTCTCTCTCTCTCTCTCTCTCTCTTCTGAGGGCCATGATGAGAGCTGCCCTCAATCCAGCAACCCACAAGGAACTGGATCCTGCCAACACTATGTGGGTGAGCCCCACAGCAGATCTTCCCTCAGCCTTCAGATGAGACTGCAGTCCTAGCCAACAGCATAACTGTAATCTCATGAGAGACCTAGAGCCAGAGCTACTTTGTACAAAGGGCAGAAGCAACTCATGTCTTAGAAGAGCTGGGAGTGGAGAACAGTCTTCTTAGTGACAAGGATGTACAGGTGAATCTTTCTAGAAATCCTTCCTTCCTAGGACTGCTACTCTCTTGGCCTGCTATGTCCTCCTCAGTATTACTTCCTGTCCACATCCTGACTCAAATGGCCACTGAGCCACTTTCTCCCTGGCTTCTTCCCCCAGTACCTCAACTAGAAAGTCCTTTTCTCTGCTTCGGCCTCCCACCGCGCCTCACCTGACCCATGTCATGGCACTTCTCACTCCCTCTCTTGTTGACGAGTTACTGATACAGGCAGTTTCCTGTGAAGAAAGCCTTACATTTCTTGAGGACTGATTCCCGTTTCAGTCATGTTTACACTCTACCCCTCTCACGCCCAGGCACTAAGTTAAGTTCAGCCTTCCACGTGTATTAGGCACTCTATCGTATCTGTAGAACCAGTAAGTAATAATAAGCCTGAAATTATGGGCTTAGGATCTACCGGCAGTCATAGCACTTATCACACACGGTACTCGCTATTATAAGTATTATTAGTATCATCAGCACTCAATGTTTCATGAATGAATAGTCCCTTCTCTAACAAGGCCTTAATTTTCTGGTCTTCCTGTGCTCTTCCTCCCCAATTTTAGAATCTCCAAATTTAGAGGAAATAAGAGATAATTCCTGATCAAAAGCTGAGGGCCCTTCAGCTTGATTCTGTTATTTTTCTATAGCAAATGCTCCTGCTGGTGATAGCTCCACCCAGAGGAACAAAGAGACACTAGTGGTAATCTTCACTGAACACTCAAGGAGCAGAAACCGCCAGGCAGGAGTCTTGACAAGATTCATGTCAATTAATATTCTCCTCATCATTCCCAGGAGTTTGCTGGCCACCCTACCATTCCCGGCAAAGCTTCTCTTGCAACAAACAGTATCTATGTCCAACTGCATTATTTGAACACACAAATAAGGGAGATAAAGGGAGACGCGGCTAATTGTATTATTTTTTATTGGCTTTAGAGGAAGAGAACTCATAATCACTCATGATTACAAAGTCCCCCTTTGGTCTCAACAATACAGACCTAAGCTGGAGCTATTCTGATGGCACATAAACAAGCACTTAAGCCCTTTTAGTCTATAAAGACTTTAAGGGAATAAATGGAGATGGTAGCAACCGTCCTGCTCCCCTTGGTGTAGAAGACCCTTCAACCCTGAGTCCTAAGCTAGAGATACTGTCATCTGTGGCATTTCCATGGTCCTCAGATCTCTTTGTGCATAAAAGATGCTGCGTAAACAGCCTTTCGATGTGGGCACCACAGGGGCCAAAACAATCACAGGGCTAGCTCTCTGTGAATCCTGTGACTGCCCCCCTTTTTGAAAGTCACTTTTCAAGAAGCAGAGAGGAGAAACTGAAGCATTGAAGGAAAAGGTCACTGGGATTTCACTATGCAGAGACGAGTTGCGAGCTTCCTTGGGCCCTTCACACCGATGACAGATAGTCAACAGTGGGGTGAGCCCAGCTGATGGCAGGAATCTCCATGCCCATGGAGACCACAGAAGGGACCAGGGTTTTGTTGCCTGAACTTTATCCTAAATTCTTAAGTTTTTGTTAGAAATAAGAGTAAGGCAAAACCAAGTTGAATGGAATATTGATCTTGCGCCCCAGCTGAGCTTGGAAAATATCATTCTTAGTTCCAGAGAATTCTGGTCACTTATTAAATAGAGGAGGAAGGAGCTGGGAGCCTGGGGAGAAGACAGACTGTGCATTAGGGCTGAGGGTGCACAGGGCAGGTGGTATGAGCTTGTGGCCATTTGCTTTCCGCCGACTTCTGCAGAACAAGTGCTGACATCGTGGCCTGAACGGCTGTCTGGCAGGAGACAGGAAAGTCTAATGGGGAAAGGATACGTTGGGAAAACTTTGTAAATGTAAGAACCAGAGGAGAACCGAAACCATTAACAAAAAAATTCCAACAAGAAGAAGAAAACAAAAAACGACTGGAGGCCTCTTGAGCGCAGCCTGTTGTGCATGCTGGGAGGGACCTGAGAGCAGGACACTGGCTGGCTTGTCCCCTGGCTTTGGACACACTGGTTCCTTTTTCTGTGCCCCAGTTTCCTCATCTCTCTATGCTGTGCTTGACGTAGCATACAGATTTGGCTGAAATCTGACCCCCCTGGAACACCATATTTATGAAGGAGAGTTACCCAGGACGATGTCTGCCCAGAGCCTCTGAGTTTCCTCTGATATGCACATGGTAAATTGCTTCTGTCTCACTTCAGCAAGTTTGTGCATGAATATATTCAGCCTCAAATGGTTTTAATGACAGAATGAGGAAATTGCTTCACTTGGCGAAAGGTTCTTCCTGGTTCTGCCGATGGCGGTCTGATATATGTGTCTGTGATGAGATTTTTTTAAAATTTTAAATAAAGCCATCAAGCTTAATGAGAACTGGAAAGGGCCGTGGAATCAGCATTAATTGAGGGCCCACCCCGGACCTTCTGGTGAGCTATGACTGCCTCAGAAATCACGCACTATTCCAGACAATAACCACTGACATCAAAGAGAGTGCTTTAAAAACCAGAAGTTACGGGCTAAGAGAGCGCTACCTAACAGGGAGGGGCGAAGGTTGAGAGGCCTTTTCGGGCTGTGTATTTAGAAATGGAACCTCAGAAAAAGTGCTCTGTGTTAAATGAAAGCAAGATCCTGCAATGATTATAGTTAGATGCACTCTCCACTTCTCCAATTTTTTGCTCCAGAGATTCTAGAAAGTTCCTTATAAGCATCAAATTATCACCTCATTTGTAGCCAGAGGAAATCTTCCAACATTTCCAGACACTCAGATTCTGGCTTTTACCATCAGGGGACAAAACTGAAGACTGCCTTTGTAGGGCCATGTTTTCCTACCTGGTGGGTGGCTGCCCATGGACATTAAAAAGGGGTTGAGAAGAGGATGCACTGATGTCCAGTACAGACCACAGGCTCTACAGGCTGACAGGCCCATGTCTGAATCCTGGCTCTACCATTTATTAGCTTTGCAATCCTGACAAGTTACTTAAACTCCGGAGCCTCAGTTTTCCTCATCTATAGAATGGGGATAATAGCAGCCATCTCATGGGCTGTTAGTGAAGCTCAGACATGGTCATTATAAAGCACACAGCACCGTGGTTGGTGACCAGTATGAGGGCTCAATAAATATTTGTTGCTGCTACTGGAAGTACCAGCATTACCACCTCTGCTGTATTATTCCTCATGGATTCTTGTTGGGGCCTTGTTTTACTGGCTTAGGCACCACAGCGTGTCTATCTGTAGCAGGAGGGCAACCTCCGAAAAACAAGGAAGTTGAATAATTTCCATTTGCAGCTTAAAGTGGGGACTAAAAAGAGACTTCCTGCTTTTTTCCGGGAAACATGAGAGTGAATGCGTGACAAAGAGCACAGGTCTCAGGATCAGAAAGAGCAGGGTTCAAATCTCTCTCTGCCACTTCCTCGGCAAGTGGCCCTAGGCAAGTTCCTTAAGTCTCAAGTGGTGGCAAGGAGGATAAGAGGGAATAATGTATGGCAAGTGCTCAGTACATTGAGAGGCCTGCAGTAACAGCTCAACCCAGGAATTGGCTAATCTCATGCTGTTACTTTTATATTCTCGTTAGAGGCCAGTTTCTGTACCCAGCACTACAGGAAAGGATGTCCCCAAGGAATGCCCCAAAGCAATTCTTGGACATAGGCTGAAATAAAACAAGGTGGCCTCTGCAGTAAAAATGGTAATCCAAGGTATCATTCAGGCCACACCCTGGACAATAATGAATACCCTGCCAAAGGTCCAAGGAAGCTAGAAGTTCGCAAAATCAAAAAAAAAAAAAAAGTTGAGAAAAAAGAGTACATGGGACTGTCTCCTTTATATTTCTGGGGCCTATCTGTTGGGGGAGACTTTGCTAATAGTTTGAGGAGACTAAAACACAATGCAGGCTCCCGAGCTAAGCCAGCTAAAAGTTTAATTAAATTGCTTGCTGTGCGTTCCTATCCCAAACAGCCTCATACATATTCATCACTGCAATTACGGTGGTGAAAAAAATCCACAACTAATTATTCCTGGCTCTCCATCTTTCACATGCCTAGAATTTTTGCATAATTGCTGTTGAAATTAATTGCAAGTTAGTTAATTTTATACTTTGTCCTTTCAAAACTTAATTGAAAATTAATGTAAAAGATACAGACCCTCCCCTTCCCCCCTCAAAAAACCCCCACAACAACCACACAACAAAAACCCCACCACCAGTTATTATGGCAAACTTGGTTACTCAGACTTATGATGTGTGTTAAAAATGTGACGTGATTACTTCTAACCTGCACGCAGGGTTGGACATGTCAAACTATGATAAAAGGCCAGTCCCGTAAATGCCCTTGGAGTCCCATCTCTATTTTTCTAACATACAGCAGTAAAGACAAGACTCATGATGGATGGAGAGGCCTGCCAATGGGCTTATCATTTTATGCTTTGGTAACTGCATCTCCAAAGAAGGACAGCATATGGTTTCCATTACCACCCCATCCCATTTCTACCCTTAAATGTCTCTAACGGTACCCATTTGTAGGACCCAACTGCAACATGGCATCCAAGATATTTTGCTTTCATGCTAACACAATGTTTTTTCTTCCCATTCTATCACTGCACTGGCCTATCACTAGGGCCTTTATTTGAGTCACTCCCACTAACCCGGTTTCTGCAATCTGTTCTGTGTGGGACCAGGAAGGAAGTCTTTATAAAACTATAGAACAGTGTTTTAGCCTATTCAGGATGTCCTATACTTGGTTTTAGGCACACGCATGAGTTTCATTTAACTTCAGCACCTAACACAGTACACGTAACCAATCAACCAATCCATAGCTATTTCTTGACTGATTAAATAAAGAATTCTCATTGCAAGCCCCCAATGACCATCATCAGCCCCACTTTTACCGAGACGGAAGAGGCAAGTTCAGAGAGATTAAGTGTGCCTCTCAAGCTCACACAGCCAGTAAGTGGCAAAGCTGGTATCTGCTGCCATTCTCTTTCCACCACGCCATGTTACCTCTCTATCCTCCTCCTGATGCCCTACCACCTTGAAGGTTCAGATTTTATCTTCTGCCAGCCATGTTCTCTTGGTAACATGCTTTTTTTTTTTTTTTTTTTTTTTTTTTTTTTTAAGCCAAGTCCTGAAACCTATTGATTATGGTGGAATATTTGTGTCCCCTCCCCAGATTCATATACTGAATTCTCTAACTTCCACTGTGATGGTATTTGAGAGGTAATTAGGTGGGGTTTTGGGGAAGTAATTAGGGTTAGATGAGATCAGGAGAATGGGGCTCTCATCATAGGAGTAATGCACTTATAAAAGGTGGATACCAGAGAGTTTACTCTTTTTCTCTCCGCCATGTGAAGACACAGCAAGGCGGCTGTCTACAAGCTAGGAAGAGAGCTCTCCCCAGGAACTGGCCTGCACTTTGACCTTGGACTCAGGAGCAGCCCCCAGAACTAGGAGAAATAAATGTCTGTTGTTTAAGATGCCCAGTCTATGGCATTTTGTTATGACATCCTGAATAGGCTAAAACACTATCCTATAGTTTTATTGAATGACCTTGGTTACTCAACTTATACATTTTGGACTGATTCAAGGTGAAGCAGTGAGAGTACAAAGGAAAAGGTAAGGGAAAACCAAGTCAAGAGGGACAAGACAAGTCTCTGTGACACAAAGGAGGCTGGGTAGGGTACTATTAAAAAACTAAGGCTTCGCACATGCTAAGCAGCTGCTGTCACCCCACCTGGACGAGACAGAATGCACATACACACACAGTCTCTCTCTCTCTCTCTCTCTCTCTCTCTCTCTCTCTCTCTCTCTCTCTCTCTAACAGAGATCCTCATCCAAAGAGCAGATATGTCTTCACTGTACCACAGAGGAATTGAATGAATCAACCAGTCATTGGGTAGCTGGGCAGGTGCGGGGTCAGGGAGAAAGGCGCGGGCACAAAGCCATTGATATGTCTTTCTTCCTCCCTCTCTCTCCCTGTCTCTCTCTTCCTCTTTCTTTTTTGAGTCCATAAAAGGATCTTTAAAGGTGACTTTTAGTGACCTGAGCCAGCAGCAATTTCAGGACAAATAATTCATCCTCCAAGAGACTCATAAGATTTGGGGATCTCTTATGACCCTACTAGGAGCAAATTCCTTAACAGGAAATCTTCAGAGTTCTGAAGTTCCCAAAATATGAAAGGTGGTTTAAGAACTAAGGTGATGTGTACATGTATAAGTTTTTCCTTGAAATGTTAAACAGAGTCTCCCATTCCAGATAAGCCCATAAATGCTGACGCTAACCCAAGTTAGGTTTTCAGATCTGGCCATAAAACTTCTGGATACCATCTGCACATCAGGAGAATAAGCTCCAGGGAGTCTGAGGGCTTTAAGTGGTGCTGTAAAGCAGCCTTGCAAACAGATGGAAGCCCAGGCACGGGGTGTGTGACAAGAGCTGTCAGGTGGGAGAATGAAGGCATGGCTCTCGGAGCAGAACTATCCTGCCTCCTGGGCAGGCAGGGGAGGGATGGGGCAAGGCGGTAAGCTGGTACATAACTGAGCTGGAAGGTGCAGAGTGGCTCTCGGCAACACAGAAGGCAGTCCAGATGGCTGGTACAATACAGAAAGGTAAAAGAGAGCGCTTTCGTGAATAGTATACATTTTATAAGAGCAGGCTGCCATTTTTGTGGATGAGAAGACGTGTGTGTATGTATTTCTATTCATTCATAAACAAGATGTAGAAGCCTACATAGTAAAATGTTAATAGTGGTTATCATTGGATGGATAAATTATGGGTGATTTTGGGGGGTGTTTTCCTGTATTTTCTGACTTAATTGTTTTGTCATGAATTAATACCTCCCTTTCCTTCAATTTCAGGTCAATCATTGCTTCCCCAGGGAAGCCTTTGCTGACCTTCCTGATTAGGACAATTCTTATTTGTATTTACCTAGAACCAGTTCTCTCTCTTCCATCATGGCACATACTACAGTTATAATTTGACTTTTATAGCGTCTGCCTCCCTCAGGAAACTTTGTGCTCCATAAAGAAAGGGACCATAGTGGGTTTTATTTTGCTTCATTTTTGTGGAACTATTTTGTTCCCAGCATCTAATAATAGTCATGACTAATTAATAATAATAATAATATCAACAGCAGCAGCAGCAGCAAAAGTGTCAGTGACAGCTAACACTTATCCAGTACTTAATAAGTGCCAGGAGCTATTCTGAGGATTTTTAAATGAGGTAAGTACAGTTGACATCCCCATTTCACTGAAGGGGAAACGACGACACAGGAAGGCTGTGTACCCAGGACAACCTCACACAGCTTCTAAGGGTTGAAGCCAGGATTTGCACCCAGGCCACTGGGCTCCTGGGTCCGTGCTCGTAATAACTACATTGCACTGTCCCTTTTAATCCAGCACGTAACTTAGCACACAGGGGTACCTAAGAAAGATGTGTTCATGAAAGATCAATCGTGCATTCCTTTTTAGAATTCTAAAAACGGTATCTCCTTTTTTTGGATGAAGGGAAATGAAAAAAAATGACTGCCCTGGGAATGAACCTGCAGAATGAAAGAGAGAGTTTTCTGGAAAGAAATTTTCTTTCAGACAGCAGTGCTTGACTCTGAAGAAAAATGCTCTACACAGGTTCATTCATTGAAACAAGTCCCCGAATCCAGAAGGGACTAGGGACCTACAGGGCTCACTACCATTCTTTGTACACATTTTACGACGGGACTCTAGACTCAAATTCCCACAACTTGATAGAGTCAAAGTTTCTGGTTCCTCGTAAGTGACTAAACAAAGAGAAAGACGATCGTTCATTTGAAACTTTCCCAGGCTCACAGTAAGAGTGACCCTAGAGAATGGGAAGTGTACGATGGCTAAGGTTAAGACATGCCAAGTGCCTCGTGCGTTTCGTGAAGGATTTTGGGTAAAAAACCATGCCAGCATGGGGAATGATTGGTTCCTCCCTAAAAAAGCAGGCAGAAGCGGTTCTATTTGCATGGTCTTAGCAGGACATGACTATCTGTGGAGCTAAAGGGCCCCACGTGCATTGTTAGCTCGAAATACTTAACGGATTAGGACCTCGGGTGCTGGCAGACAGACCTGATGTAAGTTTTTCACATGATATGAATTCCCCAGGGTAAAATCCAACACGCTGGCATCATTCCAGGTTAAAGCAGGGGATAAAACTGGAAGAAATCAGGCTGCTCCATTCATTCAAACCAAGAAAGAAAGCGTCTCCTTCTAGAGCTTATTGTTTCAGGATTAGCGTAAGTAACGTCAGTACCACAATGAATACAGATGAGATGGGGCTTCACTTCATTAAGCATTTGATATGGTTAAACTGCAACCCCATTTCAAAGTCTACAGGAATTACCATACGCTGACAACTTGTCCTACAAATGGCATGCAAAGTACACTCCAAGGGCTGCAGATGAACTCACTTTCCCCTCCTCTTCTGACCATTTTAAAACCAAGTGGGGGAAAAGAAAAGAAGGTACTTTTTCCCACTCCTCGTGTCTTCGAGTAAGACGAGAACACATTTTCTACCATTTCTACCATTCTTTGGCTCATGCCAAAGATATTAAATAACTCAGTGAAGCCAGATGTATCCTATTCCTGCCAGAACTTAGAAACGGATCCAGCTACTAGGCAGCTGTGAAACAGAGCAGCAATCTGTCAGGATTTAATCAGACCAGATTTTTTGGATGGGGTACACTGTTTTGTTTTGTTTTTTTTTTTTGATGGACAGTTTGGCAAAAGGTTGGGATGGGCTGACTATGGTATAGCTACACCCTTGGTTCAGGTGACATCTGATTAGAGTGACTTCCCTTTCTTTACTTGCCCATCCTAAGCATGAGGAGAAGTAGACCCAAAAGTGTGAATTTTATGCACACGTGGGGAATTAACTGTGGTATTTCTCTGCCTCTCCTATCCTTCCTGCCAAACCCACCATGTCACTGCCTGGCCCAGTGTCCTGGGTGACTGAGGGTGGGGAGCCCCAAAAGGACTTAGAATGTGTTTTTCTCTAGGAACAGTGACCAAGATCTGGCCGTACAGAAGTATACATAGGCACTGGTCTGATGTATCAGCGGCTTCTTTATAAACCTTTACTCTGGCTTTCAGAATTCCTAGGCATTTTCTCCCCATTTTAAACTGTTCATTTGACATTCTGCAGTTCTTTCCATGTTCTGAGCCTTAACAGTAAATAGCTATTTGAATGTTCAAAAGGCATTACGCTGTGCCAACAAGTGGATCAGCTGAAATCACATATGGCCAATCACAGGGGATTAGTTGGAGCCGGCACGATGTTATAAACAGCGGTGAGGTGTGGCTGCAATGCTGGCATTCACGGGTGTGACAGGTGCACGCGGAACAGGCTCTCAAGGACTCACGTGCAACACAAACAACCATTTTTAATATGGTTCTTATAGGAAAATGCAAACTCTTCCCTGTTGGTTCAAAAGCTTGCCATTTGTCCTAAATGTGACTATTACTACTAATGATGGTGATGGTGATGGTGGTCAACGTCTACCGAGGGCTTTCTAACTGCCAATGCCATTGTGAAATGTTTGGTTTGGATTCTTGATCTCACTTGCTCTTTAGAAGAACCCTATCATGGAAGTACGGCTATCATTGTCACTTTACAGATGGTAAGACTGAAACACAGGGAGGGTTAGGAATTTGCCCAAGGGTGCTAGGAAGTTATGCAAGCCCAGGTGGGTGGTCTGACTCCAGAGCCCATTCTCAACCATTGCAGTCTGTTGCCTTCTCTGCCTAGCTGTCAAATCCGAGTAGGCTAGGGCCCTGTCTGGTTATTTGGTTATCACTATATTGTTAGAAATAAAACAGTGCTTAGCACATAGCAGGTCTCAATAGATAAGGTATTTGTTGAGTAAATGAATGAATGAGTCAAGGATGATGGTACCTTAGAGAACTAAGGTCCCTGAATATTGGTCATGATTTCAGACAGGATAAAGCTCCCTTTGTGTGTCCTCAGTGCTTGGAGAAGTGGTTAAGCCTTGAGGCAAGTGGATTTGTTCTGGGTTTCTGGCAAAGGCTGTGGATGGCGGTGAGAGAGCCCTGGACCCACAGACAACAGGATTATACCTAACCACTAGACTCCATGTGCCTGGCACAGAACTCTGCACTCAGCAGTGATGCCTTCCAAGTGGGCATCTCCATGTACGAAGCCTGAGGTCAGACCCTGGAGGATATGGTGGCCGCTAGGAAGATGACCAATGTTCCTGAATTTCTCTCCTACATACACAGCAGGATTTCACTTCTTGGATCCTATATAAGTTGGACCTGGCCATGTGACTTGCTTTGGCCAATGAAATGTGAGCAGCCTACCTTTCTAGGTAACTGAAATGAGAGGAGCTTGCCCTTGTAATCCATATTGGGCATGCAGGCAAGCAACAACTAAACCTCTGTTGTTTTAAGCCGTGGAGACTTGGGCCTATGAGTTCCCACGGTATTGGGGAGCATATACTGACTGATACAGAGGGGTCAGTTACTCAAAGGAAATATCCAGGCCCTGCATCGAAGGAGCAGCAAAGCACCAAATGGTGCAGCAAAGCACCAAAACATGCACATATGAAACAATGGAGGACAGAGAATTCATATGCAAGCAACTGAATGCCAGATGTGATTTAAAGAACTACACTAAGAGATGGGTGTAGTTATTTCATCAGCATTTCCTGTGTTCTTTTCTCTCTCAGTGTCCACATTTGTAAACTGGGAATGACGACACCACTCCCATTTTACAAATTCCCAGTTTACCAGTGAGGACAATGAGAGGTACAATTAGGCTGCCCTTGTCTGTCGGAGAGCTAAGATGTGAATCCCAGTCTGTTCAGACCCCACCACACTCAGTGGCATTCTGGGCCAGGGAAACTTCCCGAAACTGCACAAGACCAGTGCTGGCTGCAGCATAAAGAAGTGATTAGGGAACGCTTTCTGACGGAAGAGAATTTCCAATCAACTGTTAAAAAACGTGATCATGCTTTTAAGAGGGAAGCTGGGCCAGAGTGCAGCCCAAGGAGGCAGCAGACACAAGAGTGGGTGAGGAAGAAGGTGGCCACTTGGACAGAAAAGAGGCAGCGCAGGACAGTGGTGAAGGGGGCAGCGTGTGAAGCTTTACATAACAGGCTGGGGGGTATTTATTTTATACCCACTGTGGGCTCTTCAGCGGGCGTGGGAAGTGACAAAAGCAGGGTTTCTGAAAAACTGTTCTGGCAGCTGTACGGAGGAGGAGTTTTGGATGAGAGAGGGAGCCACGCAGGGTGGCCAGAAAAGCTATTTTCGGTGTCCAGGCAAAAGAACAGTAGGCCTGAATGAGGACAGAGGCTGTGGAAGGGGAAAGGAAGGAAAGTGGTCATTACCTTTGTGAATCGAGTTCTCACTGGTGGCCTTGGATTGGGCTAAACAATTTGTATACAGCAGCTCACAGAATGTTCACAACAATCTCAGGAGATGCGGCATTACCCCATTTTGCAAAGGAGGAAACTGAGTCAGTGACTCTCCCAGTAGGACACAGGTAATATACTACGGAGTTAGCAGGTGCCGTTCTAGGAGTCACCTTATATGTTATTCCATTCTATGCCGTACATACTACTGTTATCCCCGCTTTACAGAAGAGAAAACGGAGGCTCAGGGAAGTGAAGTCACTTACTCTGAGTCAGTGCTCTGTAGCAAGGCAAGATCTGAACCCAGTCTGGGTTGGCGCTGAAGCTCCTGCTCTGAACTGCTGTGCCAATCGGGCCACGCCTTTGGCCTCCGGGCCCTGGCTGGCCGGGCTGTGTGCCTGGGAGCACGTAGTAGGATGCCATCTCAGAAAAGGAGGCTCTGCCATTCACCTCAGGGGGTGCCAGGAGAGGAATCAGGTAACACATTCTGTGCTTGGAGCTTGTAAAGGAAGGTGCAAGGCGCCATGATCAATGTCCCAAATCCAGGCTGCCTCGGAGTGCGGGAGAAGAGAAAAATCCTTATTCTGCTCTCCAGATATATTACATGTACACCACGTGGCTTTGCTGGGAAAACCAGGGCAGAATTCTAAGTTGTTCCACAAAGGGGTCTTGTGATGCTTTGTGTATGACCCAAACCCACTGAGAGGGCACCTCGGCCACCTCTTCTGGTTTGCGGTAGATCAAAATGCTCAGAATTGGATTTTTCAATAAACCACTCATCCTGCAGAGAAAAAGTCAGCTTATCGGCTTCTGAAATGTCACCACTACGTCTGTGCGTCCATCATTAAGGTGGACCCAAGATCGGGCCACGAGCAGGGGTATGAGGGGTTCGTGCCCGGGCCATCTGTGGCGAGGCCGGAAATAACTTGCAAAAGCTTTTTCTCTGACAGTGCAAGTGCTATTACCGACCAATTGTTCTGCCCAGTGCATTCTTTCAATTCCATTTTTATCAAAGGAACATGTGCACACAATTTAAAGGGTCAAATAGTTGCAGGAGGTTCAATAAGAGAAATAGCATTCTTTAACCCTCCTCTGCCAGAAGCAATCATTTTCTGTTATTTTTGTTGGGTCTCTTCCTGCTTTCCCTCCATATCTCTAAATAACACGCTTAAGGTACTTCTTGATTTTCAGTCCTAGGAATTAGCTATTGACTTCCAACTCTGGAAGATGAGAATTTAGCTCTAGCTGATTGCCATCGCAGCTGCCACCACACGCACGCCCACTTTCAAGTCCGTTTTCAAGCCCCCTAGTTAGAGAGTAATTTTAGATAATCAGTGTTTTTGTAATCCTATTCATGAAAATGTTATTCACTGCCACACCATATAGTATGTGATAGTTTAAACACTTTTCATCCTGGCAAAGCTTTTTGTTTTTACTGGAGTTAATATAAATTTTCCTCCTCCATTTCTTTAGAATTATATATAATATGTATATTATATATAATATATAATACATATATATAAATTTATTTGTTATGTATTTATTTCTCTTTAAGGGAGGCACATCCTGTTTTTATTTCAAGAATGCAGTATCTTCAGTTATATTTTAGGATTTTTTTTTTTAAGTTTTCTTCTCTTTGTGTATTGTTTTCCTTAAGGTACTTTGCACTTCTCTCTCTCTCTCACGTATGTACATATGTGTGTCTGTGTATATATGTACTTGTGTGTGTGTGCACATGCACACACCTGTGTGTGCACACATGCATGTGTATGTGTGTGTGATCTTTCTTTCCCCAAGTGTCTGGTGATTCTCATCTTACCACTCATTTTTGAGCGTGGGGCACTAAATCGCTCTTGGCTGTGGTTTGTTGATTACATGCTTTACCGTAAGATGATTCAGTTGGGCAATCTCACTGGGGATCTCCAATCCCTTAAACCAGTGAGATGTCCCCCACAGAAGACTCTTCTAAACTCCTGACTGGAAGGTCCCTGAACCTAGCTGACCGTGTTCTGGGAAATGACTTGGGAAAAAAGAGTAGCGGTTCCAACTTTCATTATGTCAACTTGCACTGAGTCTGCTTTCAGAAAGGTACCCCCATCCTCACTATGCTTGACGTCTGGTATTCCAGAGAACCTCTGCTTCACCCTCAGCAGAGAATAAACTACAGTCTTCTGCCTGGGTGACAGAGGGATGGTCACCTGGCTGAGTCAGGCAGGGAGAGAATCTGGAAGTGAGACAGCTTCCAAACAATCGTCCTGTTTGTAACCCTACCATCACCTCTGTTGCCAGAGTTATCTCATGCTGCCAATCCCCACATCTTCTGGAAGTAAATTTGGTTGGCTCTTGGCTCTCTTGAGCGCCAGTTAGAATTCCATTTTCTGAGCCCATTAAGTCAATTACTACTCATCCAGTTTTTATCCTGCTTCCCCATCTTTATTGGTGGTTTTTCTTTTCTTCATCCTTATGGATTTACTCTTTTGAATATCACTTTAGTGAATTTTTAGGATGAAACAGAAGTAAATGTGTCTGTCCAAGTTGCCATGTTAAACAAGAAGTCTAGAAGGCAGTACACAGTCCTATCATTTACGGCCCTGAACCTGAACTATGTAGGGTGCCTGGATTTTCAGGTAAGAGATGCTAGCAGGAGCCCGGATGTCTGTGCTGTGGCTGCCAGTCTCTTCCTGGTATGGTGCAGTTTTCAGTGTGGAAAGCACACTGGGCTGGGAGTAGGGAAAGAAGGATTAATCCTAGCTGATTCCTATTGTCATCCTTCATCTCACCTGCAGCTTCAGGCTAATAACCACTGACCCTTGCTCTTTCAGGCTTCTAAGTAGAATCAAACAGGATAATGACGGAAAGCACTACAGAAGCACAAGGCTTTGCTATGACTTCAAACCTCATTTTCATCTCCTAAAATCAACCTAACATTATCTCAGCCCGTCTTCAGGGGAGAGAGCTTTGTCTCCAGTAATCCTATAAATCATCCTTTGATGTTCAAAAGAATGTCCTCTAGTCACACAGACATATGACATAGGACAGTGTTTCTCACTCCACCAACACTGTCCAATCAGTTGCTAAAGCCAGCCGAACTTCACAGCACCCAAATCAAACACGTCCCAGAATCCAAGACAGTGTTACCAAAAAAGGATGATTGAAGTGGAATTCTTTTGGGGGAGGGAGGGTCCATTCCACAATAGGTCGGTCTCTCAGCTGAGCTGAGCTATATGTATCCATCTTGACTGAGGTTAGAAATATAGGAAAAAGAGTGGTTAAATATATCCAAACAATATATCATAACCACTGAAAAGAGTGGGGTAGTAGCTCTATAGTGGTATCTGGTAAAGATACCCACTATCTATTAAGTGATAAAACACAATGCACAACCACAAGAATGATTCCATCTCTATAATAAAACAAAACCTAATATATGTGTGTTTATGTATGTATCTATTTATCTATGTATTTGTATTATATACGTAGATACATGCATACAAAAAGTCTGGTTGCATTTTCACTAAACCACTCATTGTGGTTACTTTGAGGCAATGGGGTTGGGAAGGGGAAAGACTTTCACTTTTTATACTTCTGAGCAGTTTCAATTTTTTTCATAGCATACATATACTATTTCTGATCATAAAAAAGAAAAAAATTAAACATAAATTAAAAGAAAACAGAATCTGGGAGGAAAAGTAAAGGTAATAAGAAGTCAGAGAAAGATGGTAAAGAGGCTAAGTAGAGGCCAGGATTCGCAGAGTTAGGGGCAGGTCACACACTTCTGCTAGAGACATACAACAGGTGTACTTCCTCCCAGCTGGTAACCTTAGGAAGACACCCCCTCCAGGCCATGACAACCACCTGTGCAGCAATGCCAGCTCTACTACCAACGTAAGGGGAAGGAAAACTCACTGTCCAAAAATTGTGTAATTTCAATTCAGTGGCTTCTGACAAATGCATATAGCCAGGTAAGCTATGAAGATAATTCATTTGAAACACAATCTCCTAGCTGCATGCAGATGTGTGGATCTTCAGGCAATGAGCTCACTCAGCCATGATGAAACACAGGAATGGGCTATTTCAAGTCCAAGAGCTGGCGATGGGTCAAGGGTTGGTCCAGTATGAGAGTCATACCCCATCCGTCTCACTAATCCCGAACCAGCGTGTGCCTGGTGGTGAGTAACTCACATGTCTCTTGGCAATGGACATGGTAACCCCAGACCACACGTGCAATCAGTCTGGCAAGGATGTACTGAGCTGAAAAGATCCTAGGAGGTGGACCAGCTGTCTCAAATAAACCAGCTACCACTGTCAATTTCCCTTTTCAAAATGGGAGCTCATAGCTTCTGTGCCTCACTGGAACAGGGGGCTGTTTTCCAGATGCTGACAGCACCTGAGGGTAGTCCCTCTGGGCCATCACGGCAGCTAGCATTCACTGAGTGCTTGCTGTAGCCAAGCATTATATTCTCAGTAATTTACATGATTTATCTTTACAACAACCATGCCTGAGCATTACCTCGGAGTCAACCATGGCAGACATGTGTCACTTGCCCAAGGTCATAGAATTAGTAAGTGGTAATGCGAGGCCATGCTTTCTTTCTCTGGTTGGGGAAGGACTGGTAGAACTGAGGTTGAAAGAAGTCATCTGACTTCTTGGCTAGAACTTTCTTTGCCAGACTCTGTGGCCTCTTGTCTGATACATAAAACTGTCAAGTCCATCTTTCTTCTACAAAGAGGTAAATAGACAGTAATCTCGAGGTATTGCTAGGGCCACAAAGGAGTCTCTTAGCTCTGTCTAGACACAAAACCCACAGAGCATAATGCATAACAGTGTTTTATAGCCAGAGGTTTTTTATCTTGTTGTTTCTTCTCTGAGGAGTTGGCTGATAAATCAGGCTTTGCAGGTGGAGAGGAACGTGTGTTTTCGACAGTGACTTTCAGGAACCGAGTGAAGGGCGAGCAGTAACGTGGCAGAGAGGCAGCCTTCAGAACCACCAGCAATCTCACCTCCAGAGGCCAATTAATCCATTAGAGGGAATAATGAAAATGAGAGCGACAGAGCCTAGGTACAGACTGTCTACCCAATTTTCAACGAGGGAAACTGGAGTGCTCTTTCCAACTCGCATTTATCAGTCTCCATGGTGCACACAAGCCATCCTGTGCCACTGCATTAATCAAGGTGCATTTACTGTCCAGAGGCGCACGGTGACCGTGAGAGGGAAGATTAGCCCAAGATCATCTGAACAGCTGTGGTTCCTATTCCCTGAACTCCCAGCATCTAAGGATTCATTGCTTGATCTTTTCTATCACATTAAAGTAACTGTTGCTGTGAGACCTGAGACATCTCATTGGAGATACCTAGAGACCCATCGGGGAGAACAAAACTGAAAGATTTGGGTAAAGGTAAGTAAAGTGTCCTACCCAATAACATGCCAGAAGTATAGCTTTTGTTATCTCGCTATTAATGTGGACCCGAGGTGACAGACACATGGGTCTCAAACTCCAGCACAGAGACTTCCAGTTCTAGTAATATGGTGGGTTATCTATTCATACCAACTTGCCCACTGGGAAGAAAGAATTTATAATGCTGGAGTAAAATATATATTTTTTAATCTTAATGTCATTGAAGAGATGATAAAAAGTAAAGAGTAAGCACATGGAAAACTGAGATAACTTTTCTTCCAAGAGCGGTGATGACCTGGACCAACTTGAGATTCAGTTTTGCCAAAGGCCAAAGCCAAAATCCAAGATTAGCTCAAAGTGGGGCGTCTAAAGGAGAACCCTCCTTTATGGCAGGACTCCAAAGTGCTAACTCTTAGGTAAGGATGAACTAGAGGGTAAACCTCTTCCCCCTTGCTTAGGGGACTGCAGGGAGGGTTATCTTTACAACAGGTGCAGCAAGGGAGAAGTGGAAGCATTTGTCACTATGGGTGGCCCTCTTCTGGACAGTGTACTTTGGGTTTGCATTACTTAGATCGTCTGGGGACCCTCATAAACTTGCTTGGAATGCTATCATACTGGCAGTTCTCCCAGGCTCCCCGCAGAAGCCAAGCTAAATCTCTCTGGAGAAAGGCATCTCTATCATACCCCTCAATGAATCCCCAGAAATAAGTTTTCAGAGACAATGAGTGGTGTACAACGCAAAATACCTAATACTTGGAGAACCAAGGCACCCTAAGTCAACCAGTAGAAACAACAGAGATCAGACACAGACACACAAAGATCGCAGGTATTCAAGTTATCAGGCCAAATCATAAACATGCTTACTATGTTTAAAGAAATAAAAGAAAAACTTGAATACATCCCTCTGCAGGGAACAGTAAGCTATTAAAAATGACCGAATAAATTTGAAAAAAGAGCCAAACAGAGTATCTATAAGTTAAGTAATACTGTAACTAAAAGTGAAAACTCAGTGGACCCGTTTAATAGATTAGAAACAGCTGACAACAGAATACAGGCATACCTCATTTTATTGTGCTTTTCACTATTGCGCTTCTCAGATACTGCGTTTTTACAAATTGCAGGCAACACACTTTATCAGCAAAAAGATTACAACTCGCTTTTTTTTTGCGGTGGGCTGGAACCAAACCCCCAATATCTCTGAGGTAATGCCTATAAGTGAACTGAAAGATAGCTCAGGAGGAATTATTCATAATGCAGCAGAAAGACACCAAAAGATGGAACAGATGGTCAAGAGGCTAGATAACAGACATGGAATGGGTTAGTCTAGAGGAAATTCAAACTATGGTGTGCAACAAAGTCACCTTTGACGCTTTTTAAAACATGGATTCTAGGGCTGTACTCCTACCTATTTTGATTCTTTGGGACTAGGCTGGGTTATGCAACATTAGCAGGTGTGGAAGCCATCTATACTTGAAGAAGTACTGAAAGTGATTTCTGGGTGGCTGACTTTAGAAATTACTTTTTTTCCTTTCATCCCAACTACATTAAGTTCTTCACCTCTCGTTGACTGTACCCTTCTCACTCAGAATAGGTGGGTAGAATGTGCACTATTGCTCCCTGTATTATGGTCAATGTGCTTTGCTTTAATTCAATAAGGGTTTAGACAAGAATTTCAAGACATGTTTTGAAACTCAGTATTTCCAAAGCAAACGACATTGAGACTTTAAAAAAATGTTTGCTATAAGTGTGTGTAAATCTATTACCTGTGCTTAAAGTGGTGCTTGGTAAGAGTACACGCTGCTTGTCTGTGAAAAGTGCCCCTCAAAAGTTGCCTAACTACCACTGCGTGTCTGGGGCTGGCTCACTGAACCTTTCTGTAGCTCACTTCACCCATGGGCATCCTACCATCTACATCCCGGAGACAAGCAAGAAGTGCTCAGCACAGAGCCTGGTACACGGTAAGCGCTCAAACACGGGAAACCGTTACTGACAGATGATGAATCCAGTCCTTGAATCGTAGCCCTCCCCTTAAAGACGTCCTTCTTGTTTTCTCTCCAAATTCCTTGTGCTTCTTCAAAGTTGGCTACTCCTTGGCCACACTGCTGTAGCCTGGCTCCTTTGCTCAGTGCTTAATATCAGGCTCTGCAGGTGTCTAACAGAAACTAAAAGCATGCATTATGAAACCGAGACACATGGCGCCTGGTAGTTCCAGGGAGGCCTTCCCGAAGACGCAGAAGATGATAGATGAAGGGGGAAAGCCTTTGTCATTTGTCATCATGTTCCTCCCTGCAGAATGGGATTATGCATGGTCAAGGGTCTGCCAGAGCTTCCACAGAGAACTGAAGGGGACTGGCCACTTTCTGTTGTCCCCACACCAGAACAAGTAACAAGCGACTTGTGGACCTCCTGAAGCCAAGTGGGAAGAGCCTCCCAGGAGTGCAAATATACTAATAAGCAGCAGACATTGCCAAGATCGGAACTCCTTACCTTCTTAAAGGGCAGGCTGACGTAGAAGTGAATAAGGGGTGCACAAAACAATGCTGAAATGATGCCAAAGTCTTGAATCTGGGGGACAGAATTCTGAAGGTCACTCAAAGTCATTATACTTCTTGCCTACATTTCCCCACTTACTTCCTGAGTCCCTTTTATCATTTTTGGGGGTTACAGAGCTCTGAAACCCACAAACCTGAACACCTCTTGGTGATAAGCATTATAGATAGTAGTTTCAAACTTCATTTCCTCTATCTGGAAAGGACTGGATCACAACTTCACGCCTGGGACCTAATTCCATCCCAGGGATTGTTTCCAAGAAAGAAGAATGCGAAGTCACCTCCTGTTCAAAGCTGATAAATTTTTCTTTAATGTGAGACAGAAACAATCTATTTAAATATTAACCGTTCAGTAAGAATGCAAAAGACTTTTGCAATATACTAAACTAAAGAAAAATTTAAAGGAAAGAAAACTCTACTTTTTAAAACAAAGAGATTTAGTAAAGTCATATTTTAAAAATCCCTAAGTAGGTTTTCATCAGTCTCTCCAAATGTTGACATATCAGGCAATTAATAATCATGAATTAATTATCACGAATGTTTGAAGGTGAAGGTACACTGTACCATCTTGCCAAAACCTGCTGGCCCTCTGGAAAGCCATCTTCCTGGGTGTGAGGGTCCCAGGTAGGAACAGGCTTGGTTGCTGCGAGAGCTGAAGAGCTTTGTTGCCAACGAGCCATTGCTTTCTCTCTTTTCTTCTTCTCCTTCTTCTTTTTTATTATTCAGCACAGCAGCGTGGGCATTGGAAGTAAATGTGCTTTGCATGCTTCTCCTAACAGACTGAACAGCAGGTCTTCTGAATGACTGATGCAGTTGGCCCCCTTATACTGGAGACTCAGAGGCCACAGTATTGCTTTGGGATCCATTTCACTGGTTTCTCTTTGATTCTGGACTGTGCTGTCCCCTTGGCAGCATCAGGTGTCCCCCACCCTACTCTATGCTTGCTGGCACCACTCTTCATGATTAAGGCAATGGGCTTTCACTTTGATCTTGATAGAGGGATGTGATCTACTATTGTGAATTCAGGAATGAAGCCAACAACTCTTTAAGAAGATCTGTTTTTGTTTCCTTCGTCTCCCTCAGCTACAGCTCTGGAATTGGAAAGACCCTTTTGTGGAATATGTGTATGAGGAAATCTTTCATGGTGGGAACATTTCCTCATTTTTCATTTAACAAACACTAGGACAGCTGGCACAAAAGATGAGTTAGAAATGGTTCTTGCTCATGAGGAGCTCACAGTCTATAGACAAGTTGAAAAAAGATATGCAGACTAATGAATAATAGGAGGAAAAAATATATAAAATACAAAGGAAGCACAAAGGAGGAGATCATTCATTCTCTCTTGGTCAGAAGTCTGTCAGGAAAACTTCACACAGAAGACAATACATGGGTAGGGTACTGAAGAGACCCATTAAAGCTGATCAATTTACCTTCCTTAGTTCTCCTTCTCCCAGCTATTTCCATGGCTCCTGTCTAGTTAAGTTCTCCTTTCGGTGATTTGCAGGCTCCAAACAAAGTGTCAGGGCCAAAGTCAGGGAAGGTAAAATAAGATGTTTCCTAGCAGCTAAGATCAGGCAATCTGACCTTTTATTCTAATGCCTTGTGTCAATTGTGTGTGTGTGTGTGTGTGTGTGTGTGTGTGTGTGTGTGTGTGTGTGTATTGTGTGGGGAGGGAGGCAGGCAGGACTCCCATCCCCCCTCTGGGCCTTCTAATTAACAATTTAGTGACACTTTACATTTTCAAAGCAGTATCCAACCATTAATAACTGAGCAACTCTTGAAAACAATGGTGGACTGCCTTCTCAGGAGAGAAGGAAAGCTGTGATTAGAAATATGGCAGTCTGTTGAAAGAGGCCAAATTTAATTACTCAATTTTAATTTAATTTTGGTAGGGTCTACACAAAATAGCTCGTATCCAAGCCCGTAGCAGGAGATGCTAGAGAAGTGTCAGAAGGCTCCTTCGTGAAAGCCTGGGGCATTCGCTCACAGAACAGTCAGCAGCTGTGGCTTTAGACTTTGAAAGAGCCCCTGCCCTGACTGGCCCCGGGAAAGTTACTCCACCTGATTCCATTTCCTCATCTGTAAAATGTAGACAATGACCTACATTTCAAAGAGTTGATAAGAGGATTATCATGAGGTGATATTATCAGGCACTTAATTGGCTCAGGGCCTGGTATTCGTAACATGTGGAAAAATATTATTTGCAAAACAAAACAAACAAACCAACCAAAATTGAACAAATATTATCCCAGGGCAGCAAGGGTAGTGAGGCAGACTTATTTTTTCATCCCAGTCTTGTAGCCTTAAAAATGTAATGCGAAGCCACATATGGGGTTGAGAGTTTCCAATCTGTCCCAGAGGTCAGCTACCTGAGGCCGCACTTAGCTTCAAGAGTCTATATGTCCCAGCTGAGTTCCTGAGCTGTTCCTCTTGCAATGCACCCCCCCCCCATTTCTGTTATTGGTTAGTCCATCCTTCCATCCGTGGCTCTTCTCTCACTCTCCACATCAAATCCATAAGCAATTCCAATGGACCCCACTTTCACGTCATAGCTCGTTTCTATCCAACCTCTCCTCGCCACCTCCACCGTCACCACCGTGGTCCTAGCACCATCTTCTCATGCCCGGAAGTCTGCAATAGCTTCCAGGTAACAGCTTTCCTGCTTGCACCAATGCCCCCTACAGTCTATTCTCAACACAGCAGCCAAGGAGGTCTTGTGAAAACACGAGTCAGATGACATCCTTCCTCTGCTGGAAACCCTCTGGAGACTCTGCCTCACTGCGAGTAGAAGCCAGAGTCCCTTCCATACCTCATGAAGCTCCATCATCTGCTTCCTGCTTCCCCTCCATCCTGGGCTCTTTTTACTCTCTTCCCCTTGCTCTGCTTCAGCCTCAGGGGGCTCCCCGCGTTTCTCCCTATTTATTTAGCTATCATGTTTGTAGTCTGTCTAGACTACAAGCTCCTTGAGGATAGGGATTTTTGCCCATTTTGTTGACTGCTGGAGGTCCACTGTCAATAACAGCGTCTGGCACAGAGCAGATCCTCAGTCATAGGGTTTCCAGGCGGGAATTCCCACCCGTTCTCAGGAACTTTTTTCGCTTTCCCATCCCCAAATCCCGAGATACAAACTGTTTTCTGTTCTCCACGATGAATCATTTCCACAAAGTGACAGCTGATACTACCAACCACCTGGGTTCAAGGAGCTGATTTTCCCAAATTCCCAACCAACTTTTCTTGGGATTCGGGAATGAGAAAGCTAAAAGAACTCCTGAGAATGGGTGGGAATTCCCACCTGGAAACCCTACTGAGTCATATGCTGAAGAAACGACACCAACAAAAAAGGTATTCTAAGAGAAGCAGCCCTGAAGTTGTGTCCTCGGCAGCTCAGGTTCACGGGCTGCAAGCAACAGAACAGGCTAAAGAAACAGACAAATCCCAGCTGGAGAAGAGTGCTGACTTAGGATGGAAGAGACCTTAAATAAATAACGTTCTGGGGGGGAAAATGATCGTATATGCAGGCAGTTAAGAACCACCTAGAGCGTGGAATCAGAACTGGATGTGGCACTTTGGGAAGGACACTAACATTCAGGGTCTTCTCTGATCTAAGCTTTGGGAGGGCTATTTTACATGCGTTGTTTTGTTTAATTCCCCAGTAGTTTCAAAAGGCAAGTATGAGTATGCCCATTTTACAGACAGGGAGGCTGCTCCGGCTGGCACAACCTAGAAACTGCAGGACTGGATTCAAACTCAGGTTCATCTGGCCCACTGCGCCAGTGGTGCCCGAGAGGGGTGGTAGCAGCAACAAACTTCTGAGATGTCTGTTAACAAGAGAAGTTTCTGGGCTCTACCCTTTGATTCACAATCTCCAGGGATTCAGCCCAAGACTGGGTGCTCGGTGAACACCCTGCGAGTTCCTTATCAGCCAGGGCATTCCGTCTCTCTGACGCATCCTTATTCAAGCCAGGGGAAAAAAATTAAGCGACAAACAGAGACAGACTGTCCTGTTGTCAGCTCAACCCAGTTCACAAGAGGGCATGTGATCTCTAAGGCAGGTGGCGCATACTTCGGGCGACATGGCATGCTCTTACTTCTCTTGACCTCAGGAGTTTACAGTGAAATGGGGAGAGAACAATAAAGGGAAACAAATGACCAGGACTGTAAGAGCGCCAACAAGAGTGTTGGGAAAGCAGTACAGAGTCCACGTTCTGCATGTTCCAGGTCAGGACCACGGGCTCTGGTGTGGTCGGGAGAATCAGCGCGCGATTCATCAGGCGGGGGCTATTCGAGATGCATCTCGATGGATGGAAACAATTCGCGCAGGTGGAGATGGAAAATATTCCATGTGAAGGGAAATATCACTGGCCAGTGGAAGGTGGGAAATGACCAGATCTATTCGGGAAGCGAGAAACAATCCAGTTTTGCTGGGCCACAGGGTTAGGGTGTGAAGAAGTCCACTGGAGTCAGAGCTCGGAATGCCACAGGTGAGGAGCTCGCTCTTGATCTAAAAGACAAAAGGGGGGTTGGTCCCTGGAAGGGGTTTGAGTCGGGGCGTTGACAGTGGAGGTAAGACCGAGAATCATAAATCGGACACTGATGCATTTTCCTGAGGGAGAATGAGGAGGTGGGAAGACCAGTTGGCAGATGAACCCTGGAGGGCAAAGAAAGATGTGTTTCCCAGGAAAGGATCCCCGACAGTGGAGGGGGAAGGGCAGCAGGAACGCAAGATCCTGAGGCAGAAAGGAAGTTGAAGAAACTCACACCTTCTCCACAAAATGTGAAACACAAGCTTCTGCAAGATGGGTTTGGGGGACTGAGAGTGCGGATGATTTAAAATTGCAGTAGTAGATGAGACACTAGCTCCTAGGAGATCAATAAGAAGGATTTGTTTCACGCCCGTACCAGGAAGCGTCCAGCCAATGCTGGGTAACAGGAGTTTGCACTGACCCAAGACAGTAATTAGAAAACTCTTTTTTGGGGAAACAAAAAGCAAATTGAGTCCTACGATGGGTCCTACTCATCACATGCCATTTTTTCACAACTATACTTCAACCTAAATATCAACATTCTTTTAAAAGGGCCACTTTCAAGTTCAAAGAATCATGTGCACTGTGTTCTGTCTGAAGACCACCTTGAAGCACTCCTAGGAATCATTTAATTTGCTGAATTAGACAGTTGAGCAATCACAATATCTAGGAGTTTGGTTTCTCCATGCTCTCACTGTTCAGAGGAACTCAGCTTTTTTAGGGTGATTTTGTTTCCTCACCACTGATTTTGGTTGCTAACCCCTGGCTACAGTTGAATTCACTGGTTTCAGACTTCAGCACACACACACACACACACACACACTGTTGTTGAAAAGTGAAATGAGTGACATTTACAGCTTCGCTTTCCAAGTAGAGGCTACCCTATTGATCACAACTGACATTTACTTAAACATTTCCGAGCAGAAAAATGCCTCCTCATTCTATCTCCTTCTGAAAATGCCAACAAATATGCCTGAGGCAGGGAGAAAACAAAGCAAAATCAAAACAATCCAGAAAAAAAATCATCTAGATATCCATTCTCCTATAACCATGTTGCTTTGTTAATAGTAGGTTGGTTGGTGCAAAAGTAATTGTGGTCTTTGCAATTATTTTTAACCTTTGAAACCGCAATTATTTTTGTACCAATCTAATATTATAACTTTAGTTATTTCTTCGGTTCTTGGCGGCTCCGGTTGTTTGTCTAACCCTGACCCAGTATCGATTCTCTTCCTGTTAAAAATAAGCATCAGTGAGGCACCCAAAATTGCCTGCTCAAGCTGATTGCTATGCCGGGAGGTTCTATCATGCATATTAAATGAGGAGAGCATTTAGGCTAAAGCAATCTTAACTTTATGATCTTGTTGGTTTTTAAAGTAAACGTTAATGAAATATGCATTACTTATGGCAAATGGCAATCCCAGTGGGGTACATTTTAATTAGTAGAGTTTGTTCAAAGAAAAGCAAATTTAACTCCTCCTCATCTGTCATCCAGCTGCCCTGAAACCTGAAGGCAGAGCGAAAAGAGAAAGTAGAGGAGGACACACATGAGCATTTCCAGATGAACTCCGGAGTCCGGGAAAGAAGAGGGGAACCCTGACCAATCCATTCCCAGCGTCAGTAGCTCTGAACTCCTCGTCTACGATAAAATACTTCAGTTTGTGTACTTTCCAGACTCTGGGTCCATCTTTCAAGGCAGCGGGTTACAGGAAAAGTCAAACATTTGAGATGTTCTGAGGCTAGTCATTGCGTATCCTAATACTTAGGATACGACCATAGTTTCCTAGCACTGCTGTAACAAAGCCTACAACCTGGGTGGCTTAAGAGAACATAAATTAAGGCTCTTGGGAAGACTCCTTCTTTGACTCTCCTTAGCTTCTGGAGGTTGCTGGCAAGCCTTGGCATTCCTTGGCTTGTAGAGGCATCATTCCAATCTCTGCCCCTGTCTTCACATGGTCCCGTGTGTCTGTATCCACATTTCCTTCTTACAGGAACGCCAATCACATCGGATTTAGGGTCCACCCTCAATCTGATATGACCTCATTGTGATGGTTGAATGTTATGTGTCAACTTTGCGAGGCTACGGTACCTAGCTGCTAGTCAAACACCAGTCTCGATGTTGCTGTGAAGGTATTTCTTTAGATGTGTTGAATGTTTAGATCAGTAGGCTTTGAGGAAAGCAGATCCTCCTCCACAATGTGGGACGGCCTCATCCAATCAGTTGAAGGCCTTAAGAGAAAAGATGCACGTCCTCTGAGGAAGAAGGAAATCTGCCTCCAGACAGCTTCAGAGTCAAGGCTGCAATATCAACATTCCCTAGATCTCCAGCCTGTGGGCCTGCTCTGCAGACTTTGGACATGCCAGCTCTCAAGATTACATTAGCTCATTCCTTAAAACGAGCTAATCAATCTCTTTTGCTCTCTTCCAATAGATAGACAGATAGACAGACAGACAGATAATCCTGACTAATACACTCATCTTAACTTGATTACATCTATAAAGGCTCTGTTTCCAGATAAGATCACCTTCACAGATCCTGGGAGGCCATGCATTTTGGGGGGAACATTATTCAACCCAGTATAGATATGGGGACTACGGCCTTGATATTCTAAGTGTGGCGCTTGGATCCGTAACGATGGTGTCTCCTACGAGCTTGAGGAAATGCCATCTTTCTGGCCCAATCCTGGACCTAGTGAATCAGAATCTTCATTTTAACAGATCTCCAGATGACTTCTACGTGCATTACAGTTTGAGAAGCACTGGACGACCATGTCATGGCGGTATTTATAATAAAAGGCTTCAAGTCTAGAGATTGTAAAAGTCAGATGACTCGAAAGTAAAGGGTCAAGGATGAGTAACTAAGAAAGTAGAAATAGCAGGGAGCTTTAAAATAAGTCATGTCTCATTAATGTGCACCTTACCATTAGTTGAGACTAGATGAAATATTTGTCAACCAGTGGGCAACAATAAAGTGGACTCTTTAAGTTTCAAGAGAGACGGTTCCTGGTAAATTGGCTTCTATTTACAAGGAAAGCCCTTGGGCAAAAGAGAGAAAAATTTCGTTTCCACCATCCGGAGTCCAGATCACCTGTCCCCCTTCTCGTCACAGGGAAAGGGACCACTGTGCTGATGGGATTACTTGGCAATGGTGTCACGTTCTAATACTGAAGTCTTGCTCTAGGCTCCCACCGTAACTCATGTTGACATGAAGAAATGTTGCATTTTCAGATCCATATGTATGAATTTTTAATGAACGGTGTCAAAGAAATCAAATATGTCCCCCTCCACCCCCACTCTGAGGAATCAGATTTTGACCTTCTGCCAAACAACTATAAATCATGTTCGGCAGGAAGAGGAACAGCACCCAGGCGCTGCAGCACATGGATTAAATTTCCCTCTATCAGACCTTCACATAGGGTGTCATGGGATGGAGACAGGAGGGACTGCGTGGGGGGGAAGGAGGGAGGGAGGGAGGGACAAAAGGGTGGAGAGAGGGAGAAAGAGGGAGGGAGGGGGGGAAGGAGAGGAAAGAGGAGAGAAGGGAGAGAGGGAGAGGGAAGGAAGAAATGAGGAAGGAAGGATGGTAAACAGTAGGCACTCAATGGTTGCTGGCTAAATAGCATAAGTCAGAATAAGTGAAATCCAGGTAAGGCTGTTTATTGCCTAAAAACTGGGTGGCCATCTCAGTCACTAGAATCTTTGGAGCATTAATTACTATTAATTATAGTTTGGTCATATATTTCTTCATGTAAGATGACTTACAAGTGGGAAATAAAAAGATGAGAGCTTAGAAACTAGAATGGAAATAAATTATTTTCTTTTTCAAGAGCACTTTCCTAGAATTGCCATACACTATGCAAAACACAGCAGGGTCTTCCTAAAGAAAGCCTCAGTCAATACTCAACAGGGAGCTGCAGCATTAAGGACAATTAGATACCATTTCTCACCTAGCAATGCAGGAATGATTTAAAACATTATAATACTCCATACTGGCAAGGGTGTGGTGAAAAGGTTCTACCCAACTGCTTGTGGGGGTTTAAAAAAAGATACGACTCATTTGGAAAACAATTTAGTAATGGAAGTACAGGGAGCCCCGAAAGTGTTCGTACCTAGTAAAATCTTATGGCAATCGGTCATAAGGAAGTAATCCAAAATGTGAAACAGAACTTTAAAGATCATTACCACTTTGTCCACAATAAGTCAGTGGTAAAACCTAAATGCTCCCCAATAGATGTGTCGCTAAATACAATCAGGAGCGTCCATCTGATAGAACCTTATGCAGTCATTAAAAAAGCTTATTAAGAGTTTATAACAACACGGGAAAATACTCCGTACAAGTAGGGAAAGAACAGTATGCAAAACTGAATACATAATAGTCACGGTTGCTGGAACAAAAAGCCTCATTACATATGCAGAGAAAAGACAATGGAGGGAAACACACCAATTGCTATGGAGGGAGAAAATATGGGGAAATTTTTCCCTCTTCGATATTTTCCAAACGTCCTAGGATGAGCGTGTGTACTTTTTATAATGGAAACGTTACTGTCCTTTTGAAAAGCCAGTCAGCTGTGTAAGTAAGATTTTAAAAGATATCCCCTTGAAACAAACAATGACAATTGAATCATGGTTAATTCAAGATGCAACATATTTGTAAATACCAAACTTTCTCACGTAACATCCAGATCTGGGACATAGAAGAATTTGGCCTGTTGCCTGCCTGCAAAGCATCTATAACTGCCCGACATACTGCACTTAAGAAATCAAATGAAGGGTCACAGCTGCCAGCTTTAAATGGCTAGACTCCAGGATGAGTCAAATAGCTGTCACAGACACTCCATTTGCTCAAGTTCATTCATTCATTGGAAGGAGATCTGTGGGGCAGCGCCAGAGAACAGAAACGTGGACGGACAGGTGTGGACTGGACTGAACATTTCTCCTCGCCAGAGATCATCCCCAATTACAGCACTCTCCTTTCTTTGCAAAGCTGTGTGCTTGAAAGCTATCCTCTCCAGCTTTTTGACCCTGCTCAAGCAAGACATTTTGAAGCAAGCCATCTGTTTCTGGGAATGAAGAGTGATCTAAGGCCACATACAGGCTGCAGGGGTAGGGGAACATTGGAGCGATGAGCGTATTAATATATTTTCTAAGTGGCTTAATCTTGTTCAGTTTGAAATAAAACAACATTTGGGTGACCTAAGTAAGTAAAACAGTAGCAGCAGCGGCACGGCATGGCATGGCAGGCCAGAGAACTGGGCCTGTGTGACAGGCAAACCCAATGCCCAGGTGCTTTACATAAAGCATCTTTACAGTTGCATTGCCTCGGGAGCTTCTCTGAGAAGTGTGGGGGGAGCGCAGGGCTGAGATCCACAGGACTCAATCACAACGTGGGCTCCCCTGAAACCTGGAGATCACTAAGGGCAGTGCAGAGAGAGGCAGGAAAGGCTCCTGAGGGAGGAGGGGATCACGGACTTCCTCTCTTCTCACCAGACCCTCGGGGTCTCTATTTTTGTAAGCCAATCAGGAAGGATGAAAGTAGCGAAAAGTAAAGCCGGTCAGCCCTAACGACACAATGAGAAAGGGAGCAAAATCTACCGTGTTTCCCCGAAAATAAGACCTAGCCGGACCATCAGCTCTAATGCATCTTTTGGAGAAAAATTAACATAAGACCTGGTCTTACATATCATATTGTATTGTATTATATTATACCCGGCATTATACTATATTATATTAGACCGGGTCTTATATTAATTTTTGCTCCAAAAGACGCATTAGAGCTGACGGTCCGGCTAGGTCTTATTTTCAGGGCAACACGGTAGGTGGCTCACTCAGTGCTCTGAACCAGTGGACTTCAAACATTTTATTCATACATTTTTTAAAACATACCTGTATTCCCCTAATACAGACATACGGTACTGATTTATATTACATACACGATCCTCCATCAAGTCATATATCAAATAGAAAGCCTTTTTTTCCCTTTAAGGTAAAATATACCTACTAGAACCCTAAAGGATCACCGGGCACACATTCCCCTTTGGGAAACCGTTTTACACCCTTAAGCAGGTTATCAGTGATGGGGGGGCCTGAGGGGCGGGCAGTAATGGTTTCCTGCCTTTACAGTCTTGTTGAGCTAAGGAATACTTAAAAGGACTTCCACATCCGGTTGGTAGGTATCTTACACCAGCATTCTCCACCCCTTTATCCACACGGGGATCCATATTACACCTGGTCACACGTAAGGCCAAACGTCATTAACGTGGAGCCCAGGAACTAATTCAAACCCAGCTGGGCTATGATACACTTCCGTGCTGTGTACGAAGGAGAAAGGGTCTGCTGAATAACTGGAGTGAAGAAAGCAGGGAGGGGGTGTTTAATTGCTGGAAGGGAATATAGACTCTTTCCAGGCTTCATTTACAACCAAGTAATCCATCTACCAATTATAAGCAAGTTCTTACCCAGACATTAAAGCAGGCAACTGCCCCCGTTGGAAACCAACCCAAACTGCTTATCTTCAGCCTTTCATAATTCCAGACCTTTTCCGGATCCACCCTGGCTTCCTGCCTAACGCGTCTACATTGCTTTTCCTGCCCTCGGTTTTAGCCCCTCGCTTTCCCTGATATCAGACACCCCTGCGGACGCGTGCTGGTCGGGCGGGTGAACAGATCTTTGTTTTCACTACCCGGGAGGAAGATGCCGACCGGCCTTTTGATCATCATAACTGCTGAGCCCCCTGGAGAGGATCTAGTTCTAAGAATAACCCAGCTTCATCCCTCACATTTGAAATATTCCAGAAAGGAAGACTGTCACGAGAAGGGAATGAAGGATGCTGCAACATTGGCCAACAGTTTTTGAAAATGGAGACTCGTACCAAACCATGGATTTCTACTGCAAATCAAGCATTCACTGTGCCCACCAGTAGCCAAGCTCAGGACCCTGGCTAATTAAGTGGTCTCGAGTGGGAAGCTGTAGACTTCAGGGCCATCGCTTGGCGCCCGGAGGAGGGGCTCCTGGCTGAGGCTCCAGATCATTCTCTGCAATGTTTAGCAAATCAAAGCTAATGCAAGTTGCAGAACCACAGCTGGCCGGGTCTCCCGTCTGTCATGTGTACTCACAGCCCAGGGCGGCACCGGCTTGCGTGTCATTTCTCTGCATTAACATTCTGTCTGGGTTCTCCCTTCACACTCAACAAGTCTATTGCAGGCTGTAAATAAGGCTGTGAAGGACAGGGAGGTATGCCAAGAAAGGATTTCTTCTTACACATGGCTCACAGCGACAAAAACCATTTTAATAATGTGATCAGAAGAGACCCAGGGAAGATCGGATGTGCTGTCATTTCTCTCTTGATGAAGAATCCTGCCAGTGGGAGGTGATTGATATTCCAATTCTTCAAAAACACTTCTTTCTAAAAACGTAGATTAAACTTGCAAATATAGCTTTGATGCTCCTCCAACTTTCTTTCTTCCCCAGCATCTCCCCCTCCCCCCCACCACTCCTTGGCTTAAAATTACCACACCAGGCATTTATATTTGGTTTAAATTTGCTTAGCACACCAAAGCTAAATGCAGCTTATACACCGATCTTGTTTCCAAAACCACTTACTTGTAAACGTATGAAACTGTAATGGAATGATTTATCACTTTCGTTTAGCTCTTTCATTGCTGATTTTCAGAGAACTCTCTTGGGGTGATTATTTTGGGATATATCTAAGTCTGTGGACTGCATGACTCTTGATAGATGTTCATTCATTCTTAGCCTCATGGTAACTGATCTACATGTTTCGTTCATTTATATATTTAATAAGCACTCAGGAAGCACTAAGTACAGTGGGGCATATAAAACCGATGACGGCTTCTCTCTCCCACAGTTACACTTGTTCTGAGACATCTTATGAATCAGAAGATGTACTGCCACCGTGACTAAATTTACTGACAAATCAAACTTGCGTGCTATGAAGGCCAGATCACGCTTGTCTGCAAAATACATCTGTTCTGCCCCTTTCGCAAGAGAGCTAATGAGTCTTCCGGGAGTGGACGTGGAGTTGGCCTCAGGACTGTCAGACTGTCCATCCACCCATCCTAAAATGAAGCACCAGAAGGCAGACACCACAGGGCAGGGGTTTTTACGTGCTGTGTTGTTTTTTTATTTATAAAAACATGTACCTATGGGTGGTCTCTCTGCTACTTGAAAAAGTTCATGTCTCACCTTGCTTGCAGAGGCTGAAGAATGATTTCCATTTGCAATAAAATTCTTGACTTTCCATTCTGTGGACTAGAAAATGAGGGGAACATAACCTACTTCTAAGAACTCCTGGGAGGAGCCAGTGGGGTCACGCATGAAAGGCACTTACATGCAGTGCCTGGCACCCCAAAAGCTCTTTCCCTCTTTCCTAGTGGAGAGAGAAATCAAGAGACTGAAGGCCTCCCTGGGTAAAGATGGAGGGCCCGGTGCTCCACGAGGTTAAACATTCAGCTTCCACTGGGTTCTTACCAAGTCATCGTACAACTTTGAGCAGGTCATGAGTGCATTTCATCCCCGATTTCTTCTATGGGAAATACTTTTTTAAAACTGAAAATCAACTGAAAAGGTTAAACTATGAATACAAAGGGAATCAGACAGCATTATTTCATTCAAAGATCTCCTTTGACAAGCAGAGTCCCTGGTTTGAACACTGGGATAAAAGCATTTTAAAAATTGACCTCTAAGAGCCTTATTAAATGAAAGATAAACTCCCAGGAACAGGGTTTGTTTGTTTGTTTTGTTTTTCTTCCCCCTGCCTGCAGGGCTAAGGCTAAACATAGGTTAAGAGGAAAAAAAGAACTGTTGGGATATACATTCATGTGGTTCACAATGAAATATTTCAAGTAGGATTTGGCCCAACTGGCATCGCTGAACGGAAATATGCTCCCAAACAGCCGTGTCTCCTCTGGCTGGAAAATCACAATGGCTTTCTGTGAGTGCAACTGTCCTCTGGTTTCGGGGGTGAAGGCATCACAGGTTGGCCTGTACAAAGGACGGAGGGGTCTGGGTACAAAGACGGGGCGGTTTGCAGTATTTCCCATGAAACAGCCAGTTGGAATTTGATCATTTCCACTTCCGCAGAATGTTCCTTCGCCACACAGATTCAGGTTTACTCTTTGTGTCTCAGACAAGAAAAGGGAAGGGGGGAAGGAGATGCTTTTGTTTTTATCAGATTGCTGCTTATCTGCGTCAGTCACAACCCCTAAGGCAATGGATTTATAAATTCTCCTGCAGTGGTCTCATCAACCACGAACAACACGCAGCACCATGGGACCGAACATTTTTAGGGGGTCCCCAACCAAAGCCCTGCAGGAAGGCGCTGCTGATGAGTTGCTGGAGGAACCACCAGTGGACGCTTAATGAAGACTGGCTCGGGACATAATGAGAGGAAGCCAGGTGGCCCCCTTGTCACGCCCTGGCCCCCAAAGGGAAGGGGAGAGTCCTCCTCGTGGACCGAGGTCATGAGAGCTTGTCATCTTGAAGCTGGTTCCCTGATCTCCTCTTTTTCTGGGGATTTTCACTCTCTACTATCTATGTACTTCCTTGTCCCATGGTTTCGCCTCATTTCCATTCTAGTCCAAGTGGGTCCTCAGCTTTTCCTTCTATTTCCTCAATTCAAGAAAGCTGCAGTAACAGGCTGTAATTTTAAAACGTTCTTCATTCATTTATTCACTCAACAAAGTCTTTAGTGAGCATCTATCCACAGCAGGGATTTCAGCAGTTGGGGATGTATCCATCAACGACAACAAAAATTCTGCCCTCAGGGAATTTCCAAGCTAGCCGGGCAGACAGGGGAGACACATAGTCAATAATGTACAGACTGTATTGTTGGGTGAAAGATAGTAAGTGCAGTGGCAAAAACCAAATGACAAACAAAGAAACCCAGAACATGGGAAGTGAACTGAAGCGTGAGCAGGGGTGGGTTGCAGTTTTCAACAGGGCAGTCCAAGGAGGGGTTTCACTGAGAAGGTGACACCTGATAACGAACTGAAGATGGACCCCTGGGTATTTGAAAGAAGGGTGCTCTAAGTGGGAGGAAGAACACATGCAAAGGTCCTGGGGTGAGAGAGTCCCTGATGTGATTGAGGAATGGCAGGGAGGCTTGTTCCTTAAAACTCAATGGAACACAGAGGGATGAACTCGGGCCAGGAACATCGTTGGACATGTTCTAGCGGAGGCAGCTCTCGGAACTCACGTCCTGAGGTGCTTGTACAATACCCTACTACAGTGTTTTTAAAAACTTCACGTCTCAACCAAATAGTAAGTAGAGAAACTAACATACTGGGTCTGGGCCCTCATAAATTAAATGAAGGAAATAGAATACATTAAACATATCAGTGCGCTGCATGTAGACTGCATTCCTATCTATATTCTTGACTGTGATGTAAAAAGAATTTCTTATTGTGGGTTGGGGTCAAGTAGCTTGCAAGCTACTGACCCACAAGCTACCTTCTACTGAGCCCCAATCTGCCCCCGTACGGCAGCACTTCCTTGCCCCCAGCACCTGGGAGCAACCTGCCCTTGAGAAATCCAGATTCCTTACAACACAGGCTCGAAAAGTGATACCAAGAAAGAGGAAGACACCTCCTTACCCACCAGACGTTGCCTGTGTCAGAAATGACTGAAATAAAGATACTCTGTTTCTTCCAAAGATCGACACCCTACTTCTTGACAATGGGGTAGGTCCTTGCGTGGGGGTCCCCAAGGGTCCCACTCCGTTAGACTTTTATGATATTCATAACAGAGACTTGCATAATGACAGGGGGCAATGGCCCCCCACTCCACAGAACGGAGTCTAACTCATGGGCAGTTCACTGCAAAATAACTCCCTGGCCTAACCAACTGTTCTCTTGACCATGAATCCATGGCTCATCTGGGACTTTACGAAATGATGACTAAATAAAAAGAAATTTAGAAGGAGATCAACAAAAGCAGTATACAACCGCTCATAAGCTGCAACGTGGGAAACTCTTCAGTCAACTCCCCTCATTTTTTCACTTCTGACAAAAGCAAGTTTGTCTGGCATCCCCCAGAGGGGGTTTATCTGGACAACTCATTTCTAGCTTTTGTAATATATCCTCCACTAAGCAGGAAATTACTAATGTTCCTATGTAAAGGCATGAGGGGGGTGGGGTCCTCTATAATGGCTTTGGGGTGCAGGAGACTGCACAGGATCTGGAGACCCCATCAGCCCCTTACATTACCAAAAGCATTCTGAATGAGGTCCTCTCTTTCCAGCAGGAGACCAAGAGATTGCCCTTAATAGAATAATTTTTTTTTTAATTGCTTAAAATGGCTGCTTCTATTTCAGGCTGAAAATTACAGCCCTTGCTCCACTTCCCACCCTCCTCCCAGAGTTACTCAGAGCCCCCGAGGAGATCTGTGCTAACGACATCATCAACAAAACCTGAACGTACTTTGTGTGGAGAAAAATATTTGCAGCTTTTCAACCAGATCCAAAGAGGCTGTGACTGAGACACACGCTCTCCCAAATGGATGCAGGCTTTCCTTCCTTCCTTTCTTTTTTTTTAAACACGATCAAAAAAATTACCCACATGATTTATGTTGCCTTCCGAAAATGTTACAAATCAAATGCTAAAAATCTCTGAAACCTCATCATGCTGAAGATGATGAATGCTGACCTTCCTCCTTTGTGATTCTATCAGTTGAGTAGGTGGCGTGGCACCAGGGAGGAGGGTGGTGGCTGACGAACCAGTCACTGTTTCCAAATAATGTCACAGCAGAGTATATGTTGACACTGTATTCCTCACTGAACCCCCCTCCCCCATGAGAAAGCTCTGTGTGGGTAAACAAACAAAACTCAATCTGTGTTTATTTAAAGATGGTGGTGAGTCTTCAAAAAGCTGTTTACTGCAGTGAGGTGTGGAACTGCCTTGGGAAGAGCCAGCTTGCTTCCGCTCATGCTAATGATGACAAATGGTGGCGTTGTTGCAAGTGGCTCTGGACCACCTGTCAAGACACCTGGCCCTCCCTAGGGTCCTGCTGGGTGGAGCTGGCTGCATGAACAAACAAACGTGGGCTTGGAGGTTGCAGTGGCAATGTGTACGTACAAACTGCTCTGAAGCTGGGGGCGGTGTCACCCCACAGAGATAATAAAACTACTTCTGAGTCAGTCTTGAAGCACCAACTAAGAAGCAAACTACTGAGTTCTTTTTTATCGCTTCAAGTGCTCAGCGTTGGATAAGGTTCTACAATCTCCCCTCAGCTCTCCGTGAAAGCGAAGGCTGTCCGACACTGGCTACACACCAGAAGGGCAAGGCCTCATCCAGAGCAGCCGTCTGTCTCTGGGCATGACCCTTGGCATCACCCTTGTATAAACAGCTCCTTGGGTGATTCTATTGTACAACCAGGACTGAGAATGTCTCGAGAGATGGAGCTGGAAAATGGCTTATCTAGGAAATTTTCCTAGCCCAAACCTCTGTCCTCCAGAGAACCTTGCAGGTGGCCTCCTGGCCACTGTGGCAGGCTCAGTGGCTTGATTCTAGGAGGAAGACAGGCTCAGGACTTTTGAGGGCCTAGTCTAGACTCCGACAGAGGATTTTTACAATAGGCATGTTCCACTGCTGTATTTTCCACTGTAAACCTTACTCTGAGCATCTACAATGGGCCAGACACCTCCGGGGATACAAGACTTAAAAAGAGGTCCCTTCCTTCTCCTAAAGTGACGGATATGAAGGGGACCAGAATATGCCATCCCCAAATATGCCACTTTGGCATAAGAATTATTTTGAGCTGAAGACATTGAGAGTCAGCAGACATGAGAGTAGCTTTCTGCCTGCCCCTTATCTGCCTAAAAGCAGGGCATAAATTTCCCTCTGCGAAGGTGACATAAGTTCCCTTTGTGAAGGTGTCCCCCCTCGTTTACCAGGAGAATAACTCATCACCAGAAACCGAGACGGCACTGAGATGAGTCTGCAGAAACACACCTCACTTAACAACCCTCATCTGCCATTAGTTCCCCCAAATATTTACCTTCCCATAATTTACTACCCCTAGAAGCCCAAACCGTGTTTCCCTTTCTAGTCATTCTCCACAAGTTACTGCCCTTTATTAAAATGGTATCTAACCACCACTGGATCTAATCACTTCTTTGGGTTTTTAGTTCTTCTCTGTGAAGCCCCTGTGCACATAAAATTAAAAATATTAACATCGATAATTTTTTGTTCTCCTGTTACCCAGTCTTTTGTCAGTTTAATTTTCAGGCCCTCATGAATTAACCTAAGAGGGTAAAGGTTTTCTTCCCCTACAGAGAGCTATGCTCTTGAACTATGTTAAGTACTTGGCATTCTCCACTTTTCCCGTTTAATCCTTCTCACCAAACTATGAGGTAGATATTATTATGCCCATTTTGCAGAAGAAACTGAGGCTCAGGATCATTAAGCAATTGCACAAGGTCACAAAGCTAGTAAGCGACACCAGTTTGACTTGTTCTACACCTTACAGGCCCCTTCCAGGGAAAAAACAGGAAGCAAAAATGAAGTGGGGAACAGAGGCAAATGTCACCATAGCTACTATTTAACCAGACTGCCTCAAAACAAAGCTTTTAATTACAATCCTTTAAATAGGAGAGGAAGAAAATCAAATAATTTAAAATTCTTAATGACATTTTCGAGGCATAGCTTCAAAGGCCCCAAATAAATAATGAATGTCACCAAAAGGACACAGAGTAGAGTGGCTAAATCATACACAGGCAGTGCCAAGAGCAGGCCTGAAACGAAAACCCGTGACAGTGCGCTCTCTGGGTTGTTAACAAGATCTGAATATCTTTCCAGATCAGCAGATTTCCCAGACAGCTGCAGTCTACTCTGAGGAGCCAGGCCACCACCAATTAATTCCTGACCAAGAAGAAACCAAACGACGGTAAATAAAACAGTCCAAATCTGGAAGTGCTGTGGGCCAGAGGTCAAAGGTCATCCCCTTCCCAGCAGAGGTCAAACTAAGGGGGAGACAAAGAGGATCAAAAATGCTGAAGAGGTGGGGGTCCAAGGAAGGAGAAAGGGGCGCTCACACACACACAGACAGACAGACTGAACCTGAAGACAGGATGGGCACATTCGCAGAAGGACCGCTGGTGGGAGGGCAGTGATCTGTTGGTCCATGACGGAAAATTTGGTCCCAAATGAGATCACCCTTAGGATGGACATGGACATGGCTCTGTGTCTTAGTTTGGACTGCTGTAATAAAGTACCACTGACTAAGTGGCTTACGAACAACAGAAATGTATGTATAAGTTGGTTTAGGAGGCTGGAAGTGTCGAGCTCAGGCTGCCAGCATAACCAGGTTCTGGTGAGAACCCTTTCTCAGGTTGCAGCCTGGTGACTTCTCCTTGTGTCCTCACACGGTGGAAAAGGGAGCGACACAGCGCAGCTCTCAGGCCTGTTCTTACAAGGGCACGAAACCCATTCATGGGGCTCTACCCTTGTGACCTAATTAGCTTGTAAAGGCTTCACCTGCTGATATCACCACTTTGGGATGAAAGTTTCAACATATGATTTTGGGGGGGACACAAGTATTCAGTCTTTAATATTTTGACACAGGCTCCAAGAAAATTAGGATGGAAAACGTGGAAATGATCCCAGCTACATTAGGACCAAGGCCACAGCTACCAGAATGGGCTTGCACAGGAGGGTGAAGGTGGTATAAAAAGGATGGGAAATAATAGGTTCTTTGGTCAATTAAGTTCGGGACATAATGGTCACACAATGTTAAACAGGTTTCTTTTCAGTAAGGTGTCTCCAAATCTCTTAAGTGATTTCTAAGAGTGGGACAGTGTCTTCTCAAATTCCGGTAACCACAAGTGGAGCTGCTTGTAGATTTGGGGTTCCAAGGGCAGTGCCACATGGGGTCTCGTCCTTTCCTGGACACGGAAGGTGTCCGCACTGCCCACTGTGCTTCACTTTCAGCTTGGGGACACAGGTGGTGGTAGCAGAATGAGTCCATTCTTTGCATTTAGTTCTGCCTGGTGTTTAAAGTGTGACTTCCAGTGGGTGTGATATTCTCAGAGATTAATTTGGGATTCTGTGAGCTGACTAACTCTGAAAATATGCCAGAGCTGCAAAGGGACATTCTGCATCAATTTACAGAAAAGTTACACGCAAAGTCGGAGGCACGACTCAGTGGCTGAGATGAAACTAGAACTTGGGGTCCCGCAGACTGAGCTTCCCTCCACTCTGATTGCGTTTCCTGCAGAAAGTGCAACTCCAACCAAGGTTTAAAAATTCAGGAACTGTGTCCTTGGGCTGTGGGGGTGGCGGTAAGCTCCACCTTCCATGGCTGGCTACCTCTGGTTGGTCTACAATGATAGGGCTACATTCTTTATCCTGTAAAAGAAACATTAACAGGAAAGCAAGCTGGAGAAACTCCCTAAGGCAGGGGCAGTAAACAGTTGCCCACCACTGGAGCAAATAAATATGCAAATGGCTGTTTCCCTCCCCTCTCCTTTGTTCAAGAAGCAGAGGAGAAAACAAAACAGCATAAAGGGAGCATTTGGGAAATGGATCACTGGGACTGTCGTGAGGGAGGTTCACTTAGCCATTCAAGATGCGTTTGGCTAATAAGATCATGTACATAGTAACTGGGTCTACATCTATAAAACTACAGACTGATGCAGAAATAGATTCACCAAGAAAATCCAGAGAGAAGCCTCAGTGCCCTTTGCGGGTCAGGGGAGAAAAGGAGCTCCCCCACAGAAGTCTGAATAAATGAGCCAGCAGACCTGGCAGGAGGTCTGGGTGCGTGGAGATACCTACCTCCTGCCCGCATGGTCTTCAATTAAAGGCTCTCTCCCCACAGCAACCAGCTGTCAGCCAATGATCAGACAGCAACTTCCACGGAATTGACTCATCTCACTTGACAGTAACTTCTGGCTCCTCCCGGCCCCCTGTGCTTCCCGCAGCCATGGAAGCTGGCATTTGTTCCGTCTTGCAGTATAAATTCAACAAATATCTCTTGTAGGCCAGCTACTTGCCAGGAGGCCCTGTTCTCAGAATTGGGGGTACAGCGTTGACAACACAGAGCTCTCGCTGATCAAGCATCTCCTCTATGCCAGGCATCTCACTGAACCCTCAAGTATTAATATCCCCTTTCTTGGGGACCCAGGGTTCAGAGTGGGGAAACGCCTTGCTCCAAACGCATGACAAACGGCAGAGTCAGAACTGGAACCAGAGTGAGGAGGACCCCAAATCTCCCCTAATACGCCCTAACCATTCCTGCCTCCCATAAAAGACTCAGAACTGGACTGGACTCAGAACTCACCTGCCACTGGGTCGGGGGTCCCCAAGATTACCTCAGTAGGAGAACTTGAAGAACTCCACATTGAGTTGTACTCAGGATTACAATGTATTGCAGCAAAAGGATACAAAGCAAAATTACCAATTGGAAAAGGCACCTGGGGTGCAGTCTGGGGAAACCAGGTGCAGGCTTCCAAGGGCCTCTGTGAATGGAGTCACACAGGACATACTTAATTCCCCTTGCGATGAGTTGTAACGCGTGGTAAATATTGTTTGTAAATATTGCTTATGTTTAAGAGAAGCGCATTAGAGATTCAGTGCCCAAAGTTTTTATCTGGGGCTGGTCACGTGGGCATGCTCCTCTGCCTAGCACATACCACAGTTCACAGAAGGAACAGGTGTTTAGCATAAACCACCTCAGCTTAGGCACAGGAAGCCATCCTTAGCAGGCAGGGTGGTGGGAACCTCCCAAAATCCAAATTCCCAGGTACCAGCCAAGGGCCAACCTTGCCAGCAGGATTTTCTAAGGCTAGGCAGTCCTAAGCCGGCTATTGCAGCTCCTCTGTGCACACCCTTCTTCTGTTAGAAGAGCTGGTCCGCCCAAAAATGACCAAAGGTCCTTGGTACGAAGCAGGCAGAGCCAGAAGTCTACATCAAATTCTCTCTAATAACTGTCCAATTTTAAAAACAGATTATGTTGAGGTTTTCGTGTCTGTGTGTGGGAAGGGCCATGGGTACGGGCAGGGTGACTTTATTTAAAAAAAAGAACTTTAGAGAAGGAAAAGCATCAGAGTAAGACTTAAGGTTCTGTTTGAGTTAAGGTCCATTCCCATCTCGGATGAGCTGTGTGATCTTAGCCAAGTCACTTCACCTCTCTGGTTTTCTCATCTGTAAAACAAGGGGGCTGAACTAGATACTCTCTAAGGTTCCTTCCATCTCTGACAGTGCTTGGTTTTATGACTGATGAGCAGCTTCCTTTAAACAGGGAGATCCCCCTGGTGAATTTAGAATACGACTCAAATTCCACACAGCTTTCAGGAGCATATATATCATGAAGTGAGACACTCGTGGGTTCCTTAGCTAAAGCAAAGGGGAACGGGGGGTTGCGTTTCTCAGCCAAGTGGTGGTTTTAGTTCCCTCAGGGGTGTTTGGAAATTCAGCATTCCTTGGTTGTACTTCATTTACAGGAATGTGGAGTTGGATGGGCTGGTTTGGGAAGAGGGGTGGTGGCCACAGAAGGCAGTGCCATCACTTTGGGGTCAATTCCTCAGAGTCACCCAGCTGCAGGTGTTGGGGTCAAGTTTAAGAAGCAAGCAGGCACCCCCAGTCTCTCAGTTTGCAATCCAGACTTTCCTTGTCGGGCTACCAATAGACACGATAAGAGACTTAGCAGGAGAGGAATCACGCCTTTTCCTTCCTTCAAGTCTATTTATTGATTTTAAAGCCCAGCTTACTCAGCTGAATCCGTGCTAACGCCCGAGTCTCTTCTACAGGCACTAGTGTGAACTGGCACGAAACAGGATGAATAGTTTTGGCCAATGAACATTTATTAAGCTCCATGGAGGAGGGGGAAGATTACAAGGAAATCAGAGGTGGGACCCTGACCTCACGGAGTTGAGTATCTTTTAGGGAGGCAGCAAAATGTCATAGAAAGAACATGAGCTTTGGAAACAGACCTGAGTTAAGTTACTCGAGCAAGAAACTTAACATCTGTAGCCTGTTTCCTCATCTGTAAAATGGAGGCAACAGCATCACCTGTCAGGGCTGAGATTCTCTGTATAAAGGGCCTGGCACCGTGATCAGCAGGGCCTCTGCCTTGTTTTCGATGTGAATGGTGCCTCCTGAAGTTGGGCGACATGTCAATGGTGTTACCATGTGAGTCAGAGCCCAAGACAGTTTCCATTTGTCGGGGCCATGATGGGACCAAAAGTCTCTCCCAGATGTGATTATGGTCCACTGAAAGGGGCCATGTGCATGAGAATGTGAACAACTGAAAATCTTTTGCCTGGCTGAGGCCAGGAGGGCATTCCAGGAAGAGGGGAAAGTGGGAGTGAAAGGTGGGCAGCCAAAGAGTGTGTACAAGCAATGGTGGCCAGAGCAGATGCAGAGAACCTTCCATATTGAGCAAGACACTTGGCTTTATGCAACGGGCGCAGAGGGCAAGACAATCGGGACAGGGCTTTGAGTATGATGGAATGAAGGTTGGGAGGATGAGAGGCAGGGAGGCGTATTAGGAAGTTATGCGAAGACAGGAGGTAAAGCCGCCCAATGAAGGCACAAGCGTGCAGCTCCAACCAGGGTTTTTTTTAAAAGGACCACTTCATGCCTCATTCATTCAACAAATAATGTTCTCTGTCCTGGATAGGTGGGGTCCAAGACAGACACGGCCACCGGGAGGTGACACATCTCTTCCCTAAGTGACACATCTCTTCCCTAAAGGAGGCGACACCACAAATCGTCCCCAGGTAAATGACACCCACCGACAGCCCGGGGGTAATTTCAAGAAAGCTGTCTCTGGTGATGGAAAAGGATCCGCCACTCTTTCCTGCTCACCCTGCTGCACTGCCCGATTCCAGCGCCCACCTTGCCCTGGGCCTTGAGTACAGAAAGAAGCAGGGCTTTCCACGCTCACTCGATAAGGCGGGGGTTACCAGGAAGCAGGTGCAGAGCTTCCACCAGGTCCCTGCTCTTGCCAAGGATGAACCTGCCTCAGCACTCCCGGCCCCAGGGGAGCTCTGGCTGTGCTCCTGCCCTCACCCCCACGGAGTCCCAGGCGATGGCTTTTCTTCCCAATTACGGTCTGAGATGAACGTGGACGGACAGCGTGGCGCTGCGACACGGACCCCTGGCCACATGCACAGAAGCTGACACTTGGCTCCAACACTCGTGTTTTTTTTAAGTAGCATTCTTGAAGCCATTTTTATTAACCATGGGTGTTGCTTTTTTTTTTTTTTTTTAAAGCTGTTCCAACACTTTTACTAAGAAGTACACAGGAGCCAGGGTCAGATTCCAGCTCCCTCTCCTCTCTCACCAGCCAATGGATATTACCATGCGAGGTCAGTGACTCAGCCAAAGATGGTGTCTCTTGAATCATTCCTCTTTCTAGGGTCTTCCAAATTGGGCTGTTGTATCCTTTCTTTTCTATTTACTACATGCTGATACTTCCCTTTTTTCCTCTTGCTTTCTACCAACTTAATTTTATCCAGGATAGTCTCTGCATTTACTTCTCGGCCCCTATTCATTCTTTCACAGATTCGATTGGACAGGTTTCATCTCCTTACCGTCTCTACAGATGCCCCTGATATTTCTTGCCTTCTCCCCACCCAGTCCTGAATGCCTGTTCATCCCCAAAAATCCTGCAGAAAGGCCACCTTCCCTGGACCCCACACCGAGTTAAACACTCTCCTTCTCTGCCATGTTGGTACTCAACATAACTCACCAGTTGGCCTCGTGTCTGTTCCTCTTTTTAGACTCTATGAGTTTCTTGAGGGCCCAGATCTTATTTCTCTTTAAATCCCTAAAATGCCACAGGGGCCAGTTCACAGGAGGTACCAACGTTATTGGCTAAATGAATGGATGGATGAAAGAATGAATGAGGGACCATTTCACTAACTTCATTTGCCCCTTCTAGAGCATCTACCACCACCATCTACACAAAATCTTCAAGATAAAACGTTATTTCAATTTATTACCAACACTTTCTGTCAACGCAAGCCAGGGGGACACATTCTTCATAGGATTGGTGATCTGTGGGTGGCAGAGGACAACTGAATTATCTGTGTCCCTCAGAACTTGGAAGCTATCCAAGGTTTCGGACCCTTGCTGGGAAGGAGCAGTCTGGCTCGGTTCCCTGGTTGTTGCATGTACCCAAAAGTCACCAAGACCCAGAATCCGAGACAGCACAACACCTGAAGATAGCCCAATATCCTTCCTCTTCTTGGTAATCACCCAGACCCCCCACCTAGACCTCCAACCCCGATTCTACACCATTCTCATCGCAACTGCTAGCAGACTGGAGCTTTTCCTTCTGGTCCCGCTGGGAAATATGTCAGAAGAATTTCCCAGAAGCAGGTGATGAAAGAAAAATAACAAAGGCAGCAACGTTCCAGCGAGAGAATAGAAAAGCTGGATCTGCCACTAAATGAGCTGGGATGCCCCAAGTCACCACAGAAATTCAGAAATAAAATAGAGCCCAAGTGCATCAAGATGGCAGGTGAGGCCCCCACAGACACCTCCTTCCTGCTTGAAAACCCCTGAAATGACGGGGCGGGGGAGGGATGTTAAAATACAAACAATACAGGGGGGAAAAACCAGGTGAACGTCATCCCTGGACCTGCCATTTACAGTTTTCTTTTTGCTTCTCTGTGTTCTCTAACATCCCTAAACCAAACTGTACTGCTTACAGAATAAGAAAAAAATATACAATGGGGACCAGAGAAAAGAAATAAAAGAACAGGTACCATACATGCAAACTGGTGGCTTGCCCTTGGGGCACCGTAGCCAAGAGGAAAGCCACGCACTGCTTTGCAGTGAGGTAGGAGGGCAGGAGCCTGGCATGAAGTCAACTGCAGTGTCACATAAATAGTACCGTCGGCATATGGTAGGATACTGTGAAGCATTTATTCTTGTAGTCATTTTTAATGACTTGAGAAAACACCCATGATATTGTGTAGTGGGTTGAATCATGTTCCCCAAAAGATATGTCCAAGTCCTTACCGCTGTGAATATGACCTTATTTGGAAAAAGCATCTTTGCAGATGTAATTAAGCGAAGGATCTTGAGATCAGATCATCCTGGATTTGGGGTTGGCCCTAAATCCAATGACTAGTAATTGGCCCTAAATCCTTATAAGAGAGGGAGATTTGAGACAAGATGGAAGCAAAGAGTGGAGTGATGTGTTTATAAGTCAAGATGTGTTTATAAGCGTTGCTGGAAGCCACCAGAACTAGGAGAGAGGCAGGGGGCAGATTCTCCTTCTGAGCCTCTGGAAGAACCAACGTGAAACATGATAACTTGACTTTGGACTTTGTTCTCCAGAATTGTGAGAGAATAAATTTCTGTTGCTTGAAGTCACCAAGTTTGTGGTCATTTATGGCAGTCCCAGGAAACTAATATACTAGGATAAACAGAACCAGCTTATGTCACTATTTACAGGATGGCTTCAATTTTGTTTTTTACAAAATTGGACAATGGGTGCGTATAACTTTATAAAGTGAATAAAGTTATTAAAAACACACAAAGCAATTTGCTATCTTGCCATTGGCGATTAGCTAACAGCAATTATGCTACTATGTCATATAGTTCTTATTTTCACCAGATGTTTGATGTTCAAAATAACTCGGGGGAGGTGAGAGCTCGGGGAACATTCCCGCTTTACAGACGAGCAGCTGGAGCTGGAGTGTGACCCACAGGCTGAGCTGGGGGCTGAGTCTGAATAAGAATTTGGGTCTCAGTGTTTCTCAGCAGTTCCAATCTGTCTGGCTATTTACTTAGGGCTATGCGTTGAATTGTGTGCTCCCCCCTCAATTCATATGTGGAAGCCCTAACCTCCAGCATCTCAGAATGTAACTCTGGCAGCTAAGGCCTTTGAGAGGTGACTAAGTTAAACTAGGTCCTAGAGTGGGCCCTAATCCATTCTGACTGGTGTCCTTACGAGAAGAGGAAGTTTGGACACAGAAAACGAGAGCCATCACACACTTGCACGCACAGAGGAAAGACCACGTAGCACAGATGGAAGGCAGCTCACTCCCTGGGAGCCAAGGAGAGAGCTCTCAGAAGAAACCAGCCCTGCTGACACCTCAATCTCCGGAGCTGTGAAAATAAGAATTTCTGTTCTTCAGCCATGCAATCTGGGGTATTATGTTAAGGCAGCCTGACTAAGACACTCAGGAAAGCTGGAACAGTTTTATGTCTGTTTCTCCTTTCTTGGTGGCATCCTCCTGGGGCTCAGATAGGAAGCAGGAAAGGACATAATTCCCAGCTACAGGTGTCACCTGCCCATTGAGGGTATTTCTAGGCTAACAACAACAGCCAGGACTTCTGGCAAATCCATCTTCTGGAGAACGTCTGCCACGCCCAGTGGTATGTGGTGGTTAAGACCACATTCCCTAGATGTGCCAGCCTCTTCCGGTTTCTCCTTTGGACCCAGAGGCCACCACTGTGAAAGAAGTGGGAGGACACACCCAGGCTTGGGTTTCCTTTCAGGCCAGAGGAGTCTTTGTTACAGGCTGCACAGGGGATAAAAGGCTGCAGGAGGCAGGAGGTGGCACCTGGGGCTCTGGAAGAAAACTGGCTTCTGACTCTGGTTCCAGTCACTCTCGCGAGACCGTAAGTAAACTGCGTCCTCAAGCTGAGACTCAGTTTCCTCATCTGTAACGTGATGCTAACCCCACCCACCTCACTGGTTCGGTGTGAATTTGCCACGCCCAGCACTCAACACAGCACCCACCACGTAGGAGGTGCTTAATATATGTTTCTTATTTGTATTAATAAAAAGATGGTACCAATTTAACTCCTTTTCCAGCTGTTCCTAAATCCCACTGGGGTTGTTTGGGTATTTCTTCCCCTGAAGTTACATGAGCCTGGGGGCTGGGTTTTTGTGTGACTGTATAGTCTTTTCAAAGATTTTGGATTTTTTTCACCCCCGCATCCAAAAATCAAGAGCTTCCAAACAAAAATTCCAGCCTTAGTCCTTTTGATAAACCGGAAGACGGCAGCAATACAAGGAGGGTCCTCCTCCATGGCTGGCCTGGCTGGGGCTGAGTTGGGGTTTCCCCTTGGTGGAGCGTGGGTCTCCAATGTGCATGGATGGGTGCCACCTGGCTGGCTACACCACACCCACCTACCCGGCCTCTTGTAGATATCGGTACATAGATCTGAATGCAGAGAAGTGGGTGGGAACCACAGAGTGGGGTTGGCAATGCACCATGGGTCAGGCGAGCGAATCCGCATCAGCTTTGACGAAAGGCTGAGTAACAGACATTCAGAGTTAAGGATGAGCCACTTTTAAAGGGGGCACGTTGTACTATGATGAATTCCATCTCAAGACTTCCCTAGGAGCTATTAAACCTTTGAACACGATTACAATTACAGACAGCAGCACAACAGAGCGGGCTCCCACAGATGGATTTTCTTGTGTCTAGCTCTTCTGCAGCTCCCTTAACAAACCGGGTGGGGGTGTGTGAAGGAGATCCAGACTGCAGTCTACTGTTTCATCGGGCACACCACCAGAGACAGACCACAGATAAGGCACGAAGCTCAGCGTGTTACTGCACTCAGAGGGGCCCTGACAGAAGGCCACAGGGACCCCCAAACACTGGGACATGATTTCCCCCCAGAGTGAAGAAGGGCTGGGGGCTGGGAGTGAGCAACTGAGATTTATTTTTCTCAGAAAATGGAACAAATTAGCTCCTGCACATCCTATCTGAGATTCAGGGAAAGCTTCCCATCGTATGGCTTAGAAAAACAAAATCACTGATGCTGCTATGCCACAGATCAATACTGTAGATTAAATGTACCTTGAAGTTCATGTAGATTAACTAAATCTACATGATTTAGATGTAGGGCTAAATCTACTGCCCTACAGAGGGTTAAAGGCAGTTAAATTACTGCCTTCAGAAATGCAGGTGAGGCTGTGCTCTGGGTCTCAGCCTGCCTTCCGCCCAAACTATTCAGTTGGCTTCCCATGGCCTTGACGGCTCCAGCTGGCTACCTTTTTAGGTAACGGAAAGAGCTGTGTGCTGAGCCTGTCTGTCGCCTCCAGCTGGGGACAGCAGGCTCAGTGCACGTGTTGTCATACGAACCAGCATTCGAACACTGTGCCCTTCATCTCTATTGGTTGACTGGCATCCTTCCTTCCTCCCTCCCGACAGCCCTCCCCCACTGACTCCCTACCCACCCATCCCACCAAACTCTCCTATCGCTTGGATTCTGGGTGCTGCGTATACTGCAGTCCTGCAAGTGTGCACCAGAGTCTATCGGATCTGCTCCCAAGGACCTGGCTGTTGGGGACACCAAACCGCAGACCTTAGGACAGCTGTCTCCGTTGTCCTGGAAGGAAGCATCTGCTCCCACATCCTCCCCAGCCTTCCAAGATGCATAGAAAAATCCGGCCCCCGCTTTCTCTGTCCTTTCATCTCTGCTCTGTGCTCTGGGGAGTTTTTACAAAACAAACGAACATGAGCTTCAAGGTACAGAGACTATAAATCACTGCAAATCCTCTCAGGCCTCCACAAGCTACTCAGCCAGGGACCCAAGAAAAGCCGGGTAGGTGATTACTCTTATGAAATAAACACCGTCCTACGCTTTGCCCCACATCCTGGCCGACAGAACGTTTTCACATCTATCCCCACCATCACGTCCTCATCAGGGCCCAGCCCAAGAGGCGGGGCTAGTGACACGTAACTCCATGGAGGTGGAGGGTGGAGACTTCAAAAAGATAAACAGAAAAACACTTGAAAATATATAAACGTGCTCAACAGCACCCAGATTTAAAACTAGCTGGGATTTTGTCACATTGCCATTATTTTTTTCAAAAATACACCTTTCGGTTAAAGTGAAGGTCTGCTTCTTCCCTGGCCCCTCTCCACTGCATTGTCTGCCTGCTCCCCTGCTCCACTGACTAGGTAATCATGTCCTCGACGCTGTCTTGCAACCCGGAAGTCATTTTAAAATACTTTCATCTACGTATTTATGTCCATCATCGATATACAGTATTGGTCGGTGTGCATGTGTTTTTCACGTTTACAAAAATCATATTACGACTATGTCATTAACGTGTATCTTGCTCTTTTCCAAAACTCAAGTCCTGCAAGGTATTCTATTAGGATTTGTTGAATCCCCCCCCCGGTGGACATTTCGATGGTTTGGAATTTTTTCATCATTAGAAGCAATGAGGACAGGAAGGTCCTTAATCACATCCCCCCATACACATGGCAAGACGTCCTCTAGTGTGAGCAGGGGCCTGTGCGACTGGGACTGGCTCTGCTCTGTAAGGTGATCGGCACGTGCTCAGAGGCGCACGGTTCACTGTGCGCGGCCCGTGCCACTTCTCGTTAAGTACAAACGAGCTGGTTAGAGGTAACCAGCACACCTTTCCAAGGCAAAACAAACCACTTCCTTCCGCTCATCGGTATCGACTGTTCTTTCCGCGGCTGTGGGAGGGAATACCTTTCCCCGGCGTGGTGCTTAGCCCGGTATGAGACATGTCATTTTCCAGGGCATCCCCTGGGGTGTCAGGCTCACCCAACTCCCGACACAGCCTTTAGGGCTGCAGCACCATAACCGCCCAGGCCCGACTCTACAATTCTAAGAACATGCTGTCACTTCAGTGGGCTTCCTGCTGCCATGGCTTTGTGGAGGAAGAGAGGTGGCCACCCATTGCTTCCATACTAATTCTTCCCAACATCCCTCCACAAAGGGCCCTCCCAGCTCTCCCTTCACCCTCTCCTCCTAGAGACAATTTCAACACTGGCCACAAAGGATCTCCTAACCCCCAGTCAGGCAGAGATACCAGCTGCTTTCTTGCTGCCCTCTCTGAACTGGCAGGGTTGGGTGGGTTAGTCAAAAGGGCACAGGCCTATACTCATCAGCTGTGACTACAGGTAAGTTATCGATCCCTCTGAGCCTTGGACACTTTCCAAGTAAAGATGGGGGTTGTTGTAAGAATTAAGAGAAAATGTGCATGAAGTGATTGGAAAATATCAGGCACTCAATTCATGGTAGCCAATGGCAAGCCAAGAGGCCCTTGTTAAACATCTAACAAGGATCAGCTGTGTGGAGACACAGAGACGTTAAAACGTGGACCAGACCCTGGCTGGGGAGAAAACATGGAGACACATACCCTGACGTTGGGGCCATCAAAAATTAATTGATGGATTCTGTGGGCTGGAAATGAAGTGTTCATGGAGAAGGCGGGGTGTTAGCTGAATCTGGCTCCCAGGGGACACTTGGCTATGTCTTAGAGACATTCTGGGTTGTCCCAACTTGAGGGTGGGGGCACTGCTGGGACCTCGTGGTAGAGGTCAGAGATACTGCTACACATCCCGCAGTGCACAGGACAGCCTCCACGATGAAGGACTGGCTAGCCCAACACATCCGTAGTGTGCGGTTGAGAAACCTGCGTCGGGCCATGGGAGAAAGAAGGGCATGCTAGACATTCCAGGGCCTGGAGCAGAAGTCAGTGCAGCATTTTCCTGAGATTGTAAGGGCCTCCGTTTATCTGGCTCCGGCAAAGGCCACAAGCTGGGGGAGAATGGGTAGGAGAGGAGGGGGCAGGCAAGGTACATGAAAGGGTAAAAATGGTCATGATTCCTGTTGAAAGTACTAACCTGAGGTCATAGGATGGTTGCCTGGAGTCCCGTTGGCTCACAAGACTCTGCTCTCCAGGCAGGCTGGACTCAGTCAGACATGGCAAACTGGAAAATGACCCACACCAAGGGTTCCCAACCTTCCATCACCACACATCCTCTTTACCGTCGAGCCTTCCCCCTCACTCCCCAAGGATCACATGTTCTGACAGTTGCCATCTTCTGAACCACAGGCATTTTCCAAATTAAGATGTGTGAGGGAAGTCTGGTTGCAACATCTGTCACCATAATGCAATTATTAAGTGCGATTTCATCTGATTCCCATTTCTTATTAAGCATGAACAAATGGAGCTGCCTGTCCAAGCCCTTGATCTACAAGATAATGGGTGTTTCTATGAAGCTGAAAGGAGTCCAACAAGAGCAAAGGAATCAGGGATTTCTCATTCAAACAAAAACACCATATGGGTCACCCCCATCCATACAGTTTGTGGAACCCTAGGAATCTGAGGACCCCACTTGGGAACCTCTAATGTGGTCCGACCACTTCATCGTACAGAAGACGAACCTGAGGTCTAGAAAAACGATCGATAAGAACAAAGATTGATCTAGTCCTCGGTCACGCGTCAGGCACGGAGCTAAGCACTTGACATGTGCCATCACGATCCTCCCAGAGTCCCTAATGCCAGCTGGTGTCACTATGGCCTTGGACCCCAAGCCATGCTCTTCAGTCAAGTTGACTGGCTCAGGCTGATACAGCTCAAATGCAACAGATTACAGGGTCAGGGTACAGCCGCCCCCACCCCAAGTTATGTATAGCTCAGGAAATCCCACCTTCAAGAGGCAGTCTGGCTTGTTTCGGTTTGTTTTTAAATATGAACACTTTATCTGACCTTAAAAACCAGTGAGTCCAGCTGAGTTAGAGAGGCCTGTGAACACTGACAGAACAGTTACTTATCACTGGAGCAAATAAACACGTAACCGCTTGCTATGCTCCCTTTGTCTCTATCTGTGTAGCAGCAAGGGCAGCTTAACAGCATTTTCCAAGAAGTGGTTTAGGATAACGTGCTGGAATTATTATTTGTCCATTAAAAATATGAGTCTTGCTAATTAGGACATAATGGTATGCATTTATCATCTGGAATGGGAGCATACAGTGTACTGATCACTGCTGCCCACGGGCACGAGGCCCTTACTAATGCCAGCTGAGCTCTGCTCAACTGTTCTCGGGAACCTGAAGGCCTCCTGGAACCCAACGTCAGTGATCCAGGCTGACTGCCGACGAGAAGCTCGCTGCAGCGACCCTGGTTTCCCTGCGGCTACTGGGATTGGGCACTTTGCCTTCGAATTCTTTCCCTCTGATTCTGACCAGGGTCCCCAAATTATAGAGGGTCTGCTAATTCTGGCGAGAGCAGTTGCAGGTGAAAAGGAACTCACTGAGTCCTGCGTTTAAAAAGGTGTTCAGGTAGCCAGAGGGTGTAAGTGTCCTGGCTGCAGCGGCTGGGGACGTCTCCTTATCATGCACACCAACAGCGTGAGAATGGTCCCAGCATAAATCTCTGCTCTCTGCTCGACCTCAGTTCACGTCACCTGCCAGTGACAACAGATGCTTAGCATGGCTTAGTTATTATGCTCCATGGACGGCGTCCTAATGTTTACACTGAATCCTGGCTTGGCCAGTTACTAGCTGCAGGGCTCTGGTAACTCAGTTTACCCCCCTGTCCACCACTGGTCACATCTGGGAAATAGGGACAATGAGGCCTGTCTACGCTGCAGGGGTGGTTATGACGTCTACAGAAGAGGGTTCATGGCATAGCTGGGATATACTAGGCATTCAGGGCCTCATGCCACAACTCAATCCCGCACACGGTCAGCCCGCTCACTGCAGCGCTCACACCCCCACGAGGGCAAACAGCCATAGCACGTAGGGCCCCAGGTGCCAGGTTCCCGTGCACGGATCATGAGCTGGGGTGCAGGGAAGGAGTATCTTATCCTGAAGGAATGACACTAGAGTCTTTTGAGGCCAGACTTTTGGCAGTGCTGATCCATGAGATTTAACTCAAAAAAGTAATTCTGTGGTCTAGTACTTTCGGGAAATGCCACATGCTACCTCCCCCAAGGCCCCCGAGGGCATCCAAAGCTGGAAATAGTCCCCAAACGCAGAAAATGGTTTAATTTGGAGTTTACCCAGTGTTTCCCATGCTTCTTAAATCACAGAACTTTTCTGGGAGGGTGGATGAGAGGGGGCAGGAAAAAGTTATCATTTTAGACACTCAAGTTAATGAAAAAGCTCAGAATGGAAACAGAAGGTAGGAAAAGAAATGGAAGGTCAGAATTGTTACCATCTCCCAAGGATCTCCCAAGGATCAACGGTCAGAAGTGACTGCTCCTGACTGTCCCGGCTCCAGCTGGAGAAGCTGGCAATGCGTCTTTCACAAATCAAATGGCACAGAACTGGAATGTACCGGCATAACTTTTCTCTGACATTTCCCTGCACTCCAGGGTTTGACCTGAGTGAGCTGGTTACAGGAACAAACCACAGCAAAACAATGTGCTTATTAACCCTTGTGGTGAAACGATTTACACAGACAGGGGAGAGGCAGCATCTCTGGGCCGAGTCAGAAGGCGGAAGGAAGCCTCAGGCACCCCAACAGTCCAGCCAACATGACCTTTATTTTGCTGCATCTGCAACAGGGAGGAAGAGACAGAAGGAAAGGGGGCGGGGGAGAGGGAAACCTCAAGAGAAGGATGCTGAGTGAATGCACGGCTGGGGGAATAGAGGGACCAGGTCAAGAGAGAGGAAAGGGGACTAGAAGCAGAGAGAACTGGAAGAAGTAATCAGTGTTTCACCCCATTTAACGCCCTCATGGTACCAGGCAGCAAATGTGCTCCTGGGTACCCAGAACGCCTGAGGTACCCACCACCAACTTGCAAACTTCAAGTGATTCTTCCTGTTCAGGTCAAATGACACATTTTCCAGCCAGGGGGGAGGTTCCAACTGTAACTGAATGAGCCCAAGAGGGAACGGATGAATCCTTCCATTTCTCCACGACGGTCAGCTGCAGATGCCCTCAGGAGGTACTCCCACTGCAATTCTTACCACTCAGCAGAAAGACTGGGCTCACGCTGGCGTATCTGCACTGCTGCCTCCTCCCTGATCTGAGAAGGGGACCCACAAGAGCTCCCTGAACAAGAATCTCTCATTCCCACACTGCCCTAACGATGGTGTGCAAAATTCCGTTAGAGCATCATACCTTTGGATTAACAAATCGCTTCCTTCAGACATGCAAAGATTCCAGTACAGGCCCCACGGAGTAAGAATCTGGGATGGGGCCGCCTAACACTTGATGGGAAAAACCAGATTAGGAGAAGTCAGTGTGTATGGGGACCTAAGAGAGTGCTGTTACTATTGCCAGTTCACCTAACTACAACACCCGCGGCACGTTAAGGAGACTAGCAGTGACACCTCACACATCTAAAATGGCCATAATGAGGGCTGTATGAAGCACTGATTTATTATCCCCTGCTCGTAGGAAGTTTCCCAGGATCTCCCGCCTCACAGTTTCCATAAGATGCTGGTGTTATAATTTGGCACCGGAGGAGGTGACACACAGACCAACACGATGTACTTCCCAGCGTCTGGTCGTCCAGCTAAATGTCTGCTGTCCTTCTGGCTGCATCACCCTTCCCGTTAGACTTCATCCAAAATTATCCCGGTTGACATGCATGCATGTACGTGTGCATACATGTGCACATGTGATATATATGTATGTGCATGTAGAAATTCAGATGTCCATGTGTGTCCATGTGTACATATACGTTATATGTGTGGTGCAGACATGTGTACAGAAATCTGAAAGAGGGGAAGAGGGGACAAAAGCACTTTCTCTGCTTTGTTCTTCTCACGAGAAGACACATTTAAGAACCCAGGTCCACTCGGAGCTTGACCATTCTTGCCTCCAAAACAGAAAATGGACTCAGCCTTCTCAGGCGATAGGGCAGGCATACTGTCCCGGCAGGAGACGCCAAAAGCACGTGGATGGACAGCTGAAGTAAGCTTAACGTCCCAGATCAAAAGTAAACAAAGGTACAATTCAATGAGCTCGCCCTGTGCCAAAGTGCTGTCATAATCATTGCCATGTGGACCTGCTAAAAACCAACACACTAGGAAACTCGCTTGATTACTCCCCAGTGGAGGGCGTGAGGCGGGAGAGGGGAAATTTCAGGGCCTTGTCCTTAGGAGTTCCTTAAAATAAATAAGCCAAGGGCACCAAACAGGCTTAACTGGATCCATTTGCTCACCAGCACCACCTGGGGCCCTCTCGGTGCTGGGGGCTGGGAGGTGTTCTGGACTAGCAGAGGCGACCTGAGGAACAAAGGGCAGCAAGGGATGGGTACCATTACTATCTGGAACCCTAACTGAAACACAGGTGTTTCTAAGTCCTTAGAAATTCCTCTGTCACAACACACTTACTGTGACTCTGTGGCCTTTGCCATATTACTTAACCATTCTGTGCCTCAGTTTCCTCATCTATAAAATAGGCAAACACTAACAGCTATAATCCTTGTGAGTTGCCGTGAGGATTAAATAATTTAAAATGTCAAGTGCTTAGAATAATACTGGGCACACAGTCAGCATTAATAGGTTTAGCTGCATTGCATTATTCCTAGCATTACTATTGGAATAATCATACGTCACGCACCAAATGCACAAGCAGACACAGACACACAGACACACACACGCACAGTACACACACACATATACTCACTCACACTTGGGTTTTCTTTTTTCTCTCCTACAGAAACTGGTAACTGAGTTACATTTTCCAATGAGAGAGAGAGGGTTTGGCCAAGGAGCCCCTCAATGCAGCCTTCTTTATTTTCTGTCTTCAGCTCTCCTTTATAAATAGGTTCACCAAATTGGTGCTTAATAGCTTACTGCTGGGTTCAAACTAATCTCACCCTGTCTGAGCTTCAAAGGGACAAATTGTTCTGCCTGCTAATGAAATGGATTCAGTTGCAAGTTTCCAAGAGATCAGAGCCGGAAAAAACAGCTGATCTAAAAAAGACAAACATCTCCTCGGTGCTCTTTTAAAGCCATTTGGGTTTATAGAGCCGATGCCTGAAGCAGGGGAAATCCAACAGCCTTAGCCTGGCTGGCACAAGGCCCCACAGACACTAGGTGGCACTAGAAGATGCTCAAAACCAAGGTGCCCAGACATTGGCCTCCTCAGCCCTCCATCCATCCCACCCCCTCCCCAGACGGGTTCCGGGTGACAGGCCATGCAAACTGAGTAAACCAGTCAAACGGCAGGAACTAGTTAAATGGCAATAGTCGTCAAGGAAGTAATATTATATGCTTGCTTTCACCTCTCTGGACGAAATATACCCGGGCTTTCTTTCCTGGAAGGAAAATCATCACAACAAAAGGCAACTCATCACAACAATGTGAATATACTTAGCACTGCTGAACTGGACACTTAAATATGATTACGATGGTAAATTTGATGTTTTTTGTATATTTTACCACCCCCAAAAAAAGAATTAGAAAAAGAAAGGCAAATCATTCCTAATAATAGGGACAGCATTTTCATTCATAAAAATGCAGTCAGGCAACATCTCCTGCTTTGGTATAATGCCCTCCAGCAACCAAGTCACTAAAAAAAGTAGTGATTTTACAAACTGGCTGGCTCTAGAACCATCGTCTCCAGACAGCTCAGACCTCTGTACATTATGAAAACGTCACCTTGTGTAAATGCTGACTTTCCCATCTTTGAGAAGGCCTGAAGTAGGTTATTCTCATACAGAGTAAGGTCCTGTGCCCCAGACTAGCTCTCTAACGTGCCCAATGCTGCTTCCAAACTCACTTTGCAATTCACTTGTGCTGAAAGGCAAGAGATCCACATTGACACATGGATTATCGGTGGTGCTGGTGCTGGTGGTGGTGGTGGTGGTGGGGGAGTTGGGAGCTGGGAATTGCTCAGACAGCCTCCTAAGTTCCTTAACGCTAACATGGAAAGAGCTTCTCCCTTGTTTTCCCACCATTCCAGCGAGCTGAGACCTACGAGATTCAGTTGAGATTGCAGAGGTGTCAGGTGGGTACATCCTGAGAGGGGCCAGGACGGGTGGGCGCCATGTAGAAGCCTGTAGCCAGCAGGGCAGGGCGAGGCCCCTGGCATCCTGACAGTGGGAGAGCCAGGCCATGAAAGGCAAAGAGATCATGGGCACTGACTGGACTTGGACTCAGCTCTGACCTCTAGAAGAGTGAACCTGCGCGAGTCTCTAACCTTGGTTTCCACCACGGCCAAGTGGGGAGAAGAATAATGGCTCCCGAGCCAGCTGCTGTGTGGGTCTGTGTGAAGGACCTAGCACAGTAGCCGGCACTGAGTATGCACTCAGACTGGGGCTGAAACCTTGAGAATGACAGGGGAGCTGGTGGGACCAAAGAGGAACCTTGGCTCTGTCACAATCTTGGCTCAAAGGTGTCCCCGACTGAGCAGATAAATCTGGTGCCTGCTTGCCAGAGCCCTGGGGTCATTTTGGCTTCATCTGGGTAAGGCGGCATTGCCTCCATCATTGCTCCATCCTGCAAACAGAGTGGTTTTCAAAGAACACATCTGATCGTATCTCTGCCCTTTGCGTTCTCCCCTGCTCCGGGATAATGGCCAATTTCCGGGGCCCACAGGCTTCTATGGCCTTTGATTACAGCTCTCTGACAGCTCTATCCGAGGGCCCCAAGGGAGCAGCCATGCACTTGACAGGAGAGAGATCTTTTGTTGCAGCACCCAGCACAGAGCTAGGCAGAGTGAGTCACTGTTAAATGTAAGATGGCCTGACATTCTCCAGCCTACAGGAGGCAGTGGAGGCCCCTTTCACTGGGTCCTATCCCTGTGTGGTGGGTATTCATACAAAGGCTACTGAGTTTTTTGCCTAGACACTGTATTACAAACAAGACATTAATTATTCAACATTCAATTCCCATTGAGTTTAATTGCAAGCCATATAACTGCTTTACATTTCTGAAAACCCTCTGCCATCCGTATGTTGCATTTGAGTTACAAACCTCTTGCTCTTTGATGCCTCAGAGCAGTGGGTGTGGGGTGGCCCCTGCCTCCCTGCAACCTATATCCACCAGGAGGTGGCTAAAGTCTCTGGTTGGGGGACACAGTTGTAGAAATTCCCAGCATATCCCTTTGGAAAGGCATTAAAACACCTCAATCTGAGGACCTCTGACCTGCAGAAGGAAGGCCAGGGAAAGCAAAGGTGACTGCCTATCTTGGGCACTGTAAGAGAACACGAAGCAGAAGACAAGGCAATGGGACACAGTGATTCACAGCATGAGCTTTGGAGTCAAGGTCAAATTCTTACAAGCTGTGTGATCTTGGGCAGGTTACTCAACCTCTCTGAGCCTCTGCATCCTAATGTATAATGTGAAGATAGTAACAAAACAAATGGTACAAATTAGATATGAGAAGTAAATGAAATGATCTAAATAAAAAACTGAGCATGATGGCTCAGCTGTGGTCAAAACTCTATTCATGTTCCCTAGTTTACTATTGTAATTTTACTACTGTTTCTACTTCTGAGATGGAGGCACAAATGGTAACCAAAAGTCTCACTATCACAAGAGTAACCCAGCAGCAGCAAACAGGTATTGAGCAATTGCTATGCTCCAGTCCTGTTCTAAGAGTTTCACAGACATTAATTCGTTTCATTCTAAGAATAACCTCATGGGCCAGTACTATATGACACCATTTTACAGATGGGAAAACTAAGGCACAGAGAGCTTAAGGAATCAGCCTGGGGTTAAATAGCACCTACTGTATAAGTTCAAAAATAAAAGTGTGAAAACTCCTCTCTGGTACTGTTTTATTTTCTGATTCTAACTTTCACAGTAAACTATTCATAACTGATATTCTTTCGACCCATCCCCACCTCCAATGCAAATGTCTAATTGTATTATATTAATATTTGCTTAATGTCAGTAAAAAAGTATATGGTCTTTAAAGCCAGTATAGAGTTTCTAATAATCATTTCCCCAGTATTTTGTATGAAAAATACAATATCAAGTGTTCAGGAGCTTAGGTGCTCATTTATTTTTTAATGTGTATATCTTTCTTTCAAAACATGAAAATAACGTGCTCAATGTAAAGAAACGGAAAATGCCTAACTTAGACATGCAAGTCCCCAATGAACCACCCCAGAGGTGACCACTGCTCACATCCTGTGACTTTCCCTTCAGGCTGATCCTGCACAAGTTTGTTCACAGAATTAAGCTCACAGGATCCACAACCTCGGCAGTGGGTTTCACGCTGGGTGGTCACTCATGTTCAAATTACTTAGCCATTCAAGACACCCACTGATCTTACAACATAGGCCCTCTGCAGCTTGTAACTACAGAGTTCTTTCTTTGTTCCAACAGAAATTAAAAAGGAAATTAAAGTCACAGACATGCCACATCACACCAGGGAGGCTGGAGTTACGGAGACTGAAAACCAAAGGGCAACTCAGACTACCCAGCATCTGGTCTGGATATGTAAACGAACTGCTACAGGAAAACCCACTGAGGCTGGGGCTGACCCTAGCACAAGACTTCTTGCCCCAAAGCCACAGCCAACAGGCAGCTGGCTTCTTCTGGGGACCAGCCTCCCCCTCATGGCCATTTCAAGGGCCAGGCTTCCCCACTTCTCTGAAAGCTGGGAGTGGCTGAAATGAGGCTGGCAGGGGTCTCTGCGGTAACTTGCTTACTCTGTTTAATAGGAGCACAGAGCATTTCGGGGAGGTTACTGAGCATGAAGGGTTACACTGGGAGAAAGGAAATCCTGCTTTCAGCAGGTGTAAGCCTTGATTTAGGAACTCGGCCCAGGACTGGAGATGGCAAAGGATGTCAAGAAGAGCAGGCCCACAACGAGGAAGCAAAGGGTGATGCTATATCACTGAGAAGCCAGCAGAGGTGGGTGGAATGGCAGGCACAGAGGCCGACAGAAGGAAGGAGAAAAGAATGCAGTGCACTGGAGACGGCCAAAGCTTCCCACTGGGAGCCTGCTCGTCTTAGTGATCTCAAGGCAAGGATGGGAGCTGCAAACAGGAGAAGACCCTTCAAACCAGACTGTAAAGGAAGGGTGAGGAGATGCAATCACGTGCACAGATCACCATGCACAGTCTAACTTGTTCCACAGCAGCTCCAAAGTGGCCTCATTTGTCCCTGGTTAGGCCTCAGGACAATCCTACAGCCTCTGCTGTCAGTTCCCTTCCAAGGGGGTGGGGTGGCCTTCATAATAGACTGCGTTGGGTGGGGGACCTGTTAGAGGGGAGGGAACAGGACCACAGAGCCCACCTGGCGTGGAATCATCTTACCCACGGCACGAGCAGGAAAATATCATTCCCCACCAACAAAATCACCTTCCCCACTCCGCCAAAAGGATTTACAGAACTTTGCAGAAAGGAAAGTCTCCGAAACCTGAACAGCAGGACTGGGTTTGGACAGCTGGGTGCTGGGTCGTGGAGAGCAGCACAGGACATGAGAATAACCTGTAATCACTGTGCTGGGCGTCTCACGCTGAGCCAAGAGGGGCAAGGAGACTGCTGGGTCTGGGACAATCCCACCGCAGGCTGGGGCCTCTGTTTCCCCTTCTACAAAGAAAGAAACTCATTCATTCACCTCAATCCCGCTGCCGACTGGGGCCTCTGTTTCCCCTTCTACAAAGAGAGAAACTCATTCATTCACCCATCCACAACCATCTGACTACCTAATGTGCTAATAATAGCAGTTAACATTTACTCAGTGCTTACTGTGTATCTGGCACCGTACTAAGCATTTTAATGTGTTGCTTAATTCACGCTACATAACAACCCTGCCATTACCCCCATTTTACAGATGGAGAAACAAAGGACAGAAAGACACAGTCATTGGCCTAAGGTCCCACAGGCTACAGTCACTGGCAGAGTTGGGATTTGAACCCAGGCAGTTGCTTCCAGAACCCATGGGCTGAAGTATCCTGCTTCCTGTTTTCCAGGGCCTGGGTACACATAGGGGAATAAACAAGTAAGACCCCTGCTGGCACAGAATATAAAGATCAGAGGGAAGACCTGCAATAACTGGTAAATAAACAAATCTAAAAACTTCCCGGGTTAGAAACATACAGGACACCGTAATCAAGAATATCAAGGGTGAGCGGAGGACAGCCTGCTTACAGCCTGCTTATCACCTTCAGCAGACTCTAAGCTCCTCAAGGGCTGAGGCTGGGTCTGATTCCTCTGGGTCACCCAGAGGAACATAGACCAGGGAAGCTGTGATCTTTGCAGAGATGGAGTTCTAGGCAGATGTTAACAGCACCTGCTGTTAAGGGCCCTTAGACAGGAAAGAGCTTGGCATGTCTAAGGAATGGAAAGGAGACCCGTGTGGTTAGGACCAGGTGGACAAGCATAAATCGGGAGAAGGGATGGATGGAGACAGTTGGGAGCTAGAACACACAAGGCGCTCTTGTCTTTCATAAAGAGTTTGGATTTCACTCCAAGTTCATTGAAAGAACTCCCAAAATACCACCTTGAGAGCCCAATCAGGAGGACCATGGTTAAGTGAATCTCCAGGCCGCCCCAAGCTGTGTGACTTTTTCTAGTTACCTAACCTCTCTGGTCATAAGTGTCCTCATCTGCAAAACAGGAATAATAATACCTCCTTACCTTAAATGGTTGTTGTATTAGAAGAGTCACTTGTACATATAAAAACACATACGCTAGTGTCGGGCACATAATAAGAACATTTCTGTGTTATTTGGTCGACTCTGCCTCCCCAAACTCCAAGTTTTCACAATGTATTAAGTAGGTTTCCTATTTTCTCGGGGAACTAAATAGTGGTAAGGGTAGAGCAAAGAAAGAGAAGGAATGAGGCAAAGTGAATTTGCGATCAATCTGCTTGCCTCCATTATGGTGGCAGGCACCAGATAAACATGTAAATAGAACTGGCTTCCTCTGCCAGCGCTTGCCATCAGCCACTTTAGACAATTACGCAGGCAGACGCATAACCTTTAGATAATGAAGCATTCCCTGACATTTTATTTGCAGCTCTTCGTTTTACTCCCTCCCCCTTTCATTTAGTCTGCTTTCAACTGTGAACGTCCAGCTGCCGGCTTCACTCGGATGCACCGACTTACGGTAATTTTGAGTTAAGCTTTATTTTACAGTCTATGTAAATAATGAGTCAGAGGCAGATTCAATAAAAAGCAGCACTGGCTGGAGCCAGAGTTTGGCTCTGTGACCGCAGCAGGCCTTCAGGGGTTTGGGTGGTTGGCACAAAAAGTTGGGGGAATGGGGGGAGGTGCTTTGCCACAGCTGGGCAAGTCTCCTGGAAAATAAGACCTTATTTTCTTATTTGCCAGGCCCAGGGCAGACGTTTGTGGCTAGAGCCTATTCACCCTCCAAACTCAGTGTGAAATACATTGCTATTCCCAGTGCTTCACCTTTCCTACATCCACGCCCTGGGCCCTGCAACCCTGCACTTACTCTCACGAGAGACAGAGTATATTTCCTGCCCCACGGACCTTGGGCTTGGCCATGTGACTTGCTCTGGCCAACGGGACCATAGCATGTGCCATGGGCAGAGGCTTAAAATATGCTTGTGCAGATGGACATGGGCTTTGGCACTTCTGACACTGCCAGGAGGAAAACATGCCCTGGGTAGCGCTTTTCTCCCAGAAAAAGAGAAACAGGTAGAACAAACCTGAATCCACTTTGCTGCACAGAGCCAAGGCTGGCCGACCCAACCACAGACAGGATACTCTCCTCATGTCATATGTACTGCATTACATTAAAAATAGCCACTCATGGTTACTCATTTGAGTACTTGCTATGAGGGAGGGGGAGTGCACAGAAAAGTAAGCAAGCAATGTGGCAATGACCTGTTCTCGTGTCTATCACCTTCAGCAGACTCTAAGCTCCTCAAGGGCTGAGGCTGGGTCTGATTCCTCTGGGTCACCCAGCACCTAAGACAGTGCCTGTTGTATGATAATAATAGCAATCACCACGGCGACAATGAATAATAGCAGCTTCTGTCTACTGAGTGCTTCCCAAGTGCCGCGCCCTTCACTAAACTCTCTCCCAACATTCTTTCATTTGGTAGTCACAATAAATAAAGCGGGTCTTGTCCCCATTTTTCAGAGGAGGAAACGGAGTCTTGGAAAGGTGACCGCATCAGTTCTGGACCCGCAGGGGACAGAGCAAGCCCCTTCCGTTTTCTCCCGCACTGAACCTCTACTGCCTTGACCACAGCTCCATCTTGGACGGCGCCTCCAAGATGTTCATTGAGACCCCTCGCTTGTTCTTGGGCACACGAACAACAGCTCTTACGCGTCGTTTTCTGTTTGTCCACTCGGTCACCCAAACCAAAGTGTAAGCTCCTAGGGGGCAGGGACTGTGTCGTTGGAACGTAGTGAAGAGCTTCACCTCTGAGGTCACAAGAGTGTGGGTTCAAATTCTGGGTCTGCCTTTTACTGGATGACTGTACAGTCAGGGTTCTCCAGAGGAACAGAATTAATAGGATGGCTGGCTGGATGGATAAGACAGATAATTTGCTGCAAGTGATTGGCTCAGGTGATTATGGAGGCTGAGAAGTCCCATGATATGCCCTCTGCACGCTGGAGGCCCCGGGAAGCTGGTGGTGGAGTTCCAGCCCAAACTCAAATGCCTGAGAACCAGGGGAGCTGGTGGTGTAAGGCTCTGTCTGAGTCTGAAGACGTAAGGACCAGGAACAGCGACATCCCAAAGTCCGAGGACAGGAAAAGATGAAGTTTTCGCTAAGCAAAGAGAGTGATGAATTTGACCCCCTTCCTCCACCTTTTTGTCCTCAAAGGACTGGGTGAGGCCCCCACACACACTGGAGAGGGCCATCTGCATTACTCAGTCTACCGACTACCGTAATTTCTTCTGGAAACACCCTCACAGATACACCTGGAAATGCTTTCCCAGCTCCCTGGTCAGCCCTTAGCCGAGCCAAGGGGACACAAAACTCAATCATCACGATGACCTTATGCAAATCCCATCATCTCCCCAACCTCATTCCCTCCCCTGGGAAACAGGGATCACCGTCATAGCAGAAACTTCCCCAGTTGTTTCCGGTATGTGCATGAACGCTAATAACCGGAGCCGGGCACGCAGCGAGTGTGCAATAATATTAGCGACTGTTGAGGTGGTAGTCACTGCATTTACAAGGAAGATGGTCTCGTGGCTTTGCCCACACTCTCACACTGGCACAGCCTCACGCCTCCCAGCTGGAGGCAACTTTGGCTTATATACTGCGAGAGAAGCAAAGGGGCTAAAAATTCCTAGCATCAATCACCTCAGATAGCCCGCTGAGCATTCATCGTTTGCAAACACCTGCTCTCCCTGCCTGCACGCTTCTGTGAATGCCTCTCTTCTGAGCTACTGCTTCCCCTGGCGTCCATCAGCAATCTTTTGCCAGAACGATAACAATCTGATAATACACATGCTGCACCATCTTCTCAGGGCCTTTGACATCTTGCTGGATCCAAGACGAGTGCTCGCTGGTCTGCCCTGCACCCCACAGAACACAGGCTCTCCCGGTCAGCACCCTTTGAACGACGGGGTTGAGCACTCGGGGCTTCGAGGCTGACTTGATGGCATTTCCATACTTTTCTTACGCAGACTGTTTCCCCAGGCTGCAACGTAAGCTTCTGCTTCTCACATCCCAGCCTGGACTCTGCACTCCAGGGCCCATCACTCCCTTTCACCACTCCCCGAAACAGTTCTTCTTCCCCAGGGCGCCTTCCGGCTTCTCTCATCACCCTCACTGAGGTCAACTACGGATTTCATCCCTCTCATTTTTTCCCATATATCAGTCCTCCTTCCTTGGCCACTGCTGTTCTGTCTGGATTATTCCTTTAGTCATTCATTCATTTCATCCAATTGTATATTCAGCCAAAGATTACCGAATGACAACTGTGTGCTGGGTACCGAAGACAGAACAGTGAAGGAGGGAGGCAGTTTAGCCTCATTGTTAAGATACGGAAAGTGTGGGCGGGTGCCTGGTGCCTGGTTGCTGGGTTCAAATCCCACCCCTTCGCCTATGAGCTACGTGACCCAGAGCAAATGAACTAAGCTCTCTGGGCCTCGTTTCCTTCATTGATAAATTCTGGGTACTGGTTTCTGCCTAATGGGGTTCTTGCAAGGTTTAAATGAATGATGTGTATAAAGTACTCAGATAAAGTACACACTGAACACTCCAATGACAGTTTCAACCTAATACTTTAAGTCCAGCCACAACTATACTACCTGTGGAGTAAAATATAATATTATTCCAGTGAAGGATCCTGGCCCTGGACTTATGAAGGAGAGGTACATGGTATTACGAAACCATCCAGTGAGGAAGGGATCGGACCACTTTTTAGAAAATGTTTGCTGTATCATCACACAGTCTTCTTTCACATTTGTTTCTCAGCTCCTCCTATTGGAATATAAATCCCTAGAAGGCAAAGAGTGTGAATTTGTCCCCAGACTAGAAATGTAGCTGAGGGAGTCTAGATAGTGTATTTATTATAAAACAAACCAGACAAGGGTGCCAAGACAATTCAGTGGGGTAAGAACAGCCTTTTCAACAAAAGGGGCTGATATAATTGGATATCCACACGCAATGAAGTTGAACTCCTAACTCATGCCGTCCATAAAAATGAACTCAAAATGCATCCCAGACCTCAGCAGAAGAGCCAAAACTATAAAACTCTTTGGAAAAAACAACAACACGGGAATAATCTTTGGCGCCTTGGATTAAGCAATGATTAGATATGATACCGAAAACACAAACAAAAGAAAAAAATAGATGAGTTGGACTTCACCAAAATTAAAAAACTTCTGTGTTGCAAATGATACCATCAAGAAAGTGAAAAGACAGCTCCTAGAATGGGAGATAATATTTGCAAATCATATGTGATAAAGGCCTTGTATGAAGAATATGTAAAAATAAACGCTTACAGCTCAACAATAAAAAGACAGATAACGCAAATTAAAGAAGGGCAAAGGATTTCTCCAAAGATATACAAATGGCCAATAAGCACATGAAAAAATGTTCAACATTATTAGTCATTAGGAAAATACAAGTCACAACCAGCATGTAGTACTATTTCACACCACAAAGATGGCTATAATAATAATAATATTTAAAACAAAACAAAACAAAAAAACAGACAATAACAAGTGTTGGCGAGAATGTGGAGAAATCAGAATCCTGCTGGTGGGAATGTAAAATGGTATAGCCACTTTGGAAAACTGTCTGGCAGTTAATCAGATAATTAAACATAGAGTTACCATATGACCCAGCAATTCCACTCCTAGGTATATTATACCCAAGAGAAATGAAAAGATAGGTCCGTATAAAAGTTGTTATACACAAATGTTCACAGCAGCATTATTTATAATAGCCCAAAATTGAAAATAACCCAGATGTCTATCAGCTGATACAGAGGTAAATAAAATGTGGTGTATCTATGTAATAGAAGATTATTCGGCAATAAAAAGAAATGAAGTACTGACACATGCGATGATTTAGATGAATCTTGAAAATATTACGCTACGTGAAACAAGCCAGTCACAAAACAGCACATATTATAGGATTCTATTTATATGAAATGTCTAGAATAGACAAATCTATAGAGACAGAAAGTAGGTTGGAGGGAGGAGTGAACAGGATTAGTGGGTTCAGGGTTTCTTTCTGGAGTGATGAAAAAGCTCTAAAATTAGATAGAGGTCCAGCTTTGTGGGTAACTAAAAAACACTCAACTGTGTACTTTAAATGGATGATTTGTATGGTATGTAAGTTATGTCAAACCTGTTAACAAAACCGACCAACCAACCAATATACTTGTGACTGACACCTCCTGGTGTGCTCAGGACTTCCAAATTGAACATAGAGTTTAGCTTAGAGCCTCCAGTTGGCAGAAAATGAGTTATTCCAGACACATACTCTTATTTTTTTGCTCCTGTTGTTTGGAGATTTGTATGTGTCAAATGGCACAATGTGTAATGTGCCAATACTGTTCACAGTACCATGCAGATATTTCCCCTTCTAACTGTTCTTTTTGCCCTTTAACAAGGAGCATAATGGGAAAAGACATGAGTTTTAGGGTCTAAAGAATTTAGGTCCTGTCCAGTCTTACCATTTCCAAGCTGCGTGACCTTGGACAGATCACATCACTTCTCTGGGCCTCCCTTTTCATTTTCTCTTTAAGAAACGAAAGAGTAGGTCTAATGTTTCTCAAGCAGAGTGCTACTGGTATTTTCAGAGTGAGGGGTGGGGAAGACACACACTTTTTTGCTTTGTGAGACTATACCCTATGATGAAGGGTATTACATTTCCCTGACACCATCCATTACATGCCAATCATGTCTCCACCCCCTGCGCCATCACTTTGAAACTCATCATCAACATTTCTCTATGCCCTCTATTCCCGTAACATTTCTCAACCACCGCAGGGTAAGTATCCCTGGAACTAGATACTGCTCTCTAGGGTAACTCCTTTAGCTCCAAACTGTCCTTGACACGAGCCCGAGCCATATTGTCTTCCTCCTTAATAACTTGTCTCCAGAGAACCCTGATTCCATTTTCCAGATCTTTCCCCAGAGGAGATAAACATCTTACAGAATCATCTGAATTTTACTACCAGATGGAGAGTGGATGGGTCAACCAACCAGGCAACAGCCTCCATCTGAAGCATTTCCACTAACGCTGACACTGCCCTTGCATTGGCAGAGCCCACAGAGAACCTCAGTCCTAGGGACACCGCTGCGGCCGCAACGGTCATGCCTCCTGTCACACTGTCAGACAGAGCCGGGAGCCAGAGACTCAGGCCACTGATGGTTCAGTCCCAGCACAGCTGTCGAGCTGTGAGGTTTCAGGTTCATTCTGGTTGACCAATTTTGAAAATCCATGGTGTGGTTCTGATTCAAAATACTTTTAATAAAAAACAACGAGGAACAAGGAGGGAAACAAACAAACAAAAAAAAGACAACAGCAGAACCAAGATTAGTTCAGAATCCAGCAAATTAGCATAGCTCCTTCCAGCTTTTGCTTCACATTTCAGTTCATATCCCAGTTATAAATATAGCATGTATTAAATATGATGTGAAGCCATATTTTAACACCCTCTGACTGTGTGAATTTTGCAATTCTAATAGAAAACACGCCATAAATTAGTCTGAGGCAACCGGTCTTTTCCAATTGTCTCCAAGTATGACTGTCTAGAGTGAATGATCAGTGACACCAGAGAGGTTTTCCTTCTTTTTCTTCCAGATTCTACCTGACAACCTTCACTCTAAAAGATTTCCTTTGCAATCAGAAGACAAGTCTCTATTCTTCCTGATAAATGACCAAAGTAATTTCCTCCAAATTAATCAAGGTTTACACATGGCTTTTAAACTGATGCCATTCCTTAGAAATGGAGAGAACCACAAAATACAGGGGCCTCTCTTGCGCAATGATGTACCCCAAGTGTCTCACACTCAGTGATACTTGCTGAACGAGATTCACTTCTGTAATTTACCAATAAGACGGTTTATCTAAAACATAACCGGGTAAGTTATTACTGAGACACTTGAGAAAATAGAGCGCCTCTTGAACATCCGCCATCCCCACCTAGCTGGTGGGGGGCTCTGCTCCACCCCCACCTATGTCTATACATTCATATTCTGGAATATTCCACTGCTATTTCCTTTTTTTTTTCTCTAGGCCAGGAAGCAAATGCCAGACGGAACCAAGCCTGGGGCCTGGCTCCTTGCTGGTAGGCAGGAAGGAGAAAAACCTTGTTAGCTGTCAGAGACAGAGTACTCTGGAGAGCTCACCTGATTCTTTTACACTTGGTGTTTCTCCGAAGATGAAAAGGCTCAGGTTGGTAGCTACAGTTGTGGTTTTCTGCAGGGACTGTGGACGCATGGGGAATGGGACCCCAACTCAGGGGTAGCTGCTCTGAGCTAAGAGCTCTGCAGCCGTCTCTCCCTTTTCCTTCCAGCAATCCTGGAGGCAGTCCTTGGTGCTGAAGAGGCTCAGAGTGGTTAAGTAATTTTCCCAAGGTAACAGAGCTACTACCTGACTTTATGCAAAGTCTGGGCTCTTCATGTGTTATGTCACGCATATGGCTGATACAGTTGCTAAAGGGATGGAGAAGCCTTGGAAATCAGCTTGCTCCTACAATTTATACCCAAAGCCTGATGGAATTTGAAAACGCTCTCCCATTTAACAGGCTCTGCTGTGTCCAGCCTTGCATAGGACTGACAGAAAAAACAAAACTCCCCCAAGTTTCTGTCTCATGCTGAGGAAGTAGTGGGTCAGTAACTCAGGCTCAGCTTCTGTCCCAAGCACCTCATACAGCCTCAGTGGATTATGCTTGAGGTGAGGAAGAAGAGGGGCATCATATGGAGGATGTTGTGACTGACGGGTGACCAGGAACAGCTCTCTGTCACCAAGACCTGACATAGCAGAGTCTGGGGATCGGCAGTCTTTCTGGCCTATGTATGCAGCTCCATCTTGGAGAGAGGTAAGAAACACAACGGCACATACATGAACGCTCTCTTGGGAAACATGGGGTCCAGCGGAGGATTCGAGCCCATCAGCTTCTCTAACTCGGGGAGCAGATTAATGGTGCGTGAGATGCCTTTTGATCGACTGAGGTTCCCATTAGCTATTGCTGCATAACAAACCATCCCCCAATTTAATGGCTCAAAGCGGCAACATTTTATTATCTCTCACAGTTACTGTCGCTCAGGAATTCAGGAAAGGAGCGGCAGTTCTGGCTCCGGGTCTCACATACTGTTGCAATCAGACAGCGGCTGAAGCAGCCGGGGGCTGCCCAGGAACCTCTCTCTCTTCATGGGCCTCTCCGAGGTCTCGGTGCAGACTAGTTTGGGCTGCCTTACAATAAAGCAGCCTGAGGGCACTTGAACTGTTTACAGGGCCACTGAAACTTTTAAGAGGGGAATGTTCCCGGAGCAAGGAGCAAGCTGCATAAGCCTTCTCATCCTAGCCATGGTAAACCCATAGCATCACTTCTGTCATACTCTGTTAGTCCAAATAGTCACAAAAGCTGGCCCTGTTTCCAAGGGAAGGAACACAGGTTCTCCTTCCTGATGAGAAGAAAGCCAGAGAATTTGTGGACATTCTTTAAAACTGCCACTCTGAGGTTGGGAGAAAGAGAGAGAAGTAGTTGGGCTTTGCTTTCCTGTGGATAGCACAGGATTGAGGGAGACGCCACTGGCCCCAAATACACAGCTTATTTCCAGAAGGGAAGCAGGCAGGCACTGGTGAACCAAAAGAGTTGGAGGGAAAATCTATAGAAGGTCTAAGCCGCGTGAGAAAGACGGCCTAATAATAAATCAGCTAATGAGGAGAAAACATCTGTCCTTGGAGATACCCTTCCAATGCAAAGTGACCCAAATCTGAGGACCACTGATTTCTGTAGAAAAAGCAAAATCTGAGTCAGGTTTCTGTCACTGAAAGAGTAACTCTCAATGTAACCCTGATCAAACTCCAAAATCAAGGTAAATGCTTAGCTCTCCAAGGGTCACCACAGGCTTACAGTACACGGGTCCATAAAAGAAGAAACCAATCCATGAAGCACCTCTTCAACTAGACACTCAGGGATGCAGAAGAGACGCCCCTCCTGGATGTGCACCTCAGTTTCCCCTGTTGGCACTGCAGAGCGTTCAGCCCAGACCTGTTTTGTCTGAGAGAGCCCAAGGAAGCAAAGCACACACTGAGCTTCTCTCTCCGGCTGTGTGAACTAATGACACTCAGATGGAAGACTGTGGTCTGACCGTGGTCAGTGCAACAAACCTACAGGACATGCTATCAGCCTAAACCAACCTCTGAACTATTGGCTCAGTCTAGAGGAGTCTGTGGCAGGGATGGGCTAATTATTCCCCCGTATCCTTCTATTCCCCCTTTCTGCCTTTGCAGAATAGATATTCCTGAGTTTTAGCTGAGCAATAAGTACCCACTAGGTACTTATTATGTGTACCCGTAAGAACAGACTGCAGCTAGGAGTGGTCATGTGACTAAGTTCAAGGCACTGAATTATGAATAAAAGTGGTGTATGCAACTTTTGAGTAATCTGCTTAAAGATGAGATGGCCCCACCTGGTCTTCACCTTGTTTCCTCCTTCCTGGTCTTTGGGAAATAATGACCATGGAGTGGCCCTGAGAGCCCTAAGGACAGAGCTCCCTGGTGGCTCAGGCTGCTCATCCCTGGGGTATTATATGTGAAAAATGTCAACTTATTTAAGGCAGTTATTTAAGCTATCACCTCCATCTTATTTTGTACGATGGGGTCTCTTTGTTCTGGCAGCTTAGCCTATTTCCTAACTAATACAGTCTCTGGACCACCTCCAATCTTACAAACTAAGAACCTAACGTTAGAAAGGATCAGAGAAGAAACACCAGAAACTAGATCTTACACGTCCCCAAAGGATGGCCCATATCCTTCTTTTCTGTCCTTCCTCATCTTCCCCTTCTTTCCTACTTGTCTGAAGTACATAACGTCTCCCACGACTCCATGAATCACTGACACTGACCACTCTTTTCAACAGATTATCTCATGCAACCCACTCAAGTCAGTTCCCAAGGAGAGAACGGTTCACTCTAGGTCACAGAGGCCTCGCTGGAAGGTAGAGATGCTGAGCTTCCTGGGAACGAGAGCTGGGACTTGGGAAGCATCTAGGACAAAGCAAGTCCTCTCTCCATCTCCCTGAGGCGGGCTGCCACCTCTGGCCTCTTAGACACGTCCTCTAGGAAGACCAGAACCCTCTGCTATGAATTCTGCCCTTCCCAGCTGTGGCTTCCACGTGGCTGTGTCCTATCCCTACACGTTTGCTTCTCCTCCTAAGACTGACTCAGCCCTGAGTGAGTCAGAGAGACACTGATTTACCGCTGGCCAGCCCGTGTGCTGACCGGCCTTGGGTCAGGCGTCCATGCCTAGGTGAGTCGACAATGGCTGAGGGGGTTGGAAAATGTCTTGGAAAGTGGAGGGCTGGCCCTTCCCAAGGTCCTGAGGGGAACACACAGTCTAGAAGGGGCGGAGGACGGGGCAGCTAACACAACACATCTAAGATACCTTGGCATCCAGAATACATGGTGCATTCACGTGTACTTTCCAACACAAGACCTAATGCGATATTTTCCACGTTAGTAGTGCTGGTCAAAGGGGTGATTGTGCATTCCTGGTCTTCCTCTCCAACTGAAAAGTACGCTACTAGAGAACGGAGCAGCTCCTGGAATTCTCGACTTCCCATAGCATCTAGAAGAGTGCACTGCCAAAGGAGACCTCCCAGCAAGCCTGCCTCCCCAGGCAAACGGAGCAGTGCACAGCTCAGTCCCTGGGTCATTTACCCTCCCAAACTATTCTCATCCTGGAGAATCCAGAGAATCTTTATTCCCCAGCTTCATGGACAGTATCCCCAAGTGTCAATTAGATTTCCCCTGCCCGTGGGAGGGCAGAGCTCAGTACGACCCACAGAGAATCAGAATTCTCACAGGCGACAATGACAGCCAGCCCCTCCTGGGAATTCCTTTTCCAGGGCTAAGCATCTCATTTCTCCTGATACTCGCCCTCTGGCTCCACCCTCCAACTGAAGCATGCCGGGAGGGGGACTCCACAAACTGGCCACAACCCACCCTGACGGCTCTATATCCCCCCACTTACCCCCACCCCACACACATGCATATGCACACTTTGTTCCAGCCGTAAGGAACCTGTCTTTGAATATGCGACTTCCTCCAGCTAGATGCCGCCTCATGCTTGCTTATGGGTCCGTTTTTTGTGTATCCTTAAAGACTGAGCGGAGATTCTCATTTCTCTGAAGCCTTGTCACATCCTCCTAGGAAAAAGTGGTTCCTCGCTGTCCCAGTCATGTCCTCGTGTCTCCCATGGCATGCTGTCATTCCTCCATCACAGCATTTAGCATACTTCAGGGTCCTCATCTGTAGGGCATTACGTTTCCCCCTTGCAGATGGTGAGCAACTTTGATGTGATCCAGCTTTGTATTTCTCCCAGAACCTGGGAGGGGCCGGGTAATAGCAGGCACTCTGCACATGATTTGAGTTTGAATGAACAGGAAGAAGAGTGGAGAGAATCAAAGTGTTGGTGGGGAGCGGTGTGGGGAGCTGAGGGCCACACGCTGCCCATGGACTGAGAAGGTCCCCTGCGTGATTAAGCAGCACAGCAGCCCCGCGGCTCAGAAACCGTGCACAGAAGACTTGCAGACAGGCCGCAAGCCCCACACTTGGTCTGACTGCCCTGAAAATTGGTCCCTCTGCCTCAGGAAGAGGCACGCTCTGCCGGGTGACCAGGAGGGACTCTCCCACATGCCAGGAAGAGGGAGGGATAGATGGAGCCAGGAGCCAGGAGAGGGAAGAGCAGGGGGCACTGTGCAAGGAACGGAGAGGACTAAAGAAAGCCCTGAAGATTACCACAGCGGCTGCGAGATCAGGAAGCAATTACTATCCTCACCGGACAATCAGCCTGACTTGCTTCTAAATGAGGGAAATTGTGGAACTTCTCAAACTCCTGTTGCAGTGGTTTAAGGAAAGGAAGCTTTCATGATGCAAACACTCAATTAAAAGAAAAAAAACCCCACAGGTACAGAAAGGCAGCAATCAACCTCTCCCGGTCTCCTTCTGTTTCTTCCGATGAAGTCAGCATTTCTGCTTTTTCCAGCCCAGCTGGGCTTTCAAACTCTCAGATGGAAAGTGGAAAAAAGGTTTCCGCATTCTTCCAGCAGTTTTACTCTAAGGAAAGCAGAATGAATTCTTTCGGGGTGACGATTCTTTCCTAGGGCCCCTCCAAGGAAGCTCTTGACATCACTTGGCGGCCACGACTTTTGTGGTAAATATTGACCACCCATCCAATTCTAGGTTGTGACATTTTTGGTTGGATCCCCTACACCAAGATTACTATTTAAAAAAAAGAAAAGAAAGCTCTTTTCCATTCATACTTGGAAAACTAAACTAAAAACTAGCCCTTTCCCTATCTTATGCTTGCCACGATTTCTCTAGAAATCGTGAACTCTAGAAATAATCTTTGGCTGCTCAGTCACTTGGCTTTATCTTATGACAGAAAGCAAAAGTCCCTTCCAAAAGCATAAGCTCCTTTTACTCTCAACTTCCTCACCTAGTGGGAGCCTGGAGGAAAAGGGCAAAAACCACGCACCCCTGGAAAATAATAGGGCAGATTCTCCGTTAACATCCCCACGGTGACGCGTGGTGTGGCTGTTTCTATCCCTTACCACCCTTATCCAGTTTATCATCGAATCTTGGAAATGCTTCCAGAAGCCATTGTGCTGTCTCGCCCCACTGCTGTCACCTTCCCACGGCTCGTCCATGACGTCCCACTGTCCACAGGAGACGTCCCACTTTCCCACTCGGGAGGAAGCGAGGAAGTCCAACATCCCTAATGTGGCTTCCTGGGTCACCAATCCATAGGCCACTGCTGACCGCTCCCGCTTCCTTCTGGGTCATTCACTTTCTGTCCACCCCAGAGGAGCCCTGTGGATCTTTCGTTCTTCAAATGTACCACGCTGTCTCTCAATTCTGGGTCTTCTAACCTGTAGTTCCTTCTTCCTCCACATGGCCCGCCTTGCCCAGTGAACTCCCCCTTACCCTTCTGGTTTCAGATTCAGCACCTCTTTCTCAGGACGGCCTTCCCCACCCTACAGAGATTCCTGTCATTCGCTTCCAGAGCTTCCTGTGTTTGCCTTTGCCACACATTCCTCACTCGAGTGACCAACTTAACGCCTGTTTTTCCTACTAGAAGATAAGTGCCATCAGAGTAGAGATCACACTTCTTCCCTATTACCGTTCTTCCATTCTAACATGCACAATGTTTTCACATTCTGAAATTGAGAAGCATGTTAACATCAAAAGCGTGTCATAAAGTAATTGTCAGCATTTTTGTCTTAGCAAAACCTAAAATAATGGTGGCTCTTACACTTGATGGCATCTTAAAGTTTGTCAAAATTTGGCATGTCCCTGCGTCGGCTGGGCACAGCCCTTGGCACAGAGCAGCAATCTATGACTCCCTGGTAAATACATACAGACGTGCACGCATTTCATGAGGATCTGGTATTAGGCAATTCTTCCTATGTAATAGACACTCCTTAAAAATCTCAATGATTGACAACCGGAGAGACTTATTATCCTGCTCACAGGTCGGCAAGACCCATATCTTTCTGGCCTCAGCCGGGACTGACCCCAGCCTGTGGATTGGGGTCAGGCATCAGGTCTGCTCCGTGTGACAGCACGTTTTCTTTGGACCAGGAGCTCCCCCATGTTCTTCACATGGCAGATGACGGGAAGGCAAGAGACCGTGCACAAGGGCACAGCAACTTCAAACCTCTCTACTCATCGTGTCTGCCAATATTCCATAGCCAAAGCAAGCCCCGCATCCAGGAGGTAGGGACATTTCCTCTGGCTACTCCGCCAGATCACAGGGTAGGGGGAGGGAGTGAAGCACCAAATACAAATCCAATCTACCACCGGCCCCATATCCGGGGCGGGAGGGAACATGTGAAGGAACTTCGAATTTTAGCAGTGTGGAAGGACAGTTCCCGTAATGAACCTTAGATAACATAACCCTGGTCACAGTGGGTGAAAGACCCAAAAGCCACTGAGTTAGCAGTGGTGGCTTCAATCGGCAACCCCTCTGCCCATCAGCCACAGGGACCCTCTGCCTTGGTTCCTTCAGCTCTCGGGTTTTATTTCAGGGATTTATTTGAGAGGCTAGGGTAAGAAGCAATCACTGTCCCTAATTCTCACTTCCTGTGGCTGTTGTTTATCCACTGTAAGCCCAGCCTCCGGTCCCCAGTCAGGGTTGGTCACTGACTAATTGAGGTCACCTGGAGCCTCAGGACTGAAGGCGAAAGAACCAAGTGCAACTGTCCTCAGGGGCCCGGAAAAGAGAGATGTTGATGGATTTGGTCCGGACTTTAAGGGAACGTGCTGGGTTTCTGCTTCACTGACTCCAGTTCCAGGACTGTTGTGGAGAATGAGTTAATGAGGCCGGCAAGCCAAGTACAGGAAAAGAACACTGCCAAGTACCAGCTGGGAGATGCCCTGTTCCCCAAGTGTGGCTCTGCCAACCCCACAGAGCCGTAGGCCAGTACCTCTCCCCACCGAGAGGACCCTGACTCAGCCGTCACAACTCCCTACGTGCACCCAGGACTTGCACATCTCCCTAAGGGCCTCGTCTCACTCTGCTTCTGCACTGTGGTCACTCACTGGCAGTTTCACAGCCCCTTTCTGTATTTCTGTTGTGGCACCTTGTGCATGACTGTGACCTGCCTGGGTGGGACTTCCGGGGGGCTGTATTTGTGGCAAGAAATGCCATAACAAAGGACCTCAAGCCAGATGGCTGAAACAACAGAAATGTACTGTCTCACCATTCTGGAGGCTGGATGTGGGCAGGGCGGGTTCATTCTGTGGGCTGTGAGGGAAAATTGGTTGCCTGCCTCCTCCCATCTACCTTCTGGTGGCTTGCCGGCAATCTTTGGCGTTCCTTGGCTTGTAGCTGCATCACCCCAATGCCGGCCTTCATGTTCACATGGCATTCTCCCTGTGTCCCTGTCAATGTCCAAATTTGACCTTCTATAAGGGCACCAATCACACTGGATTAGAGGCACACCCTACTCCAGTGTGACCTCGTCTTAACTAATTACACCTGCGATGAACCTATTTCTAAACAAGGTCACATCCTAAGGCACTAGCTTTTAGAACCTCAACATGTGGATTTGGGGGGAGGACACAACTGAAGAGGGCTCAAGACTACTTCTGTAACACTTGCATGCAGCTCAGGGCCTGGCACATGGAGATACCCCATTATCTATCCACTGACAAAAAGGCCAGTAAGGACTATGTTCCTCTCTCTCTCTCTCTCTCTCTCTCTCTCTCTCTCTCTCTCTCTCTCTCTCTCTCTCTCACACACACACACACACACACACACACACACACACACACACACACACACTTCTGCAGAAGAAACAGAACAAAGCTGTCACTGTTAGCTTCTGGTGAGGTGCCAAACCTCACGACCAGCTTTCCAAATTCTCTTAAAGCGTTATCATCAGGATACAGCAAGCAAGATAAAGAAACTGCATCTCGATTGCCAAAATACCCAATTAACTACCCTGGCATTGGTGGCTTCTTCAGAAGGGCTTAACTTCCCAGCATTCCTCAGGAGGAGGGACACTGGACAGGCACCAGTACTCTTTCTTACTCAAAGGAAAAGCTGAGTATTAAAAGAGGGAAATTGTGCCAGCCTTCATATACAACTGCTCTGTTCCCTGGGTTCTTCATCTAGAAATGGGGCTCATTTTCTGTGAGAGGAACTCCCTCTCACATGGCCTTTATGAAAACTAACTGGGAGAATACTAGTAAAGTGCTTGGAATGGAGCCTGACGTTTAGTCGGTACTTAGTTGTGGCGACCCTTACAAGCACCTTGCCTGATCTCCTTCCAAAGGTCTGATCCCCTCACCATCACCTGAGCTCTTCATAAGCTCTGTGACTGGAGCAATCAGAATTAGGGTCCATGTGAGAGGTATTCAGTGTATTGGCTATGTGTTACTGACTGTGTAACAAATTACCCCCAAACTCAGAGACTCAAAAAGACCACACATTTATTACTGCACAGTTTCTGTGGATCGGAAATCCAGGAGTGGCTTAGCTCTCACTCAAAGCCTCTTACAAGGCTACATACAATCAAGGTGTCTGCCAGGGCCTTGGACAGCTCGAGGCTGGCCCAGGAAGAGCCCCTTCCAAGCTCACCCACGTGGCTTTGGGCGGGCCTCAGTTTGTTGCTATCTTGGTCAGAGCCCTCCCGAGATCCTGCCACAGGGGTCTACCCACGGGGCAGCTTAAAACATGGCAGCTGGCTTCCATCCTCATGAGCGAGAAACAGTAAGCAAAACAGATGCCAGAGTCTTGTAATCTAATCTTGGGAACTGACATCCTATCACTTTTGATGTCATTTTCTTTGTTAAAAGCAAGTCACAATTTGTACCTCTATGTTCACAGCAGCATTATTCACAATAGCCAAAAGGTGGAAGCAACGCAAGTGTTCATCAACAGATGAATGGATACACAGAATGTGGTACAGTTATACAATGGACTATTCTTCAGCCTTAATTAAAAAGGAAGGAAATTCTGACACGTGCTACAACCTGGATGAAACTCGAAGGCAATATGCTAATTGAAAAAATAAGCCAGTCAGAAAACGACAAAGACTGTGTGATTACACTCGTAAGAGGCACCTAGAGAAGTCAAATTCAGAGACAGAAAGTAGAAGAGTGGTTACCAGGACTGGAGGGAGGGGGAAAGTGTTTAATGGGTACAGAGGTTCAGTTTTACAAGATGAAAAATTCTAGAGACTGGGGTACAACAATGTGAAAATAACACTACTGAACTGTACACTTAAAATATGGTTGAGATCGTCAGTTTTATGTTACGTGTATTTTGCCACCATTTCCGAAAACAAGCCAGTCACAAAATCCAAATCACATTATACCAGGGTAGGAACCCCAGGAGTTGGGGATCATGAAAGGCTGCCTGCCACATTCAATCCCTTCTCCAAAGCTGGAAAGAATCTGTTTGATTAGGATTGAATTCAACACATATGAGGCCAGCTGAGTGCCGGCCACACCCACCACGCGCATGGCAGCACCTGCTGACCCTCAGATGTGCTCTCCCAAGGAGAGTTCGTACGCAACAGAAAATCCACATGCAAGCCTGCTCCAAAGCCACTGCTTTTGGAATTATCTGGTAAGCAGGTTATGTTTCTAATCAATGAAGGCCCCCCTAAAACTCCATTCCACCGCAGTGTTCTTTGGTCTCTAATACATCCCAGATGGAATAGAAAGGCATGGTAAAGACTCTACTTCCGTGGTCCCATTTCCACGCCCAATGCCTGACAGAGATGGTTGTTGGTGGTAAAGGCCAAGGATACGGACTGGAACTAAATCGGGATGATCAAAGGGAAGAGAGGCACACACAAAGCTGGTGTCTCTAACGTGGAGACACCCCTCCTGCATACTCTCATCAAATTAGAAGAAAAGTAATTCAAGCACCATATTCCTATCTTGGGGTCAGTTTTCTCCACGCCATCTCAGCTGAAGCAGATAGGATACATTTTGACTAAATGGGCTCATGCATGGGGCGGCCGGTTGGCTCAGTTGGTTAGAGCACGGTGCTCATAACACCAAGGTCACCAGTTCGATTCCCACATGGGCCAGTGAGCTGCGCCCTCTACAACTAGACTGAAAACAACAGATTGACTTGGAGCTGATGGGTCCTGGAAAACACACTGCTCCCCAATAAAATTTATTTTTAAAAATGCAGAAAAATGTCCTCAATCCCCCCATCTATCCTAATGTTTCCTTGACTTTGTGACTGCTGTCCCCCCATTTGGTGTCTATCGCCACCGACGGCACATGCCATAGGAGGTATATTGGCATAACTTCTGTTTTATAAAAACTTGAGTGTGTGCAAAGGCTAGAAACGCCTTGTTGTTCCATCAGAAGTTGAGAAACTCATAGGCAAATGACAAGATGAGAAACCTCTTTAAAGTTAGTGTACGACAATGGTTGTCAGACTGTACTGTGCATGTGACACTCCTGGAAGGCTTGTGAAGCCACACATTGCTCCCCAGTGGACTCAGTGGGTCTGGGGTGTGGCGTGAACTCCGCATTTCCAAAGAGTCGCCATGCAATGCTGCTCTGAGGATCACACTTTGAGAACCACTGGTGAAACGAAAACTCATGGAGGGGACTTTCCAGGCTCGGATACTCAGGCTAATTCTGCCCAGGAATCACCTCCCAGAGCTGTTCTCTGCACAAACTTAGGCAAAGTCTATGTTGATGCATATTTTGTCTTTCTTGTCTATGGACGTTGGGCATATAGATTTGGATCGATCATAATCCTTAGTTTGTGACCCACTCTGACCAGTGGTCTACACATAACCCATTTGTTTATTCATTCATTTTGAATAACATAATAAACAGCAACCAAAATAAAAGCTAGGACCTCGAAAAGAACCTCCATCTAACTTCATGGAGCTTATCCCGTCTACCCTACCTCCCAATATACGAGTTAGCCAGTTAACCATCTTTCTCTTGCTTTTCTTTTTTACAGTTTTAGTGAGTCTATAAACTGTAGTACAACTATACAGTGGAATACTGAATAACAGTCAAGAAAATGAACTCTACCAACAAACAATAAGATGGACGAATCACAGCAATATAATATTAAGTGAAAACAGTAAAGATTGCATACAGATGATACCAGTTTATAACAGAAATATACTTTTTAGGATGCCTTAAAATGTACGTCTATTTTTAAATCATTTTTTCCTTACCACTGAAGAAAACACATGTTTACTGAAAAAGAGTCAATAAGTAAAGAAATGTATCTAGTTAGTTTTAACAGGAAAGGATATGATCCCACTGTGTCTTTCTGGGTTCCCTAAAAAGCTTATTTTTCCATCCCCACAACTGCATCCTTCAGCTTTCAGAAAACAGCTCTGAGACCAAGAGCCCTGATATGAGTAGGTTATTCATACAAGAGGAAACAAAGTAGTAAGCAAACACATGGGGGGAAATGTCAGCTTTGCTCATAATCTGAGAAATGCAAATTGAAGCATTTGGGGGAGCTATCATTCTATGACTACTAAACTAGCAAGTATGGAAAAAACAGGAGAGGATGAATGCCTGAGGTATTCCAATACTAGCAGCAGCATAAAATAAAAAAGTAATCTCACACAGCTGTACAGCGAGGTGTGGCCATGAACCATTCAGATGTCCCACTCTGCGGAATTTATCCTGAACAAGTAATTCAGTGGAAAGAAACAACTCTGATGGTCCCCAACAATGCAGTAATTCAAAACACCACAGTACAGCACCATGACAGCATGTAATGCAGCTGGGGCCTATTTCAATATCGAAGAAAAAGTGTACATATTATATTTAATAATGAGAAAAACAGAATGGTAGGTGTGTTATATAGTTAAAATCATGTGTACAAGAGCTGCAAGGTAAAGTGCAAAAATAAATACAGCTGTTGCATTTGGTTGAGGGTAACTTCTTTTCAGAGTTATTGTGGTGTGATGTTGCAATTATTTTTTAGAGCTTGGGTGTTTCCTACCTTGAGAACTTTCACAGCTTTCCTCGTCGCTGTTGTCTTGACAGTTATTTTGCCCATCGCAAATGAAGCTCTTGTCAATGCAGAGACCGTTCTTGCAGTGGTAGCGGGCGGTGGAGCAAAGCAGAGGGTTTGCTGCTGTGAAGGGAAAACAGAGCACATCACCAGGGTGGCCAGCAAGTCCCCATGGGAACCCCCAGAACCTTCTCCAGCCAGGAGTATATCCTTTTCAGGAAGCAGTGAGTTCATTTTCTAAGATGGCCAACTCCACGTCTGTCCTGGAAGACCAGCCAGCCAATGACCTGGATGGGACAAGACGCATTCGGCCCCGTTCTAAAAGGTCCTTTGCCCAAGTCATCATGCTGGTGCCTATGACATACCAACATGGCCAGAGGACAATGCCTCACCTCAAGTGGTCAACCTCTAGGCAGGCCAGTAGCCTTTGAGGGGCCTGGGGCAAACCTGAATGTCCCGGGAGAGTTGGGAGTGGAATGGTTGGGAGCATAAGAGACACACAGAGAAAAGCAAAGCCAGAAGGAGTAGCTTGAGTCAGGGATCCAGGAATCGCTGGCACCAAGAGAGCGATAGCATGATCTGGTCCAGGAGCTATGTCAGATCCTTCCAGCTCCCTAATTAATTCCTCATGTATCTTTGTGGCTCACTGAGCAAACTCAGGGGTCTCTTTGATAGCAAAGAAGCCCATGAACTCACTTGAACAGCCTGACCGGCTCCCGTGAGGCTCCCTGTTCCACTTACTTTCAGGGACCTCAAAAGAAATGACAGAGAGGGTCCACCCAAAGACAAGGGTGGCAACTGGCCAGTGTGAGGTCACCATAAAACCACTTAACAGCACATAAGCAAATCTCCACAGAAAATCAGTATTTTTATAGCTCAGTTTACTTTGCTTCCCGGTTCCTTGCAATGCAATTCAAACAAGGCTCTTCCAGGGCTCTATTTTTAATAAATGAAGTGGCAAAGTAGAAATTACTCCAGTCCCATCTTTGCCAGTTATTAGCTGTATAATGCTGGGCAAATTACTTTACCTCTCGAGCCTCGGTTTCTTGATCTGTGGACAGGACCAATTGCATAATTTGCAGGGCCCAGTGCAAACTGGAAAATGTGAGGCCGACTGCACAAAAATTATTGAAAAATTCAGGAAGGCAAGTGCAGGGTGTAAAAGCAAGCATGGCATCCTTCTAAGCTAAGCACAGGCCCTGTACGGCTGTGCCGGTCACAGGCCCGTGAAGCTCATCCTGCTATCACAGCATTCATTTGAGCATCAACTGAGCTGGCATGTGAGCAAATGCACAGTGCAGAGCCTGACACGTAGCACAAGCTCAGGGACTGTTAGATGTGTCACCCCTAGTTATGTCAGTCTTGGTCCCCCAGAGTGTGGCCCTCTCTGAAGGAGATACTGGTGACAATGAAGAGGGGTCATCCTGGAGCTTGGGTAATGAAGTGAGCTCGCCTCCGAATTACAGGTTGTGGAAGGAGCACCAGAGTGGGACATCGGGCCCAGCACAGAAGACAGCTATGGGGTCAGGGTCAACCCAGCAACTCAGCTCCGTGCCTCTCACTGGTCCTCAGCTAGACGACAGCAGCTGTATGTATCTATTTTTTGTCATGCAACTGAAACTTTATTGAAACCTCAGTTCTACAAAAGCATAAAAATCCCAGATACAAAGCGGCGGCCAGAGCGGCCTGTGAAAAGAACACCCAGTGAAAAGAACTTCCCCGTATGCTCCACTGAGATATTGTTAAGATACACAGAGATCATGGCTGCAAAGACTGTACATTCTACGGGGCTCTGTAAACCCGAAGGACTGCAGGATTATTTTTTAACCATTCAACTCAGAAAGTTTGATTTGACTATAATGTTGTAAAGACCGAGCAGGGTACCAGACGGGCACTGGACTCGTCAGTGGGGTCACTTCATAGCCTGTGCACGTGCCTGACCGCTGCACTGCACACTTAAGCTGCAGTAGAATAATACTGAATGTTAACTACAATTAAATATACACATATACATACATACATGTATATATATACACACACACAGGCAGGGGGTGTCAAGTACCGCACAGGGAATATAGTCAGTGGTGTTGTAACAGCTATATACGATGTCAGAGGAGTAAATGGGGGGGGGTATCACTTTATGAGGGGTGTAAACGTCTATTATGTTGCTTTGTAGACCTGAAACTAATTTTCAAAAAAAGAAAAGAAAGAAAGTTTTATTTGAAAGATTTGAAAGGTCAGAGGATGTAGAGGGACAGGGGAAGGCAGTTTTGAAGATGATGGACCAATGCAAAGTTAAACCAAAGTAATCTGGCCTGAACATGGGAGTTTTAATTATTTAAATCGCTGTGGGCCACAGAATGGTTCAACTTGATCAAGCTGAAACCAAGGTCTGACTTCAGCCAAAACCAAAATGGGGAAACCCAAAACCACCAATCACATTCCGTTTCTGTCCGAGGCAGCCTTCCAAACCTTTTGTATCCCACCACGGTGGCCTTCAGCTTCCCTGGGACCTTGTGGGTCACATCTACACAGCCAAAGTGTCAGCAACAGGCAGCTCACTCAAACAGACAGCTTCTAATTGCTCCAAGATGGGGTGTTTGTAAGCGGCTGTGAGCACCCCAGTGGGGAAGGCTGTGCTGGGTCAACCTTGCTGACCCTGCTGGCAACTACTTCCTTTTCTTCAAACTCAGAGGATGCAACCCTTTCCAAGGAAAAGAAGTCATTTATGTGTGCACGTGTGTGTGTGCGCACATACCTACTACCTACATGTGACTATATATGTAAGTATATGTACATACAGGTCACACGTATCTTCAAGATGAACTAAGCCTACAGACTATATACCTTAAGACACAGTGTGGTAAAGAACCCAACTGAATGAAAACCAAGTTACTGACAGGTTGTAACGCATATAACTGAAAGGACCAGTAGCCAAAATATATAAAGAACTCTCGTAAAGCAAAAGGAGAAAAGACAACAACTAAATAGGAAAAAGGGCAAAGGTCATCATCAGGAATTCCCATAATGGCAAATGGTTAATAACAACTCCAAAATACATTGACCATTACTGGTAATGAAGCGCCACTTGAACCGCATCAGACTTGCCAAACTTCAGGTCTTAAAATACCAGATTGTTGGCAAGGATGTGGAGGGACAGGAAGTCTCACAGACTACCAGTGGGAGTGCAAATTGGTAGATCCACCTTGGAGACCAATTTAGTCAAATTTGGTAAAGTTTAAGGTGCACATGCCTTCCAGCCCGGTAATTTCACTTCCAGTTATATACTCTAGGGAGAATCCTGAACAAACAAACAAACGAAAAAATGTGGATTTATTGAAGCACCATTTTTTTTAAATTAAAAAAAAAAAATTAGAAATGACCCAAATGTTCAGACAGGAGAATAGGTACAATGTGCTACATTGTTACAACAGGATTCTACAGTAGGGGTTGGCTAACTTGTTCTTTAAAGGGCCAAATAGTAAATATTTTAGGCTTTGCTAACCATTCAGTCTATACCTCTGTTTTAACAACTCAACTTGGCCTCTTTAGTGCAAAATGGCCAGAGAAAATTCATAAACAAAGGACAAAGAACAAATAACGTTCTATATGTTCCATAGAACATTATTTACAAGAACAGGTAGTAGGCCAAATTTGGTCCAGGGGTCACTGTTTACCAACAGCAGTGAAAAATCAATGGCCCAGAGGGAAATTTCACAAATATAATAGGGGGAAAAAAGCAAGTTATAGAAGACTTATGTACAGTGTTGTACCACTTCTATGAAGTTACCTATGCAAAAGAATCCTGTTTGTTATTGACGGCTACAAAAATATATAGTGAAATAATAACAACTTGCATTGAAAGAACCAATGTGAAGTTCAGGACGAGGGATACCTCTGGAGAGAAGCAGCACAGGACCCCAGAACAGTATACTGCAGACTTCTGACATGTGGGACGTCCTACTATTTTAAAAATCTGAAGCAAATTAAGCAACATGGTAATACGATTTTTTAATTGAGACATCATTGACCTAAAGCATTATATTAGTTTCAGGGGTACAACATAATGATTGGATATTTGTATATATGGTGAAATGATCATTTCCGTAAGTCTAGTTAACATCCCCCACGACACACAATTACCAAATTTACTTTGTGGTGAGAACTTTCAATAAAGATCTACTCAGCAACTTTCAAATATACAACACAGTATGATTAACTTCAGTTAACAGTTATAATATCGTTGTAACATAATGGAATCTAGTATTATTAACGATGGTTAGTATAGTTACAATAATATCAGAATAACTATAGGTAACAGGATTGTTAAAACAGGGTGTTAGGAGTGCAGGGGTTTATTTAATTTTACATCTCTTTTTCAGTATGTTTGAAAGACCTCGCTAAAGAAATTTTAAGAGTCTAGTCTGGCAGAAGTGTTTCAGTGATCACTCCCTTTCCTTTTCCTGTGTTCTTCCTCACAAAATGCTCTGCGGCGCTCCCCCCCCCCCCCACACACACACACAGTTTTTAGTGTCTTTCACACTTAGGTGCCAGTTGCTCAGAAGACACAGGTACCTATGCTGGCAAACAACACACCTGGATTCCTCCTCCTCAAGGGCTCCTCATAGAACACTGTGCTCCCCGCCTCTCTCCCCACCCCCCCTTGCCCAGTGCAGGGCAGACAAAGGCAGAAGATGTTCCCAACTCCCAACCCCAGCCTCGGAAACATCAAGACACACGGGTACGGTGTCCACGCCCTTCCAATGCCGGGAGCTTCCTCAGGGACAGACCCTCAAGCCTCCCACCTCCTTCAGGTTGGATTGATTCTGTTTATGTAAATTCCAAGCAGGTTTGTGTTCCAGTTCCCAAGGACACAGCAAATTAGGAGGGCGAGGCCATGCTGCTTGCCACCTTGCAGACAAACTGCCAGCAAGAAATAAAAGCTGACAACTATGGGAGGAAACAAGAAAAGCTATAAAAAAAAACAGCCTTAAGAATTCCACAAGCAGAGCAGCCTAAGATAGTTTCCAAAGAAACCAGAAAGTTCTAAAAGGAGCTGAAGGCAACCATGGATTATATAACCCAGTCTAAAAATTACTGTTCCTAAGAATGGCCCTGCGTGGTTACCAACTAAGGCAAACACTGAGTAAACCAAGAGGCAACACATCTCCAGAGACATCTGTCCACGATGGTCCCCAAAGGCGTAAATGCTCAGTTACTAGGCAGACTCACTTAACCAGAGAGGCAAACCTCCCTCAAAGTTCCCAGACAGCTCAAGTTTCCCTACAGTTTTTCTAGGGCCTCTGCAGCCATGTACAGGCTTAGCCAAATTTCAGGGCGCGTGTATGTGGGACTATGGTGGACCAATGCCATAGGCTCTGGGCAACCAGGGGTCACGTGTTAGGAGTTCCTGTGGACCCCTGGAGCCCCAGCCAGGACCCTGTGTTCCTAAACTGACCAGAAAACGCTTTGAAAGTTAGGATGTTACGTCTCCCTATCTTCCAGCAATACTGAATGTGCTCCAAATGTATGTTTTCTTTCTCCTTGTTAGGGTTTACCAGTCACTGAAAAATGTACTATTTTACTGGGTTAACTAGGGAAAGGAACATTGTATTTTACAGTATTTATGTCAACAGGGATGGAGAAAATTGTCTGCAACATGAACTTGAAAAACTCAGCTGCGGACTCCAAAGCTCCTCAGTTATCACCGCAACAAACACAGGCTCTGAGGATCTGTTTCCCAGCAAAGAAAACTTGTCTCTCTCTGCCAGAGGGAGGATGAAATGAGTTAAGGTTAAGGTCAGTGGTTAATTAAACTGGCGGCATTGACTTCAACTACATCTGAAGGAAAGGACCAAGGGCCCACTGAGGTTGCCCAAAAGCAACGGACCGACTTCAAGGCAGGAAATGAAGCAATCTGTCTCCAGTAGGACATAGGGAATGTCGCCTTTAATCCATTTAAAGTCTGTGAAGTCAGCCCTTCTTCCACCTCACAGGGTTCTTGACAAAATACATCAATGAGAAAATCCTTACCACCAGCCCCCACATTTCCCATCTGCTCCCCATCCATGGTGGTTACTGCTCATTTCCTCAACCCGCATCCAAATCTCATGGAGATCTTGTTGTCCCAATTCCATTTCCCTAGAAACCAGGCAACTGGGGGAAAACGGAGCTGCCCCAAGTCTTCCTCTGTTCCAGGAAAAAGGATGCCTGGCCCCAAGTCTCTCTGCAAATAACCCGTTCCATGAACAAGCACTGCTCCCTCTGTGGCCTGTAAAATGCTTGAAGCCCCCACCTTCAAAGGAGACAAGGTGGCCTGCCTATATCCAGTTCCAAGTTCTTGCCTTCCTTTCAAAGTTCCCTCAACAAGGCCTCTCCCAGCAGCCCTAAGCCGCCGAGACTGAGTGTAACCCACATGCAGCCACATTCTGGAGCTAGAATCTCTTCCGTGTTTGCTGGAGGGGAAGGGGACGGCACTCTGGCAAGAGGCAGGATGCAAAGATTCAGTACCGCTTGCCTTATCCCAGCCTCTAAGCACTGAGAGGATTTGAATTTTCAAAACCCCTCTAGACGAAGCTCAGTGCCAGTGGCAGCACTCTGATTCGTTACTAATGGCAGTTTGTTTCCTCCTTCCTATAAAGGCTTCCTGGGCATAGCGACCTCCTGTCTAACACCCAAGCCTGCCTTGTATCGAATCCCACTGCTTCCAACCACCACCTTTCTGTGGATGGGTCCCCAAACCTTTCCTCTAGCAATAAACATCTTTATCCTGATACATCATGGACATCTCTGCCTGAACACCCCTCATCTCAAACTCTGCATGTCTGAAACTAATGTCCTTCCCTCTCCCTCTTCCTCTCTGTCAAACCATAGCTTCCTGCTTCCTCTATTTTTTCTTAGAATGTATTAATGGATGAAACTCAGTCCTGAAGCATTTCCAACATTCTGGTTCTGGAAGACTGTCTTCCCATGGGGTCATTAACACATTCCTCTGGGCCTGGATTTCCTGTAAACTAACAGTGTTATGAACTACATGTTATGTCCCCTGAAATTCACATGCTAAAGCCAGAATCCCTAATGGGCTGGTCATAGGAGGTGGGGCCTTTGGGTGGTGATTAGGGTTAGATGAGGTCATGAAGATGGGGATCTCATGATGGGATCAGTGCCCATAAGGAGGAGCCAACGGATTTCCCTCTCTGTGTCCTCACACCAGGAAGGCCATGTGAGGTCACAAACAGCACGAGGGGCCACACCGAGAACCTGACTGTGCTGGGATCCTGGATCTTGGACTTCTAGGATTTTGAGGAATAGGTTTCTGTGGTGAAGCCACCCATCTATGTTTTTCTGGTATAGCAGCCCAAACGGACTAAGACAGCTTTGGAGGCTCAGTCAGACTCGGGCTGGATATTTTTGGCAGAAATACCTCATAGAAGTGAAATGTGTTCCTGTTGGGTCATATCAGAAGGCACAAACAAATAACATCTGGTTGTCTCTTTTCTTGTGATGCTAAAACTGACTTATGGGAGGTTCCAATTCCAGGCCAGATGCAGTAATCACACCCCACCCTGACTCTCCCAGTGAGTGCAGCAAAAACGAAAAACCTGGACAGAATACTTGTAGCGTTTATTTTTAGATTCTAAACAGTAAATTGGAGCAGGCCAATTGGGGAAGAACACCAAAATTCGTTCTATTACTGAATAGTCCGTAAGTTTACTTTTCTTTCCCCTCTCAGAGTCCCAGGAAACTGGAAAGCATGAGACATTGTGGAGAGGGAGGAACTTGGGAAAGCCACTCCATAAAGTTATTTATGAACTCCTAGGCTGATCCCCAAGCTGCTCCTGCACAGATCTGGTCCTAATCAGCACACTAAAGGCAGTGAGGACTGAACCGCAGACCATGACCCAGGTCCCAGACTGACCGCCAGGAGGTGTGTCTGCAGGGCAGATACGAACAGCACTGCAAAAATAGTTTGAAAACTACCGCAACCACAACCCACAGAGAGCTGTCAGGAATTGTGGCCTGACCCAATGGGCTCATTTGTCTACTAAAACAAAAAATATAAGCATTCTCTATAGGATTTAAACAAAACCCAGTGTTACACATAGCCATCAAAATATTCAGAATATAACCCCAAATTACTTAGACTATGAAAACTTAGAAAAATTTCAATTCTTATAGCAAAAGATAATCAACAGACACCAAAGTCAAGACAAGACAGATGTTGAAATTATGTAACAAAGACTTTAAAGCAACCATTGTACAAATACTCTAATGAGTAATCACAAACACTCTGGAAACAAATGGAAAATAGAAAGTCTCGGCAAAAAGCAGAAGGTATTAAGAACCAAAAGGAAATTTTAGAACTGAAAAAATATAGTAACCAAAATAATAAAGAACTGCACTGTTTGGGCTTGAAAGCAGATTGGAGATGATAGAGGAAAAAGCAAACATGATAAAAGATAGAAATTACTGAATCTGAACAATAAAAAGAAAAAAAGGACTGATTGAAAACTGAACAGAGCCTCAGGAACCTGTGAGACAATAATAAAAGATCTCTAGTTATCAGGAAAGGAGGAAGAGTGAGGTACTTATAAAACATTTGAAGAAACAGTAGGTGAAAATGTACTAAGTATGGCAAAAGACAAAAACCGACAGATTCAAACAGAACCCTAAAGAGGATAAACTCAGAGAAATCCTCATACCCAAACACATTCTAATCTAACTGCTGAAAACTAAAGACGAAAAAAAAAATCAAAGCAGCCAGAGAAAAATGATGTATTCTCTATGGGAAACAATTTAAATGACTGCAAATTTCTCATCGGAAACCACAGAAGCCAGAGGAAGTGGCACAACATTTGAAAGAAAAGAACTGTCAACCCAGAATTCTATATGCAATAAAAATATCCTTTGGGAATGAAGGTGAAATAAAGACATCCTCAGATGAAGGAAAACGAAGAGAATTTGTTGCCAGCAGATCTGTTTTAAAAGAATTCTTAAAGGAAGTTCTTCAGACAGATGGGAAATGATACCAGAGGGAGACTTGGAAGGAACACCAGGAATGATGGAAGAGCAACCAAAATAGCAAGTATCTGGGTAAATATAGTAGGCTATTCTTCTCTGGAGTTCTTTAAAATATATTCAAAAACTTAAAGCAAAAATTAAAACATTGCCCTTTGGAGTTTTTAATGTATGTGGATGTCCTAAGACAACTATAACATAAAGAGATCTATGGAGTGATAGGGTTCCTACATTCTGCTAGAAGTGGTACAATATTGATTCAAAGCTGTCTGTGAAAAGACTGCTGGTTTCAGGCGTTTTCATCATGATCCATCCATTATAAAGCTCCCCATCAATTCTTCATCTAATGGTTTTAGCAGCCATTGATGGTCCATTTCTTAATTAAGGGTTACAAAAGAGAGATCGTCTAATTCTCTCATTCTTTATAGCTGGTATTCTTTATAATACCAGCTATAAAGAACTTTCCTAACTCAGGTATTTAATTACTCAGAAGTACAATCCATATAGGAGTGGGAGGGTAAGGGTTGATTCTTTTATTTTATTTACCCGTTTTCAAAATAATGAGGACCACTGTTTTTAAATGGTACATATGCCAGAAGAAAATGCTGGCTTAATCCCCACTGACTTAATTTAGAATGAATATAATTTACTCAGACAATTAAAGACCAATATCCAAACATTTAAAACATACAGGGTCTTTAATTAAATACACAGGATGACACAATCTTGTAGACTGTACCTACTATAATGTGTCACTCTTGCTTTTTATAGCCATTGGATTACTCTCCAGCATATATGTATGAATATATATATAAAATTCTCCCCTTGGATTATAAGATCCCCATGGCCAGTAGGAAGCAGAGATCAAGCTGACACACACTAAATAAAATATAAAAGAAGTATGTCCTTGGGCATCCTAAGCCAAAGGTGAAAGCCTAATAATTATGGTCTTCCCTTTACATCATTACATATTTTTAAGTCACTACATATTTTTAAAATCAATTATGCCGTGCCAGCCACTACACTAAGCAGTTTTCAGGTATTTTCTCATCTAACTCCCACAACCACCCCAGGAAGCAGGCTCTCAGCACTGTTTTAAGAGACAAGGAAATGGCGTGCAAAGAGACCGCGTCGCATACCCATCTTGTGCCTAATTAGGATAAACACTAATCTGCGGCCAGACGCTCCAGCTCCAGAGTCACTTTGCTCAGTCTGGCCCCAACCCTGTCAGGGATACGCAGCCTCCCTGTCATGGTGGGTTTCAGCCACTCTACCAACCATTTGACAATCTAGCAGCTATGCTGTATTTCTGCCATTTGAGACCCTGAAGATGAAATAAGGCAACAGGAGAAGGCAGATGGAAGAGTTATACACTCCCCATGTCCCTGCTGGGAGGGTGTAGTAATGACTGTTCCCTGGAAAGACATAAATAACCCAGGAGACAGCCACCCTCCTCTTTAGGGACTTAAAATAGCACCGACAAGATGGGAAAAATCAATTTATCAAAACAATCACTGAAGGCATTAAAATTTCTATTTTGAAAAAAATTGATAATGTGAGAAAATGGTCACATTAAAGAAGACATCTGAATTCAGCACATTCGAGGAGAGAGAGAGAGAGAGAGAGAGAGAGAGAGAGAGAGAGAGAGAGAGAGAGAGAGAGAGAGAGAGAGAAGGGACTGGCACAGAGTCGCCCAAATATTAAGTGTTTCATTTTGGGCGGTTCTGTTTCCCTCTTTATCCTTTTCTACATTTTGTAACTTCTTTATAATAATAATCAGAAGAAAAAAGTTATTAAAATATGTAGGCATACAAAACAAATGTGTAAATGTGCCCAGAGCCGACGACAGCTACAAAGGCGACAGCTACAAAGGCGCTAGCGGTCTAAATATTTAAGGGGAACGGAAGAAGAAACAGTGAGCAGTGTGCCCAGCAGCAGGCACAAAGCAACTCGCTGGGAGAGACGGGACAGTATGACAGGCAGGGGAGAGACACCAGAAGGTCAGCTGCTGTGTGGGAAGTGATTTTGGACACAGAGATGGAGGGAAAGAAGGGACTGCCAAGCACAGCAGTGATGCCCCTCACCGACTGCTAAGGGGCACGAGTGGGACAGAGAGAACAAGAGGGTGTGTGTGTGTGTCTGTGTGTTTGTGTGTGTGTGTGTGCATGCGTTGATACCACAAAATATTATACAGCAAGTAAAAGGAATCGGGGTGGTCCCAAGTCAAGATCTTTAGCTTTTCATACTGTTTGCATTGTTTTTTTTCGAAAATCCATTCTTATTGCAAGTATATAATTAATACATAAACACCTTTTTCCTTAAAGAATTCAAAGAAGGAAAGCAAGCACATAAACCTGGCTGTTTCGTGGCAGAGTCGATCAGATGCGGGTCTCACTAGGCCTAGAAGTGGCTCTGCTCGCTGTGAGCTGTGTGACACGGGGTATGGCCCTTCACCTCTCCACACTTCAGGTTCCTCATCTGTTCACAGAGATAATATGCCTGCATTTGCAGCACAACTGTCAGCCCCCGATAAATGGCAGCTGAGCATTTACACATTTGCACAAGACGGAAGTAAGTGGTAAAGGATAGACTCCCGGCAACATTAGAAAATGTCTGAGGCTTTGGGTGGAGGCCCAGGAAGACGAGCGTGGCCGGTATGGAGGCGGTGGGCCGACTGGGGTGAACGAAGGGCCGCGGCCGCAGAGTGTGAGCTCCCAGCACTTACTACAGTTCTCCTCGTCGCTGCCGTCTGGACAATCCTCAAAGCCATTACACCGGAAGCGACCGATGATGCAGTGGATCCCGCTGGCACAGGGGAAGAACGTCGGGCCGCATTTTGATTTAGCTTTGGCTGCAGGAGGAGGAAGAGAACAAACAGCAAGACATGAGGAGGTTAAGGTTTCCGGCCGCTGCATACCCATCCCGCTAACGCTGGGTGTGCCAGTGGGTCCTCCGACATTTACCCTGAAGTCTCCAAACGCCTAACCACCACCCCCTGCCTGCGATACCCAGCCAGACTGGAAGCCCACAGGCACCGTCCTCATGAAGGAAACAGCTAATCCCGCTGCGTCAAAGGTCCCAGAGAGGCCCCCGCAGTCACTCCACCAGCAAGGTTCAGTCAAAACGTGCTGAACAGGGAAGGAATGAATGGGTGAGTAGATGGATGATAGATGGAGCTTGCTCATAAGGTGCTAATGAGCCGTTCAGAATTCATCCCGACTGTCAATGTAATCGCCTGCATTTAATAAGTGCTTACTCTACTAGACAGTGTGGCCCATGCTTCACATGGCTCAGGCCTTAATACCCCAACATAAGAATGGCTCACCGTGCCCAAACTATTTATGCAAACAGTGCAGTATGTGCTGAACATCTGCTTTTCTTCTGCGAGTCTGGGGTTTTTGGTGCATGCCAGGCAAAGGGTGCCTGGGTGACCAGCTCCCAGTAAAAACCCTGGGCACTGAGTCTCTAACAAGCCTCCCCAGTAGAAAACAATTCCCACATGTTGTCATAACTTGTTGCTGGGGAACTAAGTGCATCCTGTGTGACTCCACTGGGAGAGGAATCCTAGAAGTTTGAGCTTGGTTTCCTCTGGACTTTACTCCATTCATCTCTTCCTTTTGTTGCTTTCGTTTTGTATCCTTTCACTGCAATAACTCACAGCCGTGAGCATGATTATGTGCTGAGTTCTATGAATCCTAGCAAATTACTGAATCTGGGGCAGTCTTGGGGACCCCCGACCAAGATGGGTATAGTTCTTATCCCCATTTCACAGATGTGCTTGGAGTGGTGAGGTGACTTGCCCCAGGGGGCTCCACTAGGAAGCCCGGCGCTGGCGTGAGGACCCTGGCACGCAGACCCCGGAAGCCATGCTCTCAACCCACTCACTGGGTTGCCTCTCTGCCAAAGGCTGTCACTTCTCACAACAGAAGCCAGACTCCTGCTCATAGAAATCTCCTTCCACTCCTGCTGTACAAACAGTTTTCACAGAAACTGCAGTAATTTGGGCTGGATTGAGTGTCCTGCTAACCAAGCAGCCTTGTGGGGTAGCGTGCTTTCCCGTTCGTGGCGCTGGCTATCCTGGCTGGCGATTAAGGAAGTGTAGGATGGGATCTATGACTGCATACCCGGTGGCAGGTCCCACCTGGGAGCCCTCCTGTCTCCTGTCTTACAGGCAGGACTCCCGGTGCTGGGTAAGGACGGGCCGTGCCTTTGGAACGGCCGGGCAGTAAATCACCTCCATGTTCCTGCCGTCGGCAGCATGCCAACTTTAGCAGCAGCTGACCCACAATTAAGAGGGTTTTAAGGCCTGGGACGTGCCTGGGTTTTAAAAAACACACATGGCTTTCTTTCAACCAGGAACTTGGGTAACAGTGCTGGTGTGCCCTTCACAAAGCACAAACTTGGGAGAGAGTGTATGGGTTCAAACTGTGGCTCAATTTTTAGTCACCTTGGGCAAGTTGCTAAATATGACTGAGCCTCAGTTTCCTCATCAGTAAATCGGAGCTAACCTCTACCTCACAGGGCTCTAGGAAGGATGCAGTGTGATAATCTATATAAAATGCTTGGCCCAGAGAATGGCATACAGTAGATGGTCACATAAGACTCATGCTTATGCTATTTAACATCATCGTCATCACCATCACCATCACCACTATGCTTATAGAATTCTAAAACTCATCCTTGAGCTGCTAAACTATTTTTCTGATTACCAACGTTTTATAAAGCTCATGACGGAAGAATATGAACGAATATGACACTATCTCCCGGCTATACTACTGTTAAGTGAAAAAAGCAAAAAAGTGTATCTATAGTAGAATACTTTAAGCCTCCATATAGCCAGAGAAGGGGATATAAGAAAATATACATGTATTGGCTCATTGGTACACAAGAAATACAGGGAGGATAAACCAGAAAGTAAAAACATTGGTCACCTACAGGAAAGGGGTGGAAAGAATGTGGAAATGGGAAAGGACAGAGGTAGCAGGGATGAGAAGGCGGCAGGCACGTTTCTCTATTTGTGTAGCTCTGAGTCTTGGAGCCATGACAGTATTTCACATCCCCCAAAAGTAAACAATTAAAATCAACCGTGTGTGTGTGTGTGTGTGTGTGTGTGTGTGTGTGCTCAAAATGCAATATAAACAGCAACAGACGAACGCAACTGTATACCAAATGAAAACACCACCACACCGAAGGGGCTGGGAAGACAACAACTAGCCTAAGCAACCCAGGAAACATGGTGTGGCCTGGATTCTATCAGCTAAAGAAGAAAAGAATGGTACACAAGTACAGTACTGCAGCTCCACCTGTTTGTCACAGGGGTACAGGTAAGCAATTCTGAAACTACCTTTTGTGTGTACTAGGGTTGAACAAATAAATATACTGCAGACAGTAAGAGCAAGGGTTCTTACTATCAGAAGAAGTTAGAAATAAGGAAAGTGGGAAACATAACATGAACCCTGAGACTTGGGACTGGATTTGAAGGCATCAGTATGAAGTCAAGGTTTGGATATACACAGACAGATGACAGACAGACAGACAGACAGACAAAGAATGAGAAAGCGAAGGGACAGAAGGAGAGAGGGAGAGGGAGAGAGACTGACCGATGTGTGTGTGTGTGGGGGGGTAGTGTACATATATATTTCCTAGCGTCATCTGCTAAGGCTGGGAGTAATCAATACCCCCCAATAGCAATGAACACAGCCAGCACCCAGATCTTGTTTCTAGATTCCATTATCCAATAAAGGGAACCAGGGCTCCTTGCATAAGTGGTTGATTCCAGGGGGGAATACAAGATGAACCTGGAGCGTCTTGTGTTGCCAAAACGTAAAGAAATGCTCAAAACATGATGGAGCCATGTCAAAAGGGCACAGGACTCAACCTGAAGGAGCTGCTAATAGCCAAAGCTGGAAGAATTTCAGCAAAAAAATAACAACAGTCTTGGAAACCCAGAGGACAAAATTAAGTATCTGGGAGTCCCTACCGATACCATAAAGTGTTGAATAAAGAAAGAAATGAGGGAGAAGAGAAGTTTCTTCCTTACAGAAGAATTCCAATTTGTAAATGTAGAAGGGAGGTAGGAAATGGAAACTCACCATTAAGCAAACACCATGGTAATAATGGTTACAGGCAAGATTCAATAATGGTTACAGGCTCAGATGAAGAGATCAGCCAACCTGCTCTGCTCACCCGTCAGGGATCAGGGAAGAAAGGCTGTCTGGAGGCTTTTTGGCATCTAAGCTGAGTGTTTCCTTGTAAACCTCACTACATCGCTCCTCCGTGTAGAATGACACTGCCCTCCTAACCCCTCAGAAAGCCTCGGGCGCCCCTTAGAGCATCATGCAGCTCCAGGCCACTGCTCCAAATCCATGCCGCCTGCTCTCCGTGCTCCAGCTGTGTGGCTTCCTGGCTCCTCCTCCAGCCCCGTGGGCACATCCCACCTCAAGCCTCCGCACCTGCCGTTCCCTCTGCCTGGATGCCTTTCTCCAGGGGTCGGCATGGCTCACTCCATGGATTTAGGTCTCTTTAACCATTGTGCTACCCAAAGCAGAAACCCCACCTCCCACCCTCAGTCACTCGAGCCCTTACGATGCTTTCCTTTCTTTTCCTTCATAGGTTAAGATGTCATCAGCTTTGTGTTGTGCTGTTTGACTGATGGACATAACTCACTTGAGTACTTTCATTCACCGCTTTTTAAATTTTATTTATTTTTTAAGGATTTTTATTAAAATATAGCTAACATACGGTATTATATTAGTTTCCAGCATACGCAATAGTTACTCAACATTTGTATACCTCACGAAGTGATCGCCATAAGTCCAGCAACCGTCTGACACCATACCACGCTATCACAATATTATTGACTATACTCCATGCTGGACGTGACATCTGCATAATGTATTTGTTTCATACCTGGAAATTTAAACCTCTTATTCCCCTTCACCATTTTCCCCCTTTTAAATTTTTTCAATTACAGTTGACATTCAATATTATTTATGTTAATAATATTCAACATTATTTTATATTAATTTCAGGTGTACAGCACAGTGGTTAGACATTTACGCATATATAATTTAAGACGATCCCCCTGACTCGTCTAGTATCCACCTGGCACTGTACCTGGCTGTTACCACATCACTGACTGTATTCCCTATGCTTTGCTTTATATCCCCATGACTATTTTGTAACTACCAATTTGTATTTCTTAATCCTTTCACCTTCTTCACCCTGCCCTCCAACCCCCTCCCATCTATTACCCTGATAAATCTAGCACCCATCTGATGTCACACACAGTTACTATTACACAAGACTATTGACTATGTTCCTTATACAATACATTACACCCCCTAAATACTGTGTAACAACCAATTTTTACTTTTTATTCCCTTCCCTTTATCATCTACCCTTAACCCCGCTCTCATCTGGCAACCATCCAAGTGCTCTCTGTATCTGTGAGTTTATTTCTGTCTCGTTTGTTTATTTTGTTCTTTAGATTCCACTTAGAAGTGAAATCATATAACATTTGCCTTTCTCTGTCTGATTCACTACTTACACTCAGCTCTATACCTTCCAGAGCCATCCAGGTTGTGGCACACGGCAAGATTTCATTCTAATTTTTATGGCTGAGTAATATTCCATTGCATATATGTAACACCTCTTCTTTATCCATTTATCCATTCTGGGACACCCAGGCTGCCTCCATATCTTGGCCATTGTAAATAATGCTGCAATGAACATATGGGTGCACATGTCCCCTTGTAGGAGCATCTAGGTTTCTTCAAATACCCAGAAGTGGGATTACTGGGTCCTCCTTTGTGTCTTGTTATAGCCTTTGTTTTACAGTCTATTTTGTCTCATATAAGTATCCCCACCCCAGCTTTATTTTTTTTTTCATTTCCATTTTCATGAAATATCTTTCTCCATCCCTTGACTTTCAGCCTGTGTGTCTTTCAACCTGAAGTGAGTCTCTTGCAGGCAGCAGATGTGAGGGTCTTGTTTTCTTATCCATTCACACACTCTATGTCTTTTGATTGGAACATTTAATCCATCTGCATTTAAAGTAATTGTTGATAGATATGTAACTATTGCCTTTTTATTATTTATATTTTTGATCTTTTTTTTTTTTTTTTTTTAAGTTAAAGAAGTCCAAGATTCCTTGTAATACTGGTTTGGTGGTGATGAACTCCTTTAGCTTTTTCTTGTCTGGGAAGCTGTTTCTCTGTCCTTCGATTCTAAATAACAGCTTTGCTGGGTAATCTTGTTCGTAGATCCTTGTTTTTCATTGCTTTGAATATTTCCTGCCAATCCCTCTGGCCTGCAAAGTTTCTGTTGAGGAATCAGCTGTCAGTCTTACAGGGGCTCCCTTATAGGTAACTAACTGCTTTTCTCTTGCTGCTTTTAAGATTCTCTCTTTGTCTTTAACCTTTGCCATTTTAATTGTGATGTGTCTTGGTGTGGGCCTCTTTGGGTTCATCTTGTTTGGGACTCTCTGTACTTCCTTGACTTGCATATCCATTTCCTTCGCCAGGTTGGGGAAGTTTTCTGTCATTATTTCTTCAAATAGGTTTTCAATTCCTTGCTCTCTCTCTTCTTCTGGTACCCTATGATGTGAATGTTGGTATACTTGATGCTGTGCATGAGGTTCCTTAAGCTGTCCTCATTTTTTTGGATTTTGTTTTGCTTTTGCTGTTCTGATTGGGTGTTTTCTGCTACCTTATCTTCTAAATCTCTGATTCGATTCCCTGCTTCATCTAATCTATTGTTGATTCCCTCTATGGATTCTTCATTTCAGTTATTGTATTCTTTATTTCTGACTGGTTCTTTTTTATGTTTTCTATCTCCATTTTATGTTTCCTGTCTCTTTGTTGAAGTTCTCCCAGAGATTATTGAGCATCCTTACATCCAGTATTTGGATCTCTGCATCTGGTAAATTGCTTGTCTCTGGTTTGTTTCGTGTGTTTTTTTCTGGAGCTTTGTTCTGTTCTTTTATTTGGGACATGTTTCTTTGCCCCCCCCCCCCATTTGGCTGTCTCCTTGTATTTGTTTCTATGTATTAGGTAGGGCTGCTGTCTCCTGATCTTAGTAGAGTGGCCTTATGTAGTAGGTGTCCCGTAGGGCCCAGTGGTGAGTCTCCCTGGTCACCAGAGCCAGGTGCTCCAGGTGTGTCCCTTGTGTGGGCTGTGTGGGCCCTCCTGTTGTACTGGAGCCTTGGCTGCTGTCTGCACATCAACAAGAGGGACTGACCCTCGGGCTGATTGGTTGTGAGGACTGGCCACGACTACAGTGGAGGAACTGCTGACCCTACAGAGCAGGGCTTGCTTTAGCGGGGCCCTGATTCCTACTCAATCTGCCCTTTGGGTGTGTCATCCTTGGAGGCGGCTAGTTGATGCGCCAGCTGGTCCAAAGCTGGAGACTGGATGTGTCGGCCACAGGGCCTCCTGGGAGGGGGCCCACTGCAGGCCACGTTCAGCCACAGCTTGTGCTCTGCCTGGGGCCACCTGGAATGAGCCACAAAGCAATCTGCAGATGGCTGTGCCTGGAGGTGCCTTGAGAGTTCAGGCCATGAAACCAAGGTTGGCTGCCACTAGTGCCAGGCTAAGGCTGCTCAGCCAGAGGTACGGGACACAGCCAAAGCCAGATGCTGCTTGTTTGGATTTTGTGAACCTTTGAAAGAATTTAGGAAAGTCTGCAGCATGAGCCAGGGAGGCCATTTGTATGGAAAGCCACTGGAAGTGGCTTGGGTGGGCCCAAAATTGGGTGAGGTGGATTCACAGAATCACCAGGGAGGGGTTAACAAACTGTTAGCCAGGTTGATGGAGACTCAGATGTGGCTCCTGCCTGCATCACACGCTAGGAACGGGGAGGATGGAGGGCTCAACAAAGAAACAATGGCTTCTGCCAGCTCCTCCATCCAGGAGAAAACTGCCCCTCCAGCCCTCATCCTGAAGTCAGACAACTCTGTTCCTCCCCGTGTGTCTCTGGCACCTTTCAACTGCTGCCCCAGTGCTGGAGCTCAAAGCGAGTGATTCCGTCAGTAAGTTCATGTGCGGGTCCTTTAAGAGGACTCCTAAGACTGTTGCCACCCTTGTCTCACTCAGCCACAATCTCTGCTGGTTTTCACAGCCAGAAGTTAGGGGGATTTCTCTCCCTAGCAATGAAACTTTGAACTGGGGAGCCTGGTGTGGGGCTGGGACCCGCTGCTCCTCAGGGGGCAACCTCCAGAGACAAGATATCCCTCCCGATTTTTAATGGTTACACATGGATGTGGGACCAGTCTGTTCTGTGTCTCTGCCCTTCCGACCAGTCTCGAGGTGGCTTCTTCCATATGTCCATAGTTGTAGGGCTTCAGTTTAGCTAGACTTGAGGCGATTGTCAGTGATGGTTGTTGTGTAGTTTGGTTGTAATTATGATGTAGTCATGAGAGGAGGCAAGCACCGTGTTTACCTACTCCACCATCTTAACCAGTCATTCACCACTTTTGAAGGAGCTACACTATACAGTGCCTACATCGAGTGTCTAATAAATATTTGCTGAATATATATATAAACCTATGAAAAGAGAGAGTGGGAGTCGGTAATAGCTAGCATTTACTGAATGCTTAGTATGGGCTAAGCATTGCATTCTATGTCCTGCAGTCATCATCTTATTAACTCCTCAAAATAACCCATTTTACAGATAACAGAACTGAGGTCCAGAAGTGAAGCAGTTTGACACTGCTAATAAACAGAGTCAAGGCTCAAACCTTGCTCTTGACTCATGTGCTCTACTGCCTCCTTACATATTTCTCAGGCCCAGTCCAGCCCCAAAGGACTAACTTTTATGAGACAAAGAAAGAGAAAAGGGAGTGAGAACATGAATAATAATAAATGAATTAGCTACCATTCAATTAACCAGCTCTTTGGCCCTGCCCTTGCATCCTCTTTAGGAATTACTCATGAGACTTCCTGCCTTGTCAGGGACGCTCAGGGACTGTCTGTCGGAGGGAGCCTGCCATGCTATGATTTACATCTAAGGCAACTGCCAGCAGATCACAGGCAGCCAGCCGAGCGCCTGGCAGAGGCTCAGAGAGAAGCCAGTCACACAGCAGCTGTTGGCTGCTCCCTGCTTGTACAACCCACTGCAGGGCTCAAGGGGGTCCTGGACAAAGTACGGATTGTCCCTCCTCACCCCCATTTCTACAAGAGGGAGACTTCAGCATGAACCTCAGCAGGCCCTGGCAGAAGGTGGAAGACTGACTCTGTGTCTAAAATTGCCCTAACAAAGGCAGATGACGGTGACTCCCTTCCACTGAATACATATTTAAATCTACTACTTTGCAAGCAGCTGCTCCACGAACTTTTCGAAGTGGCAGCTTTCACTCGCAAGACAGGGACTGAGGCTCTCCTGGGGTTGGTTTATTTCCTGACCTCCCCCTCCTTAGGGCCTGGTTGTCACAGTTCTGAATTTCACAGGTCAGTAAAAAAAAAAAAAAGCTTAAACTAGATGGGAGTGGACGAACTGACATAGTTGCAAATTTTTCATTTTACCAGCAATGACATAAACAAATGTACAATAACCTCTACTCACCATCGCCCTAACCGAAAAGCTGTTTTAGCATCGAAAATGCAGGAAGGACACAGTCTTGGGCCAGAATTTGGGGATGTCAGAACTATAGGGGAACCTGGAGACATCCCAGTATTTCCAGGCAGTGATGCCCTCAGAATCAAGACCTGATGTTTATATGCATAGCATCTGGAGCACAGCAGGTAATCCACATAGGTTCATTCAATAACTAACTCGCACATTTCACAGATGAAAAAACTGAGGCCAAAGAAAGCAATTTGGGACTGAGCCAGAGTCACATAGCTATTTAGGATCAGACGGTACTAGAATCCAGTTCTCGTGCCCCTGAGTCTAGACTTATTCAACTACGCTTTAGGCAGGGTACTGCAGGGCCATACCCTGCCAAACCCCGCATCAGGGACCAGATTCAGACGAGACCCCAAGAAAAGGGGTCATCGGATGAAAAGCCCCTCTTCCACATGGCCAGAACTTTCCAAGCCTTGGCTAGAAACATTCTTCTCCAGGCATGCCTGTAGCTCCCAATCTGCCCAGGAAGGACTCAGGGCTGCCCACTGGTGCTGGAAGATGACAAATGCTGCAGTGTGGGCCTGTTGTCTAACGCTGCCACCCAGCCTCTCCCCACATAGCAATCACACCAAAGAGCTGGACAGGGGCTGAATGCCAGGGCCTGTCTGGTAAGCCAGAACAGCCATAAATTCAGCTTATCAGACCTGCAGCCATCTTTCAGACTGTGGCAACAGCTCTGGCCATAGCTCCAGCCACAGACCCATACTCAGGGACTCTCTTCCAGAACTCTGTGGTTGGCCAAATAAGCAACAGCTGCCACCTCCACCCCAGGCTCCATGATGCTGCCAGAAGCAGAAGCAAAAAAGCCAGTAGCAGAAGCCTTAAGCTCTTCTGCAAAATTGCCATCCTTGCTTTGGAAACTCAAGACATAGCTCACTGTGAAAAGATTCAAACAGACAAATGTACAAAAGCAAATGTAAAAATTACCCAGGTTGCCACCACCCTGGGCAATCCACTGTGGCCATTTGGGTTAACGTGTTCCTGGAGCATGGTCTTGCCAACTACCGTGTGCAAATGGATAGCCCTAGAACCTCGTTCAAATGCACTAGGTCTGGAGCTGAACCTGGGATTCTGCATTCCTAACACATTCCCAGGCCATGCTGACACTGCTGGTCCCAGCCCTTCACTAGCAAAGGACCACTCTCTTGTTCATTGCTCTATCCTCCATGCTCAGAACAGTGCCTGGCACACAAGTTACTCAATAATTAATTACTTGCTGAATTAATAAATAGAACCCAGAGTATACCCATAAAATATGCACCCATAAAATACTATGCTATCCTGAATCTTGCTTTTGTCACTTAACAACATACGATGATGTTTTCTCATATTGATAACTACAGGAGCACACCTGTAGCTATCATCACTTTTGATGGCTATGGGTAATTTTACTGCATCTATGTACCCACAAGTCCCATTACTGGTGGGTATCTGGGGTGTTTACAATGAACAGTGCACATCCAAATGTATATATTATTGTCCCCATTTGTATACCACCTCTTTAAGGTATAACCACTAGGTCAAAGGACATACATATTTCACTTGTTGGCATCCTTTTGATTATTGACTGCCTCCTGCCTCCTGCCTGAGGAACTGGTACTACAGTTGGGCCACAGATGGCTATGGGGGATAAAAGCCCCTAGTTCAGGATTGTCTGAGATGGGCTGATTCTCCCCTGCTGGCTGGCAATGATCCTCCTGGAAGCACACAGGCTGAGAACACCCCACAGTTCCTCTGCGTTTGTTACGTTGGTCCTTCACGGCTACCAGTGCTCATTATTCTCCATCTCTCTGTGTCTCCCTTCATGTTAACATCTGTGTATTTCATTACTTTGCTGAGTAGGGGACATTCCTATACAGTCAAGGAAACCACGATTCTTCCCTTTATCTTTTTAAATCTGCACCCGATGCAGGATATCAATCTTGCTGGAATTGATTTCCCTGGGTTACACTAATCACGGGCTAATGCAAAGGGTCCCTCCTTCCAAGAGGTGCTCCTTGAGCTGACTTTCCCAGGCTGCATGTCCCCCTCTGTCTAAGGGCTCTGACCAAGGGCAGGTTCTGGCTCCAAGGACTGTCCCGTTTGCCCATTTCTCCAGCGTTTCCTGTCCCACAAGGCAGTGTTTCATGAAGCAGGGGGTTGGTGATCCTCCTGCAGCAGAATCTCCAGGGACACCTGTGAAAATGCAAATTCCTGGGCCTCTCCCCGGGGAATCTGCATTGTATCAAGCACACAAAGGACACCAAAGAACACTAAGGCATGAACACCCTATTCAGACAGCTTCTACCTGTGTCTTACGCCCAGAGACCAAATGACAGCATCAGCCCTTTCTTCCTCATGTTGCTACTGCACAGACCAGCAGCCACTCCAAGACTTCTGGCTACAGGGCCAGTGCGGGGCCATCAGCCCCTCGAGTCAAGTGGGACACTCACATCCCCGCTAGTGTAGCTGCCATGAGAAGAGTACCCACCCACCCCATTTCACCAGGTTCTCTCTTCTGCTATGTTCATGTGCAAGATACAAAATAACTCGGCTTTATACACAAAAGCTGTGAGTTCATATTCAAACAGTTGCTGTCTTAGCAAAAAGGCCCTTTGAGAGCTTTAAAACTCTTAACCAGGTCTGTCCACTATTTAAGGATTTACACTTGACCTGTGCATAATACAAAATGGGGTTAACAGGGCCAAAAAAATGTTTGCTGCCTCCTCTTGGCTACGAACAAAATATTCCCAAGCATCCAACTATCTGTCAGGCACTGCGTCAGCTGTGTGGCCACGCAACAGCACTCCCTAACTGATAGGGAAGGATCCGGACAGGGAAATGAGCCTCTGCATGCAGTGCCGTGAGTGCTCTGATGGGGGAGCTAGAGGACATCCAATCCCCGAGCAGGGAGGAGGCGAAGTCAGAAAAGGCTTCTCAGAAGAAAGCCGGCCTCTGTGGAGACACTCCACACACACCTAAGGTGGAAACCGATGTAATGCTTAGACAGTCTCAGGTCTTACTCATTTAGTTAGTCCTCTAAAATTAATTCACAAACTCTGTATCATACCTGCAAAGAATGAAGACACAAAGGAGACCACTACACCACAAATGAAAGTTTAGTGCCTAGTGCCGGTGAGCTGGTGGAGTGAAGGTTGTTCCAAGAAGGGGGGCAGCACGGGCAAAGGCCTGGAGGCAGGCGGGAGCGGTGTGGTTATGGGAGAACTGAAAGAGGGTCGGCGTGAACTTGCTTCTCACATCAGTGAAAGCACCCGTATCTTCCCGTTCATTAAAAAAAAATTAAAACCCTATTTCTCAGAAAACCCTAAAAAAAAATTAGACCCCTGTGCAATGAGCCAGCTGCAATTCATCTCACGTTACAGATGTGAGAAATACAAGGGTTATACTAAAGTATAAATCAGAAAAAAAATCAAATGATAAAATTCATTTAATTTGAATCCACATGTACACACCCCCAAAGTGACTGCCCACATGCAGCCGTCACTGGCTAAAAACTTTGCAAAAACATAATGGGTCTGAAATGGCTACTACGGAAGGTGCCAAAAAAATATGTACACATTTTAAGAAAGAAAAAAACCATTAAAATTGTAGTACCCAATATATACCGATGACAAAAGATAATACAAGTCACGTTTGACTTCTACAATTACAAGAGACGCTCAAAGTGGTGACCATCAGCATAATTTTAATCCAGTTTTTCCTTTCTTAAAATGTGCATACATTTTTTTTTGGCACCCTCTGTATAGTCTCTCCCCTGGCACGTTTCGTAAAAAGTCAAACTAGCTCCTTTCAAAAGTCAAAAATGACTTTGTGGTTGGGAGCAAGAAAGCAAAAAAAAAAAAAAAAAAAGGCCTTATGAAAATAATAGGCTTTTAAAAAGCAATATGCCCAGATTCTCTAAGAAGTATGGGAGGGAAAACAAAACAAAACATACACGTCTTTCACTTTGGTTCCAAGTAGATAACAGCCCAGTAAACCCAATCCACACACGCAATTCAAGCCTTTACAAATCCATTACTGCTTCATCAAAACATCCCTTTGCTTGTTTTAGCAGTTCAACTCCACGTGACTACTGGAGTGGACTCCAAGTTTTATTGATCAGACATCACAATGTGTATTTCTTCCTAAAATGCCATATTGGCTGTTTCAGAGATACACACTGGAGAGTGGAGAGAGCAAAAGGCCACAAGCGAACTGTGCTGGAAATAATAATTTTTTAAAAAAGTCTAGTTGAAAGAGCTTTGCCAGAAGATTCTCAGGCACAAAATTCTTTCTAAACATCTCCTCTTCTATAACTGGAATGAGAGACAGAGGTCAACAGCCTTGGAGCTAAGAGGTCAGAAGAGCTTAGGGTTCAGAGCCATCTAGGTTTCTATCCCCGTTCTTCCACATAATAGCTGAGACCTTAAACAAGTCACTTAACCTTGCTTGGCCTCAGTGTCCCCTCTAAAAGAAGCATAACGAGAGTACAGATCTGCTCAGTGGTTGGAGAATAACATGAGATTTTTGCATGACGAGAAAAGCAGCATAATGCTTGCTATCTAGCAGGGATTCGATAATATCCTCCCCTCACTAACATGGTTCATGGTTCTACAAACTGCTCTTCTTCACAAACACGGATGGCCCTGAGAAAAAGGAGGTGGAGGCAACATGATGTTTAAACTGTTTGAGGCCTTACTGTTTCAGTGATTTGTTCCATTCATGTTCATTCTCAGACGCTTTATGCCACACACAGGACCAAGCGTGGGGGTTGCAAAGAGAATCCAACATTCAAACTTAACCTCTAACAGCAAGAAGCCCCTAAGGAACACCTGCTTGTGAAGAAAAAGGGGATGATAAACAGAAAATTGCAATGAGATGCAATAAGCACTCTACAGCTGTATAAACATTTGCCTTTCAACACCGTATTACAGTATCTAAACAGGCAAGGTTACACGTCAGCCCGCTTCAGTTCAAATATGGGTCCCACCACTTACTGGCTGTGTGATTTATGGTGAGCCGTTTCACCTCTCTGAGCCTCCTTTTCCTCACCAGGAAATAGCAATATTAACAGCACCTACCTCACTGGGTTGCGGTGAGGATTAAATGAGACAATAGAATAACTGCTTAATCTTTTTCTGGAACACAGTACTAGCTATCATAGTTAATACTGCATTAGCTATTGTAATATATATCACATCATAGCTATCATTATTTGATATCCCACTATATAGTATTGCATAGTAGTGTTGTATAGTATTACATACAGTATTAGCTATTATTATTACTGTTATCATTTATTACAATTACTTTCAGTTTCTGCCCAGCGGTGGACGCTCAATCCATCTGTGGGGATGGCCAGAGCTCAAGAGGAACTCAAAAGAAGAGTGTGACTCACTCAGCCTGGGGGACCCAGGGAGCATGGCACAAAGGAATCCTGCTTCGTTTGGGCAAGAGTGGCAAATGAATGACGTGAACAGAAGCTCCGAATGGTGAGAGGTTATGGCTTATACAGAGATCTGGGAGACGTCAGGGCATCTGGAAAACAGAATGTGTGACAGGAGATGAGGCTGGCAGAGAGGTAGGCAGATCTGGACACTTACCCGGGGAGACAGCAGACATCTCTACAAAGGAAAGCAATGAGGCAGATTTGGTTTTTTGATGAAGAAAAGTTTTACAGATAGACAATGATATTGTGAGGCTCTGTGTGTCAAGGAAATACGCTCCTCTCTCCCGAAGAGCTCTGAGGGCACTGAGGAGAGCCAAGTCAATAATACTCGTTGTGCTTTTAGGGGAAGGGGCACTACAAACAATAAGAGAACGCAAAGTGCCTGTCACTGACCTTTAAAATAATTGTATTATTAAGAACGACAGGAAAAAAGTTAGCAAGTTTGGGATTAGGCAATTATCTTAGGACCTACAGGTGTTTTCAGGTTACTTACTTTGGCTATTTCTCAGGCACATGCCTATGTGTATGAAGGTGTCTGTGTGCATATGTATGGCAATGAAAACTCCAAAGATTCTATAAGCAGGAAACCCAGACATTCCAACTGATTCCCTATAGACAAATCTTGAAAGAAAAAAAGCTCTAAAAAGATAATAAATAAATGTGGGTCGGAGAACTCAGCCTCTGGAGGCTTTTCGTTGTTTGGAGGAAAACTTCCCGACAGTGGATCAGAGTGACGGGTTAAGAACAGACGTGGGAACAGATACAGAGACAACAGAACAGTTTCCACCTTCAAAAGAGCACTTCAATCAAGGCATCAAGGGACAACTCTTAAGAAATGAGGGGGGAGGAGTGAAAAACTAAGAAGGGGGGAGTGGGCAGGGAGGGCTGTGAGAATCAACGATGGTTTTCAGGTTTGAATAAAAACGAATGAAGAACTCGTTCTCCACTTTCCATCTTGCTGGGCAAATGAGGGCCGCCTTTGCCAAAAGAAGGCTTTACTTTGCAAAGCCTTCACCCTCTCCCGCCTGCTGGGTCCCTGACACACTTTGAGGTTTTTCTTCTTAAATCACCCTCATTTGTGCGAATATTCTTTACCTTCAGACTTGTGAAGAGGAGGCTCACTTCTGATTAGCTTTCTACAAGTGTCTGACCATCCTCCTGCTTACCTACCCCTCCCCACACTATCCACGTGCACAGAGGAACTTGGAACTCAGATTTTTTGTTATTACAGTGTTTGTGAAGAATGCCAGAGACAGGTCTGTGACATGACGATTTAACGTGGTGACACTCAGAGGACAAGGGGACTTTCACTCAGAGACATAAGCCTTTCTCGGATAGTGTCAACAGAACACAGAGAGGGAGGAAGGCAGCTGTCGGGCTGCTCTGACAGGCTGAGCAAGGGAACATCCTCTGTCATGAGGTAAACTGAAAACAACTGTTTCAGGAAAATAGTACTTAACCCGCCACAAATCTTGCTCCAGGAAAGGTTTTCACTGAGACATCCAGAGTTTCTATGAAGCCCCAACACCAGTCACGAGAAACACATAATCCCATGGATATCATCTCTTGGTAGCTATGGGCTAACTATAAAGACAAAAAACATCAATCCTAAACTTCTAATTTATCCTACAAGAGGAGTGACTCTCAATCCTGACTGGGTATTAGAATACCCCGGAAGGCTTTCAAAAAAACAAAACAAAAAAACCTCCAAAATCAAGATAGCTGGAGTGATGATATTAACATCATAGAAAATAGAATTTAAGACCAAAAAAAAAAAGTTCCTAAAGACAAAGAAAAGGTCAAACCATCAGGAAGACATAATTACATGTACCCAAAAACAGAGTCACGAAATACATGAAACAAAAACTGACAAGAACTGAAAGGAGAAACAGACATTTACACAGTAAGGGATGGAGACTTCAACAGCCCACTTTCAATAATGGAGAGAATAACTAGGCTGAAGATCAACAAGGAAACAGGAGACACGGACAACACAAACCACTAGAGCCATCAGACTCCCACAGAGTCCCACCCCCCACCCCCCCAGCAACAGCCAAATACACATTCTTCTCCGCTGCACATGAAATATTCTGCAGGGGGTTCCAAATATGGGGCCATAAAACAAACCTCAATACATGTAAGAGGAATGAAATCATACCACATACGTTCTCCAATCACGATGGAATGAAATTTGAAATCAGTAACAGAAGGTTTCTTTGGGGGGGCGATGAAAATGTTCTACAATTAGACAGTGTCACTGAGTTGCACGACTCTCTAAATATAACTAAAGAAAGAAACAAAACTTTCTAAGAACCCCTGAAATCTAGGAGGGTTGGTGACATCAGAAATAAAAGTTACTCTTTTCCAAGAAGGGGCTAAATTGGCCCGATTCCTCCCCAGTTTTTCTGGTTTGCTCCCCAGGCAACATTTGGCCATATTGGGGGGTGGTGTGTGGAGGGAGGGGGAGTACTACTGGCATGTAGTGGGTAGATCGGGGATGGTGCTAAACATTCTACAACACACAGTACAGCCCCCCCTCCCCCACAATAAAGAATTATCTGGCCCCAGAATGTCAATAGTTTTGAAGTTAAAGAAGACTTCAAGGAATCTGGACCAGAAAAAAGGGCAGTGGGGCGGCCGGAGCAGGGAGCCAGGGGGCTGCAATGAGTCGGCAAGAAGGCCAGTCCAGGGGGTGACGAGCGTGCCTTGAGCCAGTGTCGGGGTGGGGAAGATGAGAGCCGTGAACAGACTCAGGACCTCTAGACCAGGGCGTCTGGACCTCTGCACTCCTGATGCTTACGCGGCAGAATTCTTCGGTGGGGGCTGTCCTGTGCACCGCAGGATGTTTCACAGCATCCCCGGGCCCCACCCACTGAATGCCGGGAGCCACCCCAGCTGTGACACCCAAAAATGTCCCCAGACATTGCCCAGTGACCCTGGGGGTCAAAATCATGCCTGAGATCCGCTGCTTTAGAGGTAGAGCTGACCCGGCTTGCTGCTGGCCTAGATGGGGCCGAAGGGCCAGCGAGTGAGAGAGACCTCAAGGAAGATTCTTAAATTTCCATCCCTAACAAGCAGAGATCATCTTAAACATTCGGAGTGTTTACCCTCTACGCCAGATTTTCACTGTCACTCAAACGTGCATTTATTCCACAGGAGTGTCACAGTCCACAGGGAGTGTCAGCCGTACCCGATGCCAGGGAGGCACCGGTGAATGAAAGCGCTCGCAGTCTAACAGGTACACAGACACAGAAGCAAGTCAAGTCGGTAGGACATCGGAAGAAGCCCCGAGACTAAGCAGAAGTGCGGAGGGGGACATGACCCTCTGCTCCTGAAGGAGGAAGGGCAAGCTCCATGAGGGCTCCAAGGCTTGCAAGGAGGACAGAGGCACTGAGGGCAACAGCGCGTGCAAAGGCACAGGGGTGTGACGCAGGCAGCTGGGCAGGAGTGCAGGAGGGGCCAGGGACGGGCCACGCGCCAGGCCAGGAAGGCTCTGAGGCACACTTCTGAGTCACTGCATTCCACGGGTGACCTGGGACCACTGGAGGGCGGCTGTGTTTATCCATCTTCCTTAGTACTAACGATTTAAACAACTCAAAGCCGACTTCTACTGCGCGCGCACAGCCTGGCAGCCCCGGTGCTGGGCATCTACCCAGATGAGGTCGCACCCCTCGGGACCCAAGAGAAAGCAGAGAACCTAGAGGAACATTTACCCTCAGAAGAAGGATTCATTAGCAAGGAGGAGTGGGGGTCTTGGGAGGCAAAAAAGGGAGGCTATGAGGACAGGCTGTTAAAGCAAATCAGTTCAGTCACCCCTTTGGAAGACCCGAGGGAGACAGACTATGTGTGTGTGTCTGTGTGCGTGCGCGAGCGTGTGGGTATACGTGTGACATGTGTACGTGTGTGTGTATACGTGTGTGTGTGTGTGTGTGTGTGTGTGTGTTAGAGATGGGAGGAATCCCATTCCTCTTCAGCAATCCCACCTGGCTCCCTGGTAAGAGAAAACCAGCTCTGAGAGAATAGCAATGCGAGAGCGCTGTAGGCACAGATGTGTCCCCACGTGTTTGTAAACAGTCACTATTCTGTCACTGGGTCATTCCGCAAACGCATACTGAGCATCTCCCGAGGGCCAGGAGCTGACACGATTTGGTGTGAGGATAACAGTGAAGGAGATGCAGGCAGGGCCTTAACCTGGATGTCCTGAAGCTTCCAGTGTCACCTGAAAGATAGTTACCTATCACTCTTTACTGTATCTGCTTGTTTACAAGTCACAGGAAGAGAAGGGCTGTGGGAGAAGGAACAAGGGGTATCTGCCTAGCCTGGGGACGAAGGGCGGAAGCCTTCTGAGAAGGAAGGTGGTCACAGAACGAGAGGTCCCTGTCTTTATCCATTGATCCACTCATCAACCACGGATCGAAGCATGTGTTCCTCTGTCTGTCCTTCTGTCCGTCCACCCACCCATCCACCCCCATCCATCTTCATTCTTCTTCAGCATCAGCCTCTGCTGTGTTTTCCCGTTCTGGGCTTCCATCAGCAGGGAAGCCAAAGAACCAGGTGATGTCAATCCTGTAAATAAGCAGTATCTTTGGGTGGATGCCAGAGGGCAGGCTTCTACTTAGAATGAAAGGAAGGCTCAGAAAAGTAAAACCACATGCCCACGTACCACACGGGGTTGAGAACAAAACAGGGTCTGCCCCCTACCCTGTTCCACGGAGGCACTCCTGCCTACCCTGGAATTCACTCACAGAGGCACTGTTTTGTTTTCTCTATTGTTTGTTTTGTTTTTGTTTTACTCATGTGCTCTGCAGCCATAGACAGGGTAAGTGTGATACTGCTCCTACGTCGTTTTCCTAAAGGTCAGCCTTAAATGAAAGGCTTTAAGGAGGACTGCTGATCAGCGGGAGAAAAAGCTGGGCAGAATCAGAAAATTAAGTGATGAAACAAATCTGCTTTTGTACTTCCACTGTCTGGAAGGAAAAACAAAGTATTTTTGAAATGCAGAACATGGCGGGGAGGGGGGAACCTGGCACAGAACGGGAACACTAGACAGCACAGGGAAAGTGTGTTTCGCATGTGTACTGTTTTCATAGCCCTTCGCACTTGCCAAGATTTGGTTTGCATCAGAGCATGACTGTACACTCCATGGTTCATGCTTTCTTCTGCTATACGCCCGGCAGAGCAGAGGGCAGAGTGTACCCTGTACGGGAACCACGTCCGTGGCCTCGTCTCTGGGTGTGGTTCATTGCCAGCATTAGGGGGACGTGTTGGAGGTGCAGCCCCTATGGTAACTATAAAAGGCCTGGCTCCTTAGGGAACATGGCCCACTGGCAAGATCAATGGCACTGAAGGGTGGGCGACCTCAATGGCATAGCCTAACACTGTCTGCCACCAAGAACACATCTGCTCTGCTATCTGAGCAGCTCTCTTCCTGGGTTGCAGGAAGAGGATTCCTCCCAAGCAGATGTTCTCCTGTCACTTCTGATTATTAGAGCAGGAGTGTCACTGTCACCTACCAGTCACTGCACTAAAGCACTTGGCACACATCCTCACATTCATTCCTCAGACAGGTAGAGAGACTTGCCTAGTCACTCGGCCAGCAATTAGTGAAGCTGGAACTTGAAATCATCCTGAGCCTGAGCGTTTCTAAAAACAGAGAATTCATTAGCATCGAAGGCACCCCGCTGCTACCGTTAAACAGTTCCAGAGAGCAGATTTTGGCTCATGGTAAGAAATAAATTTGTGAGCACTCCCATGCTATGACAGTTGGAAGTGAGCTTTGTTCGGGGAAAAGGACAATTACGGTGCAATCTTTGGAATCACAGACATCAAGAGGAGACTAAAGGCGGGGTGGGGACGCTACTTAGGGATCTGATCCAGTGGAACGCAACTCTTTCCATGTGTTTACCGTAGAGTGACACCTCATGCAAAGCCCACAGGGTATTAAAAAAGAGAGAGACCTGCAACTGCTTTGCTTTGGTCCAAGTCCCAAGCCCCTTGGCTCTGCGGCCCTCCTTCGTCCCACTGTGGCACTCACCTTTGGCATTTCAAGAAGCAAGGTTTGAAACATTGAGTCTCACCCCTTACTGCAGAGATGAAAAATTAGGCCCCAAATCAGAGGCTGGGTCCTTGCCAATCCCTATTGGTCCTTATGGCAGTGTCATGCAGGGTCTCAGCTCCCGCTCCCCACATAAGAACGCAGGACATGGTGAGGCCACAAAGGAACACCCACGGAGCCATAGATAGGGGAGTCATACCACTATATTCTCACTGGCGGCTGGGTTGGAGACACAGGAAACAGGAGCCACACGATCTGCAACCTGCCGTCCGCTTCTCTGCCAACCAACCATCCTCCTGCTAACTGCAATCCGTGCTTGCCAGCTCAGCCACGGCAGCTATATCAGCGGCCAATGGCTAACTGGTCACAGCAGATGGCCAACCAGTCACAGCTGATGACCATCTACTACCCGAGCCAGCACCTTTCCACGTGAGGCTGACAGCCTAGAAACTGCTCTCTGGGACTCTGTTCCCACAGGCAGACCTTCTAGACCCCTCACACACTAGCTCCTAGGATCTAGGCAGCCTTTCTCATTACACTTTTTTTAAAATCACCCAAGGACTACCTATTGCACAGACATGAAAATGATGTTATTATTAACAGTAATGGCTCAGTCGTCTCCAGAGCTTAGTAAGGGTCAAGCAGAGTCTTAAACACTTGACAAGCATACATGTTGTGGGGACAAAGCCCCAAAAAGCAGTTTCCAGGCTCTCGGCCTCACAATAGAAAGGTGCTGGCTCGGGTAGTAAATGGCCATCAACTGTGATCAGATGGCCAGCAGCTGTGGCTAGTTGGCCATCAGCTGTAACCCGTAAGCCTTTGGCCACTAATATAATGGCTGTGACTACGCTAGCAAAAAACAATGGGGGCTAGCAAGAAGATGGTGGCTAGCAAGCGCGGACTGCTGTTAGGCAGATTATGTAGATCCTGCTTCCTGTGTCTCCAGCCCAGCCGCCAGCGAGAATATATTGGTTTGACTCCCCTATCTATGGCTCCGTTGGTGTTCCTTTTTGGCCTTACCGTGTCCTGCGTTCTTATGTGGGGAGCGGGACCAGAGACACCGCAGGCCGCCCCGCACGACAAATGGCGCAGTGAGCAGGGTCCCCAGCGCGACACATGTATTTAAACTCTCTGAGATAGATACTATTTGATTATTCCCCATTTTACAGATGAGGAAACTGAGGTACAGAGAGATGACCTAACTTGCTGTGGATACGGGGGAACCAGGACAAACCCAAGCAGGCTTGTGCCAGGCTTCTGTACTCTGAAGCACTCCACACACTGCCTCCTGTGCAAGAAAAGGAAGTTAGAAAGAACAATTACCTATTATCCCACCTCCTGGAGATACCCATTTTTAACAGGGACGTAATCGTATTGGCATTACTTGTTGAGGGTCAGACACCTCTTGCTGAGAATTTCATTTCTGGCTCAGATAAAGTCATTTCTTTCCTGGGCACTACAGTGATGGCACTTGCGATCCATCTGCTTTCTTTTGGAAACAATACACATGAAAGCCCCTTAAAAGCAAATAAAGCACTAATGCTTACGTAGCACGCGGCCATCACATTACTTAGCGCTCTCTACTCATGTTTTGCTTTGGAGGCCAACACACCAGCTGGGGTGCTTCTTACCTGTCTGGGCTTCTCAGAGGGGAGGCTCTGTTAGGATACCCCTCTCCCCTGACGTGGAAAGAGGCTGACAATGCAGGCGTTGTCCTATGAGGCTTCCTCTGTCCTCGAGACTGTTAAGTCTAATCATAGGACAGGCGCTTCTCACGATGCAGTGGGTACGAGACTCACCTGGACGGCTTGTGAAGATGCCGGTTCTTGGGGCCAGCCCTCAGAGATTCTGTTTCAGCAGGTTTTAAGTTGTCCCCAAATCTACATTAATAGATGAGTCAGGTGGCCCTCCAGCACGCTTTAGGAAACTCCACTTGGGGGGGGCGGGGGTCTGTCCCGAAGGTCCTGGAAGCCCTAGCTGCTCGACAGCTGAAGAGCTCCATTCAGTTATTGTTCAAGAGAAAACTCATACGAAACGTACTTGTTTAGCTTTGGTCTTTTTTATTTTGTTTTTGGCAATATCAGATGGAGCCGCTTCATGCTGAGCCATGGAGAAAACACAACACTCCATTCATTCAAAAACCTTATTAGTCATGTCATTTTGATAACTCTGGTGACTCTTTGACTGATGATGGCAGGGAAGCATTTAAGACAGTTTTACCACGATTTTTGTATAGGAAAATTTAAAGCATGAAGTGATGACAAGAAGTACAATGGATATTTGTTGCATGCTTACTGCGTGACAGGTATAATTCTCAGAGCTTTACAGAGAGCTATTTCATCTGGAACTGAACTATTTCTACTCCATTTTACAGATGGAGCAACTGAAACACAGGGAGGCTAAGTAACTTGCCCAGAGTCACACAGCTGGGAGGTGGTAGAGCATGAATGACCCACTCATCAGATTCTTGACCACTCGGCACACAGCTAATGTCCTTCCCTTGTTTTACAAGGTGCCACTTGATGACCCCCCACCACTTCTGTAAATACCCCCTGAAAATCTCTCTTCTTCTCCCCCCAGCCACAGGATCACTATGAAACACCCACCTCCCTCTCTTACTCTTAAGGCTATATTTAGATTTTCTCTGTCCCTGCAAGTTCTTCCACCTCTTACTGGGTGACCTCATCCTTACCCTGCCAGTCTCGGCTTAGTCAGTGGTTCTCCGGGACACACCCTGGGTGCCCCAGGTGAGTAGGAGTCCCCCCCGTAGGACCCCATAGTATCCAGGATGTGCCCCTTTGCCAGCGAGGATCAGACCTCACTGCAAAGCCCGTTTGCTGCTTAGCTCCTCACTTGACTTAAACCTGTCATAAAACAGGGATTTCCTGCTTCACCATTTCCCCCAGTGCCCCCAAATGTCGAGCACACAGTAGGTGCTCTATAAATGTTTGTTAAATGAATTAATGATGCATGAACATAGCTCATCCATGGTTGTGAGGGTCAGGAAAATGCACCCCTGACATCTCCCAGGGCATGGAGCATGACTGATGGCCCCAGATACTGGCCCTCAGGAGTCCTCCAGCAGGCGCCGTTGGTTCAGGACCTCCCATGGGCCTGGCCAAACCACTCAGGGAGCCGCATGCAGTCCGAGCCTCATCCTGCCCTCCTCTTCTTCCTCCCTTCTCTCCTTCCACCAATGCCAAACCCCTGGCACAGCTCTCCCAGCCTTCTCCTGCTCCCACCCCCAGTGAAGCTCTTGGGACGCCTCATCCCGTGTTGGTACGTATCCGCATCTCAGCTGACCAGAACAACTCATGGGCAGAGGCTGAGTCATAACTGTGAATCCACAGCCAGTCCTCAGTCAGGATGGCCAGACAGGTTCTTCTTCAAGTCACCACTAAAATCAACATGGCAGCACACTGCCAAGAAAAGGCTAACTGGGGAAATGAAGCAAGAGAAGGTGTCTCACCTCCATTTACATCTCAGGATGGGTCTTCCGTGGTGGCGGGGGTGGGGAACGAGGTGGGTGCAGTGGCTGGCCTTGTATCAAAACACCCAGAACTGTCACTGCAGGCACCCCAGAAACACACCTACCGTGGCAGCAGGTGACCTCTCTCCCTCACCCCTTCCCAGCATCAGACAGGCCAGTGTCCTCAATTCCAGGGAACTGGGAGCAACCTGGTTTGGCTTTGAATGTGAGACAGCGAGTGGCTGCCCGCCATGTTCCCAGCTACGCCCATCTCCTCCCTGTTACCTGACGGAGCCTGGCTCGGCCTCCATGGAGCTGCTGGGCCCCGAGAGCAGGGTCTGTGATCGTGCGTCACGGAGCAGGCTGTGCCGCGGGCGCAACAGAAAAAAGCCTAAAGACACGTGGCACGGTAACCGTGACAGCCTTGTGCAGGTTCAGAACCAGTGCATGGGCACGGGCAGGCTCTCAGTGGCCAAAATATTCAAAACGGCCAGGGGAAAATGATCTATCATGCCGGGTGACCTCCCTCACGTTGCCGTGCAAGTGGGCTGCCCGTCCTGTGCTCTGGGACGTCTGATGCTCACAGCGGACCATGAAAGCCTCCTCCCCAGTTGCCCCCTCACCCACAGGGGTCCGCTCCCTCCCCGGAGCACTTTCTCTTAGCTCAGGAGGTTAGGATAAATCACGAGCTTTACTGCTGGAACCCAAAGAACTGGAGGAGCAAACAACCCTTGCACCTGACAAGGGACAACTGGCAGCCACGATTTTAATCCACTGCAGATTTAAATCCTATCAAGAATGGGAGCCGGGTTCCCTGCCGCCACCCCCCGATCCCACCCCCACCACCTCCCAAACGAAGGGCCTTGATGACAGGAATAAACAGCTCAGGTACATGCAAACTGTGCCTTTCCAAAGGAGTCAGAGACCATATGCTAATCTGGAATTAACCTGAAGCTTTGCTGTGCATGGAACAAGGAATACACACATGTCACCTATTTCAGTCCCTTCCCTTCCAACCACTGATTCCCTACATTTTATGGCGGTCCTCTTTCGGCAATCTTAACAAAGCCATGACATTCAGCACGTCACATGCCAAAAGTTCCTGAAATGCTATTTAAACCGGGCTATACAGTTACCTTTTGACCTCAAAGATTCTCTAACCCCATCGTCTCCCACTCTAAACTGTTAGAAAACTAGTCTTCAAGTGTTAACTAGGAAAAGAATCTCTGCGGTCACGTGTCTGAATTCTATGAATGCACCACATCCTATTCTTTTAGTTATTACTTTGTCATCTGTCTCTGGATTTTTTTAAAGCCATTAGGCAATTGCAAACGACGGGTGTCGCAGATGAAAGTGCAAGCCCGCATACAAAAATAAAAGTGAAAAGACGGCGTAGCCACAGCCTAACTTGGATCAGCAAGATTCAGATATGCCAGGAAAAAAAAAATTTTTTTGATGTTCTGTGATTTTGCAGCCATTTAAATTTTATTAGCAATTACGGAGCCTGTTACCGCTGACTACATCTTGCAGTTACAGCCAAGTCCTGGCAAGGAGAGCGCGCCTGAATGACAGGCACGACCTGGCTACACTCATTCCAGCAACACAGGAACAGCAACCCTCCCGGCTCAGTGCTGCTTCATTAAGATTCTCCCCTTGCAGGCGGGAGAACGTCGGGCGCCATGCTGATAACGGAGTTCTCTGGAGGTGGCAGGGAGGATGGGTGAGATAAGTGAGGCTGATATTTGTGCAAAAGTCGATTTAAAAGATGACTTTAAGATGACTCCATGACTAACATAGGCGGTGATGGTATTGGCATTTCAACTGGCAGTTTCCAAGAAAGCAAGGGTAGTTCCCAAACAACAGCTGGAAACCAGAAGGGGCTCCGTGGTGTTTCTGGTAGACACCATGCGAGTCTCTGTCAACACTAGAACAGAACTAGAATGACACCAGCAGGGATTGGGGGAGTCGGGGGTGGGGGTGGAGGAACCTTAACTAATAAAACAAAACTTTCTAAGAACTGAGAGCTTTGGTGACTTCAGAAATGAAAGATTTGCGCTCCTCCAGGAAGAAATTAAATTGGACAAACTCTTCCCAGTTTTTCTCTAGGCTCTAGGACGTCTTATCTTAAGTTCTCTCCCAACCAGAGTCTGGGGTCCCCTGTCCCAGTTCCAAGGGAGGTGGCTCCAGGACCCCTGGTAAAGAGTCTAGTTCTTCTCACTTTCTGAGGGGGTTTATGGGGGCTCGAGAGCACTAGAGTTGGCATGTTGCTCCCCCATCCTGGGCTGCCCTGCAGCACACCCCTCAAAATCAGACTATCACAGGGTCCCGGGGTTTTGTCTTCTGACAACGTGTCAGAGAAGGGAAGATGCTCATTTTGACTAACTTGCAGCTGGTCGCAACATTCACAGTATTTCTGAACAAGGATGGTCCACCTTCCATAGCTTATACAGCTGATTAGAAAGTAGAATGCATGGAGCATCTTCCAGCCCAACTTTGATGACTGTAGGAGCCCAAGGGAGGCTGGATCAGAAACGCTCTGGCAACTCTGGAGACTTTCCCTTTCCGGGAGCAATGCTTCGCTGGGGAGGGAGAAGATGGGAGCACACATTTTACTCAGCGCCTGCTGTGTGCCTGACATCTGCACTGCCACATTTCATTTCTTACACTTCCCGTTTTCAGACCTGCTCCCATTTCACAGATGAAAAGACTGAGGCTCAAAGAAGGGAAGGGGATAGCTGGTGGGAAGGCTGGGATGTGAACCAAAAATGTGACCCCACACTGCCAACAAGAGTACTACTATTTACTGAGCACTTACAATGTGCCAGCTGCTGTGTGAAGGGTTTTCAAGGTTTCAGCTCATTCAATCCTCATAAAAACTGCATGGGATTTAGAGCAACTGAGGCTCAAGTACCTGGCCCAGGTCCCACAGCTCACTCCCATGTGACAGAGCCAGCATTTAACACAGGCAGTGTGGCTCAATAGCCAGCCCTCCCTGCGCACCCCCGCCTCCCACTGCTATGCACCCCAGCACCCTAAGGAAAATGCATACACGTGGTACCGTCATCTGTTTGGAAATGTCAGCACCCTTGGTGGAAACCCTTGGGTGAATGATCAAAGAAAGTCTCTTGTATTTCACTGAATCCAAGATGCCCCCGGTTACGAGGCCTGCAATTATTTTATGTACAACTCAGAAAGAAAAACGCTGCCAATTAAACCAGGACACCATGTTTTCTTATCCCATCACTTATAGGAGGCATCTCGATTTCAGAGATCTGAACACGTGAAAAAGATGCATGTGTTAGAATTAGTGAAATACTGGAGGCCGCAGAATGAGCAAGATGGTGAAATGCATGACAGAGGCAGGGGGAAAACAAGGGTCACTGAGCGAAGAGAACATTCCACTGCTAAATTGGACTTTTCAAGAAAACCTGATAATCCCGATTTCTATGTGCAAGTTTTAGAAACAACGGCCACTAATACGTTGTTAGTGTCTTTGTGCAGGACGCACCAAACCTAACGGCTGTTCCATCTGGCTGGGAACCCTCCCAACCTCCTCCCAGGTGGGCAGCAAGGAAGAGAGCGGCAGGCATCAGTTTAGTTACAGCACCTCCCACCCTGTGCCTTTCAAAGGCACAGAACTTTCACAGGCTGCCACATGCACTTTCTTCATCACGGAAGTGGCGCGATCAAGGCTCCAGGTGACAGAAGGTAAGACTACATATAGCTGACTTTTCTTTTTGTAATATTTATCTTCTCATATAAAGCACCCTCCCCAGGCTTTCAAACCACTCCTGTTCTATTGACACACCTAGTCTTATTCCATAAAAAGGAGGGTAAAAGAAGTAACAATGAAATACCCCACGTGGATGCAGGGAGAACCCACGTAGCAGGGAGCTGAGTGTAAAGGGCTTGTCCGGGAGAAGCTGCTGGTCACTGGGCGCTCTTATCTTCCAAACAGGTACCTGATATGGTTGGTTGCTAGTGTCCTGGACCTGAGAATGCAACCCTATTTGGAAAGAGGGTCTTTGCGTACACAACCAAGTTAAGAGGAGGTCATGTTGGAGTGAGATGGACCCTAATCCAATGATGGGTATCCTTTTCAGAAGAGGGAAATTTGAACATAGAGACAGACGCACTGGGAAGAAGGCAACAGATGGTGGAGGCAGAGGTTGGAGGCTTGCATCTCTGAGCAGGAGAAGCCTAGGGCAGCCAGCTGGGAAACAAGGAAAGACCCTCCCCTAGAGCCTGTAGGGTAAGCCGGTCCTGTCGACACCTTGGTTTCAGACCTCTAGTATAAATTCCTGTTGTTTTAAGCCATCTGTTTGTGGCATTTTGTTACAGCAGCCTTAGGGAACGAATACACCCAGAGAGTTTCACTTTGTTATTTCTCTGCCTACTTGTAAAATTCCTGGCCTCTTCAAACAGCTTGTTTTTTCTTTTTCTTTTTTTTTTAAGAAAAGTTTGCATAAGGTCAAGTGCAGCCTGATAAGCTGGAAATGTCCCTATGCAGCTGTCAGGTGACAACCTGGGAATTTATGCTGTGATTCCAACATCTGGACTGCAAGTCTTTCCTCACCATCAGCATAGGGCACAGAGAGCACATCTGGCAATTTGGGGCGGTCTGGAAGGCTGTTACTTCTACAAGTTCTAGTCCTAAAAGGCCACAGGGAGGGGTTCTGGTTTCAAGCCAACGTAGTGAAGATGGAGACTGAAGACCGTTCAAGCCATGAAGCAAAATACCATTATCAAAATCGACGTAGGTGCTTAACTGTGTGGGGCTCCAGCAGAGCTGGGAACAAGCCCATGGTGGCCCCTCTGGTGGGTGGGGGGCAACTGCAGGTCCATTACTGCACGGGTCCCTTACTGAATGCAGGCGAGCTATTCCAAACTTCCCCCCGGGACCAAAGAGCCTGCCTGGCTCATCTCAGGCCCTCAAATATTTGTTTCCTTCCCTTTTGCACCAGCCTCAGTATCTGGCTGGCTCCCCAGAGCTCTAAGCTAAACAGAATTTCATAACAGCTCATGACTGTGTGTTCAAGACTCTCAGGTGAAAAGGAGATTTTGACCCAGCAAAGGAAGGTGTTTCTATGGCTTCGGCTGTCAGTGAGAGCAGGAAGAGAGAGGGTGCAGGACAAGGGAAAGCAGGGTTCTGGGGCGATGGGCGAGGGGTGGGCTAGGGCCGGGAATGTCAGACTGACTTGGGTTTGGGGTCATGTCATCAGCATTTACTGAGGGAATAATGTCAGCACTTACCAAATGCTGAGCCTCATACACATCAGCTCATCTAAGACTTCCCACAATCCTCTGTGGTCAGCAAAGCTGATCTTCACCCTGTCTGCACAGGGAACCAATTCCTACTGTTTCGGGTCATTTCATTGTCACTGGCTTAGGGCCTGGGCATACCAGCTAGTTAATGTTTTAGATATTGCCTCTGGAGTAGCTACTGCCATAACCCCATCTTACAGAGGAGGAAATGGGTGTAGAGTAAGGGAAAATGCTGATCAGAGGTCATAAATAGAGGCTGGGGGTAGAACCCAGCACTGTGTGGCCCCCAAACCCCAGTTCTTAACCACGGGGCTTATGGTCTCACATTTGAGATGGAAGAGATTAAGTGGGAGACATGCCCACTATTACCTGAAACATTTAAACAGAAATACACAAAGAAAAGGACTGAGTTAGAAAAGAGACAACATTAACACCCACAGGTCTTGGATTTCTTCTTCAGTACAGTGAGTGCTGTGAAGGAAGGTGAGTTTTCATTCTGAAGTGTTTAATGAACATAGCATTAAACCTCAGTGATATTCTATAGACTCTTTTAAGGGCCAGATTTGTTTTCTGAAGCTCAACTTCTTCAGAAGGCTTTTGAAATTAGGCACTTAACAATGGCTTGCCAGAATCAAGACCTAGAAAAAAGGGACACTCGATCACATGACAAGGCAGTGTGACTGAGCAGAAATGGAGGGCATGACTCTTGCAGAGAGGTGAGGCGACATGGCAGGGGAATGGGAGGTTAATCAAAGAAGGCCCATATCTACTGGGCTACGCCGACCCACCAAAACCCAAATGGCTTTCATCGTCCCTGGGAAGTATATTAGTTACCTAGGGCTGCCAAAACAAAGTGCCATAAACTGAGTGGCTTTCAGTCACAGAAATTTATTCTCTCTCATTTCTGGGGTCAGAAGTCTGCAATCAAGGGGTCAGCAGGACCACACTCCCTCTGAGACGCTGGATAGAATCTTTCCCTGCTTCTTTGTAGCTTTTGCTGGCAGCTGTCAATCCTTGGCGTCCCGTGGCTTACAGCTGCGTCACTTTAATCTCCGCCTCTGTTGTCACGTAGCCCTCTTCCCTCATATCTGCACACTGTCTTCTTACAAGGACACCAGTCTGCTCAGATTAGGGGCCCCCACGACTTCAATATGACCTCATCTTAACTAACTACATCCACAATAACCCCTTTTCCAAATAAGGTCATATAGTGAAGTACTGGGGGGTTAGGATTTTGACATTCCTTTTGGGGGGACACAATTCGACCCACAACAGTAAGATTCTTACTTTCAATTTGTTAAAGAAAAAAATGGCAATGGGCATGTCATCCTGTTACACAGTGGTGGGACAGCTGTCACTCACGATGTAATAAGTTTTAGAAAGCGAGCGAGATGACGAGTAGATGGCTGGATTAGTTTGTGAGGGCTGTCATGACAAAGTACCACAACGAGGTGGCTCCAACAATGGAAATGTATTATCTCACAGATCTGAAGGCCAGAAGTACGAAATCAAGGTGTCAGCAGGGTGGGTTCCTTCTGAGAACTAGGAGGAAGGATCTGTTCTGAGCCTCTCTCCTTGGCTCGTAACTGGCCATCTTCTCTTTATGTCCCCTCCCGTGTCTTCCCTCTGTATGTATCTCTGCATCTAAATTTCCCCTTTTTATAAGGCCACAATCATAAGCAAGTAAGACCCATCCTGATGACTTCATTTTACATTGATTACCTCTATAAAGGCCCTATCTCCAAATAAGGTCACATTCGGAGCTGCTGGGGGGTGGGGGTGGGGTTGGGACTTCAACATATAAATGTGGAGGAGGGGCGTGGAAAGAGAGGAGGGGGAGAAAACGACAACTCAACCCATAGCAGTGGTGTTGCTGCATACTCAGCTGAAGGGGAGAACTAAACCCCACTGTAGCTGCATCTGACATATGTGCACCGACTGCCTTCCTAGGCCACAGACTGTCAGTTGTCACCATCCCCTTTTCTGAGAAAAGACAGAAGGGCCTAAGAGAAGAAGCAGCAAGCCATATCCATCCTGTAGAAACTTCATGATTTCCTGGGGCATTCTGCATGTGAGCCAAGCGTTAGGTGCCTTGGTGAAATAGCTGAATTGCTGCTAAAATTTGGTAAGGATAATAACTCAGAATCCAGTTTTATTCCCCCTCATCTCTGCTGGCCTTGTGGCACCAGGTTTAAAAGAAAACATTATATGTGGCGCCACCTAGAGGCAGAAGATGAGAAAGATGAAAAGGAAAGGAGGAGTTTCTGCCCCCCCACCCGCCCCCGTCCTCCCCTTTTATATTTCCCCGTGACCATTATTCCAAACTTGCCCTCTCAACCCTAGCTCACGGATTTCTACCCTCACACCAGAACACTTAAAAGTCATGCTCAAGAAATGGTTGGGAACAGAAAAAGCAAATAAGTTTTAATTCCATTTTGCACCTATTTGTCTCCGTCGCTGGACTTGGAGATTCATGAAAATTGTATCATTTGACGAGACCATTGAATTTATCTCCATCTCCTCTCACCTCCCCCCACAACCCCCCCCCATCTCCCCCCCCCCCCCACACACACACACACAAACAGAAAGGACCTGAGACCTTAAAAGTCTGTACATGCCTGGTCAAAGATATCAGTCAATATAATTCTCCCAAGAAGATAATGAACCACTGTGACAGGAATCTCAAACGTCCACTGTCTCTCCCGCATTTGGTTAGGACACAGAGATGGCAGCTACAATCCGCCACAAAGCTGGAAGGAGACTTTAAGGCTCTGGGTTCCAGGTCACTTGTGAGTTCTGGACATTTGGATTCCCACTTTATTAATATACCAAGTGGCAGTAATGAAAGTACAGTTTCTTCTTTCAGAGACTCAGGACTAATGACCATTTTAGAAATCATTTACACAGGAAAAAGAACCAAAAACAGTACCAACATGTCTTAATTTTTTAACAAGGCAGATTCAGTCGTGATAACGTCAAGTACAGTCTCCTTCAGTAGAGTAACACAGATCCACGTAGAGAAAGATGGAATGACTCCACTGGTGGTCTCTGGTGCAGGAAGGTTATGGGGACTTATTCTCTGGGCAACAGGGAAAGCTCTGCAGAATCTCTCTGTGGCTCATTTTCCTTGTCTGGAGCTAACGACAGTCCCCTCCCCATAAGGCTTGTGATAATCAAATGAGTTGGTACAATGCAACATGCCTGCCATAGTGCAGCCCCGAGGAAGCTCATAATCGGTGTTTTCATGAAGCTCCCACGTTTCTCTAAAACATATCTCCATTGCTTTTATTACTCCTCAAAAAAAGTTATTTAGATGAAACGATCCTTCAGGGCATTCCACTAACCAAGAACAGAAATATACTCAAACTATCCCAAAATGAGCCCCTTCTCTCAAAGCTCTAAGAAGGAGGTTCTCTAGATTCACGAGGCGGAAAATGGAATGATTCAACCCAGATGGAAATTTATTCTAGTTCATTAATAGATATTTCACAAAGTCAGAAATATACCTAGTAAATAAGGGTATGGGAAAACATTAAACCTCTTTAGCTAATAAAAAATATTAAACTATGTAACTGTTTTCAACGATTAAGTGAATCAGAAAAAAATAATATTTAAGATACTACCCAATGTTGCCAAGACTAAAATAAAGCCAGAATTCTCACAGGATGCCAGAGAGAGAGCAAGCTGGTGCCAACCTTAAGCAGAACAAGCGGGCAGTCTGTATCAAGAGCCAGAAAAGGCTCTGTCCTTCGCCCCAGTAATTTCATTTCTGAGAATCTAAATTAAGAAAATTTCTCAAAACAGGGGGGCAGTCATGTCTACTCTCACGTTCACAACAGCAAACACCCTTTCAAAACAGTGAAAAACTGGAAGCAACAGGAATTCCAAATAATGAATTAGTAAACTATATTCTATGAAGTGAATGGACTATTTAAGCACTAAAAATAATACAGAGAAATATTTTTTAAAAAAACAGAAAAATGTTAACATGTTGAAATGTTATCTGGGGGGGAAAATCAAAATATAAACATGTATATCAATGGTGATTACAACTGGGAAAAGCCTGGATGAAAACTTCTAAGATGCTAACAATTCTGCTCCAGTACTGACTCTGTGTGATTACGTTATTTTTATTCTCCCTATTCCCCCCAACTTTTACAATGTTGTTTTATTACCTTTATGATAAAAAAAAAAAGTTTCTCCCCATCTTATGAAAATCTTTCCTGGGCTGTAGACACGGAATAGCTGCTCGATGCCTCGTACCCCACCATGAAATCCCTCGCCAGGCCCTTCTCTCACCCTTTGTAATGGGCAAGAATTCTCCTTGTTTATGTGTATTATCTTCTAAATGCCAAAGCTACTTCACAGGGCACTGGAGGCAATCACCTCTCTGTGGTAAGACTATCAGCCACCTTCACTCTCCTCCCAGTAAGTACTAAGTCGTTCCAAAGAATCAGAGAAAGGGTTTTATAACTTCTAAGCAGGACACGAAAGGAGGTGGCACAAATTCTAAATTGGCCATTCTAGCAGTGCCTTTGAAAAGATGGTCCAGTTGGTACCTCAGCTCGGCTCATCCTGGCTCTGGCTGAAACCATCTTCAGTTCTCCCGGAATGGATAAATTCCTTAATGGATTCTAAACATTTTGATCGGCAGAAGTGAAAAAATAAAAGAGACTTACATACCCAAAAATAGGAGAATGGTTAGGTTACAGTGCATCTACCAGACGGTTAAGAAATTCTCATTGTGGCCTCTCAGTAGTTAAGCTTTAGAATATGCTGGTAACTTTCCTGAGACCACATGTGGAGGGAGAGGGGTGGGAGGGCCGGCTGGCATTTGGACACAGACACTCTTTCTCCAATGCTCACACCCTCGACTCCTAGAATGGAAGGTACTACGTAAGAAATGTAGATGCAAGTAGAACTTGTTTTAGAAAAAGACGTCTTTTCCTTCCCTCTAGTGTCTAAACTTTCTAGTGTTCTTCTGTTTTTATAATTTAAAGACAAAAAAAAAGAAGGGCAACCGAGGAGAGGATTTCTTTTTTAAATGTATGTGTTTGTGTGTATGGTTTGGTTTTTTAAATTATGTTTTGATCAAAAGACTAAATAAATGTCAACCAAGTCTCTACTGCACTTGGGGGTTAAGGGTGGGAAATGAGGAGAAAAAAATGATGGGGAACAGCCAAGACAAGCCTGTTCCAAACCAAACCAAACAGCACCACCACCTTTTTTTCTCTATGTTCTCTTTCCACCACCTCTTCCAGTTTGCACACGAGTTCTGCCATCATGGCACTGGATTGAGAGAGGACACAGAATGTCACAGAGGACACTAGTATCACATAGCTGCTACTGGCAAAGTTGGGAACAAAACTTGGGTCTCAACTCCCAGTCTTGCATTCTTCCACAAACTTATCCTGTGCTGCATATTTCCCCCACAACTAAGGGCAATTTGCGTTTTCTGGAGTTCAAATACATACCACATCCTAAAAATGGTCATTCCGCATATTTGTATAGTGTTACTAATGCTCAAAACTGGGCAGATTATAGAGTTTACAGATGCTATCTCATTTGAAACTCAAATGACAATTTCTAGCAATTCTGAAGCCAGAAACAGAGAAGGCTGAAACAGACACAAAGCTCCGCAAAAATAAAAACTCCTTAGGTATAGTGGTCTATTCAGAAAAAATCATATGCAACCAACAAAATGAAAACAGTCCCTACAAAAAAAAAAAAATACTCCCAATCCACGCTCCCAAAAACTTCTCTGAAGAGCAGGGGCAGGCAGCAGGAATATTAGGTCCCTCGGACAGGCGACAGGTCAGTCTCAGAGCAGGCAGCTTGCCCGAGGAGCACTTCACAGGGCGTGTAAGAGGGAGGAGAGGCAGGGGGTCTCCAGAGGTGGACTCCAAATCCTGTGCTCCTTCCCATGGGTCAACAGACTGGGCCTCAAATCCTGGTACCAGCTATGTTAAAAGTTCACAGGAGCGGCCTCTCCTCAGCCATTTCCTCAGCTGGCTGCCACAGAGACAGCAGCTAGAGAGCCCGAACACAGTTCTGTCAGAGAGGCCATGGCCTGCTGTCCAAAACCCAGGAAAGAGCCAAGGAGCACTGCCCAGCTGTGTGGTCCCAGGCAGCCACCCACTAGACAACCTGGGGGCCCAGTACTCCTCAGATGTGCTTCCCACCTGCCACGGTGCCACAGCAGAGCTCAACCTGTGGCACCAACTCTGGTGAGAAACAGGAATACGCCTCTACAGGGCAGAGAGCAGGAGTGGTCACGGGGTACCCTGGACGCCGCTCCACTCCCTCCCAGGTGCCCCCAGATTACCCCCCATCCAAATCTCATGCCTATTTCGGGGGCACAAAATGGGTAAGAGACTGAAGAAGGAGGTGGGGGGTGAGGGTCAGAAAGACCCCCCGAGGCCCTGCTGGTACCCATTTGAAGATGATGCCCAAGCCTTTCCGGGAGAGGAAAGGGGACGCGGAAGGAGGTCACTATCTAGTCAGTACCAGCGCCGTGCTGGGTACGTGGCACAATGCTCCACTTGATTTAATCACCAACACTGCTGCTGATGCGTAAGATGTGCAAGACGGGGTCAGCCGGGCCTTGGGGTCAGCCGGGCCTTGGGGTCAGCCGGGCCTTGGGGTCAGGCAGTCCTGGGGTCAAGTCCAGGTCTGCTGCTTGCTGCTTGGTACAGACTGAAGCTGCATGACCTCTGGGTCTCAGACTCCTCGTGTATAAGGTGAAGGCAGTGCAAAGGCCCCCACAGTGGGAGTTAGAAGAGCCTGGTGGAAGGGTCCTCTGCTCTCCCAGAGCTGCGGCTCCGTGGCCACCGAGACCCCTGTTTCTGCACAGGCTATGCTGCTCTGAGAGAGCGCGCAGTGTGGAGAGGGCTGGACTGCTGGCCAGCGGGGCCCCACGGTGGGCAGCGGGCAGGACATGCAAGGTCTAAGCAGATCTGGGCCTCCGCCCCCTGCCCCAGGTTCCCCCACCCCGACTCCAGCAGGGGCCAGGCACTCACGGCACTCCTTCTCGTCACTCTTGTCGAAGCAGTCGGGCAGCCCATCACACTGCCAGGCGCCCGGGATGCAGCGCCCATTGCTGCACATGAAGTTACCCGGAATGTTGCACTCGTTGGTGAAGTTGTTCCCCGGGAGCAGCTGGCTCTCTGTCGAAGAGAAGGGACAGGGAGATCAGAAGGTACGGCAAAGGCAGCAAGCACCCGAGCCCCCGACCTGAAAGGGCTCTTATTTGGCATGAGTTGTACAGGCGAGGCTTCCGGTAGGTGACTTGACCTCTCTGGGGCTCAGTTTCCTCATCTGTGAAATGGACTGATAATCATCCCTGCCCCTCTCGGGGATTCTGAGAGGACTAAATGGAGAAATACGGAGAAAGCCCTTAGTCGATGCCTGGCACACATTAGGTGCTCATTGGCTTTTCTTTTTTCTCCTTCAAAAAGATTGTTTGTGAAATCACACTTTCTTTTCCCCTGGCCATCAGCTGTGACTGAAAATGAAGGTTTCCAGACAGGAGTGAGCACTGGACTCCCAATGACTCTAATGGTAGGAACTGCCAGCTCCTGCCAGGTCTCAGACCCTGTGGCCTCCCAAGCACAGAATCCCTGAACTTGGGCCAAATCCACAGGGATACTGGCAGATCATTTCACTTTACAAAATGGGAGACCCAGCCCACAAAACCAGCCAGCCTAAGGTCACACAGGAGGAAAGGCCAAACTGAAACTTACCCTCAGGCCTCTAGGCCCCCACGGGAGCAGCAAGGTCACTGACTTGCTTGCCAAGAGTTCCTGGAGGTGTAGAGCCAGCCCCGAGGTTTAGATGAAACTCCAGTGAACAGTCACAAAACGCCAGGGCCCTCACCCAAAAGTGCTACCTCTTAGTCTGGAAAGCAAACAGGGCAGGCCAGGAGCATGGGGGTGGGGGTGCGGAACGCAGCCACCGAGGGACCCTGGGGAAAGATTTTCAAGCGAGCCAGAAGGAGATCAATAAGACCAGTCTGAGCCAGGGTGATCAATGACTGGCACCGAAGGAGCCATCTGGAAGTAAAACGGTCTCAGGGGAAAAGGGAAAAAAACAAACAGAATAACACCAGTCTCTCCAGGGCTCCCTCCTGAGTCGTCAATGAGCATTTATTGAACACTTATGACCAGACACTTGGGCTGGGTCCTAAAGATGCAGAGATGAAACGTAGGGCTGGAAAACCACTCAGGACACGAACAATTTTATGGCTGTGGACTAAGAGGAGAGTCCAGACCGGCCTGGGGGGCAGGCACAGGGAAGGGCCCATTATCCTCTCTCACGAGCGTTGCCAAAGAGAAGCATCTCATTCCAGATCCCTGACACCACATGTCGTGCCACTGTCCTTTACATGTGCTAGTCTTTTCACCTGGAATGCCCTTGGGCCCATGGGGGTCTCCGGGACATCCCTATGTACCCGTTAGCGTGCAAGTTCTATGCTGCTTCTCCAAGCAGAAATGAACGCTTCCTCTGTTGTGTGGTTATGGCCCCACTGGGGTGATACTAAACATATCTGACAACTGGAGCAAGTGGCACCAACCAAATGGACTGGACACAGCCACGGGCCAGCAGGACCACATCAGCCCAGGGGCACGGATATTACAGCTGCCCCAACACACTGAATAATGGGCGTGCATGTCTGAATGTTCTACTGAAAATGAGCTTTCGTAGTTCACTGAAGAATTCTAGAAGAGCAGCTACAGGGAAGGGCCTCACCCTGCCCCGACCACCTGCACCAGAATGCTAAAAACCTCCTTTGTCCCCTCCTCACTCCGTCACCCCGATGAATGGTCAAACACCTCATCCTGCACGCTACTCTCCATTGCCACAGCTGTGACCCCAGCCCAGGTCACCACCGTCTCTTACTAGGGCTACTGTCACAATCTACCAACATGGCTTCTCTGCCTCCCCTCCTGTTCCCTCTCTGTGGCCAGAGGGACTTTTCTAAAGAGCAAATCCATCATGGCTTTACTTTTAAAAAAGCCACACTTTAAAAAGCCATTGAATGGTTCCCCACTGTTCTTAATATAAAGTCAAAATTCAAGGCATTCAAGAAAGGTTCCAGGAAAGAGGTGGCATTTGCAGTGGACGCTGCCAGATACAGAGACGGAACGTAAAGGCCCTTCAGGCCTAGAGAAAAGTAGCGAAGACAGTGCAGGAAGGCTCAGCCCAGAGCAGTGACGGGTATGGAAGAAAACCCATGCAGCTGTGATTATCAGGAACTGCAAACATATTGTGCCACTATGTCCCCTATTCTATCACCAAGTCAGACATCACTAATTACGGCACTCTGTCCTGAGCCCATGCTCATGATCAGAATCCCTCTCAAGGCAGGCCTCTCTGAATGCCACCACCCACTCTGAGCAGAACATGAGACCAATGCACCATCTCCGGGGAAGGCTCAAGATGGCAGAGGGGGAGTCATAGGTGAGAGGCCTAAAAGGACACCCAGATGTTGGACAGAAGGCACAACCCAGAAAACCCCACACATTCCAGCTGTTTCCAAATAACTGTTCTGGGCTCCACCAGCAAGCAGGGAACTCTTCAGGGCTCTAGAACGTACCTGTCATTCTGCTGTATTTAGAAATCACCTACACTTGCTTTTATAAAGCTAGCTCCTCGAAGCCAAGCTCCCTGGAAAGTCGCTGCCATTGTGAAACCTTGTTCTGATAAACAGATTTCCGGAGGCAGAAAATTGGCCAGATTCGATTCCGAAATGCTTGCTCCGAGAGTCAGCAGGCTGGCGGCACGTGGACCTGACAAATGAAAGGGTGTGATGCAGACTCCACACCACATCTGTTATAGACAGGTGGTCCTGCCAGCCGCAGGGCTCAAAGCTTTCCGGGCGGGACCACAGGTCCCCAGGGCCTGGTGAATGATAGCAGAGGACGTTCTGTGTGCACTTCTGAGCAAGGCCATTATGCATGCACGGGGCACTGAGCCTTGTGCTTTAGAAAAATGACAATATCGTCAGCCTCAAAAGCATGAGGAGAACACAAGGTAATCAGAGGTTAAATCTCATGGATTCCATCCTCAAAAATCTTCTTCAAACCCATCCAGTAGGCCTCGGTCAACTGGTACCAGCCAATCCAAGCCACCATGACCTCTTGACCCCTTTAAACCAGTGGTTCTCAACACAGGGCAATTTTGCACCCCAGGGGACATGTGGCAGGATCTGCAGACATTTTTGGTTGAGGTGTCTAGTAGCCAGAGGCCAGGACACTGCAGCACTTCTGCAAGGCACAGGGCAGCCCCTCCCCACAAAGAATCATCCAGACCGAAGTGTCCATTTCGGGGCTGAGATTGAGGAATCCTGGCTTACACCAACCCTCCAACTTTCATTTCTCACTGCCCCCAGTTCCTTCTCCTCACAGCAGAGGGAGATTTTAAAATGCTACTGATGGGTTCTCAGCGCCCTTATAGTAAATCTAAAACTCCTGCCGTGGATGACAAGGCCCGGCGTGATCCGGCCCCAGCCTATCTCTGCAACCTCATTTCCAACCATTTCCTTAAACACACACGTCCTTCCTGCAGTGAGGCCTCTGCACATGCTGGTCACTGACCCCGATTCTGCCACCCACCTTCCACCCAGGCTGAACTGCCTCCTCTTAAAATTCTTCTGTTGGAGCCCTAACCCCAGTACCTCCGCATGTGACTGAATTCAGCGATGGGGCCATTAAAGAGGGGACCAAGTGAAGGAGGCCGTGAGGGTGGCCCTCATCCAATAGGACTGGTGTCCTTATGCCACGAGGAGGTCAGGACACAATCTGCACAGACGGCAGACCTGGTGGAGAGACAGGTCGAAGACGGCCACCTGCGAGTGAAGGAGACAGGCTGCCAAAGAAACCAACGCTGCCTACACTTCCAGCTCTGATTTCTTGCCTCCTGAACTGTGAGAAAATAAATTTCTATTGTTTAAACCATTCAAACCCTGGTACGTCGTGATGGCAGCCCCAGCAAACTAACCCATCTAGCTCAAACTAACCCACTTGTCCTTCGGGCCACTGTTTGCTATCACTTACTCTGAGACCCCTGTGTTGACACCCGATCTAAAGCTGATCCCCCTCATTTTTCACTCTGGTCATGTCCCCCGTTTTCTGGTACCCCTACTTGTACTGACTGATGCGTCTGTACTATCTCCCCATTAGATTGCACAGCCCTGAAAGAGAGAAGGGCATCGCTTTGTTCTACATCCTTCCCACCTGGTGCTCAGTGGGTCCCCGGTAAGTATCTGTGGCTGCTCTGAGGAGAAAACCAAGTGTGCAGTGACAGACTTACCCCCAGCCCCATGCCCAGTACTGTTCCTCAGAAAGTTCTCTCCACCCCCGCAACATCCCACTCGAAGGTTGGGTAGGATCTGTAATATGCAGTGAAAAATAAGGTACCGGGGGCTGGGGGGGTTATGGATTTGTGCAAGTAAATTACTACCCCGTCTGCTTTAAAAGAGGTGAGAAATCTTTTCAGCCCGCAAACAGGACTTTCTAGTGGCTGAAACATTTATCCCATCTCAGTGTCTTGGGACACATTTAGAATCCAAAAAGACAAGCATTATTAGCACAAAGTTGGCTAGCCGGGGTTTCTCCTCCTCCCTTCCCCCCCCCCAGCTGAAAAATGAAAAAGAATTGCCCATTTTCACTGTAGCATATCACTTACTTAAAATAACTACACCATCTGTACTGAGAATGAAAAAAAAAAAAAAGTGCCAGGTCCTCCCCCCACTGGGCACAGGGGCAAACATCAGCTGCAGCAGCTTCTCCCCAAATTTCTGGCACCTACAAATTTATAGTCGATGAGGAGGCCAAAACTGGGACAATGGCAAAAACTCGGACAGCTGCTGCACGCTGCCCAAACTCTCCTGGAACATGCAGCTAGTGATACTGACTTTCCCAGCTGAGAAATGGGAATTCCACTAACAGCTGGAGTGTTCCACATTCTCTTCTCTCTCTCCGCTGATCTTCTGCCCCTCGGGGATACCCCTTGTCAGAATGCAACAAAAAACTGACATCTGCAAACTATCAACAGGCCCTGCTTTCAGATTTCTGCCCAATCACCTTGTTTTTATCCTTTGCTTCCTGACAATCAGGCCTGCAGGCTCCATGAACAGCAAGGCAACATACACAAACATATGCACAGAGACACACACAGACGGCTTAGCCTTCTATTTTGCAGATCTCAAATAGCTTTTCCCTAAAACCTCCCTGGAGAATTAACACACCTCTTCCCACTGCCTGGTGCCAACACACATAATGTTATTAGGCCACCGAAAACAACCATCTGTTTTCCCTTTGACTCACTTCTTCAAACGCACACAGACATTCCATGCACGGGCATACGGAACGTGCCAAGGGAGCTGGTCTGCAATGATTTGTTTGTAAACATCCCTGGAAAATCCCCGAAGGTCCCTTCGACTCCAGACTGCTCCGCACGGTGGCATCAGTGTCAGATGGAACGAGAGACATCTGTCCCCAGCACTTCCCAGGGCCATTTGGTTCTCATCAAACAAACTGCTTCCTGCTGGCGTCTTCCTACAAGGAGCACTCTGGCTGTCACCAAGAAGGGAGCAGTCACGTGTGGATGTCTGAGCCTACGGTGAGGATGTGCTTCTGGCTCCAAGTGCCTGAGCACAGCCAGGTCTCCTGCTCTGTCTGGACCGCACACTGCCCTGCCCCGTGAGCTCACGCCCGTAGCCCCGGCCTCTGTTTCCCCATCTACCCGAGGAAGAAATTGGTGAGAAGGGATAATACAATGACTCATGGGGTCAGCCCAGATTGCCGACCCTTGGCATTTATAGATTTCCTACTTAGACACATAGTATATCATGTTTACACTGACCGTGACTGAAAATCCTGTGTAATTTTACTGCAGGAACAATATACGGATGGAGCAAAGCACCTGGACGGAGTGAGCCTAGCTGTCGGCCCAGCGTCTGCCCCTCAGGCAGCTTTCTTGTTTGCTTCTCCCCTGAAGCTGGAGCACCCGCAGTTACAACACGATAAATGCTGTGTTTCCTTCTGAAAATGAGTTAGCAAAGAAAGCCAATGGCTAGTGTTAATGAGAAAAGCAAAGAGAAAGTGAAAAGGTCTAGGAAAAGAACAGGTTTGATTTTGTTTCTTTTCAGCAGGAAATAGCTTTATAAATTATTTTTGTACTCTATTTATAGCCTCATGAAGGGCCCAAAGCTGTTTCTTACATATTTTAGTTACGCTGCATTGAGTTTCCTGAGGAGAATGATGGGGGAGCGCCATGCACGTTGTGGAGATGTGCACAGCCGTCAGGATGGAGCTGGCGCAAGGTCCAAGGTCCACAGCTGGGAGCCGGACGGACACCGGAGGCTACCTTTCCTCCTGCTGCTGCGTCTCGAAGGCGAGCGAGCACGGAGCCCCGCCCCGCCTGGTGCCCATTTCCCCTCACGCTGCCTTCAACGGCCTTTAAGAAACCGACCATTACTGACTTTTCATAGGAAAGATCTAATGTCTACCGAAGCTCGTCACACATGGCAGGAGTTTACCCTCCGTTCTCTCTTTATTCTTCACGACAGCCCTATGAAATAGGCACCATGCCCATTTTGCAGATGAGGAAATAAAGACTGTAGAAGTAACTTGCCCAAGGTTACACAGCTAGAGCAGGAGTCTGCCTACCCTTTCTGTAAAAGGCCGGATAGTAAATAACTGAGGCTCCGCAAATCAGGTGGCCAAATTAAAGACATTATATAGGTACTTATATAAGAGAAAAGAAAACAATATTCCACCAATTTTTTATGGATGAAATTCAAAACATGATCACAACAATTGAGAACAGTTTTCTGTAATACAGGTCTACTAACGAGAAGGACGAAATCCTCTGGAGGGTAGGGGACAGGGAACCTTTCACTTGACTAAGGTTCAAAGTTTGTGTTCCCTATCATCAAAATGGATTACCAAGGCATCATTTTTTTCCAACCATTTAAAAATGTTAAAACCATTCTTAGCATGCGGACCTGGGCCAGTGTACTGACTCCTGAGCTAGATAGATGGTAGGTCTCCCTAAAATAACAAAACGACAAAGGTGCTGATCCAAAGGCATGTCCTCTCTATCCCATTACACCCAGTGGTTTAGTGGCTGCTCCCCCACCAGGGAGGCTGGGACCTTGGCTGTCCTGTTCCTGCTACGTCCTCATCAACGAGCAAGTACCAGGCACGCAGCACATGCTTAGTAGATGCTTGCTGACTGAATGAGTTGGGGAACAGAACCTGATGCTCCTTGCGGTTCTGATACTCTCAAGTTCTTGGAATTTATCTGAATTTTACTTGAATCCATTTACACTTCCATGCGGACTACAACAGGCAAGTGAGGTGGGGTCTGCAGAACACCGCTTAGCTCCTGGGAGGAAAGGAACAGAAGAAAAGAACTTCTGGATGAACTTCTATGAGCGCTCTTTTCACACACACCCACGTGCCCGGGTGAGAAGCTGTCCCCCATCTGTTCTGTCTTTTCAGCTTCAATCAGCAGCGGCAGCAGGGAGTGCAAATCAGCCAGTGAAGCTAAACTGAAGAGGACAACTTTATAACCAGTTTTATCAGGCTTGCAGATAAGTCAGGCTTCAGAGAGGGCCAATCAACCCTGCACTTCAGCACCTCTCAGAAGCAGCCACTACGTCAAGAAGGATTTTGCTCCGACCCCAAGTTCAGCCCAGACCCCATCTGCCCGGGGACGGCTGCAACGATTCCTTCCTTCACTCACTGTGAACCGTTCTGCAGCCCCTCTGCTGCTCCACACAGAGACACCCAGGCAGGGCAAGTATGGAAAATACCGAAGCAAATCAAGGAATATGGGCACAAACGCTAAATGCGCTTCATTTGGGCCCCAAAGCATATTTTCCTGTGCTCGGGGTAAGGAAGGATTTCTGGAGTATGACTCAAAATAGCACAAACTATAAAGGCTGATGAATACAACCACATTAAAATGTAAAACTTGGTTAAAAAAAGACACTATAAACAAAGTTCAAAAAGACAAGCCACTGACTAGAAGACGGCATGTGCCATATATAATAACCCAGAAAGATCTTTATCTAGGATTGTCTTACAAGACTGTACGAAAAATCAGGCAACCCACTGGAAAACTGGACAGAGCATATGAACATTTCCCTGATGAGCAAACTCAAACCGCCACTTAATATATGCTCAAGCTCAATTGTAATCAAAGAATGATTAACGAAACAAGGAAATTCTCTTTCGCACCCATCAGACTTGCAAAATTTTGAAGTGTGACAATCTCAAGTGACAGATGATGTGGAGTTACAGGAATTCACACGCTGCTTGTGGTGGAGTAACTCAGAAGAGCAATTTGGCAATTCCCAGCAAAGCTACCCTCTGACCCAGCCAATCCTCTCCTGGTGCACAAGCCGGGAGCCTGAGAAACTTCGCGGCAGCATTGCTGCTAATACAAAACTGCAAGACACACTAAGTGTTCATCAAAACGAGAATGGATGAAAAATCGGGGAACATGCACACAATGGAATACTACTCACAGCTGTAATTTACTGAACTGGGGTGGCATGAATCAAGGAAAAAATCTGAGAAACCTAAGGCTTAGTGAAAAAAAAAAGTCACAGAGTATCACTTAAAACAAGCTTGAAAAATCACAACTTTCATGGATCCATACAGATGTAAACATTGTTTTGAAAATGTACAGAAAAATGTCAAATTCAGGAGCGTGGCCCCCTCTGGTGAATGGGGGTCCCATGATACACAATGAACTTCAACTAGAAGACCTCTTTCTTTAAAACAATCTGAAGCAAGCAAGACAAAATACCCAAAATTCAATAGAGCTGGGTGGAAGGCACGCAGCCTTTCTTTGTACTCGGTACTTTTCCCCATCCATTAAAAAATATTTCCCCTTCCCCCCCCAAAAAAAAATATTTCATTAATAAAATTTAATATAAAGAACAAAAACTATGCTAACATTTGAGGAAAATCTATGAAAGACATATGGAACCATTTGCAACCAATATTCTAGCTTCAAAAACCCCAACAACGATAAAAGAATGAGGGATAAAAAGGGGACAAGTGTTCACACGGGGGGAAAACAAGAGCAAAGACAAAGATATCCATCGGGGACATCAGTCCATCCTGAACTTTCTTCACTTTCTGAAATGCAGCAACAGTTGCAGGGTAGTCGCAGATTGAGGAGTAAAACCAGAATAAACACATCCCACAAAGACAGACTGACCTACCCAACTTATTAAGCCGACATTCCAAAACTAAAAATGGCCAGGCAGGCCTAGCCAGAAGGTCAGCTATTTTTTAAATAGTCATTCCTTGAGACGTCAGGGTGGGAAGAATCACAGTGAAGCTGGCTTTCTCAGAATAGTCCACACCATCTGTCTCCTTGCCCCTCAACCTGGGGCTGCAGGAGGCTGAGAAAAGGTCCCCTTGGCTGAGGCAGCCAACGCCGTGATTTGGCACTCCCAGTCACAACTGCCAAATGCCCATTCTCTCATCACTATAGATAGCTGTGTGACTTCAGACAACTGAATTACCCTCTCTGAGCTGGGGTAACCCCACCTCCCAGGCAGCGTTGCTGAGGTATAGAGGAATATCTACCTACTATCTATCTATCTATCTATCTATCTATCTATCTATCTATCTATCTATCTATCATCTATCTATCTAATCTATCTAATCTATCTATCTAATGTATCTATCTATCTATCTATCTATCTATCTATCTTAGATAGAAGGATAAAGTAAATAGAGTAGGCAACATATACTTGAGGTTCAATAAATAGTACTCATACTAGTATGTTACTCCTTCCTTCCCTCCACACATTCTTCCTGACTTTCTTCATAGAGCTGCTACTGTCAGGGCTACTCAGACAAGACTGCATCCCCTTTTATCCCCTGCCTCCCCAGAAAGGGTGCAGCCTGGGCAGGTGGGAAGCCTGCTGGAATTGGAGCTGGCTGGCGGAGACCCACGATCACTGAAGTCCAAGAAAGGACACTTTGGGGATAGACACCAGGTTTTAAGGACGCAGTTAAGGAGCGCAGTGTGCAGCCCTCAGAGTGTGGCTGTGTGTCTTCTAACACACGATAGTCTGAGTTTGGTTATTCTCAAGAAGTAACTAGCCTCCTTGGATCATTCCTGAGGACTATAAACATTAACCCACCCTTCCTAACAAGGTGGTTATGAAGCAGGTCAAAAGAGGAAGGCACATGGGACACACCATTGGGATCTGGGGGAGTCGCTCCACCTCCTTGGGCCTCAGTTTCCCCATGTGTAAAATAAGACAGTACTAGATGACACCCAGGTTCCCGTTCAATGCTCAACTCGCTAGTCTTGTTTGTGTGGACATATAACCAGTCCTCATGGCAGGCAAACACTTAAACCATCTGCCCGTCCTACACACATTCTTCAGCACTGAAACATAATACCTCAGATTTACCCAGAGCTAGCTCCTCCTCTAAAGAACTGAAAACATCCCTGCAAGGCAGGGAGTAAAGATAGTTCCTCCTTCTTAAATACAGAGAGACTAAGATCCAGAGATTAACCAGCCTGGCAAAAGGCAGGGCTGGAGCTGGCCAGAAGAGCCAGGTTTCCTGCCTGCCCCTGGATGACACTCAGTTCTCGCCTCTGCACCTCAGAACTCTGACCTCCCCTGCAGCCCACAGGGGCACGGCTGGTCCCACACTCCCTGCCATGGGAGAAGATCACCTCCAAAGGGCCAGAAATCTGACCTGCCTCCCAATCCCTACGGATTCAAGTTCACTTCCATTATCCACAACCTTCCATCATGTCTCAGCAGATGAACGATTGTTTGGTTTATCACTTCCGATTAGGAGAGGAACTGCCAGGAAAATCAAACACGCTGGCCTGGTACCGCTAAGCGAGGGGGGAATACATATTATCCGGTGCGTCTTTGTAAATTTCCTTAAGTAGCTTTAATCTATTAAACTGGTCCAGCCTGCATCTACAATCTGCTCACGCAAACACCCTCCCTCTGTGCTGAGCCCGCCGACAGGCCCTCCATCATGAGAAATTAGCTGACTTCTTGAGCAAATGACGTTTGTACATCCAGCGAGTGTCAGCGTCAAGCAGCATTTGCTGCTGGAGTCCCCGCTTCTGTATGCATGTCGGAATGAGCAAAGCTTTCCGAGGGAGCAATTTACGTCTGCAGGAGACTTGTCGGATTTGGTCAATCAAAGGGCTGGAACCGTGCAGACTAACCTGTTCAGGTTTTCCAGATTGCAGAGGCAGCTTCTGACAGTACAGAAAACAAAGCAAATTAAAAATTAAAGAGGGCTTATAGAGCTTGTCTCACCCAGGCCAGGCCAGCGGCCCAGACTCTGGATTCGAATTCCACTCCTTCCAAGTTCAGAGAACGGTTTAACCCCTCTATGCCTCAGTTTTCTCATCTATAAAATGGAGATGGACCCAACGCAACCTGGATAAGCTCCCTGGGTCAAGGAAGGGCTGTTCTGTCCATCTTGGTATGGGAGCTGTGCAGTCACAGATCTGAAAACTTTAGAACTCGCATGGTGTATCACTCACACCACAAAAACCTTTTAAGGGAAAAAAAAAAAAAAAAAATATATATATATATATATATATATATATATATATATATGCTAATAGGAGCCATAAGATTAGCCAGAGTTCATTTGTTAAGGGTATTATTATTCACTATTAAAGACTTACTATGATATAAAGACTAGGTGTAGTGCAGACACATAACATATCATTACACAAGACATACCACTATAATATCCTTCCATGATTCATAATTAGAGGAAGGGTTATCTCAAGTGTAAAAGGATCCACTTCGACTGGACACAACAGAACCCAACCAGGTGAGATAGAGTTCAGGAGAAGGGGAGCTGCTCATTAAGAAACGATTTTTCAATAAATCGAATTTGCCCCACTGTGGCGCCAACTCAGGTAACTGCAGTGCTCTGCTAGCAGGGGCAGCTCAGCACCAAGACACTGGAAAGAAAGTCATGGACGTGATTAACCTGTTAATAGGGTCAAACCCTACAATCTGCGCCATCTTCAATCCCCTGACTTCCAGCTGGTTCCCGCCCCCTTTTCTTTCCTGAATCTGTCCTCTCAAAGGGACCAGTGGCCTCGCAAGCCTCCCAATTGCTTGATCCAAAGGTTCCTTTACAATCTTTATATTACACACAATTCTGCAGCACTGGACCAACTGGATTACCCCCTCCTTCCGAAAGTCCATTCCCTGGGCCTCCCCCACACAGCTGGCTCTCTGGCTCCTCCTCCTCAGTCACCATGGAGGCTCCTCTGCCTCCCCCACCACTTCACAGCCTTCAGAATTCTGCTTCCTGCCTGCCTGAGAGATGGATACATCTTCCCTGGATAAGCCATTAGGTTCAACCTCCAACTCAGCTCTCTCCCCTGCAGCTTCATGAAGAAATGGATGGAGGGATGGATGGAGGAATGAAGAAGGGATGAAGGGATGGGTGGATAGATGGAGGGATGGATGGTGGGATGGATGCAGGGATGGAAGATGGAGGGAGGGATAGAGGGAAGGAGCGATGGAGGGGTAGATGGAGGAATGGAGAGATGGATGGAGGGATGGATGAAGGAATGGAGAGATGGAAGGAGAGAGATGGAAGGATGGAGGGATGCAGGGAAAGATGGAGGATTGGAGGGATGGATAGAGGGATGGAACAATGGAGGGAGGGATGGAGGGAAAGAGGGATGGAGGAATGGAGAGAGGGATGGGGGATGGAGACATAGATGGAAGGAGGGATGGATTGATGGAAGAAGGGATGGAGAAATGGATGTAGGAATGGAGGGAAGGATGGAGGGATGAAGGATGAAGGGATGGAGGGATGGAGGGATGGATGGATGGATGAATGGAGGGATGGAGGGATGGATGGATGGATGGATGGATGGATGGATGGATGGATAGAACCTTCACCTCTGGATTATCTTGAGCTTAAACCAATAATTCTTCATGGCTCAAAATACGAAATTCAAATGTAGCCCAATACCTTAGACCATCACCTCAGCAGGTAAGAGCTTGCCTCTAGAACTCCTGGGCACGAGGACTCTGTGTATGCCATGGGCTGTCACCAATATCTGACAAAGCTGCCTGGGAAACAAATCCAACATTCTGCAATGACCCATGTTCTCAGAGCCAGCGCATAAGAAACCAAGTTGGACAAAGGTTATAAGGAAGAGGAACCTGGCCTGGGTGCACCTGGTCGCTGAAAACACCCACAAAAGTCAGCCCTCTATTTCTGCTCTGCCTTAGGCTGGAGGCAGTCCCAGTCAAGCCTTCAGGCCTCCATCCACAGAGAGGTTGATTTCGCCTCTCCCCGCCGTGAATCCCAAACCATCAGCACCCTACACTTGGCCTTTGTTTGTTTCTTCCTGTATCCAGGGAGTAGTGACAGCTGCACCAAAGACAGCGGCATTTTGGGCTGGGACTGTCATGCAGGGAAGCCAGCCCTGTGTTACAGGAAGCAGCGAGGGTGGTCTGGCCGAATGAAGGGGCCTAACGGGCTTCGGTCAAGGGCCTGCCTCTGTCATCAATGGCCATGGAGTATGGGGAGCCTGGCCCCCGGCGACCCCCACTCCTGGCAGGCCTGGCATCCTCTGGACAAACAGCCCCAATGGTGTGTTTACCAATATGGAAGGTGGCAACGCTCCAGGGGCTTTGGACATGACAAGAAGAACACTGGCTCCACAGGAACCTGCCAAGAGAATTTAGGGAGCAACACCGATCTAGGAAACGCCAGCAGAATAAAGAAACATAATGAACCAGAACTGCCAACACAGCTCAAGAGACTCTCCCTGTGTCTTTTGTTGATCGGGTACCTTTATGCTGAAGACATGAGAGACCACGGTGTTTAAGAGAAACAAGACAAAGGATCCAGCTTCTCACTGAATGTCGGCGATAATCAGCTCCGACAGGAACCAACCCCTGCCTGGCACCGCTCACTTTCCACTTCACATCACAACATACCCTGTGCTGCATAAATGATAATTCATTTACAGACATCTGGGACTCTCCAGCCAGGAGAAAAATCCCACCTAATTAAATAAAAACAAAATGGAAAACCAAAGCCTTGAACCATGCCAAAAATAAAAAACTAAATTAAAAAAGATGGAACCACTTGATCTTTCACGGAGCTTTCTAGCCAGGATGCCAATCAAGATGATTTTTTTTCTGAATGTATCTTTTAAAACAATCCTCTGTATCCCTAATCGCAAAGAACTCCTTAAAAATCCGTAAGAAAATTACAAACCAACCAAGAGAAAAATGGATAAAGGAAATCAACAAGCATGTCACAAAAAATAAAGACGGCTAATAAACAAATGAAAAGATGCGCAACCTCACTGGTAGTTAAAGAAATGCAAGTGGAAATGCCATTTTTTAAAGTAATCGGATCAGCAAAAGTTACAACGATGGGTAATATCATGAGCTGGCGTAGATGTGAGGAAACTGGCCTCTCCTCCTGTGGGTGAGAACGTGAATTAGTGCACCGTCTGTGGCCCTTTGGCAGTACCCAGCACTGTTTATTACAAGCTTACCTCTGGACTCCCCAATTCCATTTCTAGGAATCTATCCTTAGGAATATATAAATGCATAGAGAAACAGGTAGAAGGCTATTTTTCCCTTTGCATCATTATTTGTAAAAGCTCAAAAGAACTTAAATATCTATCAAGAGGGAGATGGGTAAATGGGATATTACCTATCCGTACTAACCTCTGGCCCCATTGCAGGGATTCTTCCATGGCAGTGCATTCTGGAACCCAGGAGCCAGAGGCAGGGAGGAGACTGAAGAACAGGATGTATGGCATAATCCATTTCTGTTTCTCTCTAGAGATGTAGGTGATAATATGTAGGCACCAGTGTTTACATTTACATCTGCAGTGTCCTAGAACATACACTCTGAGCGAAGGAATTGAAAAGCCCAAGAGTAACCAAGATGATTTGGAAGAGGGATTGCACAGCACTGCTCATTATCAAAACACACACACACACACACACACACACACACACTCCTTTAAATGTAAGGGGAAAAAAGCCAATAGGGAAAGGTCATCCTATTCACTAATTTACAAAACAGACAAAGCATTCCTTAAAACTTAAGAGAAACAAGTTTGGGTAAGAGTACTTTTACATAGTTATGAAACTAACAGTCCCAAATGTTGGCCCAAACTAAAAATTTTTTTGAAAAAAATTATGAATAGGGAATCATTTGAGAAAACCTGTGGTTTCATAATTATTCTGGGAAGTTGCCTAAAGGCTACAATCCCTTTTATTCCCCTTTAGAACATAAATATATTCTACAAAAGAGGCTATGAGTCCCCTTTCCCAGACCACATGTCCCCTCCCTCCTGCCCCACAAGAGGCCCCCACCCCCGTGGCCTGGGTGGGAGAGCTGGGGGCCCTGACTCTGATTAAGGGATCTGAATTTAATTTGTCCTCTGTAAGGAATGCGGCATGTTTCTCCAAGGCTTGCTTGCGCTCGCTGTCAGCCCACAATTATAGCTTGCGGGACTCCTGCTTCCAAGCTACTGGATCTTCCAGGTGGCATCGGGCCACACTTTCTGCTGGAAGACAAAAGAGCTCATTCAAGGGCGCCGGGAGAGAGTGCCCAAGCCTGGAGTCCAAGGCTGGTGGGGCGTCTGGTTGCCAAGGTTTCAGAGCTGTCCTCACAATCTAAGTGGGTGGAGGGTCATCCCACAACCCACCTCCTGGAAAAAGGGGTGGAAATGAGATGTTTTTAATGTTGAGCAAAAGGAGCCAGACACTTTTATTCTTGCCAGTTCCACACCAGGCAAAAGTCATCTATGATGGTGGGAGTCAGGATGGGAGGTGGGGGGATCAGATGGGGGCATAATGAAGGCTCTGGGGTGTGGGTCATGCTCTGGTTCTTGATCTGAGCACTGGTTCCCCAGATGTGTTTATGTCATGAAACTGCATGGAGCGCCACACTTAACATCTGTGCACTTTTCAGTGTATATATTAAATTTCTATAAAAAGTTGACTCAAATAATTAAAGAAAACCTTTGTATGTGTAGCTGGCTCATAGGCATCTTCTCTATCCATTCCAGACTGACTCTCTCCTTTCTTCCTTCTGCAGCCTGAGCCACCAGCCAACTAACTCACTGGGCTAAGTCACGCCACATCCAACAGTCCACACTGCCACAACCTGGTGACAGGTGGGGGACTGGCAGTGTGAGGAGGAAGGAACGGCCAGCATTTATTTTTAACTGATTTACTCATTTTTCCCTAATATCAAAGTAGTCCCACCCTTCCCCGCCCCCTCTCCCCCGTGCCCAAAATGGCATCAGCCACACCCTGATAAGCCCCAAGCATGCAAAGTTCTCAGGCCTGGCACAAGACTCTGCGGTCCCAGTAGAACCCAGCTGAAGAACAAGCCTCCGGGAAGCATTTGGAAAATTCTGCATGGCTGCTCCAGCTCTCATTCCAAAATGGGTCTGAATCGGGGGTGGAACTCTACTTCTAGAAGTCAGTGCCATCTTTTGTTCCCTTCCACCTTACTCCCCAAACCCCTCTGGGGTTATTCTTGGCTATCAGGGATATCAGGGGTCTTCCATGAACTTTGCCATGCGGCTAGTGTGGGAGTCCCCCTCTCCATTTGTTCAAAAAAAGGTGGGGTGTTTTTTTTTGTCTTTGACAAAAAGAAAAATACAAAGTTTATCAAAAATTATACACAGAGAAAAAAGCAATCCAGCATGACTTCCATTCGATGAACTCACAAATTAGGCAACTGAGCACAGATCTCTGTCCGAGACCAAGTGAGAAGTCTGATTGGCTCCGCGTGCTACAATCACTGTTTCAGGAAGGCACTGCCAGGTCAATACCACCACTGCCCAGAGGCGCAGGGATGGAGCCTCAGCTCTGGGAAAGGAAGGTTGCTCTTAGTTCACCAGCAAGGCGGCTGCCCCCTCCTCAGAGCAAGGAGCAGGCGAGGAAAACCCCCAAGCCTGCATGGGGGGTCTGATTTTACAAGCACTCCCGCTGTCCCCGGGAGTACCTGCTCACTGCTGTAGGTTGCACCCTTCCAGAGACTTTGACTCGTACAACAGGGACCATCATTCCACATGACGCTGTTACAGCATTGTCATTAAGGCCAGGTTACTAATACCATCCATTTGTGTTCCCTACACAGATGCATTACATTCCTGTCAAGCACCCTCTGTCTGTCCCTGTCTGTCTCTCTGTCTCTCCCCAGAGCAGCTTCTTGTGTCCCCACAAAACAGCTTCTGTTCAAACTTCAGCCCAAAGCAACTCAATTTCCTGACGCCTCCCCCACCCCAGAAAAAATCCCAAACGTGGTGTAAACATGGAAAGGCCTGCACAAAGCTGAGAGCAGGGAGGCCATGAGGTGTGAAAGGAAGACCTCAGGCCACACTCACCAGGCCCAAGAATCACGTACCCACCGTTCAGCAGCAAGTCACAGATCCAAAGATCATACCAGGAAAGCCCGAAAACGTGAAAAACAACCGAAGACTTTAAAACAAAACAAAACAGTGTCTTTACTAAGGGGAAAAAAATGGTGTGCCAGCCAACTCCCCCCTTGCATTAGCTCTCTTCCAGTGCCTTGCAGGTCCCAGCAGACACACACAAACACGGGGAAGAGAGCCATGGAGGCCTCCTGACCAGGAGGTCTCAACATACTGATCAGGGGGAGGCAGGAAGACCTCAAGTAACAACCACTGTGACTACCCCAACTCCTCACAGAAGGAAGAGCCTCAGACACACTCCCGTGGGAGTTACAAACTCAGGAGGAGAACATAGATTTTCCAAAGAAACAGACATCAGTCCTTCGAAGCCCCTATTTACAAGCAAGCTCCTAAGAGGAGCTGCTAACAAGCACATAATTTCAGGAAAAATGTTTATTTTTACCAAACTCCCCTATGAATCATGCACTATTCCTCAGGACTTCTTAACGAACAAGAAAGAAGCTCAGAAACATTTAGAAAACAAAACATTACTCAGAATGTCTATACAAATAAATAAGAACAGCATTTCTATTTCTAAATATGCCAAAAAAAAAGTCATCTATGGGCAAGCCAACATATACATAGCAGACCTTTTTATATTTCAAAATTAACAAGTGACTTCAGAACTATAATGGAGAAACAAGAATTTAAACATGGCATGAATATCCACTTTCTGTCCCCCAAGCACCAGGGTTTTTGTTTTTTTTTTCCTTTCCACCTTTTCCACCCACAGTTTTTCTCCTGTTTCAAAATTCCCAGAGGTTCAGTCTTTAAACGGTACTCAGAATTCCTAACCTCTAGTGAATATGGAAGGAAGAATTCCTAAACTTAGACTTTTAGAGGGAAGACAATCATTAAATATACTAATGAAAATCAATAATAAGAAACCGCCATCCAGGACAACAGCAACAAAAAAGCAACTTTAGACAGTTAGGCAGACTATGCGTAACAATGACAGGAGCAGGACACCACTCAAACTTAGAAGTGACGCCTGCCTTTGTGGAGAACCCACCATGCCTGAGGGCCTGCACTGGTACTTTGTTATTTCATCCACACTGCATCCCCAGTGAGTAGCTTTATCTCCATATTACAGATGAAGAAACTGAGGGCAAGATGACAAAGCAGTCAATGAGAAGTAGGATGAAAATCAAGGTCTATCTGGCTCCCCAAAGCACTCTTTCTTCTCTACCACCACCGTGTTCCCAAAACAGCTAAAACGGTGACCCTTATTATGAAGAACCCATAAACTACAATCACTATGGTTCTTTCTCCACCCTTTTTTTTTTCCAATTTAAAAAAAAATTTTCAATTAAAGTTGACATACAATATTCTATTAGTTTCAGGGGTACAACACAGTGATTTGACATTTATATAACTTACGAAGTCATCATTCCAATAAATCCAGTGCCAATCTGTCACCATAGTTATTATAAGCCTGCTGACTACATCCCTACGCTGTACTTTACAGCCACATGACTATTTTGTAACTACCAATTTGTACTTCTAATCCCTTCACCTTTCTCACCCATCCAAACCCCCTCCCATTTGGCAACTTCTCCATCCTTTCAAAGTCATAATTTGAGTACTATTGGAATAGCGGAACTTCTGATACACAAATCCTCACTTAATTATACATCTGAAGTGTTGGGGGACCATCCAAGTGTGAAACTGGCCCACCTGGGCAACCACTGTGTTCTCACTACTCAAACACTTGAGCCAATGTTCTCCTTGACAATGACCTTTTGCCACTGCCATTCAGTCCACAGAACAAGATACTTACGATACTGATATTTAGAATCTACCCACTGCCTACTGTGTGCTGTCTTGTGGTAAGCATTCATTCCACGAACTGATTCATTCATCCACACAAAAAAGACTTACTGAGCACCTGGTATACTCAGCCAGTGGGGAAATGTAAGGGTTGAGCACATTCAAAGCCTACAGTTGACTAGAAGAGAGGCGTGTGACCCTAAACAGCTATCAGTATACAAGTTCAAGTTATAAAGACCATAAGAAAGGTGTAGGAACTGGAATGCAGGAATCACTGACGACGGAGACAGTTACTCCAGGAAAGCCGCCGTGGAATGGTTTTCAACCAAGCTGGTCTTGCAGGGTGGGTGAAATGCAGGCCTGCATTCCAAAGGAAATGGTAAGCTAAGTGAAGACATAAAAGCAAAGGGTCATGAAGAAGAATAAGGGACAGAAGTCTGAGAAAAGCTTTTAACAGCCAGACTGTGGAGTCTGGACTTTACTTTGTACACAGAAAAAAACCAACAGCATCGGTTTTGAGCAAGGGAGTGACATGCGGTGAGGAATGCGTCAGATAGGTTAACCTGGCAGCCCTACGCAGAAAAACACTGGGGTGGGGAAACAGTAAGAGAATGTGATTTGGAAGCTGTTGAAAAAGTTTAGGCACCTATTCACCTATTTGGGAATCAAGGAGTGAAGCCCTACTTTATCAACTCCAACATATATTCCTTCCTTCTCACAAGCAACATTACGAAAGGCTGGTCAAACTTTAAGTAAATATATTGAGTCTCTTTTTGAGTATTTGCTGAAGGAGGAGACATCCAAAGCCATCAATCTCTGGCTTTGGAAAACAGCAGATGGTCTTTTTGGCAGTAGACCCGCTGACCTACTTCCATGTTTCACTCAGGCTAATGTATTTTTTCAGCCTGCACCATTTGAGCAAGGGCAGGCAATCCCAAAAGGTAACAACCCAGGAAGCCACCCTGGGCTCCAAATTTGAGCATGCGGCTAACACAGACACAAAAACATTCGAGTAGATTCCATCTTCAGGCTCCTATGCTGGTGACACTGTGGGGTCCTGAGCACTCTATAAACAATTCTGGCCGGTTTCCCTCCAAGCTTCAAAACCCAGAAGACAACCACAGAGATTAAAAAAAAAAAGAAAAAAGAAAAAAGAAAGCAAGGCGCGGAATCAGATAATAAGTAGTAAGTGGCTATGTAGGCATAGAGCTGGAAAATTCCTGATAACTGGTTACAGATTTCTGGAAAACCACTCCTTTGTAAGGCAAATAAAACCACCTTTTTGAAAACTGTATTTTTTTCCCTAGACCTGCCTTTCGATGTGCTCCTTTCCGCAATAATAATAAAGGAGCTCTTGTAGGAGTTGAGGTGGTGACTCATTGCATTTTCTGCATGGATTAAATGTCTGCTACTTTCTGTAAGCAAATCAATAACAGAGTGAATGGCACTGGCATATGCATTTCAGCAACACCAAACCCACTTGTGAGGGGGCACAGAAAGAATTATAACAGGGGCGGGAGACCCATTCTTTCCTAAAGAGTTTCATTTTATCCTCCCAATTCCACTTTACACCTTTTAACAGAAAACCTTTGGCAACGGGGAAAATCCATCTCTATTCCAACGGAAACTAATTTTTTAGGTATGTAAGTGAAAAATAATGCAGGACATTCTTCTATACTTTTTTTCTTAGCCTTGTTGTCAGCCAGGTGACCAGGACAGCCAACCCAATCCTGCAAATGCAATTCATCAAAAGCCTTGCCAAGGACGACGGCTCGCAAATCCGTGGACCTAAACTGTAGTTGGAGAAGCATTTGATTTCATGAAACAAAAAGGTCAATCTCAGAGCCCAAAAGGCAGTTTCCTAGGAAGTGATAAGGAAATGATAAGGAATGCCAAGATAAGGAAATGAACTCTTCAGGGAAATTCTGGGAAGAAAAAGGTAGAAGGAGCCACAGAGAGGAGTTGGGGAAAAGATGGACATGAGAACAGTACAAAATCCATTTCACTGGACACCGGGAAGCAGGATGGAGTGATGGTGTGTACTTAGGCCTTGATCTCAAGAATTGGAGAAGGCAGAAAAAAAAAATACAGTGGAGGGAGGTTTCTGGCCTAGTGAGCCCCATGTGGAAAAAACGGAAGGGGAGAGAATAGTCAATCAAGAGAAACAAAAACACTGCACAAACTATATTCATAACCAAAGTTGTAAGAGATTGCTACAATCGCCACAGTTGTTCATTCTGCTGTAAAAACATGTTTATAAAAATAAGGCTTCAGTGGAAATAGAAGTCCAAACTGGAAAGCCTACGAGGAAAACAAAGCAGTACTTCTAACTCACACAGCACAGTTCCCTGCAGAAAGAAAATGAATAAGAACAGATTCATTTCTTATGAAGACAAAATAAAGATCTCAATTCTCCTGAACACGCCTATTACTATTTCGTCTTTCCCTGTTGCAGTGTACCAGCCCATATAAATTTAGGAGGAGGAGACACACACATACACACACGCATACATGTACAGACTATTCATTTGTGCTCACCTCGCACAACTGGGAAAGCCACAAATTGTCCATGTAGTTACAAACCCAATCTTGCAATAGGAGCATTTAAAGTTCTGGTCCCAGACTACAACCAACTCCTGAGGGAAAGAATTTCTCTCTCTCTCTCTCTCTCTCTCTCTCTCTCTCTCTCTCTCTCTCTCCCTGTCCCTCTCGATTAAAAATTCCTCCTTATATTTTTCAAGCCTTGAGGAGGACCCAAGGCCAAATAAGAAAGCGGCCCTCTTCGAAGAGCCCTGGCGCTGGAATGAGTGAGTTTTTCTTCGGCTACAAGCCCACGCTCATCGACAGTACCAACTGCATCCAGTCCAATCAATGGGCATTTCAGGCCTCAGACTACACACACAACTGGCTTTCTGAAAGGACAGGATTCTCCCCAATTTGTTTACCAGTTCTGTCTGGTTTGTGTAGCCCAACTTCTTTACAACGGATAAATAATGTGCCCCCCTCCCCAAATGTAAATGGCACTGATGATAATGACCACTTATTGATTGTTCTCCATATGCCAGATGCCTTTACACACATCTAATATTTATAACAGCTTTAATCAAAGGACTCATTAGCTCCATTTCACAAACGAGAAGAGGCGGCTCAGGGAGGTTAAAAAAAAACAAAACAAAAACAGTCTGCCCCAGGTAGCATGGAGTAATCAAAGGTCTGGGATTTACACCAGGGCTGAATCTGCTATACTTCGTTTTATCTGCTGCTGGATTCTTTCATCAGGCCACAGAAACACAACCATGGGAAAACCCACCTTCCTCCCACCACCCCACTGAACAAGAAGCCTGCATGTCAGCCCACAAGATTCTTCTGCAGGTTTCCCCAAACAGAAAATTTATGAGGATTTTACAAAAATCACTGGTCTGCAGAGGCTGCGAAGTGACTTCCAGTTTTAAAAACGAACAAGAATCTCCCCAGAGCCGATTATTAGGGCTGATACAGCTCATAAAACAGACCATAAAACTATTTCTGTTATATTAGTTCTGTGTTTTCCTTCTCCAGAGGCCTGTCAGAGGGGAGCTGCTGCTGCGATGCCTGCCTTCCCAAGGCCCGTGGTCCAACCAGGCCCAGGAAAGCCTAGACTTGTGTCTTGGCCTCGTCTCTTCCCCGCCCTTGTCAGAGCCTCTCAAGTTTGTACAAAGGAAACATCATTAACCAGCCTCCTCTTCAGGATCTCAGATGGGTCCCAGGAGCCAGCTCTAATTTACTTAAATGATTGAGATCTGTCTCCCAGTTACTCAATCCTGCAACACCAGCCAGCAGATATAATTGCAAAGCAGGTAGGCTAGACTCACCAATCTGCCGATTCAGTGCCAGCAAACGTTGCAAATTACAGGGTATAAATTTAGCAGGGTGGGTCCTGACACACATTCCTGCAAATTTACATGTTCCCTGGCTTGGAGAAAGTACATTAATTACTCCGGGAGCATGCACTACTTCCACTTACTTGGAGCTTTCGGGAGAGCTGCAAGCCACTCAAAGCCATCGACGAAGATTAAAGCATAAATAAATAATGCCTGATGGGGAGGTGGAACTTCTCCAATGGTCTTGGGCTGAGAATTGTTACCTTTCTCCCCACAGATTGAGAGAGAGTCGCTGAGGCCCCCTGCGTGGCGTCTGAGGTTGCACTGACCCAAATGGAGACATGACTATGGGACAGGCAGGGCTGCAAACTCTGGGCAGGGGGGTGTCACAGCACCGCCTTCCTCCCTCCAGAGCTACAAGTGTTGCTCCCCCTGCAAGAAGAAGGGGGCGCCAGGCTGGATGCAGCCAGAAGTGAGGTCCACAGACTCAAGCCCGTCAGATTTCACCCCGTGTAACAGAGTCCTCTCCACAGGCCGGGCACCAAGCGAAGTACCCCAAACCTGCATCTTTCTATGATCCTTCGCTACAGCCACACAGGGGAGGAAGGAACCAGTGCCAACTTTACAGAGGAGGAAACCGAGGCTCGGACAGTTAAATACCTTGCCCAAGGTCACACAATCAGACAGTAGTGGAACCAGGTGTGTGTGACTCTCCAACTCATGCTCTTCACCCCCAGGAGCTACAGCAGCCAGCTGAGGTGCAGCCAGCCCCAGCTGCTCGTCGGGGCCCTGGGGAAGGAGACAGCACCCCACACTGATTCAGCCTCCTGTGTCCCGGGGAACACAGCTCAGTGCTTTCACCAAGGCTGTTCCATGTGCTTCTCAGAATGACTCTGGGACATGTCCCATCCTTTTGATTGCACCATGAGAAAACCAGTCTGAGAAAGTCAAGATCATCCAGATAGCAAGTAGCAGAGCCAAAGTTCTAACCCATCATTTTCCTCCTAAATTCAAGGCTTCTCCCTTGGGAAGGGGAGTGAGGAGGCCGTTCTCAAACCACAGCTGTAATGGACACTCGTAGGTTAAGTTACTCAGCGTCCTTGTCTCCTGCTTTCTTGGAATTACTTCCCGCTCAATGGCTACAACATCAAAGGACCATAATCAGGGGTCCTACGCTCTCCAGCCAAAGGCAGCAGTGATGTGACTAAAGCTGAACGAAGATGCCGCCCTGTTGCTGGAGTGGGACTCTTGAGAACAGGGTTCAAGACACTGAAAACATCCCGTTCCTTCCAAGAAGCAGGATGTGACGGGACTCTTCTTACTCTAAGACCAAATCTCTGACTCCACTCAATTTGGAAAGCTCACTGGCCTGCTGACTGAAGGGATTTCCATTTCAGCAAGAAAGCAAGGCTGAGAAAACACAGGTAATAATGGAGGCAAAGCAACACACAACTTCCATAAAACTGAGTGTAGTCTACACGTCCACAGAAAAAGGGTAATAGAAGAGAACGTGGCCGGCTTGCAGAGGGGACGTGTTCAGTCTGACAGGAGCAACTGCCTGGACCAGCCAGGTAAGTGAAGATCAGGCCTGGCTATCACAAGAATGCCCTGTCACAGCCAGATCGCTGTCTCATCACATCTAATATTGATAGGGCATTTCCTCTCAGTAATAATCATTGGGTGGATTAATTAAACTTGGAATTCTTGAGTACTCAAGGTTATGACCTCAATCCCAACTTCAGGAAATTGCACATTCTTTGTCTTAATTGGAAATGTGTATGGTTTTACCTAATAAAAATGTGTGTGGTAACCTAATAACACATGCAAGGTTACTCTCGACCAGAAAGCCACTAAATAAAGTTGACCTGGGTGTATAGGACACGGCTGTCCTTACATTAATCAATCTGGAGGACAACTGCAAGCTTCTGTTGCATAAACACCACGTCATCACTGAGGTGGTCCCTCTCTAATTCTTTTCTACTATAAAGCTGAGAAGTAATGGGGTAAGTGTACCATTGGGGCGTGACCCACCTCAGGAAGCCAAAATAAAAGTCACTGGAAAGCCATTCATTTGGAGCAGCATTTCTGACCTCCTGAGACCCTTCCTGTGAGGTGAGTCTCATCGTCCTGAAGCCAGGTGAGATTCTGGTGGACCTCCCCCATGGGGGAGGGGCCTGATAACTGGAATGGGAAGAGCCAATGTGACCCTAAGTGGGTGCTAAGACAAAGAGCCAGAGCTAAACAAACAAAAACAGGCACCAAGAGGAGACAGCGCTCACTCACTAGGGGTATCAGTGTGGCCGTCGGGAATGATCTTGTACGTCTCCCCAGTCAAGGCAGTAACAGGAACAGAATAACGCAGTACTAGCTACTCCAGCTGTTAATGGCATGATGAGGATGACACAGGAAGAAGTGACAACATGCCCGAAGCAGTGAGCGACCAGGCTGCCGCCCCGTAGGAGTTGTGCCAGGTAACTAACTGTCTCTGCTCCTGCCCGTTCAACACGGAGGAGGGCAGGAATGGGTGTGGAACTTCTGGGAATTTTCTAACCAAAAGAAATGACAATCGATGTGCACAAATAATAGCTAGAAACATGTTGTCCACGGTGATGCTTATAATAAACAAAAACTGGGAAACAACACAAATGCCCCAAAGTAGGGCGTGGTCCAAAAAGTTATGGAACATCTACTGAACAGAATTTCATACGGCCATTAAAACCGGTGTGCAAGACCTGGTGGCCCGGCAGAAGAAGAACTTTTCCTAAGGAAGAGTAGCCAAGTCAAGAGGGACACTGTGTGGTTTCAAAAAAATCAGTATTAGAATAGAAAGCCTAAATTGGGAGACAAACAACATACAAGCTTTTGCTCTCACAGATTACAAAAAAGCAAAGCTAATAAGCTATATTGACCACTAGAGCTGGGGTAAAGAAGACTGAGGATAAACTAAAATAAAAATGTTTTAGTGAATAGAAAAATGTTCAGCATGTGGAAAATGAAAAAAGTTCAATTTAAAACTTATCCACACACACATGTATATAACATGTCTGAAAGGATAGTACACCAATTTTTTTCTGAATGGAAGGATAACTGATTTTTGTTTTCTGCTTTCTGATCAACTGTATCTTCAACAAATAACAATAAGAATAGCAATAGTTATTTCTCAGAATTTTAATGAAAGTGGAGATCATCCCAGAACCAAACTGTCAAAGAGTCAATCAAAATAGGCTGAGCTTTATCTCTAGAGAGGCAGTTTTCCCTAATAACTCAAAGATATTTGTTGATAAAGAAACTGCCTAGTAACGCATAAACAGAGCTCATTGTTTAAATAAATCCCCCACAGAATCTTTCTCTAATAAGTGACATCTTAATGTGTGACTTTACAATGTAATAGATACTTTGCATTTCAAACATGTCTACATGACACTTAAATCACAGAACATTATGGACTTACATCTGTAGAGTCCGACTGGAAGATGACCCCCTTCTCTTCTCTTCAAGAGTCATTTTTCTCTGCAAGCTGTCTTTCCAACTGAAGTCTGCTTTTCCCGGCATCTTCCTGATTAAGAAGGTACCACTGAACAGCTAGAACACACAGCCCTCAAGCCTGGGTAAACCAGTTCTACCACTTCAACAACCATCGTTCGCGAGGTAAGGGCTCCCTTAGGATGTGAGTGTCCACATCCCGTCCTCACCAGCTGCTACTGCTTCACTCAGGCTCTGATTCATCCCCCTGGCCCCCCCCCCAGCTCTGACCCTCATCCACTCAGCCCGGACCATGACAGCAGCTTCCCACCCAATCTCGGGGTGCCCAAGCTCTTTCCCCCTCAGTCACTTTTTACGCTGAGGACAGATCACGTCACTATCTCTACTTCATGTCTCCCCAGCTCCTGCATCCAAAACCCCACTGGCTAGAACATCCATGCCCTGCATGACCCAGGTTCCATATCCTTCTCTACTTGTATCATCCAGGATATTCCTCCCCACAAACTAAGTTTCGGACATCCCACATAATCTCGCATTCTCTCAATTCTCTACACACACTTGTTAACAACGTAAAATATTTCAAGCATGTATAGATTTTAACATAATAGACTTTCGTGCACCCAGACCCCCAAATTCACAAACGTTAACATTTCATCATGTTCCGTATCTTTTTTAAGGAACACAATACCACTGAGATGGGCGGTGGACAGCACCCTCCCACCCATCGTCATCCCAATCTCTTTCCACTTTCGCCAGAGATAACTTCAATCCTGGTGCATGTCTTCTTTCTATGCTTTCTATTTTTACCACATGTATAATTCAATAGTAGACAGACAGACAGACAGACAGAGAGATAGATACCGTGTTTCCCCGAGAAAATAAGACCTAACCAGAAAATAAGCCCTAGCATGATTTTTCAGGATGACATCACCTGAACATACGCCCTAATGCATCTTTCGGAGCAAACCTTAATATAAGGCCCGGGCTTATTTTCGGGGAAACACGGTAGATAGACGGACAGACAGATACATGTAGTGCTGTTGTGTGTGGTTTTAAAATAAATGCAAGTGAAATACACTGTATAGACCCTTTTCCCCACTCTAAATTTCCCAATAGGTTTATCCATGTCGGTGTGTGGAGACCTAGCCGAGTCACTTTCGTGGCCACATAGCTCTCTGCTTCATGACAGTGCCGTCCCCTCAGATGGACCATGAGGCCATTTTCGACACTGCACTATCACAAACAGCTGCAGTGAACACCCTCGGACCAGTCCGTCCCTGTGGGCACATGCCGACATTCTCTGGAGCGGCAACGCAGGGTCCAGAGGACACAGGGCTAACCCTTCCCAGGTATTCTGTGCCCAGGGCCCCTGGGAAGCAGGTCACCATTGTCACTTGTGCTGGACCCTGATCACTGCTGACTGAACCACAGGGGGCCACTGATCCAAGATGGGGTGACATGCATGGTGTGGTCAGAACAGGTGAACAGGTGGCACACCTCCCTCCCCCTGGGTCTTTACAGTTAGGGCACAGGCTGGCCAGGGAACCATGGGAGCTGTGCTAGGGGAGCCTGAAGGAGACGTGGGGCTGAAATGGCATGGTCACGAAGCCTTGCAGAAGCAGTGGGTAGGGAGGAGACACGGTGGGCAGGTAAAGAGAAGCCAAGGACGCCGAGGAGAAACCACGCAGGGTCGAGAGAGACGGGAGAGGAGCAGCCTCAGTTCTGGAGAAGCTCCTGGCTCCATTCCAGGCGCTTGAGGAGTAGCTCTGCTTTACAGTCCTTTAAAGGTCATCTGGCTGATTCATCAGAGAGGACATCCTTCAAGGATCCATTAATATCGCCTCTGCCACAAAGCCTTCCTCAATCCAACCGATGGACAGCTTCACTCCTTCCCCCGTGCTCCAGCATTTCCCTGCCTCTCTCCAGTAATTCTACTGCCTTCAGTAGTAGGCTGTACCCACTTAACTGACTCCAAGTCTGTCCTCTGCACAAGTTTGTAAGGGCCACACCGACGGGCACACACATCTGCCATTAGTCTGTCTGTTGTGCAATGCCAAGCCAAGGGCTTTGCACACAGTATGTGCTCAGTCAGTGTTTCACGACTGAATACAAGCTGTGAGCTCCTTAGGAGCAGGGTCCGTGTCGTCTCCATTTTCACCATATAGCCAGGGCTTTCCAGTGTCAGGTACAGATTACCTGTGTGCTGAACGAATGACTGAAATATGGGCCCCCGTGAGCAAACGCATCTGCCTGAACTACTCTCCCAGCGCTTATACCACTGATCAAATTTCAAAGTGGAGGTGACCAGGCCCAAGGATAATTTATCTCCCTAAAGACGCTAAGCATCAGTTAAATTGCTGTATTTAATAGGGCCTGACTTCGATGGGCCATTTTGAACAAAAGCAATAACTGCTCCAGTAATGAGCCTACTTTAAATTGCTATTACTATTACTACACTAAATCCAAAGGATTCCTTGAACCATGAGACCAAGGCTCCAATTAAGAGATCTGCTGCCTTTACAAACCACAGGTCCTAGACTCGCACTTCTGACCTCCCTGGAACCGGCGAGGATATTTTCCCAGTTTATCCAGGATAACCCTCTCGAAAGGTTCATTCTAGAATTGTTTTTTGGTTTTGGTGTTTGAGCCCACCAAGTCTAAGCGATTGCACATAGTTGAGCACACCAGCCTGATAAGGAAACTGGCAGGAAGGCCTCAGAGGATCAGTCTAGTATTAAGTGTGTTTATTCTGTTTCTTGGATGCATCCAATACTTATTAGCCCCTGGGAACATTTGCAAGCATCAAAGAAGAGGGAGGGCAAAGGCCTTCATTGGCCACCACAGACTGTAATCGCTAACAGACAAAATGAACAAAAGGCACACACATACGAAACCTGATGACAAAGGAATCTGTACCACTAAACATCAGCTCAGAGGGCTTCAGTTCAAAAGGGAGTGGAAAACATCTCCTCAGCGTGAGTACTTCTGGGAATAGACAGAGACTTAGCAGGTCCACTCTTACGTACTGTGACTGCCCTCCTACAGCGGACATCCTTGAGGTCACCTGGGAGAGTCAGCTCTCTTCTGAGCAGACCTGCAAACCTGAAAAGGCAGCACACGTCCAGGTCCCGCTGCCATGGAGCCTTCTCTAAACTTAACATCTTCAGCCATTCATCAGATGATAAGTGAAGGGAACCCAGTGGTAGAAGCACGAGCTCCAGAGTCAGCCAGACCTGAATCAGGGCGTGGCCCCAGTACTTGGTCGCTGTGAACCTTGAGAAAGGTGCATGACTTGCTGGAGCCTCAGCTTTCTGACCTGTCCCACGGGGCTAAGAAAAGTTGCCACCTCGTCATAAAAATAGCGATCATTTTTCGAGCACGTATAACGGGCCGTTGTGTATGCCAAGTGCTATGCATGGGTCGCCTTATTTCAGCTGCCATCTCATTAGGTGAGGACATTACCATCCTTCTTTGATAGATGAGGAAACTGAAGCTTAGAAAGGGGGACACTACATTCCCAGGGGTACACGGTGCGTAAATAGAGCAGCCAGGTCTTGAGGCAGATCTGCCACATCGCAGCAGCATCTTCGCCCGTATGCTGAGATGTTGGGCAAGTTTGAGTGTGACTTCAAACCAAAAATGATGAACTGTGACCATGTGACTAAGTTTTATTCGTACCCGTTGCTTCGATTGCCCTCAGCGTGCTCCTCGCCCCCGGCCCTCTCAGTCAGGCCAGAAAGGGCAGCAGTTCTTGATCAACAAACAGGCCTCCACCCACACAGGAACCACGCACACTGGAGCCTCTCCACTGTCATGAAAACCAGCCAATGGCAGATTTCCCTCCTAGGTACACAAGGGGCCCTGGGACCCCCCGACAGGCCAGCCCTGTGGAAGGAAGGACAGGCTGCTCCCCCTCCCACCACGGCTCCCGCCACGGCCAGCTCAGACCCCTAACTCAACAAGAGGTTTTCTGTCCCTGAGGTGGGCCCCTTTTACCAGCATGAAATTTGCAACGGGAGGGAGAAAAGAAAACCTTGAAATCCACAGGAGAGTCCTTTTTAACACGGGAAACGGTCCTGCTGGGAAGAAGCAAATATTTATGTAAATCATTAACTAAGGAGGTAAGAGTGTTCTGTCCAATATTGAGCAAAACTTGGTGAATAAGTAGCCCTGGCCGTGTAAGGGCCTCTCGCGGACGTGGGAGGGGCAGGAGGCCTGAATGGACTCCTAAGTCCTCAGCGACAAGCACAGCAGAGAACACACCTCGCACCTACACCAACCCAGGATCATTTGGGTACATCCACTCCCCATCCTTGACCCCAGCGACTTCTCTTGCCTCGGCATCTCAGGCCAGGCTGTGTACTCAGGGCACAACTAATTAGTGCCAATCAACCGGCAACTTCCAGAGCTGGAGGGGAACCCAGCTCCTCTTTTCTCCCTCATTTCCTGTATTTTCCAAATATTCTATTTATCCCCTGCCTCAATTTGTACTTTCCATAGAAGGGATGGAAGCCTGGCAGCTAGGAATTTCTAGTTTTCGCTCTGCAATGCTCAGAAAATCACATCTTTGCCTGAAAATAAACAAATGGGGCTTCCTGTGTAAGCTGTGGTCATGCGGTGTGTCATGCACTGAATACTGTAATCAATGCAAAACCAGGCAGCCAACCCTTCTCTGTGTCCGGAGCTGTCCTCACTACTCCAGACCCCCCCGCGATCGTGTGTACAGGGAGGCTGTTCAGTGCCAGTACCTTTTTTTGAACCCCAACATTCTACTCAATCTTTTAAAAGAACACCCAGCCTCTTGGCCAGCACAGTGGAATAGGCGTCGAGACTACCCAGTTGGTAATCTCAACTCAGTCCCTGATAAACTGTGTAACTTTGAACCCACTTCTTAAGCTCTGGAACTTGTTTTCTTCATCTGTAAAATGGAGAGGAATCCCTAAAAGAGGATCGATGTTGTGGGCCACGTCCAGCATCTTTTTAAACACATGGAATGGAACAGATTGGAATAAATCAGAATGTCTGGACATGGAAAGAGTAGGTTTTGATTCAACTTTATATAAATGTTCTAGTTTGTAATGTAAATTTGATTTTTAACAGATTTATTGGGATATAATTCACATGTCCTATAAATCATCCATTTAAAGTGTAAAACTCAATGGCTTTTACTATGTTCAGAGCTACACAACCATCATCTCAACCAATTTTAGGACATTTTATCACCCCAAAAGGAAACCCCATACCCACTGGCAGTCACTCCCTATTTTTCCCAAACCCCCACCTTAGGCTGCCACCAATCTACTTTCTGTCTTCATGGATTTACCTTCTCTGGATATTTCATATAAACAGAATCATACAACAATGTGGTCTTTTGTGACTGGCTTCTTTCATTTAGTATAATGTTTTCAAGGTTCGGTCATGTTGTAGCATGTAGAACTTCGTTCCTTTTTACGGTTGAATAATATTCTATTGCCTGTGTGTAACACATTTATTTATCCATTCATCCACGAATGGATACCTGGGTTGTTTCCACTATGGGTCTATTGCGAATAACGGGGTCTATTGAACCATTCACGTACAAATGTGTGTGGACACATAAATGTGTTTCTATGGGTCACTGTCCACAAAGTCTGAAGCCAACAGGCCACAGATTAGAGAGGAAGTTACGCCATTCTGTGGTTTTCTTTCTTTTAAAATCAATTCATGGACTTTCACTTCGGAAAAGGAAATAAATAAAGGTCATCAAATCAAAGTCGTGTTCCTATTGACACAGCCACCAGGGATCTGTGACCAAAAGTGCTTTACTATCATCTTGAAGAAAATGTCATTTCAGAGAATTTCAACCGTTGGAATACGCATCGTTGCTATCCAAACAGATTCCGGAAGGGGGGGAAGATTCCATGATAGGAGCTGCTGAACAGTCAGTAGAAGTCAGTTACGGGTAAATTTCCTTGTTTAAGCCAGCTCCAAGATGGATCCAATTCTAAGATGTAAATTCCTGCAGTGCAAGGTTTCCAGACACAAGGACACTCACAAAATATATTCAGAAGCCACTAGGAGCCCCTTCCACCACACACACACACACACACACACACACACACACACAAATTCAATTTATGAACTGCTCCTTATGAAATCTGACTCCTACAATTGAGGCTACTAAAGAGCTGATGTCAGAGGAGTGACAATGGGCAGAAGCAGTTCCTTCCACCAGCAAACCTGCATTAATAATTCAGCCGTTAACAGCCACGTAACCAAAGAAGCTTGAGAGGGACGGCTCTGCAGCCTGGGACACTGGGAATATCTCCATGGTCGCCCCTTTTTCTTTCAAAATCAGAGTCCTTGAAGAACTTGCCATCCTCAGAGAGAGGGAAGGTGACAAATGTGCGGAAAAAATACAATTCCTATATGCCTTCAAGTTATGGCCCTCACAAAGTCTGCAAAATATGATAAACCATTATAGGTTTTTCCTGTCTCCCCTGCCTTGGCCACAATTAATTTTGCCGTGTTCGCGTGTAATATGGAATGTAATCTATGGAGGTGGGAGATTTAGAGCCCTCATTGCCTTGCAGTGAATAAGCTTCTGCGGTTTGGAGCCCAGAGGTAAAAGAAGCAATAACGACAGGCCTCATTTTGGAGAACCATTTGTGTACATTTTCTGTTTTGCATCGTCGAGCTAGACAAAAGTGCCTGAAGGAAACCATGACAGCACTGGGTAAAGTCACTCAAAATCCAAATGCCAAACGTATGCTGTAATTGAGATGCACGGCAGCTCTTACACATACCCTAGAAGGGGATCGTATTGCAAATAAAAGTTGCGCGTCACCAAAAGAAACAACGGAAAATGCTCTGGTTTTATTGATACTATAACCTCAAATACAGCAAAATTCAGTTAGGAAGTTCCACGTAGGTTTTCCCAGAGACTCCGAAGGGTAATAAAAACTATTATTTTCTGAAGGCCTAGTATATGTGCCCAGTGTTAGCACTTTACATCTATGCCATTGTAGTGAATAAAATGGTGTCCCCTCAAGAGACATGTTTAAGTTCTAACCTCGGGTACCTGTGACTGTGACCTCATTTGGAATAAAAGGTCTTTGCAGATGCCATCAAGCTACGAAGAGGCCATACTGGATCAGCGTGCCCTAATCCCCTGCTTGGCATCGTTATAAGAGAGAACTGTGGACACAGACACAGGAGAAGGCCATAGGAAGATAGTGGCCGACAGTGCCGTGACGCATCGACAAGCCAAGGAACGCCAAGGACTGCCAGCGACCACCGGAAGCCAGGACAGAGGCCCGGAGCAGACGGAACCTCAGAGCCTCCAGAAGGAACCACCCCTTCGCACATGTTGATTTTGGACTTCTGGCCTCCAGAACTGTGAGAGAACAAATTCCGGTTGTTTTAAGCCACCCAGTTTGCGGTAATTTGTTACAGCAGCCCTGAGAAATTAATACGGCTGTCAATAAAATCCTTACAGCTACCCTGAGAGCTAGGTATTTTCACCCCCCATTTTATAGATGAGAACACAGGCTCAGGAACACTAAGTAACTAAGTTCAAGATCATATAGAAAGCAAGTGGAGGCACCAGGATTCAGGCTCAGGCTGTCTAACTCTTCACTAAATCCCGTGCCCTAACAACGAGCTAACAGGCACCAAATTTTGCCATTGTATCGTATCTCTAGAGTGGTTTTCCCATGAGAAGGTTTCAAGAAGATCCCTTAAAAATGCAATGACTTTGGTCTTTTCCTGCTAACAAAATACAGTCATTTGTCATAGTTCTTGACCCACCTCCACCATATGAGGCATGAACACTGTGCAAGCATACAACTCTACCAGCAAGATAATTCTAACAGAAGCAGCACTGCCAATCAGACCAAAACTTGGAGCAGATTTTAAATTCCCCATTCTTTCAACTCCACCAACACCTGCTAAGCACTCACAAAGTGTGAGGAAGAGGGCCCAGAATGAGAGATAAACACAGTCCCTGACTTTGAGAAGCTCTGGCCTTCATTTTCTCATCAAGTAAATGGGTCCAACACTATCATGCCTGAGCTTACTTGGCCTCGAGGAACTCATCACCAACAGGTGTCCTCTGTTATTGGTGGCACAGTGGTACTCATCTGACATTCCACCTGTACCACCCCCACCGTCCCCATTTCCCAGGTTAGGTAGCGCCACATGACTAGTTTTGGCCAACAGACTGGCGAAAGTGACACGTATCATTTTCGAGGTAAAGAACAGAAGAGCGGCACATGACAACTCTTACAGAGTCTTCCCTTGCTATGCCAGTGTTCCAGGTGTGGAGCCTGGGTCAGTCTGGGACGAAGTAACCACGAGGAGTAGAAAGCCCTCTCCATTCCTGCCACCCCACTTGCAGGGGTCTGAGGAAGTAAAGAACAGGATCTTATGTGCTGAACCAATGGACTGTGGGTTACTTTCCTAGGGCTGTCTGACAAATTACCACAAACTGGCTGCTTATGACAACAGAAATTTATTCTCTCGCCATTCTGGAGGACAGACGTCCAAAACCAATAGGGTGTCGATAGGGTGTTTCCTACTGGAGGCCCCGAGGGAGACTCTATTCCGTGCCTCTGTCCCAGCTTCTGTGGCTGTCAGCAATCCCGGGCGTTCCTTGGCTTGGGATACATCGCTCCAATCTGCCTCTGTCTTCACACAGCCCTCTTCTTGATGTCTTCTCTTCTTATACGGACACATGTCGTTAGATTTAGGCGCCACCTGGATAATCCAGGACATCATCTCAAGATCCTTAACTTAATTACATCTGAAAAAACCTTTTTCTAAATAATAGCACATTCACAGGTTCCAGGTAGACATATCTTTTGGGGAGGCCACCATTCAACTCACTACACCCGACTACAGGGGCCTAAGCATTACCATCAGGAAGGTAAGCTAGCCATTCAGCGCACCAGCCAAATAACGCCAGCAGGTGCATGAAGTTTATTTTATGGATAAAGGGAGAGAGCTGTAACCAACACTGTCCAGTAGAAATATAATGCAATCCACATACGTAATGTTAATGTTTCTAGTAGCCACACTACCAAAAAAAGCTAAAAGGTACAGGTAAAATTCATTTTAGGAATATGCTTTATTTAACCCAACATACCCAGTATAGAGTAAATACGCTCCTTGTCTTCTGAGAATGGACAGAGGAGGTCCTGAAGGTGGAACAAAGTGCTGCAACCCAAGTCAGCTGAGGCAACAACACTGATGCCAGAAGGACCAAAAAGCTCCAGCTCCGAGGCCACGAGGCCAAGGAAGAAGCGGCCTTTCTTTAGCTTTCGGTGGGAGAGCCAAGCGTGGAAAATGCAGCTTTTCTGTCAGGTGCCCCAAGTGTGCCAAACCGCCTCACACACGTGTTCACAGCCGGTGCTGAGTGGCCTACGCCTGGCTCCTGCTCACAGCTAGAGCCAGGGCAACGCCAACCTGGGAGATGCTAAGCACCCTTGGATTTCCACGGCTTATGCCAGGGGGCTGGCTGTTCGTGCCACTGGCAGTCTGGCAAAGTGCAGGCTAAGAGAGGGCCCCACGGAAACTGACTTCCCTCTCTAAAGGGAAGGCAAAGGTCACAGCATCAGGACTACTTAAACATTAGAGAAGTATACGCTTAAAAAATAGGAGGATGAGAAGACAAGCCTTTTGACAGGTTGTGCACGAGCCAACAGGACATGAGGTCTCCATGAGTTACTTTCTGTTCTTAACAATATGAAGAGCCTACCAGGTGCTAGGCTAGGTCACCCCTTTTTATATAAATGTTATCTCATTTAGTCCTCACACCAATCCACTGAGGTAGCTAGTTATTGCCTCCATTTTGCAGATGAAGAAACGAGATCAGAGAAGTTAAGAGACATGGCCAAAGTCACACAGCTGAGAAACAGAGAGCCCAGGTCCCATCCCAAACCGGTACCATAAAATGTTTCCTCCTAACTTCCTGACTTTGCCTTCCCACTGCCTTCCGTATTTCCCCAAAGTGTGACCGATTGACCCTGAGAATGGGGAGCAGGGAACTAACTGAAAAGTTCCTAGTCCCAGCTCTAAGTAAACAATGGACCTCAGAGAGAAAAATTTTCTGGGTTTTTTTTGTTGTTATATGAAATTTCCCAACCCATATAAAAATCAAAATCCAAATGATAATTCCTTAACTCCCCTGAGGTCAGCAATGGCCAGAGGGGTCTCCACCAACATCTTCCAAACTGAGGTCCCCAGATGGCTGGGGTGAGGAAGATTCCAGACCTAGTTCAAAAGGACCAACCGAACTGGTCCATTTGCCTAAATGCCGGGCAATTAGCACACCAAATGTCTTCTTGGCTGAAATCAAAACAGAGTAGTGTGGTAACAATAACTACTTCCTTCGAATGAAATCTCTCATTGTTATAAATGTCTTTCATTAATGTTTTAACAATGCAAATTATTTAATTATTGTGGTTTGGTAACCAGCTATTTCAAAACATCTGGTTTATGGGGGAATATTCTAAAAGAGTCTTTGACTGAATTAGACAGAAAGTAAGTAGGCTAAGATTTATCAGAGCCTGTGTCATCCACATTTGGAAAACTGGAAAGCGCCCTCACGAAGCCCAGTAGCAAAACCCAAGTTTATCATTAATAAAACAACATTTCTCATTTTGTCATTCTCTCAAACTGTGTACCAAAGTTCACATTCATTCATTAACCTTCACGGTGGGAGAGCAAAGTGAATTAGAATTCCATTTTGTATATAAAGAGAAAAGTAATCCCATTTCCAAAAGAAGTAATTCAAACCACCTAACTAAACAGCAGTATATTAGTTTCCTAACAAAATCATGCCCATCCTGATAAAGTAAATGGGAGAAAGGAAAGGGGGATGCCAGGAAATCTTGGCAATCCCTCTCTCTGACTTGACTTTCTGTGGGTCATTTATTTCCTGCAGGAAGCCTCAATTTCCCCAGCAATAAAATGGGGATAATATCTGCCACATGGTAATGAAGAAATAGCTATAAATTACTTTGAATTGCCTGGATAAGCAGCATTATGCAAATTGAAGGTATCATTAGAGAGCTACTAAACAGAGTTATAAATCTTACAAAAATACTTCTGTGGAAATTAAGGCTCAATTAAGAGGCTCCATGTTTTTTATTTAATTTCCATCACCTTGTTATTTTAAAGACAATAACATATAAAGCCAGCTTAGACATTTCCCAAGAAGGCATGTAGGACCTTCCTCTAACAGCCTTGATAAAGCTTCACATTGATAAACAGCTGGCTGATAAGAAGAGAAGGGGATAGTTCTAGCAAAATAGTTGAGAGCCAGACTGAAATCAAGAAACCAGGAGATCCCTCCCAGGAGACAACACTAGGCTCAACAACCATGTCCCAGGCCAGATATCAGCTACCACATTCCTCTGCAAAGAGCTGCAAGGTCCCATATATCTTATAAATTATCTTCCAAGCGTGATACATAGGAGAGAACTTGAACTAACTTGACTCAGTTGAATTTTGCTCATCCCAATGCCGACAGAAGAGGCAAAGGAATAGCAAACAACCCACACAAATGGACCAGAAGCTTTGAGACTCACTACACTAACTTGAAAGGTATCTATAGCCCCATGTTCACTGCAGCGTTGGCCACAATAACCAAGACATGGGACCACTCAGTGCCCATCCAGGGTTAACTGGGTAAATAAAATGTGGTATACCTATAGGTACACAGTGTAATACTATTTAGCCTTCAAGAAAGGAAATCTTGCCATTGGCAACAATATGAATGGACCTTAAGGGCATTATGCTAAATGAAATAGGTCAGACGGAGAAAGACAAATACTATACAATCTCAGAATCTAAGAAAGAAAGGAAAAACCAAACTCATAAGACACAGACAACAGAGTGGTGGTTGTCAGGCAGAGGGTTAAGTGTGGGTGAAATGGGTGAAGGTGGTCAAAAGGTACAAATTTCCCATTATAAAACAAGTAAGTCCTGGGGGTGTCATACGCGGACAGCTACTTATGCATAATACTGTACTGTGTGTTTGAAAGTTGCTAAGAGAGATCTTGAAAGTTCTCACCACAAGGCGAAAAAAGTTGTAACTGTGTGATGATGGATATTAACTAGACTGATTGTGATAATCGTTTTTAATACATACAAATATTGAATCGTTACATTGTACACCTGAAACTAATAAGTCAATGATATCTCAGTCAAAAACGATGAAGGGCTATAATAAAAAGACAAACAATTTATAATAAAAATGTAAGGCTCTACTACCCCAAGAGGTCCAACTCTAACTTCATGGGGCCTAACCCTTACCTGCTCTCAAACTACAGAACACCCTTGCAGAGACCCTGGGACCCTTCAACCTACCAACATCTCCAAGCTAAATAATGCAACCTCAGTTCCCAAGGTCAAACATGTCATAAGTTGTGTGAACCCCGAATTAGCCAAGATGACCAAGCAGTAAATTAGGGAAGTGAAGCTGGGCATTTTCTTGCACGCCCCTCGGGAAAGCCCTTTGCCTGGCTGGCCTGTAGCCAAACTCTCACATTTTGCTGTCCCATCAGAGATCCCCGCCCTGTTCACGGGAACTGTGTGCAAAACAGACCCATATCACCCTGCTTCCTGGGGCACCAACCCACCCACCCCTTGGATTAAGCAACCAGGCCAATTTCTACAGATCAGATCTGCTTCTTCTTCTTTCATCATCGTGATTATGAAACTAACATCAAAGGAAGACACCCAGACCCAGAGTGGGGCATTCTTCAATGAATGGAAAGAAAAATTGAATACGAGAGAATGCAATAAAATAGATGGGAACAGACAGCCTTATTTAAGAGACCTTTCCAAATCTGAGCTCTACTAGTACTCACTCATAACAGACACATGTGGAAAATTGTCGACAAAATCCAAAATGAACCCAAGTTCAGGGAAGCAGTCAATAGCTATACACTTGGAAGGCTAAGCCTCATTTAGGCTAAAAGAACTCCCTCCCCTCACCTGAGGCACTTGGACTGTTCGACAAACAACTCTGAAAGGGGGCGTTTAAAATTTACATGTTTCAATGAGCTGACTCACTAGGGCTCAGCTGGTGATCAATTTACCTTTTAACTGGCTTTTCCAGCTCAGTAATCTGCTCTGGATAAAGCAGTGCCTCCTGCTTAGGTGAGACCATGAGGCTAAGAAAACAGGGAAACCCTTTCAGGACCCACACCTCGAAAGGCCCTCGCGGCTAAGGCACTGGGCCTGACCACAGGTACCTCGCAGAGCAGTGCTGGGGACCCAGACATGTGTAAGAAACAGCCCTAATTAAGCCAAGGAGCTTTGTACATCATACAAGAGCTGATACACGCAGGAAAACAGTTCACACACATTGGTACTAGGCACATGTCACAGGAATGTTACAAAGAATGAGAGCCCCCTGGGCTGCCCAGCACCAGTATTGGCTGGAGCAGCTCCGATGCAGGACGGCAAACCTCGAGGGGGAATGAGACTGGAGAAAGGGAGGAATCCAGTTCATAGAGGCTACAGCTTGGATGTTCGCCTTTGAGGCCATGGAGGAGCTGCTTCGTTGTTATTTCCCATCCTCTCCCAGTGAGTGAGAGCCCCTCGTGACGGTAACCCAGCCAGCCTACCCGGAATCGCCCTGGAGAATCACAAGTGAGGTCCTGAGCTCGAAGACATCCCCCCAGAGCACATTTCACGGGAGCAACGCTGTAAATCAGCATCCACACCCAAGAGGGCCCACTGTAGACGAGGGGTTCACACTCGAAACCACCGTCCGTGTTCCCTGACTCCACCATCTTCAGGCACCTTGTCGGGGCTCCCTCTACCTGGACGTTCCCAGGATGCTGCTTATTCCTCTTTCAAAGCGGCCTGGGAGGACGTGACAAGTTTTCTGTAATATACTAATTCAGGGAAGAAATCAGCCCCATGCCCTTTCCTGTCCTAAGGTAAGTTTTCAGGAGTAAAACTCTAGTATTTGGTCTTTTTCTTTTCATAATTAACCCCCGCATACATCCCTCTATTAGGTGTTTTCTCCTCTTCTAATTACGAAGAGGATTCGTGACTTGACCTGAGCACATTCCTCAGTCTTCTCCTTTGCACCATCATTGTGGCCCTGTGACTACATTCTGCTTGCTGTCTTTCTCCTTCCTCCAGGCTGGGATTCAGATGACGAGGCTGGTGCTTGTGCAGTCATGTTGGACCATGAAGTCATTAGCAGAGGACACATAAGTTCCTCCAGCTGCACCCGTCCCCCTCCTCCTACCTGGTATCAAAATGGGCCCTTCTCTGCGTCAACTGACTCTCCAACCCTGCCAAAGAAAGGCATCTTCTAAACGGGCATTCTACTGAGCCTGGAGACTCAATTCCTTCCTCACTTGCCCTGTGAAGTCTCTAACACCGTCAGCACATCCAAACAACACTAAAATTCTGTTTTGGTCTCAAACCTTCCACTTTTTTAAAAATCCCCTACTGTTCCCTCCTCTTCCAGGCCAGCTCTCTGCCCTGGCCTCCCTAGAGGTCACACACACACACTCTCTCTCTCACACACACACACACACACACATACACACACTCACACACTCCATCAATAACCCTCCACCTCTCCACCCTGCAAAGTTCAGTGCCAAAGATTACAGCATTAGCACACCAGTTCATATACTGTTTGTTACTGCTGGGGTTGTTTGTTTGTTTTTTTGTTAACTTCTTTTAACCCATCATCTTTTAATTATTGTTCAAATCCTCTCGTCCCAGCAGGCCAATCAATCCATGGGAAAGGGAATGGGGATTTTTTGGAGGGGTTTTTTGGTTTTGGGGGGGTTTTTTGGCCACAAACTATAGGTAACAAAATTGACTTCAGGAAGTGTGGGGAAAACAAAAATGGAGAGAACACAGCTGCCAGAATTTCCATCCTTCTTCCAGAGACCTGTTCTGTAAGCGCGTTTGTCAGGGAGAAGGACTGGGTTGAATCCATCAGCATCTCAAACACCCCACAGCTTATCCTATTACTGCACTCTGTTAGAATAACATTTTCAAGTTGCAACAACACACTTGATTTCATCCAAAGGCAGTGGTACAGCCAGAAAGTAATATTCATCAATATGAGCATAATCTCTAATAAAACACAGAATTCCAGGGCCAAATGCACGGGAGTCAGGCTGCGAACTTCCATTATGCCCAAGCAGTTGCTAGGTTAGCTCGGCCTGGAGACACGAAGTGTGGACATGAAGACAGCAGACAGCCTTTGTATCAAGTTCCACCATGGAATGACGCCAGCTGCCACAGGGTGTCAGAGAAACCAAGTCCACAACTGGCCAGGGTTAAGCCCCAAGGCCAGGAAGTCGGGAAAGAGGAGCACAGCTCCATGTCACCTCCTCCCTGTTTGTGAGAAGGCTTCTCTTCCTCTACTGGCTCCTTAAAAGTTGGTGGGTTACAGAAATGGATTCAAATATACATGGACATTTAAAGTATAATAAAGGTACAGTGACAGACACACTCTTGGAAGGCCCCTCATGGTCTCCCCTCCCCATCCGTAGTGTTACGCCCTTTCTGATTGTCCCCTTCAATGTGGACAAGACCTCTGAGTTGCTTCTAATCAACTGAATAAAGCAAAGGTGATGGGATATGTGCAACTGTGTTACAGAAGATTGTAGGGCCCCCTTTTTCTCTTGCTGACTTGATAAAACAAAAGGCCATGTTGGGGACCCATGTGACAAGGAACTGAGACTGGCGTCCAGCCAACAGCCAATGACAAGATGAGGCCCCAATCCAGCCTGCGAGGAAATGAATGCTGCTACCAACCAAGTGGGTTTGGAAATGGATCCTTCCCCAGTCCAGCCTCAGATGAGGCTGCAGCTCTGGCTGACACCTTGATGGGAGTCTTGCAGAGAAGACAACCCAGCTAAGCCATGCCCAGACTCCTGACCCACAGAGACTGTGGAATAATGAATGTGTGCTGTTTTCAGACACGAAATTTATCATAATATTGTTACACAGCAATAAAAAAAAAAACACGAAAGTAGGTCAAGTCAGTGAGCAGGAAGGGATTATTCGATAAATGAATGGAATAGGTAGCCACCTAGAAAAAAATTGAGTTGGATCCCTGACTCACCTGACACCAAATTAAATTCAAGACAGATTAACGCTTTAAATAGGAAGTAAATCAAATGGCAAAAAATACGAGTTTTTTTTAATATGTAATTTTGGATTGACAAAGACCTGAAGTGTGACACGAAAACCTAGAATAATTCTTCATCTAGAAAGAAAGGACGAGTAACTCTAACTGAAGTGAGATGTCTCTGCAACTCTGTGCGTCACAAAGGGCCATCCTTCATCTACAAGGAGCTCCCACAAACCAGTAAGAAAAGAGCATTTTGAAAACATGCTGCTTCACTCTACGGGCAATACCATGAGACGATGACCGTGACGCAATGTTAGATCACAGTGGGGGCGAAGCCGGCAGCCCCATCTATGGCTGGGGGGGCAGGAAACTGGGGATGGCCTCTCAGGAGGACGATTAGGCATACGAATGGAAACATCGAACGCACTTAACTCTTCAACTCAACAGTTCCACTTCTATGGATATTTAAAATAACGTATGTACAAGGCGATGTTATTACAACATTGTTTGTCACAGCGAAGATGTAAATCAGCCTATCTATCAAGAAATTGGTTAAATAATTTATGGTGCATCCACATCACGGAATACCATGAAGCACAAAAATATACGAGGCAGCTCTTTCTGTTCTAATAGAGAGGTCTCCGAAATATATTTCGTAAATAAACAACAACCAAAAACGAAAAAACAGAGGTGCCTCCAGAGAGATGCCTCCAGGGTGGCTGGGGATTGGGTGAAAGGGAGACTTTTCACTGTGTGCTCTTTTGTGCTTCACGAATATCATACCACATCGTGGTAGTGGCTGTTTTGTTTCCAAAACAATAAAATTCAAATAAATAAATATATATAAGTTGTAGAACAGCATATACAATATGAAGAAATTAAATGTAGACTATATACACAATATTGCGTGTTGTAATATGTTCTATGTTGTATATCACGCTATATATTACATAAACATAAACAGCTACCTCTGGAAGAGCACACAAGAATCTGAGGGCTGGTTTCTTCAGGGCTGGAGAACTGGGATAAGTGGGCACTGGTACACTGAGTACCAGGCAGCAGGGGTGAGCAAGGGCGCTACTTTCTCACTGCATTTTCTTCAACTCGTGTGCCATTATATGTACGTATTAGCAATTTAAAATCAAACCATTGAGAAAATTGTAAGTTGGTGTGTTTCCTCTGGCCTCCCATTCTTCCTCCGTGAACACCCCAGCCATCTCCCCACACCTCCATGCTAAGATTCCCAATCCCTGTCTCCACTGAGCTGCAGTCTTGAAACACTCTTCCCATCAGTTCCAGGACAGCATCCTGCCCATGCTCCGTCTTGATGCACTTGGGTGGCGCCTTCCCTGAAGGGACCGAGACGCTCAGGGTTTTGTGCCCCACAAGTTCCCCTCTCCTCCTGGGTTCCAAGGCGCTGTCTCCTTGGAGCCCATCACTTCACTGCCCTCTCGATGCTGGCGCTTTCCAAGTCTCCACCCTTGCCCACATCTCTCTTCTGAGCTCCAGATGCAAAATCCAGCTGCCTAGAGGGCATGTGCTTCCTGTCAACCAGGACTCCCATCCCCAGCCTGAAGCCCCTTTGGTGTTCCCCATGTGCCAGTGCGTGCAGCCACCATCCATCAGGCAGAAACCCGGGGTCTTCCTAGAGCTTCCTTCTCACCCCCCCCCCGCCCCTTCCCAATAATTGATTACGATCTCTACCCTGTTCTGTAACCTGTCCGCTTCTTTCACGTCTCCCGGCTGCTCTGAACACACACAATGTCACCCCCACCCACGCTTCTCTTTCCACTGCTGTTACATTCATCTTTGGAATGTCTGTATTAGTCTGCTCAGGCCCCATAACAAAAGGCCACAGACCGGGGTCTTCAATAATGGCAATTTCTCTCTCGTGGTTTTGGAGGCCAAGATCAAGGTGTCAGCAGGTTTGGTTTCACGCTGGCTTGCAGATGGCCTCCTTCTCACTGTGTCCTCACATGTTCTTCCCTCTGTGTGCACGCATTCCCGTGTTCCTCTGTGTGTCCCCCTCTCCTCTCTGTAAGGACACCAGTCAGACTGGACGAGGGCCCATCCTAACGGCCTCACCTTAACTAGTCCCCTCTTTAAAGGTCCTACCTCCAAACACAGTCACATTCTGAGGTATTGGGGTTAGGGCTTCAATGTGTGAATCTGGGGGGACACAATTCAGCCGTCACAGTATCCAATAGGTCATGGTACTCCCCTCAATAAAAACTGTCACTGGTGTCCCCCTGGAATAATGTCTTTCCAACACATAACCCCTGACTACTTCTCTCCCCCCCAGCTGTGAATGGGGGTGGGGGTGCCAGTTCAAAGGGACATAACAGTCCAGCTGGAAACAGACAGGATTAGAGAGATTAGGAAGGAATGGCACCCTTCTGTTCTTTTCCTTCCTTTTTCCAACGACAGCAGACTTCGGGTAAGCTGTGTAACCTAGCTGTAGAACGAGGCTTGATCCCTGATCACCTGGGAGCCTCCGTGAACACAGATACGTCACAGAGGTGACATGACATCTCGATCCCATACTTAGATTTCCTGTTCAGAAAATACCTGTGTTGCCTTAGCTAAAGCAAGCGTTCCCCCAGAGCCACACACAGGAAAGCTTCTGGGTGCATCAGGATTTAAAGCAGATCAAAACTGTAATTGGGTAACGTCCCTCTGAGACCTCAATGCTCATTAAGGTGCCCTAGATACCCGGCAGCAGAAAAGTTGAGAGCGTGGACTTGGCAGCCCCACCATGTAATCCCCTCATTTACCCTTCTCCACATAGGAGCTGAGTGACCTGGCGCAGGACGCTTCACAATTCTGAGCCTTGGTTTACTCATCCACAAAATGGGGTTAATACCGTTCTAGGTTATTCCTATTGTATTGTTTCCTAGGGCTGCTTAACAAACGACCACAAATTGGGTGGCTTAAAACAACAGAAATCTATCCTCTCACAGTTCTGGAGGCGCAAGTACAAAATCGGGGTGTTGGCAGGACCGTGCCCTTGGAAGGCCCCAGGGAAGGACGCCTCCTCGCCTCTCTGCTAGCTTCTGGTGGTGGCGGGCAATGCTTAGCGCTCCTTGGCTTGTACCTCCATCACTCCAGTTCCTGCCTCTGTCTTCACGTGACTGACCATCCTCCTCCAGATGTATCTGTGTGTCCTCTCCTCTTAAGGACATCAGTCGTTGGAGTCGGGGCTCACTCTAATCCAGTGTGACTTCATCTGCAAAGACCCTTTCCCAATGAGGTCACATTCACAGGTACTGGTACCAAGACTTGAACATATCTTTCTGGGGGACACAGTTCAAACCGCCTGGAAGACTGGGAGAGAATTAAAGCGACAAGGACGACGCAAAGCACTAAGAACAGTGCTGGGGGGCTACACGGTGAAGACTCTCATCACTGCTGGCCACACAAGGGGCAGTGCCTTCCCAGCCAGCAGGCTCCGCGCCCCATCTGGCCTGGTTTCCTCACACCTCGTAAGAACAAAAACTGCAAGGCAAGAAACCAAAAGCTAACAAGCAAGTATCCTGATGGCTGATGTGCTGTTGAGACTTCTAAAGCAAACAAACCAGGGCTTTGTTACCAAGTCACTGTGGTAAATATTTTATCAGTGGGTCTCGGAGAAAACCCCACACACGCACATGGGCCCCACAGGCCTCCTCCTCGTAGAAGCTGGTATGCTAAGAAGAGGCCCCGTAGGCTGCTCTAAAAGAAGAAAACGGTTTACTCAAGGTGTGCACCTGATTCCAACATCCAGCTGAGCAGTAACTTCCAGACAAACAGCCCCTGAAGCCCTCCAGGCTGCAGGAGGGCTGCATGGAGACAAAGGCGGGGGCTGAGGCAGGATCCCGAGGAGCCCTCATCGAGATGCTGCGGGCAGGGAAGCGATGAATAAATCATGGGCCGAGGCTTTTCCCCATTGCCTCCCTCTGTAGAAACCCAAACGCCCATCATGACGATCAAAGGGGCAGCCCACGACATGAGATGGACTTTGACAGAGCTCATTAAGTCATAAGCTCCCGCAGGGTGGATTTTCTCCGTGGATAATGTCTGAAAATTAGAAAGTAAGTGGCCTGGGAGAACCTGGGACCCATTAACCAACTAGCCAGACAGAGCTTCCATTACGAGAGAAAAATAGCTGAAAATCTGAAAACCGTCCTTGGGCAGCTGTTCAAAGACTCCATTATGAGTTTTCCAGGAAGCCCTCTGGGGGGGTTCACGCAGATGCGAGGGAGAAGCCTGTACAGATGTGAGGTGAGAAGAGTTTGGACTGAGAAGGCAGGGGCCAGGGTTCGAATCCGGACTGCTCTGGAATATGGGGGACGCCCCTCCCTCTCCCTGTGCTATTAGTTTCTTAAGGGGGAGAAACAAGAGCCCCAGCTGCCACCACTGTGTACAACACACGGATTCCACGACTCAGACTTGTGTATGAAATCATGAAGCGGAGCCAGAGGTTGGTGCACACACCAGATGCACTTAGGATTGTTTGTAAGATGGAAATCTGCAAATCCAAATAGTCAGTCCTATCTACCAGCTGCCAAATGACGAGGCTGTGCTTTAGGAATATAACCAACTAAAACGGTCCCCAAGTCACAGGACAACCGACGGCTCAAGTCCCAAAGAGTAACACAGAAGCGCCTCAACCTGTCACTACTGTTACTCCAAATACATGAAGTCACTCGTCGAAAAGGTTCCAAACCAGCAGGCCAATGCCATCCTCGAGTTAGGGATCCGTGTGGAGCAATGAAAAACTGAGTCAGACTCCATCTGAACCCCAGCTCGGTTGTGAGGCAACTATGGTCCATCAAACACTTAAAATGAGACCCCAAAGGCTTTTCATGAGGATGAAGTGAGAGATCTCTCGCGGTGTACTCCTGGCAGGTGCTAAAGAAATGTTGTACCTGCCACCTCGGTTTCTCTTCCCTCCGTCCTCTCTCTGGCACTGCCCTCTGGCTCCTATATTCACAAGAGCTCTCCCAGTTCCTCTCCACAGTCAGGGCTCCCTGCCCTAGAACACCCCTAGCTAAATCCGAAACACCCACGTACCTGAACACCAGTTCCTACATCTTCCCACTGCCCACAGCCTCTGCCACGCGGCTCCCTTCCCGAGCCATCATACCCTGGACCAGGATGGCCTGTGCCCAGTGGTTCCCAGATGTGCACTGCAAAGCACTGGTGGGCCAGCTATTACACTAGGAACTGAAAGAACGATTGCTGCAAGCTGTTCTTAGAACTAAACTTACTCCATTTAAAGGACCTTCCTTTGTGCTGAGGATGAGCCACTCTTACATTTTGTGTATTAAAACGTGATTTCTTTTAGAAAACGGTGGTGATTTAAAAAAAAAAAAAAGGGTGATTTTTTTTTCCATGGTTCTTATTTGATCACATCAAAGTAGGTAAGCCAACATGAAGAGCCCAACCTTTCTTGGTTTATTTATTTTTCATGATTTTACTGGTCCATAAAATCCAAGTCTGGGAATTGCTCAGCTATGTGAACGAGCGACACATGGCTGCCTCCACTTCTTCCCCAGCTCAACTTCTTAACCCTAAGGTACAAACCCAGCTTCTGCTCCCACCATTCAAGGGACACTGTTCACTCAGAGGTCCCCAAATCCAGGCCCCTTCCTCCAGCCCGTATCAGATTGCCCAGGAAGGCCCTCCTTACACTCAGACATACCAGAACCTCCACACAAAGGGCCAACCCAGACTTTCTAAGCAGCTCTGATCAAGGGAAAGGCTTCCCAACGCCAAGCCCATGAGCCCCAAGCTCTCACTGGTGACTGTGATCCCCATCACCACCCCACTCGCCGTGGAGCTGGAAAAGTTCAGAGCCCATAGCCTCACCCTCAACCGCGTCCCAGCAAGCTGTTTCGATTCTCTGAGTGTCATTCTCCTACTGTGTCGAGTAGCAATGGTGACAATCCCTACCTCATAGAATCTTGAGAGGATTCGACGCAAGTCTGTGTGAAAAGTGCTTTCCACAGTGTCTGGGACGCAGGAGGTGCCAACAACTGGAAACTCTGTTAAGTAGGCGGCGTCTTCTAGCAGACTATGCCCTCTTTCCAGCTTTATCCCCCCCTGCTTCTGGAGACACCAGCAGAACTGTAGTCTTTGTGGTTCCACAATTACATGCATACTTTCCCCCCTCTGGGACTCTGCCCATGCCTGCCTGGAATGCCAGCCTAACTTCTACCCTGTTCTCCAAGCTCATGTCAGGACCTCCTTCATGCTCCTTGTTTATCCATCGCGGCCCGAAGGCGTATGGTCCATTCCTGGTCCTCTGAACTCGGGCAGCATTCGGTCTGCGCCACTCTTGTGACTCTGTCACTTCCCACGTTACTGGCAATGCCTTACTCAAACCGATCTGCACATCCTCCCTCTCCTGGTAAACGATTAATTACTTAAGGTCAAGGGGAAACTCTGTACATCCCACAGTACCTGCCATAGTTACAAGTTACAAGTAAGTGAACAACAAATAATTGTGCTAAAGAGCCAGTGACATAATTCCCGACATACCACTTAAAAAAAGATGTTTAACAGATATGGCATGAAGCCCTCCTACGTCCAATGTTGACTTCCTTCCTAGGATCCAGGCTAGCAAGGTTGATATGTGTACACGTACACATACATACACAGGGCTGTGTGTATGTACACACACATAGGCACGCGTGCACACACACGCACACCCACAAATACGTTCATCCCAGATCTCAGGCAATGCAAGTGCACAGTAATGAGAATTCAAAAGCTATGGGATTTAAATCCATTGTCCTTGGGGCCCAGCACTTCCTCCCGTGTCAGCTCGGACTGACCATCAGTGCATGACTGTACTTTGCTCTTCCCCTCACAGTTACAACTAGGTACTTCTGACTTCTCTTTCGTTTTGATGCTGCTTCCTTTTGGTGGACTCTTTCCCACATCATTTCCCTGCCTTTTCTCAAGGGACCCTTCCCAGGGGCACTGATGTTGACTGTACAAAGCCCATCTTTTCCCTCTGCTTCGCTCTCCATCTGCCTTCATTTCTAAACCGACCACATGGCCTTTTCAGGGGGCCCCATGTGTGCAAATAACTCAGGTCCAGAGAGATTTCAAGATCTTTCCATTCTGCTCTCATTCTCCATCACTCACATAAATGACAATGATTTAAACAGAAAAGGGGACAGTCAGTGTGTCTTCCTCTCAAGGTCCTTAGAGAAAGGGCATTTCCATTTCAAAATCTTTGGGGCTCTTTTATTCACCCTAGCATCTCATTTCAAAGGAGGTGCTCCAGAGGACCCAGGAAACTTTGAACCTCCCAGAAGCAAGCTGTTCATTCCCTTGAAGTCAGAGCGGAACCAACTACGGAAAATCATTACCAGTCACTTAGTCCACAGGACGGCCCCACAAGGTATGTACCCTCATCAATGCAAGAGTTAAGAGGGACAAAAGTATTCTGTAGAGGCAAAGTAGGCTGACGTGAGCCACCTGCCCTGACAGCAGAAGTATACTATATCAGAATTCTCGGGACTCTGCTTCCAAATGCTAACTGAGCCCTGACCCATCATGTGTCCTAGGTCATGAAAGAGCCTATCCTCTAGAACTTCCAGATGAACTCAAGGGCAAACTCCCAATACTTGAGTATTTCAGAGCCACCAAAGGGGATAAAAAGCTATTTGAATGTTTTCAGAAAGACCAAGAATAGAGGCGGAAAACATCTTAGGGAAAAGGGAAATGGGAAGAATAAATTTTGAAAAGTGAGGAACCTGATGTCAAGTTCACCGTTGGTGACCATTTCAGGACTGAAAATGTCAGATGGACCAATAGTTCCTCCTCTCTGTTTTAAGGCTACAAATGGGATCACAGTAGTCCCTGGTTAAAAATATTCTCATTGCTCTTAGAATAAAACTCCAAAGCCTTAACGTGGCCTGCAACGGAGGCACATACTTAAATAGAAACTCATATATTCTTTCAACGAACGTTCGCTGAGCACCCACTTCAGTGCCAGCACTGGGCTGGGCACAGGGGATTCTGACATAAATGACGCCCCCCGGCCCTCCGACCCAGTCTCAGAGCCCGGATTGCTCAGCCCGCGCTGAGTGTTGACCCTACTGCCAGGCACTGGACTAGGTACCTTCATGCGTGATCTCGTCCACTTCCCCCAAGAATGCATACGACTGGCATTATCCTCATCTCCCTTTTATAGGTAAAAAGCTCACTGCAGCACAGAGGGGCTCTCCAACTGGCCTAAGGTCATAAAGTCAGGATCTGAACCCAGGCCATTTGATTCTAGAGCCCGCCTTCTGAGCCATCACTCCCCCACACCTCCATCAGAAGTGGGGTCCAGAAAGTGGCTCATTTTCTCACAGCGGACACTCTTAGTTCAGTGGTCTCAGCAGCCCGCAGAGTAAAACACCACGGGGACAGAGGAGCACAGAACTGCCTCTGGATGCTGAGGATAAAAAGCAAACATTGTACTCGCCAGCAGAATTAGATCTCAACACCCAGCGCAAAGGCCCAGAGTTCCAGACCTGGAAATCCTTGCCACACCCACAATGCTGGCACGCCCCCCTCTGGCCTGCTTCTGTGCCAAATGTCATCAGGGTTCTCCGTCTCTGTTCTACTGCAGGGTCTAGAATTGGGGGGGTGGGGGGGTAAGGATGGGGACAGCCTAGCCATAGCCTACCACACTCCCTTCCCCAATAATCAGGGTGAAGGGGCATTAGAACCACAGCAAGTCACCACTTTGTGCCCTTTGGGAAACTAATGAAGAGCTCTTAATTCCAAATAGCAGAAGAAATGTGGGGAAACAGGCGCTCTCATAAACCACTAATGGGACCATAAATGGGTAGGACCATTTCAGAGGGTAAGTTGGCAAAATCTAGTCAGACTGAAATGTGCAAATCCTTTGATCCAGAAATTCTACTTCAAGAATATGATAAAGTTCTGCTCTCATGCACAAGGATTTTCACTGTAGTGTGTCTTGTCACGGTACCAACCTAAATGTCTTGCTTGTTAAGAGATGAATGAACAAACTACAGTGTATTTATACAACAGATACCCTACAGCAGTTAAAAAAAAAATACAACTATGTGGCAATGTGGAAGAAACTCAAAATTATAAGAATAAATAAAAAAAGTAATTTTCAAAAGTATACACAGTATGATAGTATTTATGTACACTTTAAAATACTATGCATTGGATATAAATGCACATAAATGTGGTAAAAGATGAAAACACGGGCGGAAAGGATAGATGCCAATTTGAGGATAAGAGCGACCTCTGGGAAGAAGAGAAAGAAATTAGATGAGAATCTTTGATAGTATCTGTAATATATTTTTCTTTAAAAAACTATCTGAAGTAAAATGGTAAATGTTAAAAATATGATAGATCTGTGTGATAGATACGCTCGTACTTGTTACACTATTCTTGGTTCTTTTATGATATTTGAAAAATTCCAGAAATTAAAATAGTTAAAAAAGTATCTATTTTAAGCGCCCAGATTACTCGTACAATCATCTAGGTTTAATAACCACTCAAGTATAGGGAACGTGCATAAATAAATTGGAATACTATGTATTAAGTCCAACGTGAACAAATTCAAGGTAAAAACGGCCTTTAAGAAGTGAGATTTTGGGGCCAACCCGGTGGCTCACGCGTTTGGAGCTACTGACCGGATCGATTCCCACATGGGCCAGCGGGCTCTCAAACACAAGGTTTGACTCCTCGAGTCCCGCAAGGGATGATGGGCTGCGCCCCCTGCAACTAACAACGGCAACTGGACCTGTAGGTGAGCTGCGCCCTCCACAACTAAGACTGAAAAGACAACAACTTGACTTGGAAAAAGTATTAGAAGTACACACAGTTCCGCAATAAATTCCTTTTCCCCTTCCCCAAATTTCAAAAAAAAAAAAAAAAAAGAAGTGAGTTTTTGGAATGATTCAGCCATAAAAAAGAAGGAAATCCAGCCATTTGGGACAACATGGATGATCCTTGAAGGCATTCTGCGAAGCGAAATAAGTCAGACAGAGAAAGACAAATACTGGATGACCTCACTTATATGTGGATTCTGCAAAGCCCGAACTCACAGAAACGGAACAGACTGGTGGTTGCCAGGTTTGGGGGATGAAATAGGGGACAGGTGGAGAAATGGGGGAGAGTGGCCAGAAGATACAAACTTCCAGTTAAAAAATAAACAGGTCTTCGGATGTAATGCACAGCCTAGTGTCTAGTGAAAGTTGCTCAGAGAGGAGATCTCAAAAGTTCCATCACAAGAAAAAAAATGTGCAACTATGTCAGGTGATAGATGTTAACTAAACTTACCGTGGTAATTATCTTACAATATATACTGGGGGTGCCAAAACAATGTAGACAAGTGGACACTTTGGTCAACGTTGCTCAAGAAGTAGTTTGCCATAATCAGAAGTGTCTGCACGCTGATGGTGACCACTTTGAGCACCTCTTGTAATTGCAGAAGTCAAACGTGACTTGTATTCATCTTTTGTTATCGGTATATACTGAGTATTACAATTTTAATACAGTTTTCCTTTCTTAAAATGTGTACACTTTTTCTTTTGGCACCCTCTGTACATACGTCAAATCAAAACAAGAAGACGTGAGATTAATTTTCTGGTTAGGGGGTTACATCTGGGAGGCCAGCGTTTTGGACAAGGAGATTCACCACCAGCAGGGTGCTGAAGGGTGAATAGGAAGCTTTCTTTGAGAAACTGTGCAAACATAGGCATAGCCTAAATCAACAGTAAGATCAGACAGTAAACAAGAGCACACACTACATACATAAAGGCTGCATTTAGCTGTGGGGAAAGGCATGAGCAGCTGGGAGACACCACCCTTCTCAGTCAAGCTGGCCAGAATCATGCCCTAAAACTCCCACAAGAAACAGTGGTTGCGTGGGCACCAACACCGTCTTCCAAGGAAGTCGGGGCACTGGTTTTTTTGTGTCACGTGACCCCACTGGCAAGGCGAAGGGAGGATGGATGTTCCCATGGAGGCCTAGTGCCCCCCCCCCAGGCCTGATACTGATGGGTGGGGCCTGGGATGGAGGGTCTCACCACTGCAGAGCCCTCTTACATACTATCCATTAAGCATCTGCAAACTAGACTAAAGCAGAGCACACACGTCCAAATAAATCGAAGTTGCACTGTTGTTACTGTTTTCTAATGTGGTGTGGTTTCGGCCTTTTCCCCACACAGGTAACACTATCCCCCCCAACCATCATAAATAAGTGATGTAAAATGGGAGGGAGGGGATTTATGGGATGGGGTGGATTAAAGTGGTTGGCAGAGAAGAAGATCCAATGCCAGGCCACAGGCTATAGAACAAAAAGAAAAGTAACACCAGCGCAGTCAGGCAGCAGGAGTCCTGAGAGCCTGTACGCCACTCAACCATTGACTTACACCGCATCTCGAGCTTTTGGTGAGCAGGGGCCATCAGGGCTACATTTGACCAAATTTAGGAAATGAAGAAATGCCATGTTGTGCCCCAAGCACAAGGGGCAATCTCTCTCAATCTCCCAATCTCTCTCTCTCTCTCTCTCTCTCTCTCTCTCTGTCTCTCACACACACACACACACACACACACACTCACACACTCACACATGCTATAAATTTGAATCATTCTGTTTCATGAGAATTTTCGTTCCATGTAAGAATTACTCAAGAGCAGTTCTATCCAAAAGAACTTTCTGAGATGATGGAAATGTTATACATCTGAAATGTGCAATAAAGTAACTACAACCCACATGGGGCTACTGAGCACTTGAAATATGGCTGGTATAAATGAAGAACTGAATTTTTTATTTCATTTGCTCTTAACCAATTTAAGGAACCACGTGTGGCTGGAGGATATCTTATTGGAGAGCACAGGTCTATCACATCCCTCTTACTGTCTACGTAGTATTTTCGCATACTGATAAAAAAGTCACCCTTGCTAGTGAGCATTTTGGTAGCTGTCACACACGTCCTCGTGGCTGAATGTTTGTACACATCCCAAACTACTTAATTAGAATAAAGTCCTCAAAGAGGAATTGTGGAGTCAATGGGTAATTTACGTTTCTACACTTTTCCTCTGTATCAAGACCACCCACTTACAATAAGGAAGAGGTGAACGGCATTTGCCTGCTCTTAGCTGGTTTCACAGATATGATTCTCATTAGTCCTCACACCTACCAGGCAGAATCAGATGGGGAGGGGACTAGCATCCTCCATGCACAGACAGAAAGCAAGCTGGGAGAGTGCATGCCACGGACTTGGTTGTGTTAGACAGCGCCAACAGCACAGAACACACAGCCAGCCACTCCATGACGTGATACCATTTGTTCTCCCAGATTAGCGTAACAGAGAAAACGTGCTTATGCTCTATTCACAAGGGAGAAGAGCAGGGTATGAAACTATATTCCCAGTATGATCAAAACTGTAATATATAAAACCAAAAAAAACAAAAACTAACGTATGAATAGGTTGTAGGACTGTAACTTAGGCTTTTCTAAATATCTGCCCAAATTTTTATCATAAACACGAATGATTATTAAAATAACGAACATTGAGTGGGCAATTATAAAGGCTGAGTGGCTTACACGCTGTCTCATGTAAAATATTTCCACAACAGTAAGGACCATTGGTATCCCTATTTACAGCTGAAGACACAAGGGGCTGAAAACCGTTGAAGAACCTTGGCCCAGGTGAAGGCGCTGGGCGAGATCTGAACACCCTTCTCCCCCCTCGCCCCCAGCAGACCCACTGGAAAGCCTGTATTCTCAGGCAGCACATCAGGGCTTCTCAAACCGTCATATGTGCACAAACCACCTGAGGACCTTGTTAAAATGCAGCTTCTGGTTCAGGGGAGGCTGATGCTGGCAGCCCAGGGACCACACTTTGAGAAGCAAAGCTCTGCACAATAATCTCCATACAATAATCCTCAAGGAGAAAATGCACCACCCAACCTGGAAACCATTTTCTAAGGATTTTAGTAGTATCAACGTTTACTACTACATAAAAGCAAAACTATACTTTTCTTCTCAATGACGTTTGCAAAGCCTTCTTTCCTATCCATAAAACAGGCCCTACACTGCTCCTGCTAATTCCCGCCCAAAGACACTTCCCCTGGGCATTCACTGGTGTCAAGACTCCCTAAATCCAACTTGAAGCTTAATCAACCTTCTCATCTCATTAGCAGGGAGGGTTTTATCCTCAAAGCTTCCATTAGCAAACATTTCCACAAACCCAGGGAGCAGGTGTGTGGAGGACTGGCCCCTGGGGATGTCCCAAGAGCCAGTCATTCTCCCCTACCACTCCCAACTGCAGACACTTGTCACCAAACCACCAGCACATGTTAGATCTGGCAGTGCCCTATTCCCACAGACCTTTTCTGTGAAACACTAAAATTATGTGTTCTGCAAATACTTCAACCTTCCAAAATTTGGCAAGCACTAGCTAATTTTATACCCAAAGAACCTTTGACCTCCTTTAATTATGTGCCTAATTCTTTGTGGTTTTTTTAAATGTGGCATTATCAGATATTCATTGTTTGATGAACCTCTTGCCATTTGCAGTAATCCTGTTTATCTACCTTAATACAATGAAAATTACTTATCCGGTACCTTAAAAGTAGCCCTTCCATAATGGATTTTATTTCCCTAACTTTCATTTTACTTGTATCTTTTGGTTTTCACTGTGTCTCCTATAATGAATGGGTGCTTTTTTTATTTTTCAATAAGACTTAGTGACATTTTGTTTTACCTTTAGTCTTATAAATGATGTGCTTCCACCACCTTCCCTCTAAGATTATATTTATTAATGCACTTCCTTTTTTGAATCATTTGTGTGGCTTCAGTAGGCAATTTTCACTTCCTTTCTAAATGAGACCAGAAGATAACCTTAAGTTTCCTACTATTTAATGTTTTTCACACTGATACTTCATAAAACAGGTCTGCTTTCCCTTTTTTCCTCTTGGTAACTTCTACTCATTAAGTAAAGTACGTAAACTCCCTTCAAATGGAATTAAGATGGATAGCAGTTTCCACTAACCAGTCAGAACTCCTTTGACATGCTGCATGCTAGTCTCACCATGCACTAACTTATTATCTAATTTTAAAATTGCTACAATCCATTTCCCTCTCAAAGGCCTCTCTCTCTTTGCCTTTTTTAAGCCAAAGATATCTCTGGTAAAGATCTTTGCAGGTCTTTGGAGGGGAATGAGACTCTTCTAAAATCTAGAGAAGCAATGTGTCACCAAAGGGCAAAGGTGGCTTTGCCAGGTAAATTTCATTCTTCCCTCAATTCCTTCTCTTCTTCAAAGTCACAGTCACATATCTTTAGTGATCAGCTCCATTCCTTCTAGATTACTTACAGGAAATCCTATTGTGTGATTGACACCATGCCAAGCACTGATTCAGGTGCTGGAATATAACAGCAAACAAGGTAGACATCAAAGGACATGACAGACTCCATCCTGCTTCATGGAACTTTAACCACACAAGAAAGGAAGAGTTCTTTTCTCTGTTCAGGATTGCTGCTGAATCACATTTTATGGGTACTTTCAAACGATCCTGATATTGTCCCCCTCGATGCTGGACAGTGTTCTTTTCCATGGATACATACTCCAATACCCAAGCATCTCCAATTCCTCTGGTATGTTTATTATTCAAACACTGAACATCCTTATTATATTTTTCACATCTGTTAGTTTTTCTTGTAGGGTCACTGCCATCTACCTGGGCAACATCAATGAACATTGGGCATGTTAAATCTTCACCCTTCTGGATCACTGCTGGCCTCCATAGGTTCTGCTAATATTTATAGTTTCTCTGTAACATTTACAAGGTGAGTTCTATCTTTCATCGATACAGAATACTCCTGATGCCAGTCATTCTTTCCAACTTTTATCTCTTTTACTGTAGTTAGCTGTAACTCTTTCAGTCTAGCTTCTCCAGGTCCCTGCCAGCTGGGCTCCGTTGCTACTACTATACTCTTTAATGTAGGTCTATGTTTTTATAAAGTCTGTTTTGGAAACCCCTTGTTCAGTTCTGTCCTGGCTTCTCTTAGCATTGTCAATTTTTTATGGCTTCAAATATTTTCTGATGAATTCTATTTTTTTTTCTGGTGAAACATCCCACACTGCTAATCAACATTCTATCATCCCCAAACTCCCCCATTTTATTTTTATAATAAAAAAACAAGTTAAATTTAGAACTTTCCAAACCAATGAAGAGCCTTTTTTAAAAAACTGACTGTGGAGCAACAAGTGTGACTAGGGCTCATTTTTCAGCCATGTCCAATTAGTTTCATGACTCCTGAGAACACTGCTCTGATTCAAGGCTAAAGCTGAAGGAAAATGTTCCAGCAATGCCATCAAAGACAACACACTGCTGATAGCCCCAGAGCTAACCTCACTGGGCCTTATAATAACGAAAAGGGATTTTTTAATGCAGTAAAATTAAACACTCTTTATGCTTTCATTGCTCTTTGCCAACAGACACACAAATGTCCCAGGTGGAACACTGGCACCTTGGGTTTGCAAGTCTTCTAAATCAAGTTATTCATAAATTCCACATTCCTCCAGTTGCTGGAGCCTGTTCCAGGGTAAGCTACATTGTTGCCCTCCCTCTCTGTAGCCTCCGTTCCAGGCCAGAGACAACCCTTGGCTTCACACTGCGCTATTTGTCTGTCAAAAATTACAGTTGGATATGGGCACCAGCGTATTCACCCAATTTAGTCTTCTCGTATCACAATGACTCATTAAAAGGAGAGACCCGTTTTGGGGGGAGAACCCGAGAGAGAGCGTTTGGAATCCTGAGGCTCACTCTGGTCTACCTGTGTTTTTAACACTTTACAGACCTGTAGCATTACTTTCTCACGAGGCTCGACTTACTGCCCACAACAGCCCCTTGGTTCCAGTTAACAAGACTGGACAAGTTATTTCCAGCTTCTTTCAAGAGCAGGACATTCACATTTCACCTTCCACAATCAGTGCAGAAAAAGTTCTCTCACATGGGAACCACACAAGCTTAAGCTCAGGATCGGAAAGTAAGAAAAACCTTCCGTCTTTCTTTTTGATGAAGCAGTATAATCAGCACTATTATTTTCATCTTGAAAACTTATTCCTAGACTATTTAAACAGTGGATCCTTCTAATTGGCACCCAGCACTATTTGAGGCAAGTACTGACCAAAAAAAAAAAAAAAAAATTGCTTTTGGTTGGTATTCCAACAAAATATTTCCATCAAAGGGGAAGACAAATTTTCTATCATTAGTATCCTCAAAGGCAAGTCTCAAGGTGCTGAAATAATTTGTTAACTGTCGTTATTATTTCTTTTAATAAATCAAGCCTCTGCAAAGGCCAATTTAAATGCCTATAATGACGAGTTCTTCACAGGGAGATATGGCAGATTGTGTGTTTTAATCACCAAAGACAGGCCACTTGAATAAAATCAATTCAGGATGCCCCCACTCCAATGGCTCTCTGACAGACCATTCCATCCAACAGGATACATGTGAAGTCAATACTGACATGACTACCGATGGATGGAATTCTCGCACACCAGCGAGGAAGTGTACTTCCTCCTTCCAGCAGACATTCTATGCCGAAGCGGTAGAGGCAGTGGTTAGGAGCCAGGTTTCAGTTGTGCAGTCCTACATGCCAATTCTGAAACCACCTTATTGGCTGAGGGCTTAAAAGAAATCACTTAATCTTGTAGTTGCCTCATCTATAACATTTCAGAACATATTACCTACCTGAATAAACTGCTATGAAAATGAAATAAAATTTGTCAGCAGAGGAAGCATTAAATAAATTAGAGCATGTACATATACCAGAAGATGTTTTGAAAAGAATGGGTAGATATATAAGAACTCAAAGAAAGATGGCCAAGAAGACACATACTGTACTTCCCCGGAAATAAGACCTAACCGTAAAATAAGCCCGAGCATGATTTTTCAGGATGACATCCCCTGAACATAAGCCCTAATGCGTCTTGCAGAACAAACCTTAATATAAGACCCGGTCTTATTTTCCGGGAAACACGGTACCTTTGCTATTGTAACATCTCTGATGGCCCAAGAGCCAACAGCGTTTTATGACAACACAGGGCAGGCAGAAGCCACGATTTGTGGGTCATGGACAGTGGCTGGGTGAACTCGGTCACAGCCATTCATGTGTCATCACTTCCATCAAGTTCTGGGCATTGCTGGCATTGCAGAGGTTAGATTGACCTGCTATGTAGAATGTCTTCTAACACATGACACTAAAATTTGGCATTGAAATGAAAAATTATTGTGTACACAAGAAGGCAAGGAAAAAGCATAAATCTGGTAAATGGTGAAGCAAATATCTGTCACTGGAAGAATGAATGCAATTCTGTATTTTCCTGCAAAGCAAGAGCCAAGCACTTCAAAGGACTAGAGGGAGGAAGACACTCACAGAGAGCTGAAACTACATGGCATTTTGCTTCTGAAACAGAGGTGAGAAGCTGCCATTCATGAACTGAGCAACGCCACATGAAGGACTGTGAGATATGCCAAAAGCTTCGGAATCGCCCAACTGTCTACACCAAAAGGGGAGGCACATATGACCAATTCATGAGGCTCAGAGCAGAATTGATGAAATGCTGTATTTAACTACAAAACTCAAGTCAAGAAAGTACACATATAAACAGGTCTGAGCTCATTAAACTGTGTGTGCGTGCATGTGTATGTGTATAATCTGTATTAGGGCTACACTGATATATACTAGACAGTTAACAGTAATTTAGAAAAGGGAAGAGAAATAGAGGCAATGACAGATAAACATTAAAATCTTCCCTTTAATGGAAGGTGAAGGAAGGTTTTAATGTTTATCTGTCATTACTTCTATTTTGTTTGAAATTGTTATAATGAGCATGTATTCAATGTATTACTTTTGTAGTGTTTTTACTTCAAGATTACAACCAAATAATACATGTACAGTGTTGGCACCCTGCCAGACAGAGCAAACCGTCAATGAGTGGTAGCCATTTCTGCACTCCTAGACACTACAAAAAAACATAAGAAATATGACATATACATTTAACATATGATCCCCGCGCTCAAGGAGTTTACAATCTAGTAGGATTCAGGACTAAAAGAGGAAAGATAGATAGACACAGACTGTAAGATAAAGAAGGGCGTTCCACACAAGCCACAGGAGAAACGTCTTGTTCAAATCTCAGAAGCCTACAAGGCGTAGCTACAAGAGTCTTAGAGCACCAATATACATACCCCCACATTCTACCTGGAAAGCTGAAGAAGTAAGCTAGGACGTATGTCATCACCTCTGAAACCTGTTCAAGAATGACCCATCCATCAAATATCCCCAAAGACGGGGTATCCATGTTTGCCCAAGCCTGTGATTCCATCAAGGTCATTGAGTCTCACATTTAGGAATGCCTCCGAGACAGCACTTGCAGGGGGTGAGGGGGCTGCCTCCACCCTGCCCAGATAATGAAAGAAGGTAAACAACCCCATCTCCATCAAGGGATCATGTGGTCATTCAAGAGCAAAGGACCAGTTTTACGCAGCTTTGCACCCTTAGCACACAGCCCAGTGCCTGGGTGCGGCAGACCTGGAACCAGAGCCATGTCATGCACAGCAGAATAAAGCTCTGAGAAGAACGTGTAGGTACCCAAAGACAAAACGGAAAGTCACATTCGCATACTTGGGAAGCCAGAGCTCCTCACTGAAGATGGTTCTGTGAAAACGGTGCAATCTGAGGCACATATGCCGGGTGATCTAAGAAATCGGGCACTTCTCCCACACAAGCCCACCATCCCTCTTCTTGGTGCCACCTTTCTTCCTGCAAATTCACGCACAAAAGAAGACAGCAGCAGACAATGTACACTGTTAGTCTGCGGAGAGAAGTGAAAAAACTCAAGGAAGGCTGGGCACCGAACAAAAGACAACAGCTGAAAGGCAAAATAGCTTAGAGAATCCAAGTTTATAAAGCAACACAGAGCATAACTCTTAGAAGACCAGAGGAAAAAAGTTTAACATGAAAATTTCTCAGACACCAACTTACCTTTGGTAGAGAGATGGTATTCCCCACCACCTGCAGAACTGACTCAAGTTGTAAAGCCCTTTGATGGGAAGGAAAACCGGAATTCTGGGGAGGGAAAGGGGAGCTGAAAGGAACAATAACTGCTCTGTAGAGTGGAGGAAGGGGGCCTTCCAGGGTTAAGATTTCAACACAGGACTCCTAAGACAAATGTTCAGGCAGCTTCTCCCTTACCTCCCGGGGCCAATGAACTTCCCAAGTTTAACATTCAGGGAACCAGGTGGCTTTTGGTGTCAGCTACCACCTCCCTCTTACCTGCTTCCTCAGCAAGCCTCTCCCTTTAACAGAACTCAAATAAATCTACAGTCTAAAACGCCAGAAGTTCTCACTATGACACAAGGGGAAGCAAGAGGGAAAGGGTCAGTGCTGAGGACATTTCTAGCTAAGAATGTATCTTCACATTGAACTTGTGGGACTGCAGAAACCTGATGACTGAAAGGCCGCTTGGGAGGAGGATGTGATTCTGAGTCACTGCATCTGGAAGGCATTTTTAGGATGAACAGTAGTGATGTGCTAGGTGCATGGAGAGGGGGCTGCTCACGCTGGAGCAAGGGTTCTAAACTGGGTTCCTTAACAGGGGGTGACTTTTCCCTCAAGGGGCATTTGCTAACATCTCGAGACATTTATGGTTGTCACAATTGGGGGATGGGCGGGGTGGGGGCGGAATGGGGAGGCTGGTACTGGCATCTAGAACCAGCGAAGCTGCTAAATATTCTACAATGGCAGAACAGCATCCCCCCCCCCACACACACACACCCCAAACAAAGTACTATCCAGATGAAAATGTCAGTATCACTGAGGTTGAGAAAAACCCTACACTAGACTAACCCATCCTGGCAACCATTTCCAGAAATCCTAACCATCCTGCCTGAAATAAACATTTGCCACCCCTCTGACTGAGCAGTTACACTGCCACTGAAGTCCACTTCTTCTGGGAAGCAATATTAACCATCAGGCAAGGGACGTGACAAGCAAATGCTGCATCTTCAAAGTACCTGGCTGCTCTCCCAGCAAACATTTTTAAGGCCACTCCTCAGCATCCAAGACAGTAAAACATTTTACAACAATTACACTGAAAAAAAGGCAGAGAGAGAGAGAGAGAGAGAGAGAGAGAGAGAGGAATACCCATCTCAAAAATCTCCTGGGTTGTCAGGTAGAGAGGCACTGGCCAAAAAAAAAGCTGTACTATCAGGACGGCCCAAGTATTTCCAAGATATTCCAAAGAGAGAAAGAAAGAGGGAAAGAGAATGCAAGAAAACCCCACAACCAAAACCAAATTTATCCCTGGTGCTATCTCATAGCTAAAAACAGTTCCATCACTCTAGGTCACATCCATGGCATATACTATCTTTTATTTTTTAATTGAAAAATATGATAAACCTATAAGGGGGAAATATAAACATGAAATATAAAAGTGAATGAAAACAAACCCCCACATAACTACAACTCGGGTCAAGAAACCCAATGGTGGTGGCCTGTGGCCTCTTCCCTCCAAGTGTCCCCACCATGCACACAGCAAGAGGCCCAGTGCTCTTTTGAAAAGCTCCGTCTTTTCCTAGAGGATTGAGATTTATTTTATGTATTTACTGCTGAGTAAGTTCAGAGCTGTGACCACAAAGTGAACAGATTGGGGTGGGGTGGGGGGTTATAGAAACAATCCCATTGACCATTAATTCACAAAAAGCATGTGGGAGGAAAGGCAGGGGAGCCTGTGCAGGATGCCGGGAAGCAGCGGGAAAAGCCCAGGTTGGGAGCCAAGAGAAACTTGAGTTAGAATCCGGACTTCAGTCCTTAGTCTGGCACCCCGTGTGTGTGCATGCTCTCTCACGGACCATAAAATGACTTCCTGCCACACGGTATCATTGGCCAAATTCAGCAAGATCATGTGTTTCAAGTGGCGGCCAAAGTATCTCACACAAAGATGTTCCACAAATACTGGGTTCCCTCTCCTCCACGCCCCAATGCAAACAGGCAAGGTTATAAAGGCCACATCTTTACTAGATTATTTGATTATTAACTTTCCTAATCCCCAAAATTCTCTAAACTGCTTTACAAAGGTGATGATACAAGCCCACTTTCAAGTTACCCTGGTGGCTTTGGCAAAAAGGTGTCTGAACCAGTCTTGGAGGCCCAGAACGTCCCCTCCTGCTCTCACTACTCACATCCCTGACCCTCCCCTGCTAATCCCAAGGTAAATGGCCAAACTGGGATGTTCAGGAAAAGAAGACCTCATATCCCAGTAGGGAACCATCTTTGAAGCTCTTTGAAGATGAAAAGTAACAAGGTGTGTTTATTTGTACTGCAGGGCACACAGTCTCATCCACCTGGGCTGGGCTGCACGCAGCTACTCAGCTAGTGAACTATAATAATAAAATCCACCCGCTGACACCATTATGCAGATCTTTCCAGGAGAAAAGGTCAATACCCACACTCCTGGGAGTACACACGGAGAGTATTGAGCCTTTTCACAGACAGAGAGAGAAAGTCAGGGAGTCTAAGCACAGCTCAGCTGGCGGAAGTGAGAAGACTGACCACCCGCCGGGCACGACCACCACTGGGATTTGCCTCACCATCCGAGCACTTAAATTAAACCCACCAAGTCCACCACGTGAAGGAAAACTGGACATCAGATGGGCTGAGTTTTTCTCACAGGATACATTAAAAAATAATAACGGCCAAAAATCAATGCTTCACTTTCCTAACACAAACAATAAAAACAAAAGAAGAAAAAAAACATGAAGGTGTCTGAGAAGGTTCCTGAATAACAAAGGCCTCCAAATTGCTCTAGGAATGTCAGTGGCCTTCAAGGATCCAGAACTCAGACTAGGGCTCAACTTTGACGCCAAGCTTCTTCACGAACTATCAAAGGGAGACTGAAATCTGAAGTACTGGTTTATACAACTCTTTTGTTTCAACTTCCCAGGAGAGGATCAAGGGGTAAGATATGGGATAGAAGGTAGGGTGTCCGGTCCTGCTATGAGCCCCAAACTGAATAACTCAGGCATCTCTATGGGCTGGGAGTTCCGGGCACCAGGCCGGCATCAGGAAAAATGACCAGTTCTGTTTCTGGTAACACTTCAGGTCAAAGTAGAGCCCATGCTAAAAAGAAATGCTTAATGCAGCATGAAACATGCACAGAACCCAATCTGCCTAAAGGTTTCTAAACCAGCAACTGTAAAGGAGATTCAAAGCCACACAGGCTCAACCACCACAGATGCTGGAAAATCGCCACCTGGGACAGTTAGGCAGTTCTGTGACCCCTCATACCTCCCTCCCCACTATAACTATTTTATTTATTTGAGCCTTATTTTATATGTACACGCATGTTAAGTAACCAGCACTGACCAGAGAAGGACAAAATTAACTTTATAGCTATTTTTACAGAGAGGGGGACTCAACAAAGCAACCAGGGCCAACTGGAAGGTGCAAAAAATAGTTTCCACTGAGCCACAAGCAGCTCCCTGAGGACACACACATGCGCCAGCTTCCAGACTGTCCTACTTGGGTGTTATCGTGGGACACTCCATGCAAATCGAGAGCGTGAATCTAGGCAGGTCTTCTGTCTGAGATACCTTGGAGATCTGCCCGTTCCGCTTCCAAAGAATCATTTACACCAACAGGTGGCTGCCAATGCCCCCTTGGAACTCTCTCCTTGGGGTGGCCCAATAGTTCAGGAGAAACAGAGCACTCTGACCCAGACCCGATTAAAAATCCGCAGCAGCCACCAGCATTCCACTCTCACTGGAAGCCACAGCAAATCCACACACATCAAGACTGAGTCTCTGAGGAGTGGGGATGATGTCATAGGTGGGGGGGTGGGCATCCCAGTGGATTCTGAGGATGGCTAGGACCAGGAACTTCAAGGAAGGAGGGAGATTTCTCTTTCAAAAAGCACACTTGGTGGGGGGGTACGGGGGAGGGGGGGTCCAGAGGGAGGGGCGGAGCTGAGAATGAAGTGAGCCTCAACTTCCCCAACAATCATACCACCAAAGACACGTCCACAGCAAACAGCTAGGAGCATTTTGGAAAATCAGGCATACGTTAGATATGTCGATGGCACAAACGTCAGGCAAGCAAGCTTCTGCTGACTGAAGTTCACTGGGCCCTGTCACCCACTTTCTAGGCATTAGCTGCCCAGAAATAAACATCAGGGGGTCAAGGGCGGTGGAGGGGGGGGCAGCTGACAGCTGTGGCGGGCGGGCAGGGACAGAGGAGGACGGGTTCTCGGGCTGTAATTCTGAGCGTGCCCACATCAGCAGAAAAGTTCCTGGGAACAGCACGCTGTCTGGGAGGGAAAGAAGGCTGGCTGCTCGTCAGGACTTCAGGATGCACTCGCTGCGGTGATGCCAGCTTCAAAGGGCCGCCAGAGGAAGCCCAGGTCCTCCCCCAGGGCAGCTCGCCAGTCCGGGCGCCCCCTGAGGGGCGAGTGGGGGTGATCAGAGGACACACAAATGTACTGCTCTCAGGACCCGTGGGAAAGGTGCGTAATGCCCCTGTCCCACCCTCCTTCATCTCTCTGCGCCCAAACCACAATCCAGGGAGGAGTGGCAGGAAGCGGCGATACGACCCGTCCCAGGTGAGGAAAGCGAGGCCCGAGGGTGCACCCCGGAGACCCCGGCAGAGGCCCCGGGGAGGCCGGCGCGGCACCGAGCCCCCGGCGTCTGGGAAGCGCTGTCGCCTGTCCCCCTGCCCTCCTCCTGCCCGCCACGCACAGCACACACACACACACACACACTCACTCGAGCGCCGCCCAATCGGGGCAGCCGCCGGGCTCCCCAGAGCCAGGCTGCACACAAAGCCCCGCCCGCGCACACACAGCTCGGCAGAAGCCGGCGCGCACGCCCACACAATAGGACGGCGCGCACCCCACCGCGGCCCCTCGCGGGGTCCCGGCCAGCCCGGCGCCGGGGTCCGCCCTCCGTGCACACCCGCACCGGAGACGCAGCCCGACCGTGGGCAGGGGACGCGGTCGCAGCCCGGCCGCGGTGCCCCGCGTCCCGCACTAAGTTCGCTGGACGCCCCCCAACTCACCCGCACCGCTGCTCAGCAGCAGGCACAGCGGCCCCAGCAGCCACATGGCGCGGCCGCCGCTCCCGCTGCCCGGCGCCGTCGCAGCCCCCGCGGCCTCGGCGCTGACCCCGCCCCTCGCCGCGCTGGCCCCGCCCACCCGCTGTCCCTCCGCCCTCCGCCCCGCCCGCCCCTGCCAGGCCCCGCCCGGCCGCGCTCCGTGAGGTTTTGCAAGCGTCCAGGCGGAGCGCCGCGGCCCGCGCCCTGCCCCGGTGTCCCGGCTTGGAGAAGCCGTCGAGGGGACTGCGGAGGGTCCGGCCCTTTCGGCCTCTCGCCGCCTCGCCTCTCCGGCTGCGAAGATCTCCCAACAACCCGAGCTCTGTTCTCAGCCTTCTCTGGCCCCCTTTCCTCCTCCCTTTGCTCCTCCATCGTCCAAGGATGTGGTGTTCACTCACTCCCGAGACGCAAACTTGAGTTCCTTAGTCAACAACAAATTTACTCCAGAGGGGGAAAGGAAAAGTTGGAAAAAAGGGCCAACTATTATGAGAAAATACGTGTTTTATGTTTAGTAGCAAGAGTGGAATACGACCGGTGCTTCTCAAACTTGAATACGCATCCGAAACACTGGGGGCTCGTTCAAATGCTCCCTGACTCAGTAGGTGTGGGTAGGGCCTGAGATTCTGCTTCTCTAACAAATTTCTAGGCGATCCGGAGGCTGAGGGTGAGTGAACAACACGAGCAGTAGGGAGGCTCACGCCTTCCAGGTACACAGCGTTGGCCGGGTGACTTATTTCACCTGGACCTTGTCTACCTTTGCGGAAAAGAACGACCAGTGGAACGTTTGGGCCTCAATTTGCAGAAAAGGAAAGTAGCAGATGCTCCAATGCAAAGAGAACAGCTGCTCCAATGCATTGGGGATTCTAAAACTGCTCTGGTGAAAATTCCCCAAGGATTTAGATGGTGGAAGAATGCAATGACAATTTTCCTCTCCACGCTCCCCTCCCACCTCCCCCTGGCCAAAAAAAAAAAAAAAAATGATGCAAAAAAGAATTGTCAAAAACTGGAAATAACTCAAATGTCCATTAACTGGTGAATGGATAAACACATTGTGCTATAATTATTTAATATGAATGAATCTCAAGCATGCTAAGAGAAATTCTCTTTATCAGACATGGGGCGGAGGAGGGAAGCAAAACTATAGGGACCAAAATCTGATCAGTAGTTACCAGAATCTGGGCCTGGGGGAGAGGGGTGGGAGCAAAGGAGCACAAGGGAAATTTGGGGGTCAGTGGAACTGCTCTGCATCTTGATTATGGCAATGGCTACACTTTAGACATCTGTCAAAATGTATAGAACTGCATCCGTAAAATGGGTGACTTTTACTGTATGTAAATTGTACCTGTTTGCAGGTGTTAGGAAGGTGTGGTTGCCTGGACTATATGTGACGGACGCTGCAGAGGGGATACACTGGAGAAAACCTCAAGGGTGCTGAGATTCAGTGTCTTTACCTTTTAATTGTCTGCTCTAGTCTGGAAACATGAAAGCTAAAGTGGATCAGGCCAAAAGTTAAAAACACCAATGACTGTTCAAGGTAATGAGAAAAGGTGATGTGATGTAGGGAAAGTTTAGCAAGTTCCATATTACCAAGTAGTTTGTCAAGTATGAAAAATGCAAATAAATTCTCCCAAAGATTTTTAGCATTCAGAGTTTTTTTGGTCCTGGGATCCATGAATGCCAGAGAGACCATCCATGGGCTTTGGGGAGTTTTTTAAAGCCCTTAACATTTTATACAAAATTTCAGGTGTATGTGGGTATGTACATTTTTCCAGGAAATGTTTGGGGAAGGCCCCTGGCCTTTGATAATGACACCCAAGAAGGCAAGTAATTTCTTCTTCAGCCGTTCATTTGCCCCCAAACATTAGGAATATGGAATGACAATGGACCTGATCCAGTGCTATTGTTCTTGTTTCCTGAAGTTCCTTTGGGTACATGAACTTCAATTCAGGGAATGATTTAGTGTGCCTGGCTTACTCCACATTCTCTCTCTCTCTCTCTCTCTTTCACACACACACACACACACACACACACACACACACACACACACTTCTAAATATATTAACGTCCTTAAAATCATTTGGACAAATATAAAACCTTCTTTAACTTCAGTTGTTGTTTTTATACTAACTGACTGAACGAACCACCTCACCGTATAAGCTGGGCAGGAGATGAAACCATTTATTATACTTTATTACGCTCCTACTTCCCAATTCTTTTAGAATTCCATCAAAAACACAGGACACTCAATTTTCAGAAAATGTGATAGGTTCCAATGCTAATCGTTCAGGTCTCAGAGAGCCAGTCTCAAGTCCTTTTTATGGTTGGTTTTATAAAAATCAAAATCAGAGTGCTTTATGTCTCTTATTTTCCAAAAGTGAGACACTCTGACCTTGGATGTGTGCTCTGACGTGGCCTCCCATTGCTGAAGGAGGGAAGAAAGAATTTTGTCTCTCTGTGGTCTTTGGTACAACACTCTGTAGTTCCCATACATTTTCTCACTTACTTCTCACAGCAGGCCCAGTACCACCACCGGTAAAACTAGCACAAAGCTGAACTTTGAGCATAGGTCTGTCTGAGATGTGCTCCAGTGTTCTTTTCACTGGCCTCACACTAGCTCTGAGACCTCGGGCAAGTTATGAGCCTCTCTGAGCCTTAGTTTCCTTTATCTGTAAAATGAGGATATTAAGAACATCTGGATTTTAGGGTTGCTGTCAGGATTAAATGAGATCATGCATGTCAAGTCTTTGGCCCAGTACTTGCACATAGTGATTGCTCGAGAAAAGGAAGCTGTGGTTGTGGTCCATACGACTGTGGCAGCTCTCAAAGACCCTTGCCTTCTGGTATTCATATTTTTGTGTGGTCCCCTCCCACACTGAATGGAGCCAACCTTTGTGACCAATGGATATTGTGGAAGAGACGGTGGGTAACTTCCAAGGCTGGGTCACAAAGAACAGCAGTTTCTTTCTTGCTACCTTAGATCCCTTGTTCTTGGGAAAGCCAGCCACCATTGGTGAAGACACTCGAGCAGCCCTGTGGGTAGGCCCAGAGTGGGAGGAACTGAGCTTCCTGCCAACTTGTCAACCATTGGAATGAACCATCTTAAAAGTGGAGCCCCCAGCTCCAGTCAAGCCTTCATATGACCATAATCTTGGGGAGAAATCCTAAGCTGGAACCACCCAGCCACTCCCAAATTCCTGATCCACAGAAACCTCCAGAGATAATAAATGTTCATTGTTGTTTTAGTCCACCAACTTTCAGGGAGATTCACTATGCAGCTCGCTTTCTCTCTCTCTCTCCAGCCTTCATGTTGTGCACTGTCCCATGGAAAGGCTCAAGTGGCAAGAAATTGCAAAGGCCTCCAGCCAACAATCAGTGAGGAATTAGGGCCCTCAATCGAACATCCCACAAAAAACTGAACCACGCCAACAACTGCATAGGTGAGCTTGGGGATAGAACTTCCCCCAGTCATGCCTTCAGATGACACCACAGCCCTGGACCGCAGCTCAGATCCAGAAAAACTATAAGGTTATTTATGTTTATGGTTTGAAGCTACTCCATTTGAAATAATTGGTTACACATAAGTCACTAATACAAAAGTCTTATAGTAAACATCGAGTCTGTGAACACTTAACACCATTGTATCTCACCCGTTAGCCTGAGGCAGTGTGAGAGAATTATCACTAATCAAGTGTCTGCTTCAGATACTGTACATCTATGGTCACAACAATTTCCAATTAGATATTATTAGCCCCTCTACACAGATGGGGAAGCTGAGGCCCAGGGAATTTAAGTGGCTGGCCCAAAATGACCCAGGAAATATTAATAACTGAGATTTGAAGAAGATCCTTTTTGATTCCCAAGGACTCCCATGTTGGTCACCATACGGAACCATGCCGCCTTCTCCAGCAAATCCACTCTCCATTCATAAAACACAGCATGTATGTGCAAGCTCGAAAGATAATGTGTTCACTGGGTTTGGGGCTAGGAAGCTAAAGATGCTCAGCTTTTCCAATACAACTTGATTTATTAGGTAATATAATTCAACTCCCAGAAAGCTTCTCTGGGTTCATCTACTTACCCCCAAAGTGCTGAGCATGAGAGTTCTCCCAGCTGGAAACTGAAGTTCTCCCAGAGCTGCAAAATGTGTGTGTGTGTGTGTGTGTATACATATTTTAATTGTCAGACTAATCTACAGGAAATTACTGCTAGGAACCAAAAGAGCTCTTTTAATTCACGTTTAATATAGTCAACTAGCTTGCAGAAGAGAAATCTGCTGACACGTATTAATGAAAATTTTGCACCATCTGAAAGGATGAAATTTTTACCCCTCATTTAAAAAAATACCACGCAGCTTGTTATTTATTTTAATGCCTCAATTTTACTGCCCCTTGAATGAAGTTGTCTACACTCTTAAGAGGGTGATTTTTCATTTGTGCCTAGTCTTGGAACCAAGAAACAATTATATGAAAAAGAATTTAACCTGCAATTTATCATTGGCCATTTTGCCAATTTTCATCACAGGCATATGTTTTTTCTTTCTCAATTAGAAAAGGGCAAAAAAGTGGATTCATTAACTGTATAAACCTACTCTTGGTCTATCAGTGTGAGGGGAAAAACTGACCTTGAACTGTATTGATCTGCAGTGTGCAATACCAGAGCCACTAGCTACACATGGCTATGTGTACCTACACTGAGGACTTGAAATGCAGTTATTTTGGATTATGATATGCTCTAAGTATAAAATACAAAGTGGATTTCAAAGACAGTACAAAAGGAACGTAGAAGATTTCAATAATATTTATGTTGATCCTATGTGGAAATACAGTACATAGATATATAGGATTAAGTAAAGTAAGATTAAAATGAACTCCACAGGTTTCTTTCTGTTTTAATGTGGCTACTAGAAAATTTGGAACATTATATGTGGTTTGCATTTGGTGCTCACAGTATTTCTTTTGAGCAGCGCTGATGCAGACACTATTTTATTTGGTGAACGAACCCATGACCCACCTGTGTTCCTTGCATCATTGTTGAATATAAGTCCGCTTGAAGATCGCTGACTTCAAAAGGACATTTTTCCTCCCAGTTACTCCATCTGACTAATTCTGCCTCCAAACCCCCTTCACCTTATATTCTAAGGATCCAAATCAATTGATATACAAGTGATTTTAATGTCATAATTTCAGTATTACAAATGTACCACAGGATCAAGAAGAAGGGAGGGAGGAAAATGAACAGAGACGCAAGAAACTATTTTTTCAAACAACACGAACATTTGGCACTTGAATTTTGAAAAACCAACAGTGAATAAGATCTCCATTTTCAGTAAGGAAATTTATACAGTAATTAACTGACAAGCCAAAAGACACAGAAGATACTCATTCAGAAACAATGCAAGAAAATGATTCCAGCATGCCCTGGTCTGATTACCTTCCCTAAGTATCTCATTCATAGACCAACAAACAGGGAAGCAGCAGACTTTAATGAGAGCACTCAAAAAAACCACCTGGAAGGTAAATAGATTTACATTTTTAATCTGACATTATTGGGACATTTTCCCTGCACTGTGAAAACTCTGCTTTAATAATTTAAGTTGTTTTTCTCAGGGCATCTCAGCCTACTTCTTTTAAACATCTCTTCGTCTCAAGCTAGATTCTTTGGGCTTGATTGATTCTAATGTTTGAAAGCTTAATTTTGGGTGCTGTTTAATTGCCTAGTCTGGGGCTGATGCCGTGTGGGTTTGTACTAGCTCAATCTGGCGGAGGGAGGGCAGAAAAGATGGTTGGGGGTTTGTTTGAATTCCCACACCCAGTGTGGAAGGGAGGGAACAAAAGGGAAGGAGAGGGAAATTATTTTATAGTTTCCAGGACCTTTCAACACACATGTAATGAAAACACAGCAGAATTATAAGTATCGTTTGTTTCTGTTAGGCATTGATCACAGTTCCTTAAAAATAGCTAGTACCCTTTACCTTGTTCAAGCCAGAAATCTGAGTATGAGCCTAGACTCCTCACTTTCCTTCACTCCCCAATATGATCAGTCACCAGGATTTGTAGTCTACCTAATGAATGTCTCTTGAATCCAATTTCCCCTTCCCCTTCCCTCCTGCCCTTAGTTCACTCCTGGGTTGCTTCAGCTATCTCCTAACCAGCTTTGCCAGGTCTTGTCTTGCTTCTGCTCAATCTGCTGGAAACCTCCATGACTTCCTATTGCCCATAGGACAAGTACAGGCTTAGCTGAGTATATCATTTATGAGCTGCTGCTGAGACTGACTATCATGGTGGAGAGACAGCTGAAGGGTGAGACCAGAGGAGAGCACAGGAGGTTTGGGGCATGTTAAGTTCATTCATTCATTGTCCTGTGAGCAATAAGAAGTCACAATGGTCAATTTAAAGCAAAAACATGCATGAACAGACAATGTATGTATTTTTTTTTTTGAATAGTGATTAAAAGCAAGGGTTCTGGAATCAAACTTAAATTCACAGTCTGACCATGTCACTTAGTCGCGTGTCCTGGGGCAAGTTACTTAACCTTTCTGAGCTGATGTCTTTGACTATAAAATAGAGGTTAAGATCCTTATGAGATAAGCACAATTGTGATATCTAAATGAGGTAATACTTAGCCTACTACCTAGTGTATAGTAAGGAACCTCCTAATTCTAACTAATATTACTATTAATAACTCCTAATCATGCTAGGCTTCTTCCAAGAAGCCTTCCATCAGCCCTCAAGATGGAGTAAAGCCTCATTCCCTTATGTTCTTGTAGAACTTTTTGCAGGATTTATGAGTCTGTAGCTTAATTGCCTATTTCTGTGTTATTTCCCCCACTGAACCATAGCTCCCTAAGGCTGGGAACTATGGCTCACATGTGGCAAGAATTCCTTTGATACTTACGAACAAATAAATACTTTAGATTGCTTGGTACTTGGATTCACATGATCTCTTTTGTCCTATCATTATCCCCATTTTCCAGTTGAGGAAAGAAAGGCTCAGAGAAATCAAGGTTAAAGCCCAAAGTCCTACAGCCAATAAGCACCATGGCCTGGATGGAGAAGAAGCTGAGAGCAGTAACACCCTCTAGAATAACCTTCCCAGAGCAGGATGGGTGTTTTCACAAAGCTTCCTGAAATGGTGAAGTGAAGGAATGAAATATTTCAGCTGGAAAAGTAATAGATAGGCAGAAATCAACCTCAGTCCTACCAGAAATAGTAATTCCAGGAAACAGAACTACGTACACAAAAGGGAATAGTATACTCTGGGATACACATAATAAAGTCACCTTGGCAAAGCTTGTGCCCTCGTGGCTAGGCCAGGAAGGGATTGAATTTAAAAGAGAATTGGAAGGAGGACATTTGCCCATTGAAGAGGTGGGCCAACTCACCCAGCAATGTTTAGCTCCCAGGCACATAACCATGAGGCTGATCACAGCAAAACTCCAAAGTCATTACAATGAAAATTTCCAAGGTGGAAAAGATCAGGCCGTGGTAATGCTGGAAGCTGTGCACGCAGGCCAGCCAGTTGGCTCAGATCTCACAACGCTGAACCAGTGAAAGCCAATGTTCAGGTTGATACCGTATGGGCCAGTTGGCTTTGCACCGAGGGGAAAAAAGGTCTGTGATCACTGGCTACAATCTACATCCTGCTTCGCTGTCTTGCCAATGCCGGTATTTGGGATCAAACAGGGATTGGGGAAAAGAGTTTGGAGGACCTAACACCAATCTTGACAAGCAGAGCTGACACACCAATACAGACACTCACTTGTTGAAATAACACTTCTGGACCAGTTGGAAAGTAGCGCTACGCCCCCTGAGTGCCTCTGACATCATTCCAGCTGTCCAGCTCCTCCCCTGGTGTCTGGGGGCCTCCCACTGATCCAAGGGCCACTTAGGAATCTTTTTTTAAGTTTGACACAGCAGGGGGCCAAGTTCCAACTGGTTGGTGCCTACTTCTGCATATCATTTCCTATGAGAAAATAGGAAATAATTATCATTCATTCATTAATTTATTGAATAATTATTGAGTACCTGCCATGGTGATAGTAGATCAATAGAGTGGTTCTCATGTGTGAAAAGGAAGGACCTTCCTGATCTACAGACTGGTACGTACAAGCCTAGTTCAGACAGAGAACTATGGACAAATCAGTTAAATGCCCTAGGTGGGAGGATTTGGGCAGTAGGTTTCGGAGGTCTCAGTGCCCTTTTCCTCCACCCATCTATCCATTCATTAATCAAATATTTATTAAGTGCCTATTATATGCAGAGTCGTCGCTGGGTGGAAGACGAATCACTCAGACCCTGCCCTCTTTTAGTATGGAGGGGAGGCCACAGCCAAGCCCAAAAGCAAGAGTGAGAAGTTGCAGGACAGGAAGAGAAGTACAGAAACCATGCATTTCCAGGATTTGGGGACAGTCTGATATCACGCAATTGGCTACATGTGTAACTAAATGAGACTGTGTTAATTAGGTTGCATAGTTGTCAATTTAAACAAACTATCAAATGAGTGGGGGGAAAAAATCTCAACATACATCTTGATTATTTTGGGGTTCCAAAATTGATCTTCCCAGGAATAAAGAGAGAAGTTCTTCCATAAAAATATTAACAGCAAATACTGACTGAGAGTTTCCTCAGCTGGAAACAGAGCTTGAGACAAGGAATTGGGTGCAAGTAGTTTATTGGGACATGAGCCCAGGAAGCTGAAGGGAAGCAGTGGAGATAGTGGGACAACAGCGGGAGCAAGGTCAATAAAAGGTACATTTGCTGAGCTGATTAATGCTCTGGGCAACTGAGGCTAATTCACGATGTAGACCCTCAGGGATCCATGTAGGCCACACCGCAAATTATCCCTCTGAATTGGGGAATGAGACATTTATCCGAGGACTCCCGTCCCTCATGGGTTGAGCATTAAATCTCTGCACGTGCTGGTTGTCCCACATTGGAAAAGACCCTGAGGCAGAAAAGCTGCGAGACTTGGTAGACAATGGAGGTGGGGCCCTGCCAGGGTGTGGGGAACCTGGCCTGTGCAGTCGCAGCACAAGTCCCATGTGGACCAAGTCAGGAGGCTTCCAACGTGGCAGGGATCTTCCATTCCATAGGTAAGTCCTATCATTTTCCTCCTTTTCAGAGAAAGAACCTGAGACATGGAAAGGTAAACTACCTCACTAAAGGTCACGGAACTAGGAGATGGCTGAAGATGCGAGACTGTGTTACCCGACTCCTGAGTCTAAGCTTTCAAACATGTGAAAATATTGCCTGTACTGGACTTCAGAAAAGAAAAAAAAAAAGCAACCATTTGGGGATGAGGTGGGAGTGAGGGAGAAACAGTATTAGGGAAGATTTTATATATACATTCCCCCTCTTCTTATGGAAACGGAAAGAAAGCCAATCTGGCCATAGATTTTTAAAAACTGAAAAATGTCTTCTAATGACACGAGGAGTCAGAATTAGACACTTCCCTACCCACAGACACTCAAACCTTTAAAAGCACATATGTTGCCCATTATTCCAACGAAAACCCAATGAATACTGAGGTCACTGATGGCCCACAGCACAGCTCTAGGAGGCTGAGGACCGAATAGTGTAATTTTTTATACAGTCTATGATTCTTCTCGGCTTGGATTTTTTAGGAGCTTGAGAACATTGCTTTCTCTGAAGCAAGACAAAAACGTCATGGATAAAGTTAAAGACAAATGACATTTAGAGAGAGAAGCAGAGCTGATATATCCATGCTCAACTGGTTTACTTATAGTCAGAGCACATGAGAATTAAAATTTGGGATGAACTTACTAACCAGCCCTTGTACTGCTGGGAATGTAGGGTAATGTTATGTATGTGATGGGCCAGCTATCTGCATAGCTAAGCAAACCCAGTGAACAGAGACGTTAGGCTCCTGTCAGATTCCAGGTCTTGCTCTCCAGGGAAGCGAGAGGAAGCTTTTTCCACAGACAACAAAGATTGCTAAAATGGGCCCTCTCATTACAGCTCTCTTGGCTCTCTCTCATCAGTGTCACACCCTGATTTCACAGGAAAGTTCCTTAGTGAGTTTGGAGCTTCTGAGTCATGCCTGAGACCCACCTGGTTGCCCTCATTCTTGGCCCATGGGCCCGCCTGCCCAAGTGTTCTCAAACTTGATGTCTGTCCCACTTTGAACGCGATGGCAATGGGACATCTGACCCATTTCCTGCAGAGACTGTATCTCTTCTTGGGCAATCACAATTAGGAAGCCACTGCCCATACTTTTCTACCAGTGGAAGAAAAAGAAATAGAACCATCAGGAAATGCATGAAGGTCTAAAATACCCAAAGATGAAGAACTGTGTATGATTGTGAGAATAGAAAAGATAGTAATTGCTTCCATTATGTGACACTATCGAAGCCATTACACCGTAAGGTCAATCCCAAGGGGAATTACCATTTAATAAAGCCCAGTCCACACAGACAAAAAGTAATTTGCAAGTCCTTAACGGGAGGCTCCCAGAAATTAAAACGATTCTGATTTGTAAAATCTCACACATTCCCAATGCATCTACTAATAACTTTTCTTTTCTCCCAGTTTTCTTACACCAAACATGGTCCAGCAATGTCTTCCTGAAATTTCCTGGAAACACTTATTCTGATCATTTGCTCGGCACATGTTCACTCCCTTCCCCCTCCCACGGTGGGGAGAGGAGGCTTCCCATCCCTCTGAGATTGAGCAGGACCACGTGACTTGCTTTGGCCAATGGAATCCTAGCAGATGCAACATGAGCAGAAGCCGTTAAGTTAGTTTGCTTGTGGGTTTTGGCTCAACTTTGTTTGCACTGGTGATCTACCATGAGAACACCCCATGGGTGTTTTCTGCTCATTCAATATGGACAGACCTCAACCTGTTCACAACCTAGAGCCAAGCCCAGTCAGCCCAAAGCCTGAATCAGAACCACCCAGTTGAGCCCAGCCAGCATCAGCCTACTTGAAACTAACAACAGACCCATGTGCAAGAGAATAAATGTTGGTTGTCAGCACTGGATTTTGGTTGGCCTCTTTGTCCTTCTCCTCTCTCACTTCTCCTAATTCAGATTCACAAAAGCCAAAAAGAATAGCAGCCCCCTCTTTAGAAGAGAAGGAAGGGAGGAAAATAAAATGGAGCAAATCAGAATCTTCTTCACCATATAGAGGGGGGGGAAATGATTGGAATTTTTCATGTGTTGATAATTTTTGAATTATCACCTCTATAGTAATAGCTCCCATTTATTTGTTCTGTGACAGGCGCAGTGTTATACACTTTATAAACTTGAATATATTTAATCCACTCAGTATCTCAAGGAATCAGAATAAATATCACCATTTGACAGAAAGAAAATTGAGGCTTAGAGATGTTACATATCTTGTTAGAAGGTGCCAGAGCTGGGACAACAACTCAAGTTTAGGCAAATCCCAATAATTACTGAGCAACCGAGACAGTGAACCAGTCTTAAAATGAAATACCATTCTTTAATGTAACAAATTGGCAAAGATTAGAAACTTTCTAATACCAAATGTTGGCACAAGCATGAAAGTGGCATATCATAAAATACAGGTGAGAATGTAAATTGGTGCTAACGTTCTGAAAAACTACCTGGCAATACTTATCAGAACCCGAACATTTGCATACCCTTTGAACCAGTAATCCCACCTCTCTGATTATACTCTAAGCAACTAATCAGACATGCTGCCGGAGATTCAGGTACAAGGTTGTTCTTTAAGACGTTGCTTACCACACTGAAAAACTGGAACCAACTTAAATGTAAACTAGTTGCAGAATAGTTAAATAATTGGTATTGCTACAGGCTAGAATAATATGAATAATCATTAAATCTCATATTTTAGTGATATGGGAAAAGTTTGTGTTATGGTCTGAATTTTTCTGGCCCTCCCAAATTTGTATCTTGAAATTCTACACCGCAAGATCATGGTATTAGGAAATGGGATCTTGGGAGGTGATGAGGTCATGAGGGTGGAGCCCTCATGGATGGAATTAGTGCCCATATCAAAGAAGACTGGGAGAGTTTCCTGGCGCCATCCATCATGTGAGGACACAAAAAAGATGCCATCTATGAAGCAAGAACTGGCGCTAGACATGAAATCTTCAGGCAAACTAATCTTGCACTCAGCTTCCAGATGGTGGGAAATAAATTTCTGTTGTTTATAAGCTACTCAGTCGCAGGCATTTTGTTATAGCCCCTGCATGGACTAAGACAGATTGCAGTTTGTCATACACTCTAAATGGAGGGGAAATGTAGGAAACAAAACTGAATGTATAATATGATTCCAATTTGGAGACAGAAGGAGAGAGGAGGGGGAGAGGAAGGGAGAGAGGAAGAAAGGGAGAGAACACACAAGATAATACAATAGAAAATAATAATGCATTATTTCTGCATGATTATTTTCTGTGGGATCTTTCTGTATCTTCCAAACATTTTTTTGTGTTTCTCAAATTTTACAGAATAAATATTACTTTTATACCTAGGAAAACATATTTAAAATAATTTTTAAAAAAATACTGACTATTCTCCCTATAGAATATAAAGACTATAAAGAGAGAAGTCTTCATGTGTTTTGTTCACTGATGAATGCCCAGTACAGTGGCTCCTAATACTGTGTTTTCCCGAAAATAAGACCTAGCCGGAACATCAGCTCTCATGCGCCTTTTGGAGCAAAAATTAATATAAGACCCAGTCTTATATTATATTATTTATATTATATTATATTTTATTATATAATATTATATTATACTATATTATACTATAAAGACCAGGTCTTAACAGTAATTTTTGCTCCAAAAGATGCATTAGAACTGATTGTCTGGCTAGGTCTTATTTTGGGAACCACGGTATGTGCTCAGTTGAGATTTGTTGAGTGGCTGAAAGTTAGACCCTGCAGCGTATGCAAACCCAGTGTGTATGTGGAGGTTATTTATTGCTTCATAAGCAGCCACCCTAAAAACCACCACCATTTTCATAGGCTCATGCATTGTGTGGAGCAGGACCTCCAACAGGACACAGTGGGATGGCTGATCCCTCTCCATAATGGCTCTGGCCTTAATAGGAAGACATGAGTAGCTGGAGTTAAGAGCAGGAATCATCTGGAGGCTATCTTCCCGCACATGTGTGCTGCCTGGGATGGGATGACTCAGTGGCTGGACTCCGCTGGAACCGTCCACTGAAGTATCTATACACACACTGTGTATCCATGCAGCTTGCGCTTCTACATTGGGGTCTGCATGAGTAAGAATGAACCTTTACTGTGCTAAGCCACTAATACTTTGGGATTTCTTACTGCAGCAGAGCCTACCTTCCCCTGGACTAATGCAATGAGTTTGAAATATATGGCTATGTCATGTAATAAGATATACCTCAATTTACCTCGTCTTCTTGTCTCTGTTAGCCTGGCAGCCAGCCTGACGAATGTCTGTGTGTTCCATCACAGGCGATCTGGAACGCAGAGCTCCCGCTCAGAGCGGCACAGGAGGTGCCCACCACATGGACCAGGCTCCCTGCCCTGCCTTGCCATTTACAAGTCGTGTGGCTTTCGATAAGTTCCAGAATCTTTCTGAGTCTCAGATTTCTCATCTGCAAAACAGGAATGAGGCTGACAGTACTTGTCTCAGGATGGTCGTGAGAATTAAATGAGGTGAGGTATCTAGTATACGGCACCTGGCACAGCGTATGCGCTTATTAAATGTTCGTTGTCATATTTGTTCTATTATTATACAGTGCCCATACTCTCTTGATCTGAAGGTTAGGATGGTGTCAACTATTCACAATGAAAAAAAAGTCATCACATCCAAAGAAGATTTAGCATATTTTACGGTTGGGGACAAAGTGCAAAAGGAGGGTACTCAACTCCTAAAGCCATTGATAAGAAGCTACAAGAAAGAACTGCCCGCTTAATGTATTCAACATCTACTTACTTATGTACTGCCTGGTTCCATATGTGAACAGAGAAGAAGGCAGATTGCACGCCATCTCATAATTTGGAAATAAAAGCAGACACTGAAACAAGGAAGGGATATGAAATAGACGCAGAAAGTAGCTCCAAAAATCTTACCATGGAACTCTGCTGCAGACTTTGGCCAAGTGCTAAGCTCTCTAGCAGACTGTGCAAAAGGGCCTCATGGTGATTGCACAACCCACCCGGTCACGCCGTTCCCAAGGTGCGCTCCCAAGGGAAGGGCTGTGAGGTAAGCTGCTGGCAAATATGACTTGAGTAACATGCTAGGTTTCGTGCCCAGAACTGTGCCACGCTGGCCGAGTCACCCCAGAGGTTCAAGGTGTGGCTGCCAGGCCGTGGGGGCGGTAGGGGGGGAGCTGGGTGGATGAAGAGAAGCATCCAATTCCTATGTTCGTCACCATCACTCAAATTCAGAGGAGTGAATGTCTAAAAAAACCCACTCTGGCTTGCACTTTTTAGGCCGTTTAATTTTTTTATTGTACAGCACGAACAATGGAACAGAGCAGCTTCCTGTTTCTTGGCCCCAACCCCCACTGCTAAGGAGTTTGGGTTTAAACTGCCTGAGAGGAACATTTAAATTCTATAAATTAGCTTCAGTCAAGATGCTTAAGCACTTATGAAAACATTCCCATTTTACACGCAGCTTTATAAAATCTAAAGAGAAAAAATGACCCCCCACTGCCATGTGAAGCGAAACTGGCAGACCGAGCGATCTGCTCGGTGCAAATATGCCGACAGCTTCACAAATGAAGGCTACGGAATTGGGATTAGGAGCCTGCAGATCATTTATCAGTGACAAAACAAAGATTCTTAGCCTGTGAACTCTGATCCATGGAGACCTACAGGCCAAATCCTGTGCCTCAGAAACGATATGAAACATTAACTCATTTGTACCCACATTCACGCGGTTGGCAGGGAATCCCACTGTGACCCACCTCCAGTGCCCAAGACAGGTATTTTGATGTGAAGCAATGAGTTTGGCTTCAGGGGAGACCTAGGTTTAAATCCTGGTTTAGCTACTAACAAACTAGTAACTTTGCAAAGTGGACTTAACCACTCAGAGGCTCAGTTTCTACCTCTGAAAACTGGGGACAATGACATATAGATACTCAGTAAGGGATAATTCTGTTGATATCTTCACTTCTGGACAAACAGAATAAATGTAACAAAAGTACGAAGGAGTTCCATCTCTCTCTCTCTCTCTCTCTCTCTCTCTCTCTCTCTCTCTCTCTCTCTCTCTCTCACACACACACACACACACACACGAGTTCTGACAATTATGTTCGTGAACTTGTCACCATGCACTTATATTGGCAGCTCTGTACAAGGTTCCTAACCTTGGTGTACCAGTGTTCACGTCAACACGTGGAGGTGTCTTGCTGAGTGGCGTTCATTATTGTTGTTGCGTGTTTCTGTGTGCTGTCACGAGATTGTCTGAGCTTGAATTAGAACAATAAACAAACATTAAATTTCTTGTTAAACTTGACAAGAGTGGAAGTGAAATCAGGGACATGTTAGTACAAGTTTATGGGGATAATGCCATGAAGAAAACAGCAGTGTACAAATAGACTAAACGTTTTTCTGAGGAGAGAGAACGTGTCACTAATGAAGAGAGGCCAGGGCAGCCAGTAACGAGCAGAACTGATGAAAACATTGCAAAAATTCATCAAATTGTGCGTCAAAATCGCCGGCTGACTATGAGACGCATAGGAGACCAAGTAAACATCGACAGAGAAACAGTTAGGAAAATCTTCACTGAAAATCCTGGCATGAGATAGGTGTGTGCAAAAATGGTCCCGAAGGAGCTCTTGCATCACGACAATGCACCAGCTCACACGGCACTGTCTGTGAGGGAGTTTTTAGCCAGTAAACAAATGATTATTGGAACATCCTCCTTCCTCACCTGATCTGGCCCCCAAAGACTTCTTTCTTTACCTGAAGATAAAGGAAATACTGAAAGGAGGACATTTGGATGACATTCAGGACATCAGGGGTAATATAACGACAGCTCTGATGGCCATTCCAGAAAGAGTTCCAAAATTGCTGTTCCAAAAATTGAGTTCCAAAAGGTGCTGGCGTCAGTGCATAGCTTCCCAAGGGGAGTACTTCGAAGGTGACTGTAGTGATATTCAGCAATGAAGTATGTCACACTTTTTCTAGGATGTGTTCGCGAACTTAATTGTCAGACCTCGTATATTCAAATAGTCATGTTTGGACATCCCACACCATCACAAAAAAGACAACACACCAAAGAAAGAAAATGAGAAACAAGTTCATTTACTCCCTACCTCCTTCCCCATATTTTTCCGTACACTTGGGCCTTCTATGGCTCTAGGGAAAAGAGGTCACAGCCAAAAGCAAAGAGAAACTGAAGCAATTAAGTTTTGGCTTGTGATCCTAAGGGTGTTGGTTTAAGAATAATTTTGACTCCTGGCTTTACAGAAGTTTCCCCTTACGTGCTTAGTATAAAATCTGTGACCTCCCCATCCCATAGCCCCCCAACACTTAAATAAACATACAGTTCTCGTTACCCTTAGCTTCAGGCAGCAGTCCCCAGGGAATAAACACTGGTGTTCTCTGGCTGCTGTACCACAGGCCCTGTTTCCTCATTTAACTTCTCTGGACCTCAAGATACCCAACCCAGATAAAGAGGGGTTTAGAGCTGACACGGAAGTTCCTGTTCACTAAAACTTATTAAAACACCCTCAGTGTTTCCAGTTTTTTCCACCTGATTTACATCTTTTCTATCCATCAAAACTAGGTGGCTGCCCCAATGGATAAACACCGGAGCAGCATTCACAGATGAGAATTTCCAAGGACGAGTACCTTATTTAACAACGACCATGGCCAACAGCATGCTATCACTATTTGCACAGTTTTACCTTTAACATGATACATTTATTTTCATGGCATTTCATTCCAGTCTCCATGGACAACAGCTCAGCAGACAGGCACGCTCATTCCAACGTTTGCTCAGCGATATGCTCGACCACCACTTTCCAACAGAACTGTCTGAGATGACGTAAGCCTTCCCTATCTGTGTTGTCCAGCGCGGTAACGACTGGTCACATACGGCAGTCGCACTTGACATGTGACTGGTACAACTGAGGAACTGAACTTTAAATTGTATTCAATTTTAAGTCATTTACGATTCAATATCATTGTCACGTGAGGCGAGTTGCCACCATGTTGGGTGGCTCAGCGGTAGACATCGCCCACTTGGTGTTTCCTTTTCTTTCTGTTCTGAGTTAAATTAATTAACTAATTTCACCAACATGTCGATATTTACCATTAATTATACAAGAACAGTAGTAGAATTTAAAGAATTGTGATGTGATTGTGTATCATAGAATTCTTAAGCTCAGTGCCTAGTAATTTCCATATCAATAATTTCCATTACTGCAATGGGACGCAATGGAAGCTGCTCCTGGAATAAAAGTGTGTAATGACAAAAGCAATTACAGAGAATCATTTGGCAGCAAAGTAGGTAACCAATAAGCCAATGACCTGATCAATGGGTGTTAGATACATTAAACGCAGGGGATGATCCTGAAGTGTCCATTAGCAGAAATTCTAACGAATAAATTACATAAAAATAATCAATTGAGCTAGCGGACAATGGAACCGGTTAAGAGTGGATTCGGAAGCAATTTCAAAGATCTTCATTGCCCACACTTGAATGCCTTTTTGAGTTTTACATTGCAAGCTATCCCTCCTCCCCCATCGTAAGCCTGCTCTTTAATGCTTTTTCTAAATGAGCTTGTCATTTCATCCTTACAACGTCGTAATGAAAAGTGGATAAAGGCAGTCATGTGGGTTTCCTGGACACACCTCGGGTTTTCTGGTCTATCCGGGACACACCGTGCTGAAACATGCTCGATATTTGCTAATGGCTTCGAGGCACACGCTGTAATAGTGCAGCCTCTGCCTTTGAAAGCAGAGGCAAAGAGAGGGGAAACTTGAGCAGCAGGCAGCATGGGGTGTGAACTGGGGGTATCAGCTGTGCAGATGGGACAGATGCCTTTCACATTCAGACAGAAAAGTTGTTTTATGGTGACTGTGCAGAACGTCAGCCTGGCTCCTGGCTGGAGAAAAGGAAGCACGATATAATTGCGGTGGCCTGCCAGACTAATCAGAACCGTTCCTTCCACTTTCCAACAGCTTATGTAGTCTGACTTGGGATACCCCGTAAGCGTTCACACATTACAAAGTTAGCTGACTAGGAGAAGACAGGCTAACGATCTCATCATTATGTGTTATTTAACTGGTATTAAGTTTGCATTTGCTTCTCTGGCAGAAGCAAGAGTTTGCTTTGCTGAGGAAAGCCCGCAGGAGTGGGCTACAAGTTATACTCACTCGTGAAAGGCTTGCCTTGCCTTCAAGGAACTTGATCCGAGGATAAGGCGGGGAACCCAGGAGCCCCTTCGTGTCTTTGCTCTCTTCACTCTTCACAGTCTGGCTGGCAAGGAAGCAGAGGGCTATCATTTATTGAACACCCACTATTCATTGGGCACCATGCTAAAAACATGGAGGTAATACCTAATTCTATGGAAAATTTTCACCACAAATGCATAGCCAGTTTGGAGGAAAGTGCATTATTTTGAACACAGAAAGGAGAACGCGCCCCTGATTTTTCCAGTAGCAGAATCCTGGAATCCCAAGATTTCAGGAGACAATGTCAGCAAGGCCCTTTGATACATATTTTTTCATAACACGGAAGTTAATCCATGTTATGGGGAAATAAGGTGGGGCTGTATTTCTCCTCTCTTAAATCTCAGGCAGTAGTAGTTGTTACTGAGTGCCAGGATTAAGTCACTTAACGTGAGATCAGTCAAAATTGAAACATTGTCCTTTCAAAGCAGCATACATATAGTATTAGGTCTCAAGAGGTACAATTTGAATACTTCTTTGTAAACTTTCTGGAAATGGGAAAGAGCCCTTTAGTTAGGCACGTAAAAGTAAGCAACACACACATTGCTTTTAAGAGAAACTACAAAATAACTATTAACATAAAAGTGATATGAAAGGATAATATTTTCAAAGTTAAAATCATAACTCATACAAATATATGATGAACACATGTCAAAGATTTTATTTAACTCACTCATTAATTAAGGAACCAGTCAGATGACACAAGTTGAAGGGAAAATTCAAAAAGCAGATACATGCACATATAGGCTGATATAAATTTGCTTAATCATGCAAAACTGTCTGGAGGGAGGATAGTGGGGCAATTTTCAAAACTCATTTGCATGTGGTGGTAGGCAGGATTCTGAGAGGTCTGGCCCCTGGTGTACGTATACATCCTGGAAAATCCCCTCCTCTTGAGTATGGGTGGGACTGTGAATATTTCTTCTCTGGGTTAGGTTACATTAGATGATAAAGGTGAAGGGATTTTGCAGGTGGAATTAAATCTTTGAGACTTTGATTTAATCAAAAAGGAGATTATCCTGGAGTGAGTCTGATCTAATTAAGCAAACCCTTAAAGGGTACTGGACCCTTTCCGAAAGAAGAGATTTGAAATCTAAGAGATTCTGCTGGCTTTTGAGAAGCAAACTGCTGAGTTGTGGAGAGGGCTACAAGTTAGGGAATGGCAGGCCTCCTCCAGAGGCTGAAAACTGACAGCCAGCAAGGAAGCCAGGTCCTCAGACCTACAAGTGCAAGATGAATTCTGCCAACCAGCAGTGAGCTTGGAAGAGGAGCCTGAGCTACAGATGAGACCAGACCAACACTCTGATGTCAGCCTGCTGAGATCCTGGCAGAAGACCCAGGTAACCTGTGCCTGGACTCCTGACCCACAGAAAATACAAGATAATAAATGCTTGTTACAGTCAGCTATTAAATTTGTGGTAGTTGGTTTAGCAGCAATAAAAGGCTAGTACGTCTACAGAAAAGAATTATTTGTACTGCTAGCGGTGATCTACAACTTACAAAGTTGTAAAACAGCTCAAGGCAATGAGAGGGGTAGAGTCCCCACAGAATCGAATAACCTCTAGATTCTCACTGAATGTACCCAGCAATGCATTTGTTCCCTACATGTTCAGACATGTTTCATTTGGTCATTGCCTGTTTCGCAGACAATATTGTTTCATTTTATTTTTTAGTTGAGGAAAATCTTCCCCCACCACGCTAAATGGATTTGGGCTACACTTTAATCTGTTTTTCTGGGCATGTGAGGGGATGAGGGGTGGCTAGCTACCAGGAATTACAGAGTGGAGACCTCAGAAGGTTGCAGAAAGCACAAGGAGGCCTGAGCCTTCACCACACCCCAGTCACGGCTGAGAAAATGGAACTGGGCGAAACCCAACTTGGCCTGTAAGGCTGACGCTCTGCTTCATCCAGTTATTCAGTTATTCACTCAGTAAACAAATCCAGCGCCCAGCTCGTTCTACACAGAGATACCGGGGTGAACAAACACCATCCAGGCCCCAAATGCACAGATTTTACATTCTAACGGAGGGAGAATAACCCAGATTTGGAGATCTATGCTGAAAAGTTCCAGATGTTGAGAACTATACTAATATTTGACCATTGTATTTAGCCACGAAGAACTTTCTGAGGTAAACGGTTGAGACCATACCTGTGTAGAAGAGCTTCAGAGAAATTTCGGGTGTTAGTTATCCTGGTAAAAGGCAGATCCAAGCACAGAGAATGGGGGTGACGATGCTGGGCTCTGGACTGAGGAGAGGTGAAGGCACCGATGCCCTGAGTCCCCCAGGAAACACAGACTGGATGAGGAACTGCCGTGGGGCTGGGGTCAGCCCCTATCTGCCACATGGAAGTTGCCCTGTGCCGTGGATAAATATAGAAAACACAAGATAGTACATTCACGTCGTATTACGTAGTATACGTTTATTTCATTAGTTGGTAACAATGACAGCTAACACGTACAAGCACTTACTATGTGCTGGTCATTGTTCTAAGGACATTACGTATAGTCATTTATTGAATGTTTGCAATACCCCAGTGTGGTAGGTACTATTACTATTCCCATGTCACAGATAAGGAAACTGATGCAGAGCAAGGTTAAGAGATGTCACCAAGGTCCCACAGCGGGGCTTCACACCCAGACAGCCTGGCACCAGAGGCCTCATTCTCCACCCGCACAGGGAATCGTCTTTGCGATGAGCCTGGGCAGGGGTCACACCGGGGAGTGGTTCTGGAGAATTCTGTGGGTTGCAGTTGACTCCCCCCGCCCTGAGCTGCAGTATACACTGCTCAGTAGCACTGGTCCATCTTCAGCTATGCTATAGGAAGTTAAGGGACTTGGATATTTTTCCTCTGGCCATAGTTTAGGGACATGCTGACTGGACACCAAGTACAACTAAGTTATTTTACCATCCCTGCAAAGCTGGCACCTATTGAAAAAAATGCCTGTTTCCGCATCTCTGAGCCTTATTTCTGCTTTCCTTCTGAAGAAATGTAGTCTCTCCTCTGGGGGCTCCGTCTTAGAAATTTATAAGGCTCATTTCCCAACCAGGATTTAACCCCCTGGCACAAGCTCCGCCATGGTGAATCCTATGCAGCTGTCCACAAACAATAAGTAATACAAAGGATGACTGAGGGTTTCAAGTTTCCTGTTTACAGCCTCCATCCAATGGGGATCTCTCCGGGAGAAATATAAAGCTGGCAACAAATTAACAAGGGTTTGGTTATTTTATGAGGGAGAACAATGGTTCCTCTGACCACTTCTGATTCATTCCATCTCTGTTTCCATGGAGCATCATAAAAGGATCTATGTTTGTGTCAAGAGAGTGGAGGGAGAGCCGCAGCCCAGGGCAAACGGGAGGAAGCATCATACCCCGGCAGTCTCCGTTGGAAAGCGAATGGTGCACACTTGGTATACAGTTCCTGCGCCGGTGGGCTGCTCTGCCTGGGGAGACCAGGATGAGCAGATGGAGGACATAGCCCCATCCCGACGGTCACATTCTTCGCTTCTCAGGAGAACTTTACCCCTGAGTTCCGGTCCCTTTCCAGGCTTCTGCTTGCCTCCATCTTTCCCCCTTTTATCACGACTAGCTGGAAAAGCTGTGGAGGAAATCAGACGTGTCTGCTGAACTGCCTCTCAGGAGGAAACAGTTGAAGCATTTTCTGGGGCTGACCCTGGAAATCAGAGGTACTAAGGCGAACACCTGTGGCTTTGCAGCTGCCCAGAATCCATTCCCCCTTCTTTTGACAACTCCACCATCCCTTTCCCCTTCTCAGTCATATGATTCTAGCAGGATTAGACCCCTGCCTCAGGAGCACAGCATGTGATTTTGGCCTAAGCCAATCAGTTTGGTGGCCAATGATGGGTTCATTGTGACTTAATTAGAGCCAATTAGAGAAACAGTTTTGCCGGGAATTCTGAGGAAACTCTTACTCTCTCATTGGGGGACTAAAATGAGAGCTGGGGGTTGCAGATACTGTGGCCATGCCCCTGCCAACAGGGGGTGCTGCTCTGAGGATACGGCCCAGGGAGGGAGAGGATAAGAGACAGGGAATCTTGAGGACAGCGCTTGAGCCCTTGAATTAATCCATGTCTGAGGCAAGTTCTGTTTCCAGACTCTCTGTCATGTGATCCAATAAATTTTCTTTGGGCTCGGTACATGAGAAGGCAGAACCTGCAAAATACGCTCTGAGAGCCATTAATTAGCCTTCCCATTCCCTTCCATCTAAAGCTGACATTTTTACGGAGGGGAAAAAAATCTATCTGGTGTATTATTCAAGTGATTGCTGGGCCTGCCTTCAAATGGAAATGGACATGGGTTGAATTCCTCAATAAAAGTCATCGATATCTTTTTTGGTTCACCACGCCATTTAAGTGCTTAGGTTATCTCAATTATACTTTTCTTTTTTTTTTAAAGCTATGAAGACATTTGCTCAGGGGACCCAGAATCTACTAAGTCCTGCTTTGGATACCCAACACCATCCCTCCACAGTGCCCCATGCTGGCAACAAGGAGCAGCTTATTTTTACAGAGATTTGGTCCAAAACCTTAATCCAAATTCCTAAGTGTGGCCTTCATGTTCTTTCTCCTCATTCTGCAATTCCAATTCTCAGATGTAACCAGCTTGTCCTTCTAGTCCCATGTCCTCTGGCACTGGCTGATGTGTGTGGGACCAGGTTTTTTCTTCTTGTGCTTTGGTTTTGTTGGTTTTCAAGATACACGAGTATTGTGCCATCTTTGCTCAGCATTATCTGCCCAGTGGCTGCCCAAGTCTTGTGTTAAAGAACAAAATTCAACTGAGTAAACCTTGAAGGTCTCATTAGCTTTAAATTCAGCCATTCGTAAACTGGGCAGCGTCCAATCTAGCAGACAGAAAGGAGCTCCAAAGAGGTGTACAAGGAAGGGATTTTTATAGGTCAAAGCAAGCAGGAATAAGGAAGTTACACTGGGCATCTGCCGACTGGTTATAGCGGAGGGAACTCCTGAAGCTGGGTCAGGTACAGACTTGTGCTGAGCAACAAGCACGGATTGGCTGACCTAGGACTTCCTTTTCTGAGGGAGCTGAGCCTAGAAACTTAGTTGAGTTTCGATTTGCTGACATGACACTTAGCATGAGCTACTCCATCTTGGGCCCTATCTGGTTCATTTAATGCCTGTCAGGCTGAGTCTGACCTGCTTCCACGTGGGAGGATGAATATGTCTCTAAGTACAGAGAAAGTGAAGGGGCGGGGAGAAGGGGAGAGACTATACTAGGGCTGCCCTGCCATTCCGGTTACAAGGAAGAGAAAGAAAAAAAGACTGTGTCATGTGCTACGGATAACCTCGTTTCTGTTGAAATGTCTTTCTTTAGACCAGGGGTGTCAAAACTGCGGCCCGTGGGCCAACTGCGGTCCATGATCCATCGTTAATTGGCCCGCAGCAAATTCCAAAAATATATTTCGTTTACTTAAATAAACCAGGTAAGGCAATATGTACTTCACCTCGAGTGAGTGGCCCGGCTGTTTCTGTATTTTACCGCATATAGCCCTTGGTAAAAAACATTGAAAAAAGTTTGGACACCCTGCTTTAGAAAATGTGAGCCAGTAAGGATCTTGGAACCAACCAGATACTCTCTTTCTCAGAACAGAAAAAGGCAGGAGATATAAAGAGAAATTCTGAAGCTAGTTCTTAATAGTTAACATTATTGGATTAGGCTAATGCTGGCTACGATAACAAATCATCTTCAGAATTTCAGCAGTCTAATACTAGTTTCTTGTTCATACAACAATCTAAAGAGGATACCTCTCCCCGACAGGCTGCTTTCCTCCACTGAGTGATGTAAAAGCCCATGTTCCTTCCCTCTTAAGGCTTCACTTCAAGGCAGTGGTTTGCACCTTTAACTGCACTTTGCAATTACCTGATGAGCTTTAAAAATACTAACAGTGGGCCCTACCCCAGGAGATTCTGATTTCGTTGGTTTGAGGAGCAGCTTGGACATCAATATGTTTAAAATATCCCCAGAGGAGTATAAAGTGTAACCAGTATTTCACTAGGATGCTGCCCTAGGGTGCCCTAGGATGCTGGCAGCATCAGCAACATTCGGGAACTTGTAAGACTTGCAAATACTCAGATCCCAAACAGATTTGCAGAAGAACAACCCTGGGGATGGAGCCCCGAAATGTGTTTGCACAGCCTTCCAGTTGATTCTGATGTGATTCAAGTTTGAGAATCACTGCCCTCGAGTTCTCTGCATCCCAACAGAAGGGCAGAGAGGAAGTGAGAAGCACATCTGCTTCTTAACTACGTGGGACTGGGGGTGACCTCACAGTCTCTTGGCCGTATCTGCTCACATGGGCCCCGCTAGGGGCAGACAGGATGGGGAAATGGGACCCTGGCTGGTAGCCTGTTTCCGCCATAATCGCATATTCTTCAGTTGTCTACACTGACCCTGAATTCCACACCAACTCAAGATTGAAGGGCAATTGTAAGTTCTAGATGTAGCACACAGACAGGGCTTCCAGGCCCTAGGAGTGTGAGAGTAAAACAAAAACCTGTAAGAAGACATGCAAATTATTTATGTGGATGAAGACTAGAATGGGTTTCATTCAGATAGAAAACACATAAAAGTTATATAAATGTATAAGCAATGTACCACGCCTTGAAACAGTAATTCTCCATCAGTGACAGAATCTCTTGAGTTCTTATTCTGACGAGATCTCTCTGACTCACTCCTTCTCATTCACTTCCCCCTAACAGCTCAATGGCAACTCTGAGGCAAAAACGGAAGACGTGGATCTGTAGGCACAGGTCATTTCAGAAGCCAATCCGGAAGGAATCTCCCTCCCCAAGACTTGCTACGCTATGATGAAGAGAACAGAGGCCTTAACGGTTGAGGTTCTCTCCTGTGTAAACTTGGATGTGATACTTAACCTCTCTGGGCCTTCGTTTCCTTCTCTCTGAAAGAGATCAAAAGTCTGGGTTTATAGAATTATTGGGACACCTACATGAAATAACATAGGTAAAGGTGCTTTAAAAATCTTAGCTCTTTTAATGCCTGATTTTCCCTACTAAACTCAGAGTGGGAATAAAGCCATAGAACACATGCAGGTAACACAGGCCAGGTTCTGGTCCCCATTCCAACAGAATGCCATCGGGTTGAGTTTTCAACCCTGTAAGGACAAAGAATTCCAGCCGTTCTTCTCCCCGACAGGCCATAACGCAGAAGAACTTAAGATGCTCTGGGATTGTCTGAGGGTACCTAAGTACTACCCATTCTTACTAAAGCTCCTTATAGTGAGAAGGCATTCAGGCCAGGCCTGCCTTTACAGTCTGCCTCATAGGCAAGGTGTTGGCCCCGGGCCCTGTCTGTTATGTGTTCCTCATGGTTTCTGTCTGCTCTGGCTGTGGTGGTTTGTTGCATTCAGACTAGATGGCAAGATGATGATATGGTCTAGTGAGCTAAGGAACAGCCTGGTTACCTGGAGACTGTACTGTCTGTGACACTTCAGAAAGTCGCTCCATTAGCCAGGAGTAGAGAGAAAAGAAAACCTATGAACCCTTTATCCATTTGAAGGCAGAGGCAACTCTGAACACTTGAAATATATGCCAGCCCCTTAAAAGCTAAAGGCTGATTTGGGTTCCATGATTCTTTATGGAGGTCAAGTGGCCAGGGAGAGGCTAGGGAGGGGATGACAACAGGCAATTACTGGCACTTACAATTTTGTGCATCCAAAATAAAATGGATCGTTCCTTGATGTTTTAACATCCAGATCTCAGAGTCAGTTCGGAGCTCCTGACAATACAATGACAACTGCAATGAACGCATATATGTGTAGTGCTCTCCAATTTACAAAACATTTCCATTCGGAAGAAAGCTGATCCTTTCCATGTCCTGGGAGCACACAAGTGACCACACTTGTTTGTCTTGGTCAGAGATCCTTTGGTGCCATGAAATACAAAGCCACTACAAGCTACCAGTTACCTACGTTATGGTCAGACGGCACCCTTCTACCTTTCTAAGTAATACCGCCCTGTGTTGAGGTGATGTTTTTCTACCCCGTCTTGCCTGAAGCTACAATCAATTCTTGCTGCCAAGTTTTGGCATCCCAACATGGCTGGGATGGTGTGAGCTCTACAGAATTCACGGGAAAGGTAACCCACGTTCCCCCTTTCGCAGCTACCCTTAAATCTACAAAGACATGTCCCTACATGAAGTCTCTGGATATTGTGCTAAGATTGTCACATGTCATTAACACAGCTCAATCCTGCAATTTAACAGATTGGGAAAACGTGATTTGATTGCAAACTTATTTTTGCCAACTGCATCAGCATCTTCCCCAAATACATCAGCGTTGCTATTGACAGATGGTCTGAGATGGGCCCAGGGAGGCGGTTGACAGGTATCTTGAGCTCTTACTACACGGGTGGATCTAAAGAATGTCCCATTGCAAACGTCTTCACAGGCCTGGAGGCTGATAGAGCAAAACGGAAGCACTTCAAGAGAATTGCCAATAAAAAGAGTGAAAATGAGCACAGCCTTCCAGAGCTAATTTGACAATAGGTACTGAGTCTTAAAAATTCCTACCCTTTGACCCTTTGTTTGTCTTCTCAAGTTTTAGCTGAAAGTGCTGTTCAGACATGTATGCAAAGATTTATGTAACAGATTTTCATTGTAGCATCAAACATTTATGGTGAAGAAATGAAAATCACCTAAAATCTCACAATGGGGAGCAGTGTTGAATACACTAGTTATATTTATATCCAAGCTCACTCTGATAAAGGAAAAATCAGGATGAAGAACTAATAGTGAGTATCTCTGGGTGGTGACATAATGAGTAAGTTTTCATCATTCCACTTTTTTGTATTTCGGTAAACTTCCCGGGAATCTGTTACTTTTCAGGTCAGAAAAAGATGTGCTATTTTAAATTTATATAAACAAAAATCTATAGAAAATTTTGGATAGGGAAAAGGATCAGCTATGATCAACACAACCATTAAAATGTTTATATTCCAGGCTTTGTCTTGGTACATAGAAATTTTATATATAGTCAGAGAATAATTATAGTTTTGTATTCTATTTTTTCTCATTTAAGTAAGAATAACACTAAAAAGTCTGATGAACCTGGACAATTGTGTGTGTATGAGTGTACACATACATGTTATAAAATATTAATTTGTTTGAAAATTGATAACCAGCATATTTGGGGTGACTCTCCTCACCAGAAAACCTGCGTCTCCAAAACAAGTTAACTTCTCCCTCTTTTTATAGCAGAAATGCAACTGTAGGCTTAAAATCAGAGATGTAACACTAGCCCCCCCGAATCTTACCAATTTAGCAGATTTTTCACATCTACTAAGTATTATTCAAAAACATCCCATTTGAACAGAACTCAATCCAGTGGAGAGAGGGAATAATGGATTTTAAAACCAGTGAGTGAAAAATCGATTAAGCATTAGGAAGCAGCAACAGTAGTAAAATTATTTCTGAGACAGACACAAACATGAAACTGAGGGTGACAACACCAGAGGACGCGGCTAAGGCACCTAGTTGGTGTCCGTAATGACAATGACCTCAAGGGAAATTTAGGAGAGTTTGAAAATTCAGTATTTAAATGTTCAGGATGGAAACAGAAAACAAATCTACTGTCTACCCAAAACAATGCAGACCCTGCAGTTTTATTTTAACAAGGCCTGCCTCACACAATTCAAGTCAAAATATTACTTTTATCAGAAAATTATTTTTGTTCTTCCATGAAACAGCACAGGAAATATGTTATGAAACTACTTGCCAAAGTCAAGAAAACTCATAATCTTGACAAGAGGGGCAAAAAAGAATAATTGTGTCTCCGTCTAGTCCAGTAGTTCTCAACTGGGAGCAACTTTGCCCCTGAAGGAACATTTGGCAATGTCTGCAGACATTTTTGGTTGTCACAACTGGCGGTGGGGGGAATGATACTGGCATCTAGTGGGTAGAGGCCAGAAATACTGCTAAACATCTTACAAAGCACAGGACAGCCTCCCACAAAAAGCACTGTCTGGCCCCAAATGGCAGTAGCACTAAGGTTGAGAAACCCTGCTCTGGACTGTGATCTGGAAACAAACGACCAAATGCAGGACCCCTGCCAATCCGTCCTGTATTGGGGGCTGGCGGTATGAAGGTGGAGGAGATGGCTAGGGGCAGGCCTCACTTCTCCTGCAGTCCACCTGTGCTGAGCCTGAGGCCAGGTGAAGGATGGCTCCCAACTCCTGTTGGCTGAGGCCTCAGTTGCGTCTTTCATTAGGACTAAATGACAAAATTTTAATATGGTAAAATCTTGATTTAACTGGAATTTATACAGGCAAAACTCCCAGTTTAGCAGACTTTCTTTTATCCCTTGTGCAAGGAAAAAGGAGTAAAATACATGGGACCTGCTCAAGGAATTTCAAAAACATGTTCTCGGGTCAATTACAAATTCTACCCAATCTCCTGTTTTGTTTTCTGGACAATGGGAATTAGGGTCCAGAATGTTTAGTCTGAGGTCCAACCTGACCCTCAACTATCAGAGAAGAATTAAATCACAGTCGGAGTAAACTGTGTTTTAAGGCAGGAAGCTCGACTCATACCTTTCAGGAAGATTTCCAACATCAAGGGCCGATGTGAAAGGATTTTCTGGTCAACTCTGAAATAACCTGGAATCTCCCCTTCCCTGAGCATTTTGATTAATTGAAGTTTTCCTGTCATTCACATTCCCTAAGATATTCCTGACAATGGCAAGGTTTACAGGAAGAGCTGTACTAAATACTGAAAGTATTAAAAACTCCAATTCAAATTTTCCCTTTCTACATTGTATGTCTGTCATGCTGGAAGGCATTAAAATAAACACGTAACATTTCTTTGTAATCAAGAAAAACAAGTCAGCTGCTTTGGGTTTTGTTTTGTCTTAGTCTAAATAAAACAAAGCAAACATTCAATAGGTAGAGAAGAGTCAACTGGCCTACAGAGCCGCAGCAGGAGAGGATAAAAATATTTTGGTTCCGATCTGCAACATATTCCAGATGGGCAGCTTTATGTGCCTGTGTGAAGCTGTGAGGAGTCTGGAAAGTTTGATTTAAAGTTTGATTTGCATGATGGTCTTGCTAGGAACAAACCACCCTGAATTAAATGTTTTTGCTTGACTCTACCTCATCTCATTCTGATGCGTTTCTACACAGGCAAATAGCCGGGAGTAACTCTTCTCCAATATCACTGCTCATTGGCAGCAGCAGACAGTATGTGAGTTTGAGTATGTGGAATACGGGGAAGAACAACAACAAAGGCAAACTCTGAAACTCCAATCAGCTTTAATCAGTCAAGAAAAATCAACAGCTTAAGAATGTACACTGACTGAGCTAGTGGGAACCTTATGGCTACAAGGTGCTTCTAGGGCCAGCTAAGGATCTTGCGCCCATCTCTTACTGTCCCTGGTGTTTGGTTGTCCCACCTTTATAAAGAAGGTGTTAAAAATAGCTATCCTTTATTCCTACCGGAAGTAGCAATGCTGCGTTTAGAAAATGCAGAAATATCCTTAACAGCTCTGGTGCTAGGAGGTCATTCTCCCTGTCCCTGTCTCTTTCCCTGAATAGATACTCAACATCCTATATTGTGCAAATACTAATAGCCAGAGCCAAGTGCCAAGAATTTGACAGAATCTATGTAACTGGACGTCCTATCAAAGCACCTTGTTTTCTGTATAATGTGGAACAGTGAACACATCGTGTGCTTTGGTTCTCCTCAGACCTAGGTTTAAAATCTTCCTCCCTAGCTTCCCAGCCACATGACCATAACAAAATCAATGTGCTTCTCTGAGACTCAGCTTCCTCCTTGGTAAAATGGTTTTCTAGTGATTGCTGCACAGTATGTGGTGAGGATGAAAGTCAACAATACATGCAAAGCAAATACTGGTCCCATTTCCTGCCCCTCCAACACCCAACACAACATGAATGGCTCAGTCAGTTGTTGTTACTGTTAGGTGTTTTAATACTTTTGTTAGGGAAAAAAGTTAAAGCATTCGAAACTGAACCAACAGGGAAGAATTTCATCGAACAAAGGCAATTTTTGTAGCACGTTCTGGGGTGAACTTATGACAGGTATGATTCATTGTCTTCTGTTTTCTACACACAGAGTTCTGACTAATGAGAATGGGAAGTTCTTAATGATAACTTAAAAGTCTGCAGAATCCTCAGTCATCCCTGAAAAGGGACACTGTGTTCTCCTGTATTGTTGACGACTGTTTGGTTGCAAATATCAAGCTGGCTTGGATATGGATTTGCATGTGTGTGTGTGTATCTCCTGGGGGTGCCACAAAATGTATACACATGACCTGTATTCATCTTTTGTTATCAGTATATATTGAGTATTACGATTTTAATACAGTTTTTCCTTTCTTAAAATGTGTATATATATTTTTTGGCACCCTCTGTATTTCCTTTTTTCACCTTCCCAAACACCAGCTTTTTCTTCACACCACACGTGGCAGAAAAACAGCTGCCCAACAATTCTAGAGGACTTGTGTTACATGCCAAATCATGTGAAGATACTGGTGCAACTAAATGGTGTCCCCAGTCCAAATTCCCGGGGAAAAGAAGCTGATTGGTCCAGCTGGGGTCCACGGTATACCTCATCTACGACTAGGGATAAGGAGCCCAGGGCACAGACATGGCTGCCAAGGCTTAGTCCTGTCATCCTGACGATGGGGAGAAAGAAAGGAGTTCTCAAAGGGTGGGCGTAGGGAGTGTCACTAGGTATAGACGCAGCAATAGTGGCATTCCACTTTACATAGTAGGGGAAAAAGTGAATACATTTCAGAACAATTTTCAATAGCTAGGGTCACAATCTAACAGGTATTCTGCGTATCTCACAGTTAAGACAAAAATTCCATTAACCCAAACTTAGGTTACCCTGTGAAGGGGAGCAAAGTTTGCCACCCCAAAATATGTCTCTGTGGAATACTGATTATTTTAAGCTGTTTATGCTTAAGAAACAAAGGACTCAGGAAGAACTTGTGACCTTCCCCTTCACTACCTAAAAGGAATCTAGATAGAGGACCTGCTCCAGGAAGGGAGCTGTCATCACTGATAACCACAGTTTGGTAGGAACTAGTGTGTGACAGACAGGGAGGACCCTAGCCAGACCCCTTTGATGAGAGTTCTCCCTGAGTCCCATGGTTAAAGAAGGCCCCTCAAATACTTGTTTACCAAACATGTGCTTTTCCATCCGCGTCTGAATTTCTTTCCTCCCCTTTGAAGTCCCAAACCATGACCCGCTTTTGTCCTTAGCTCAAGATGGCATATGTGCCTTATCTGCCAGATTTGTCCTGGGAGGGGGCACGTATTTTTATGGAATCTGTGTATATACATATGTAATTAATTTGATTATTTTCTCCGTTAATCTGCCTTATGTCATTTTTAATTATTCGACCAGCAAGAAGAATGAAGAGGAAAAAGAGGACATTTTCCCCTCCCCCACACCTGCATCCCCACTGTACCCAATACAGATAGGTGTCTCCTTAACAACCTGCTCTCCTTTCTTCTTAGCTGGCAGGACCCCACATTTATTTGGAGGTTCACTTCTCCCTCATATCAGTCATAAAAAGATGACCCAATTCCTGGGTTTAGAAGTAAATTAGTCTAATGGTTGTGTTGTGATTTCATTTGTCTTTCTAGTGATTGGTTTAGACACAGGCACATGAAACAATTCCGACAAGTACAAAATGATAAGGAATCCACGGAGGGGCCTTCTGCAAAGGTTTGCTCACTGATAAAAATAAACTCACAGGAACACTCCCTGTTCTTATAACACTTCAGTATCTAGGTGTGATGCCTGGAACTACAGCAGCCTTCTTATGACTATGAGGGGACCTAGTATGACGATGGAAGAGCAAAAGGATGAAAAGAACTTGAGTTCTTGATGACATCATTTGACCTGCTGGGTTATCACCTGGGACTGCTTTGCCTCTCAGATTCTTGCTATTTGGTGAAAGAAGCGTTCTCATTGTTTAAGCCAGTTGAGTCGATTTTGAGTTTTTTGTTACTTGTATCCCCAAACATCCTAATTAATATACCTCCTAATTAATACAAATCACAAAGCCAGAAATACGAAATGCTTTAATAAAAGCTGACATAATAGCATGGAGAATAATCTGCAAGTGCATGGGAGAAAATGCCCCTTAGGCAGCATTGCCATGGAGAGCCAAGAGATCGTAAATCACTTCTAATACTCTCAGAGCCTATTAAGGCACAGCATTTTGCAAGCAGATCAACGTTGTGTTTTCATATTTTTAAAAAGCAACTCAAAGGAGTTATTTGTTTAGAGCAGCTTTCTTATGCTTCAAAGTCCTTGCTCTTCTAGGCAGGAAGCTGGTCAAGTTTAAAGTGGTTTCATCGTGCGTTCTGCTTGCGTGAGTTTGATAGGCTGTGTTCTCATGACAGGTCTGTCCCTATACTGGGTGTCTGGGATGCTTTGATGTGGGCTGCATTCAGACAGCCTAATACTTGGGGGAAAATGTACTGAAATTGAACAAGATTGCTTTCTGCCCAGCTGTTCTCCAAAGGTCCAGACATTTTTAGCACTGAGCAAAGAAGCTTGTATTTGTTTTGACAGTCTTGGCAGGGAGAACAATGGTTGATCATCCCAGCACTTTACTAACAAATAAGACTGCCTCCAGCAGAGATAAAATATGGGTCTTGACTTGATTGCATTTCACGTCGAAGGGAATTATCTTCTATTCATTCTGATGCCCTTTCATTATGCAGTGCATCTTTTTCTTTCTTCATGCTGGCTCCCCAAAGTAACCTGCGGATTTCCCTGAGAAGGCAGATTCCCGAAATCACCATGGGCATGATTGTTTGATTATTTTCACTTCTCCAATTTGACTTCTTGGAAGCTAATTTTTTTTGTTTGTTTTTGGTTCTCCAGATGTGTATGGTTAGTTTCTTCTTTAATTTTCTGTCTGCTTGTTTTTGGTACTTGTGTTGCTGCTACTGGTTCAGCATATAGAAGTCTTGGATTTTACATCATACTTACATTTAAAAGGGCTATCCCAAATGCTTTTCCTATATAAAAGAAATGCTTAAACAGAGCAATTATGTTTCCTTCAAAACAAAGAGATTTTCAAAACTTTCATGAAAACTTTTGTATTCTTTGCCTTCCAAAAGACTTTAAGAATAAAAATTTTAAAAATATAACACGAGTATATGCAGATAAGCATATAACTCAATGCATTTTCACAAAGTGAACACACCTATGGAAACATTGCCCCTCATGCCCCCTCCCAGTCTCTCTCTGTCAGTACCTGCCTCTCTTTAAAGGTAACCACTATTCTGACTTCTGTCATCACAGATGAATTTTGCCTCTTTTGGCTCAGTTTTATATTTGTATGCTTCAAATGTGTTGTCATGTATAGAGGTAATTTCTTCATTTTTACCGCTGCTATTCCATTGTATAAGTACACCCCAATTTATACTGATGGACTTTGGGCTTGTATCCATTTGGGGCTGTTACAGATAGTACTGCTACCATATTTTTGTGCATGTCTTTTGGTGAATATATGTACGTATTTTTCTTAGTTATATATACTTAGGAGAAGAATTGCTGGAGGACAGGGTAGGCATAGATTTGCCTTTAGCCTATTGTCCCAATTTATACTCCCACCAAAAGGGTATGAAGTCAGTATTAATTCAAATCCTCGCTAGCGCTTGGTATTACTGGCCTTTTAATTACAGCAATTCTGTTAAATGTGTAGTGGCATTTCACTGTGGTTTTATTTTGCGCATTCATGATGACTAATGAAACTACACACCTTTTTATGCATATACGCCATTCAGATATTCTCTTCTGTGAAGTGCCTTTGACAATTTCTGTCCTTTTTCTATTGAGTGTTAAATATATTTCTTATTAATTTGCAATATTTCTTTATATATTATGGAGATGAGTTTGTTGGGGTTTTTTTTTTGGATTATTTGTATTGTAAATAACTTCTCCCATTCTGTGGATTGCCTTTTTACATCTCATGGAATCTTCTGAGAAATAGAAATTGTTAAGTTTTTAAAACTTTTTAGTCTGAAATACTTTTCGATTTAGAAAAACTTTAGACTTGCAAAAATAATAGAGTTCCTGTGTACCCTCACCCAGCTTTCCCTAATAGTAACATATTACATAACCATAACGCAATATTGAAGCCAGAAGATTAACACTGTCACAATACTATGAACTAATAATCTATGGGCCTTAATCTCCTTTTGCCAACAGTCCACCAATGTCTTTTTAACAATTCAGGAGCCAATTATTTCAAACTAAAAAGTTTAAAAAACATTAACAATTTCTGTTTCTCAGAAGATTCCATGAGATGTAAAAAGGCAATCCACAGAGTGGGAGAAGTTATTTATCCACGTTGCCTCATCCTGTCATGTCTCCTTAGCGTGTTTCAATCTATGGCAGATCCTGTCTTTCTGTGTCTTCCTTGATGCTTTCGAAATGTTATTTTGTAGAATGTTCCTCAATTTGGGTTTGTCTGATGTTTTCTCGTGATTATCAACACTATTCCAAGCATTAGTAAGCATAAACATAGCACACCTAAGAAGTTTCAGCTTATTGAGGTTGTGTGTTTTTTAAGTTAGGATTTTGAGGTATAATTTATCATTCACATACAGTACAATTTACCCTTTTTAGTGTTCAGTTCTGAGCTTTGACAAATATTTATCAACTATTTAGTCAGGTAACCACTACTACAATCAACATGTAGAAGAGTTCCATTAACCCCTAAAATTTCCTCAGGTCCCCCTTTGCAATCCACCTCTTTTCCCACTCCAAGCCCTGGAAACTACCTATCTGGTTTTAATCCCTATAGTTTTGCTTTTTCCAGAATGCCATGTAAATAGAATCATAGAGTCCAGAGTCTTTTGGGTCTGGCTTCTTTCACTTAGCATTCTGTATTTGAAACACAGTGATGTTGTATCAGTAGTTCGTTCTTTTCATTATCGCCGAGGAGTAGCCCACTGCAGTTTGTTTATCCATTCAGTTGATAGACATTTAGGTTGTTTCCAGTTTGGGGCTATTAAAAACAAAGTCGTTATAAAATTTTGCGTACAGGTCTTTGTGGGGGCACAAGCTTTCATTTCCCTTGGATGAATACTTAGGCCTGGAATCGCTGGATCATATGGTAAGTGTATTTTTAACATTTGAATTGTTTTATATCGATGTAACACTGGATAAGTGTATGTTTAACTACATGTATACGTCATCACCAGTTTTTCAAAGTGGCTGTGTCAGTTTGCAGACCCACCATCAATACATGAGAATTCTGGTTGCTCCACACCCTCACCAGCATTGCACGTCCTAAGTTTTTATGCACGATTAGACGGAGGTAACACATCTGGGGAGGGAATAATACCACTGATAGGACTCTTCTCTGTGTATCATATCAGGGGCCACGTTATATCGAGGTATCTTATTACTGGTCAGGTTGCCTTTGATCGCTTGATTAAGGTGGTATGTGCCACAATTCTCCAAAGTTACTATGTTCCCTTTATAAGTATTCTATAGGGAGACACTAAGTCTTTTGCCCATTTTTTTATTGGCTGATGGTATTTCATGTTTGTTTATTTTCTTATTGATTGACAGTTCTTTATATATTCTGAATATGAGTCCGTTTTCTGAATGATGTCTTGTAAAATATCTTATCCCACCCTGTGGACTTCCTTGGCACTCTTTCAATCATGTCTTTAGATAAATAAAAGTTCTTCATGTTATATATACCCCAATTTATCAAAATTTCCCGTATGTTTAGCATTTTTTATGTTATATCCTGTTTAAGACATATTAACTACTTCAAGGTCACAAAGATTCTCACCAATTTTTAACTTCTAGAACCTTTTTTTGCACCTTTCAATTTAGATTGCAATCCTCTGGAAGTTTTTAATGTAATGTCAAGTAGGGATCAAGATTCATTTTCTTTCCCTAAAAGATTTCTAATTGTTCCAGGACAATTTATTTTAAACAAGTCTGTTTTTTTCCACTTTATCATAAATTGTTATCATCTCTATGTGTAGCATTGTCTGGTCTCTAAATTACATTATTTGGGTCTATTTGTACTAGGTTGGTGCAAAAGTAATTGCGGTTTTTGGAATTACTTTTAATCTTTTAAACTGCAATTACTTTTGCACCAGCCTAATATATTTTTGAAATAATTCCACACTGTATAAAGTATTATAATAAGCATTGATACCTGATCTTGTAAGTCCTACTAGAGCCAGCCCTACTGTTCTTCAAGATTGTTTTTGGCTATGCTTAGTACTTTGCATTTCCATATGTATTTTAGAATCAGCTTGTCACACCCAACAAACACACACACTCTTACACAAAACTGCTGGAATTTTGCTTTTGCTTGTATTGAACATACAGGTCAATTTGGGGACATTGTCCTCTTTACTGCACTTTCTAATCCATGAAGTTGGTATATTCCTCCATTCATTTAGGCTTTCCATACTTTTGTCCCAACAGTGGCGATTTTCTAGTTATCTTTTTATTATTGATTTCTAGTTTAATTTCACTATAGGCCAAGAACATGCTCTGTGTGACTGAAATCCTTTTAAATTCATGAAGATTTATTCTGGTCAGGTGTGGCCGGATGGCTCAGTTGGTTAGAGCGCCAGCTCTGAACACCAGGGATGCCAGTTCGATTCCCACATGAGCCAGTGAGCTGCGCCCTCCACAACTAGATTGAAGGACAACGACTTGGAGCTGACAGGCCCTGAAGAAACACACTGTTCCCCAATATTCCCCAATAAAATTTTTTTAAAAATTTGCTCTAGTCAAGTAGATCATCAATTTTGGTAAATGTTCCATGTTCATGTGAATAAAATTTATATCCTACAGCTGTTAAGTGTGGTCTAAAGAGGTCAAGCTTATTAATTATGTTGTTCAATTTATTTTTTTGTTTTGGTCTACTTTATCATTGAGTAACAGATTTACCTATTTTCCTTTTACTTCTGCTAACTTTTATTTCATATATTTTGAGGCTATTTATTACATGCATTAAAATGTAGCAGTGTTCTATCTTCCTGGTGGATTGACTCGTGTCATTGTGAAATGTCCTTCTTTAGTAATATTTAGTATGTTTAGTAATATTTACTTCGTCTGATATATAGCTACACTGTCTTTGTTTTTCTTAATGTTTGTGTGCTGTACAACACTTAGCAGCTTAAAACAATACCCACTTGCTGCCCACAGTTCTGTAGGTCAAGAATCCAGATCGGCTCTTCTGGGCTCTGCTCAGTGTACGCCAAGGGTCTGGTCAAGGCGTCAGCCAGCTGGGCCCGCATCTGAAAGCTCTGGGCAAGATTCCGCTTTCAGACTCAGTCAGGGTGTTGGCAGAGTACAGCTGAGGTTGCCAGTGAGGTCCCTATTGTCAGCTGGCTGTCAGCTGAGGATCTCTCTGTCCCCTGCTAAAGGCCACTCACATTCATCCTCACATAGTCCCGCCATCTTCCAGCTAGGAACAGCATGTTAAATAATTTTTGCTCTTCGAATCTCTCTGACTTTCCCTTCTGCCTTTCTCTTCTACTTTGAAGGGCTCATGTAATTCCACTGTGCCCACCCAATTAATCCAGGGCAACCTTCCTATTTTAGGGTCAAATGATTAGAAATCTTAATTACAACTGCAAAGCCCCTTTTCCCATGTAACAGAACGTATATTCATGGATGTAATGCCAGAAGCAAGGGTCCCAGAGGCCAAAATTCTGTCTATCACAGATATAAACAAGAAATGGACAAAACTATCTCCTAGAAAGGACTGAAAGACCCCAGGAAAAGGCCCAGCCTCCCTAGGACAAAAAGGCAAGTGCCTCTTAATTTTGCAGACCTACCTTCATCTTTCTTTTTAGAACACTGTCACCTTCTCACTGGAATACAAAATTTTATATTTGACTAGTTAGAGGTAACCATGATTTTATTAATTTTTCTAAGTGATGAGTCTGAATTGAGACCCCTGATTGGGATGCTTTTCCCTACTTTCCTGGAGCTCTTGTTTACCAATTACTGATGGATCCACTCGAAGTGATAATTTTCTTTCAGCTTCTCTTCTGCATCGGCAGGTGGCTTAAAAATGCAGATTCATGGGGGTACCAAGTGAATGAGAACTGCCGGTGTAAAACTTCAAACTGTATTTCCAACTCACTCTCCAGGTGATCTGTAAGCCCTCGGGTTTGAACCACACAGCAATTTTCTTCCCCCTGAATTCTGTCAAAACTGATCCCAAGGATAGGAAGATGGTCCAAATCATTTCCTTAGAGAAATGCAAGGAGAGCCAACAGTTTCTAGCTCATGAGGAAGCCATCTTGACTCGTATGTTAAGTGGAGGGGTATCTCAAACACTGAGGATGAAGTCTTGAGTAAGGGAGGGAGGGGGCAGGGTAGGGAGCAACACGGACGAGTGAGTTCTGTGTACAGGGAAGCAGGTGCTCCACCTACACAGACAGGCAGGCAGGACAAATGTGCCTCGTGGCATGATTTGTCCTGAGGCTGGCCTGATTTCATAGATGGGGTTCTTCCCTCTCCTGATAATCAGGAAAGAGCTTTCTCTCTATCTTGTCTGACTTCCTGCCGCTCCCCACGAAGCAGAGCCAAGCCCGGTGGCAGATTCAGCTTTAGGAATGTCACAAGCACAGGTGCCTCTGGATTTATGGACCTCTTGCCTCACAGACTATCCAGCTGCGTTTTATTGCATCCCGTTTATCTTGTTTCCACCTGCCTGCTTTGCTCACTCATCTCTTACACAAGGCTGCGGGAAAGCACATGGGCATAGACTTGGGTGCAGGTAACAGATGCCGGGAGGGGCCAGGGGATGTGTGAATTCAGGGCTGTCACCTCGTTCCCCATTTCGGCAGGTGGCCAGCACCTGGCTGATTTTGCTGGATTTGCCAAACACACATCTGAAGCTGAGAGCAGGCCAAGGGTGGTGGCGATAGGAAGACAGCTGGGTACTGTTGAAAGAGGACTTCGGAGGCAGCCAGGCCTAGACTTTGAACCCACGCCTGCCACTTCTGGTGTGACCATGGGCAAGTCATTCAACTGCCCTGGGCCTCATTTTTGTTATAATTAAAGGACAGGACTTTGATCTATTCCTTGCAGATGTGTTTTGTAGACTAAATTAAATAATATTAAGGTGCCTGTTAAAATGCTTGTCGTATTGCAGACTTTCATTTACGTTAGGGCCTGTCTTCCAACATTAAAAACCTGCCTGGCAAGTTGGTTAACTGTTCAGTGCCTCAGTTTCCCCATTTGTAAATCAGGGACAATAAGAGTGTCTCATAGCATCATGCTGAGGCTTAAATGAATCGATAAATGCAGTGCTCTTTCGAGCTATGCTAAGCACTGTTATATAGAAACAGAAAGTTTTCAAGAAGCGTGGCTGATAAATTACATGCCTACATGGTGTGCATAAGTCATTTAGGGCTATAAGCAGATGCTATGAAGAAGGCTAGAAACTCAGGATCCCAAGATAGGTCTTGTCTCCCTAAGGATACAAAAGGAACTACCCTTCTGGTTTTACAGACAAACCCTCACTCCCTCTCTGGAATGGAAGAACCCTTCCTTGCACAGGAGGATGACCTAACTAACTCCCTTGCCCTTCTACATAAATTCAAGTGTGCAGACCAATTATATTAATTATCTACTTACTGCTGTGTAATAAGTTACGCCCAAACTTAGTGGTTTGAAACAAACATCTATTATCTGTAGGTTTCTGGGGGTCAGAATCTGGGAGCAGCGAAGTGGTTGTGACTTCGAGTCTCTCAGAAGGTTGCAGCCGAGGTTTGGGCCAGGGCTGCAGTCACCTGCAGGCTTGATTGGGACAAATGGATCTATTCCCAAGACAGTCATCCTCTGGCTGTCGGCAGGAGGCCTTAGTTCCTCCAGTCTGGGTCTCTCTCTGTGCCGCTGGGGAGTCCTGTAACCTGGTGCTGCTTTCCACAGAGCAGTGGGGGAGAGAGAGGGAGGTGACGGGATCGCTGTCTTTCGTGATCCAGCCTCCAAACAAACACATCGTCATTTCTGCAATATCCTATTCATTAGCAGATGGTCACAAAGACCACGCCCCAGTCAAGGGGAAAGGAATTAGGGAGTCTTGTGAAAAAACTTGAGGACGTATTTTAAAACCAGTGTACCATCGTACCAATAATGATAGATGCATGGCAGATTATGGAAGGAGGCTGACTTACAAATGAGCCAGTGTCTTTATTCCATCCTTTTAATTATCCAGTTTACTCCCCTTGGAAAAAGATTTGAAATTTCCAATTTCTAGCAGAGTGTAAAATACGCCCAGAAAATAGTTAAGATGCATACCACAAACTCTTATCAAATGCTTTCTTTATGTCATGGCTGATGTCGGGCATAAGAAATAGAGAGGTGATTAACAGAAATCTCTGCTCTCGAGGAATTTGCTGTCGAAGGGAGAGTCACAGTGGTAACGAGGAAGTTAGAATGAAGTAAGACATGGCGGTCATGACCTCACTCACCCCTTATTTTGCATATCCTCTTCTTTCCCAGATGGTATATGCTCATTTATTTGCTTGTTTTCCTCATTCCTGTTTTCTTTCCACTGTCTCCTCAGGGCCTAGCACATGGCTGCTGCGCAGACATGCTCAGTAAACAGTCAATGAATAATTGCGATGTATGTGGTAAGCACCATGAACAATGGCAACAAGTAGGAGGAACACCCACCCCAGCCTTGAAGGAAGCCTCCCTGGAGGAAGAAATCCAGTGCTGAGATTTGAAGTATGAACAGGAGTGAGAGACACAGAGCATGTGTGTATTACTCCCGTCTCCAGGAACAATACAAGCTGATAGAGTCCAGTGCATCCAAGAGACTGCAAACATTTGTGTATGCTGGAGGTGAGAACGTGGAGGGGATCACGGAGGAGAGTGGGAGAGGATTACAGAGGGAATAGTGAGAGAGAAGAGTAAAGGTACAGCAGGACTTGTGAGAGAAACTGAGAAATATGAACTTGATCCTAAAAGAAACGAGGAATTATTGAAGTAGGGAAATGACAAGGTGAGGTACCAAAGGCTTTGATGTTCTAGCAAGGAAGTAAAGGGCCACTCCAGGCTCCCCTCCAAGATTTGGGAGATCCAGAGTCCAGAAGGTCACATTGCAGCAGTTATTTCTGGACCATCTTTCTGTAGAATGCACTGCTCTCTCCACCCCAATCTTCTAGTGCGGAGGCAGGGGCCACGGCACTAGCTGCCTCAGGCCCATGATGCCAGGCCCTGCTGGGCCTCCAGCCAGCAACCCTTAGAGCCTGTAGAAACCAAACCCTGCTTTGTCCTCGTTCTCTGTTTCCCTTTCAGAACAAGAGTCGGAGTCGGTGCCTCAAATACAATTCCTAGTACATAGACTATGAGTGGGAAAACACATTTTCCCTGCAACTTGAGAAAATGTGCTGCTTCCTGGATTCCCCCCACTGGAATCATTCATGGAACATGCCGAGTAACAGAAAAACAGCTTTTCTTAGAAACATATGGAAAACAGTTTGTTTGCTTAGAAGAAAATCGTAAGTAGCTTTTTCCCCCCCAGAGGAAAATTAAAACTCTCACACATGTCCTTTAAAATGCTTGTTTTTCTTGTGCTTCTGAACCAAAATGCAGGCATAGGGAAGAGTGGTGCTCGTTGGTGAACAGGAAATCTTAGATGGAAGGGTAGTTCCACTGGCCAAACGCTAGCAACTCCAAACTCAACTCATCCATTCACTGTCTCTCAGACGAGAACAGAGTCATCAAGCCACAAAGCCACATGACACATGGTTCACCGAAAGGAGGATGGCACTGAGTATACAGTGTGTGTACTGGGCGGTACAGGACGACAGATGATGACAAAGTGTGAAAAATCCAAACATAATTTCCAAAGCAGGCTTGAAATAATCTCCCTTTGGAGACGTGATCTTCCCAGTCAAGATGGAAACAAAAAAAAAATGGCTTGTCTTTCATTTGGTTCACTGGTCTAGAAAATGGGCTGCAGGAAAATGAGATGGGGCAGGGTGTTTGTGGTAAATAAGAGGAACCGAGAGGCATTCGAGGGGGATTACTTTCACCCAGGAGCCTTCCCCTCCCAGGAGACCCACCTCTTCCTCCTGTCAGCATCCCTCTTTGAACAACCTCAGAAGCTCTTTTCTCGGTAACATGAGAAACTGTATTCAGGGCTTCAAGGATACATTCTGAACGATGATTTATGTTCACAATCTCCCTTCCCCATCAATAATTCTTCCAAAGAGTAGTTAGCTGATTTGCAGAAAGTATATCAAATCCCCGAGTACAGTGTGTATCTTAACTGTGGATGAATGTAATTTCGATCTTCTCTGAATACTCAAAGTGTTACAAACCGAGTGACCCAAACATTCAAAACACTGCTTGCCAGCCTCTGAAGGGCAAGTTGATTAGTCCTGACGGGGAACTGGAAGAGGGTGGAGGAGATGGAGATTAATTCACTGAACAGAACATTTGAAAAGCCTTTTGGGTATTTCCAGAAGTAGGACTTAAGTGAGCCAAATGAATCATGACCTCCTCCTTAAAAAAAAAAATCTTACTAAGCACCTAATATATGCAAAGAGCTTTACTCAATGCTTGTAAAGATTTACAAAAAACATGGCCAGTGAACCTCGAGGAAAGGAAGCACATTAGGTAAGCTCTCCATTCAGTCTACTTTCTGCCAGGGACACTCTCTAAATTGTAGCACAAGAAAGTAGATCCCAAAAGACACAAAAGGTTTGTGTCAAAAGGGTTCAGAGTTCAATCTGCTGAGGTGGCTGGAATTTATGGGATAGGGTATCAAAGAAGATAGAAATGAACAGAGACTGGGCCTCAGAAATCTGCATTCAGGTTCCTTTCAGTCTTTGTCCAAATACAAAGCTGTATGTGTACAAGGCAAGACCCTGCGTGGCTGGGCAGAGAACAACCGCTGATGGACTCTGAACTGAACAGAGATTCCTGAGGTGACACAGTAACGGAAGACGCTGGATGTCCAGCCAATCGCTGTGCAGCTATAGTCCTGAACACTCTGGGCATTCAGTTGAGACCTGAGAGAAGCCAATCCAATAATATGACTGCACCAGCCCTGCCTAGTACGTGAGCTATTCTTGATCCACCTTAACAAAGCTCAAAAACAAGCCTCAAGAGGATCTAACTGAGCCACAAATAAATTAAATTACTCAATACTCAACATTCGTTGAAAGAAAACAACATAATCCAAACTCAACATTGTAGCATTCGTAATATCTAGCATTCAGTACAAAAAATTACTGAAGATTTACTGAAAAAATTTTGTAAATCTTTACAAGCATTGAGTAAAGCTCATACAAAATAGCAAGAAAACGTGACCCATAACCAAGAGAATAAACAGAAACAGATCCAGAGATGACACAGATATAGGCTGTAGCTAAGACTATAAAATAGCCATTACGAATCAGTTCAAGAATTTAAAGGAAAAGATGGACATCTCAATATAGAAATCTTAATGGAGAAATGGAAATGATAGAACTGAAACACCAAATTTATGAAATAAAAGTTTAGTTTGGACAATGACGAAGAAAAGATCAGTGAACTTGAAAAGAGGTAAACAGAAATTATCTAAACTGAAGCAGAAAGGGAAAAAAGGATTTTGAAAAATGAACGAAGACTCGGTGACTTGTGCAAAAACATCGAGTAGTGTAATATATGTGTAAGTGAGTCCCAATAGGGGAAGAGAGGAAGAAATGAGGCAAGGAAAAAAAAACCTGAAGAAATACTGACCAATATTTCCCTAAATTAGATGAAAGAATGTCAACACACAGATTCAATAAATTCAATGAAAATTATTCAAGATAAGCACAAAGAAAATCATACCAAGGCATATCATAATCATATAGCTGGAAAACAAAGATAGAGAACATTTTGAAAGCACCCAGAGGGAAGCAGGCAGGTTATATACAAAGGAATGAGGATAAGAAATATTGCTGATTTCTCATCAGACATAAAACCTGTCAGAATATAATGGGACAACACCTTTCAAGTGCTGAAATAAACAAACAAACAAAAACAACAAAATATCCTTTGTTAACCTAGAATTTTGTATCCAGCAAAAATAACTGTAAAAAACAAAGGCAAAATAGTGACATTTTCAGATAAGCAAAAATTGGATTCATTATCAGCATACATGCAATGTGAGAAATGTTGAAGGAAGTTCTACAGACAGAAAGAAAATAATTCTGTATGTATCAGATCTATATGAAGAAGAGTATTAGAGATGGAAAATATGTGGGGCATAAATATAAAAGACATTTCTTTTCATTTTTTATTTACTTTAAAGGACATTTGACTGCTTAAACCAGAAACAGTAGCAAAGTATAATGAGGTGTGTAATATACACAGAAGAAACAAAGTACAAAAGATGAGAAGGGGTAAATGAAAGTATAGTGTGTAAGGTTATTATCTTCTATGTGAAATGGTAGAAAGTTAATTCAAGGTGGACTGCTTTAACTCACGTATGCTTATTTCAATCCCCAGAACCAATGAAAATTAAAACAGAGGCATAGCTAAAAGGCCAACAGACAAGATAGAATGCAATGCTAGAAAATATTTACTGAATCCAAAAGAAGGAAAAGAGGGAAATAAGAAACACAACATACATGGGACGAAGAAGACAAATAGCAAGATAGTAGAATTAAATTCAACCAAATCACTGATTACATTATATCTAAATAGACTAGACCGTCTAATACTGCCAGACTGCATTTAAAAAATCAGACCCAATTATATGATGTTTACAAGACGCACACTTTAAATATGAAGACACAAACAAATTAAAAGAACAGAACAAGGTAATCATAATGATTAATTGTAAACACTGGAGTGGCTATATTAATATCAGACAAAGTCAAGGATAATTACCAGGAGTAAAGAGAGACATTACATAATGACAAAAGAATCAATTCATTAAGAACACATACAATACAATTACTGAATGTGTATATACTAATAACAAGCTTCAAAATACAAGAATGTAAAACTGACAGAACTGAAAGGAGAAACAGACAAATCCACAACAAGAGTTGGAGAGATTTTACCCTCCTCTCAAGAACTGATAGGACATACAAACAAAAAATCAGAAAAGATATAGAGGATTATTCACAAACTTAACTGGCATTTTATCAAACACAAGTTAACAATTGCAAGCTATGTGTTATTTTCAAATGTACATGGAACATTCACCAAAATAGACCATAAACTGGCCCATAAAACACACCTCAATAAATTTCAAAGGACTAGACTCATATGCAGTATATTCTTTGATAACAATTAAAATAAAAGCTGAGGATAAAAAGATCTCTAACAAATCCAAATGTTTTGAATTAAACCATACACTTCTAAGTATCTCATGAAATCAAAGAAGATATCACAAGAAAATATTTTGGCCTGATGATAAAATAACAACATTCCAAATTTGTGAGATGCAGCTGTTGAAGTATTGAGAATAAAATTTATGGTCTTAAATGCTTATATCAGGACCGAAGAAGGGTTAAAAATCAATCCTCTATATCTCCGTAAGAAACTAGAAAGAGCAAATTATGTCCATAGTAAATACAAGGAAATAACAGAGTGTAAATCAGTGAAATAAAATGTAGATAAACAACAGAGAAAAATTCAACAAAAGTTTTCCTTGAAAAGAATAATAAAAAGAATAGACTTCTAGCTAGACTAATCAAGAAAAAGAGACAACACAAGCTACCAATGTCAGGAATGAAACGTGGGGCTGTAGATTCTAGTCATTAAAAGACAAAAGACTAGCAACCTCATGTATGAAGTGTAAGATACGAATAACTCTGTATCTGTTAAAGATATTAAATTTGTAACTAAAAGCCTTGCCACAGGAAACTCCAGGCTCACACGATTTCACTGGTGAATCCTATCAAACATTTACAGAAGAAATAATACTAATATTACACAAATTTTCTCAGAAAGTAGAGGAGGAGGGAACACTTTCCAATTCATTTCATGAGTTCTACATAATTCGAATAAAGAGTTACGGACATTAAGGACATTACAAGGAAAGACTTCCAGACCAATTATTCCTCCTGTGCCTGTGTGCAAAAATTTTAAACAAAGCATTAAAGAAATTGAATATTTCAAAAGGATATAATACATTATTACCAAGTAGAGTTTATCCCAGTTATGTAAGATTTGTTTAACATTAGAAAGATTGCAAGATAATAGGTCAATATGCAAAAATCAATTGCATTTATATAAGAGAGCAACACATTTGGAAGGTAAAAAGACAAAACTCAATTTCACTTACCATAGCATCCAAGAAATGAAATACTTAGGAACATAGTTAATGAAAACTATTTAAGACCTCAATGTTGCAAGCTACAAAACACTGATGAGAAATACTCACGATCTAAATAAATAGATAGTGCATGTTCAAGGATGGGAAGATTGAGCATTATTAAAATGTCAAATTAATCTATAGAAACATCACAATTACCATCCCAACAGTTTTTGTTTGTTTTGGTAGAAACTGACAAGCTGATTGTCAGATTTATATGGAAATGCAAAGATTATAGAATGGTCAAATAATCTCAAAAAAGCACATAAGGTAGTTGGATGATTTTTACCACCTGATTTCAAATCTTACCACAAAGCTACAGTAATCATGACAATTTGGAATTGCTGTAAGAATAAATAAATAGATTAATGAAACAAATTAGAGAATCCAGAAATAGATCCACACATATATAGTCAATTAAGTTTTTATATCAGAGCTAAGGTAATTCCATGGGGAAATGAGAAAACTTTATTAAGATGCCAGAATAACTGGGTATCCAGAAACAAAATGGAGTGTGACTCCATGTTACATCACACTATAGAGCACAGACCTAAATATAAAAGCTAAAACTATAAAGCTTCTAGAAGACACATCAAAGAATATCATCCCAACTGGAGATAAAGTTTTCTTAGCAAAGACACAGAAAGCACTAGCTAATAAAAAATTTTAAAAATGATAAATTGGATCTTATAAAATGAAAACTTTTGCTCATTAAAGATACCATCAAAAAAGTTAATAGGCAATCCATATACTGGAAGAAAATATTTACTTGTGCAAACCAACAAAGAATACAGAATATGGGGGTGGCTGGATGGCTCAGTTGATTAGAGCCCGAGCTCTCAACAAAGTTGCCAGTTCAATTCCTGCAATGGATGGTGAGCTGCGCCCTCTGCAACTAAGAATGAAAACCACGTCTGGGCTTGGAGCTGAGCTGTGCCCTCCACAACTAGAAGCTGAGCTGCACCCTCCACAACTAGATTGAAAGACAACAACTGATGGGTCCTGGAAAAACACACTGTTCCCCAACATTCCCCAATAAAAAAAAATGCAGAATACCAAAGAACTCCTATAGCTCAACAAAAGGAGGTCATCAATTGTAAATAATGTCCAAAAGGCCACTCTCCAACAAACTTAGAAATACCTCCAATCACATGAAAAAAGGTCTCAACCTCATTAGTCATCAAGAAAAATTAAAACCATAATGAGATAATGGTACACAACCACTGAATAAGTGAAATTAAAAGGTTTGACAATACCAAGTGTTCGTGAAACTATAGGACGAATGTGACTCTCATTACATTCCTGAAAAGTGTGTAAAATGGTACGCTTTGGAACTCTAGGAAATCTCTTTCGGCCTCTCCCATTCCCACCAACTCTGCGCTTCTTACAGACCTTCAGAGTGAGCTCTTTAAAATGAAAATCTGATTGTGCAACTTCCTTACTTAAAACATTTCAATAGATTCCATTGCCCCTAAGATAAAGTTCAATTTAATAGGCTTCTAGGGCCCTTCCCCATTAGGTTTCTGCTTACCTCCTGTGTCTCTTCTCAGACTTCCTCACTGTTAGCCCCTATATCCCTCAGCCCTGGTCCTAGCAATGCTCCGTAACAGACTACCCCAAACTCAGCGGCTTAAACCAGCGACCATTTGGTCTCATGGATCTGAAGGTTAGCTAGAGCAAATCTGCTTCTGGCGTGGCAGCTGCGGGTTGGGCTTGGCTGAGAGGCTCTACCTCTGGTTGGAGTTCTGAGAATCGGCCTGGAGGCTCTACTCCATGTCTTCCATCCTCCTTGGATCAGCAGACATGCTGGCTTATGTTCTTCTCATCGCAGAAGCAGAAACTCACGGAGGCAAACGGAACATCCAGAGCGTCAGACCAAGGCTCTGAAGATGCCACCTGATTGGCATGTTGACAGAGGCTCCCAAGATTTAAGGCCAAGTCAACAGAGAGAGTACTCTTCCCCCAGCCCACGGCAAGCTCGAGCCAGAAGAAAGTTGGTGAATTGGAGCCAATAGTTTGATCTACTCCAAAGCCCTGTGACCCTGGTCACTGAACCACTTTCACACCCCCAGGGCATCACGTGCTCCTCTTTCTGCCTTCAGACACCCCATCTTTCTTTATAGACGCTGCCTTCTCACCCACCCTCCACTCCTCTTCCCTGACCCTCCCTGAGTGAAGGTGAGGCAGGCGCCCCTGCTATGCGCTCCCACAGCACCCTTCCCTATCAGGGAGCTTCCTACACTGTGCTTGGCTGTTCACTTGTACAGACCCCTTACCCCTTATCTCCTTTGAAGATTGAGGTAACCCTGTCCTTGATGTGTGAGGTATGGATGGGGAACATTTGTTCCTATGGACAATGTTTAGTTTCTGGAAAGAGTACTGGGTGCTTCATGTGTTGAGTACTGGGTGTTTCCTGAAACCTTTGGAAGGGCACAATTCCAAGTGGGAAAACCTCTACCTTGTTTTGGGTTACTGACAGAAACTAAAGCACAATGAGTTCTTGTTGCTTTTGCTTGCCCATGTCTCTTTGGCGTTTTTAAATAATAGCAGCTGGCCTTTGGGAGTAACTCCTGTGCCACTGTACGCAGGCGTGGGTCCTGGGTCCTGTGTTGCCTGCCTGGGCCAAAGTTGAGCTCATCGGATGTTCTCACTCAGCAATTTGAATCAGATGGAGCAACCTAATGGGAAAATAATTTGGGCAAACTTTTCTCAAAGGCAGTTGTTTGCTGTGACTGCCCATTATTAGTGTCTGCTGCCCAGGTTCCCAGACCTACTGAGGTTCCTACTCTTGGTGAGGTACTTAAGTTTAGCTTTTCCTAGGCTTCTCTATGCTATCGAAAACTTTTCAGTAAACGCTTGCTTTCGTTTTTATTAACCTAACCAATTAGAGTGAATTTCTATCACTTACTATTTAAAACAACACAGAGCGGATACCACAACTAAATGCTTAGCACCTCAGACCCCACTCTGTGTATCTTCTCTTTTGTTCTGGCCCACCAGGAAGGGGGCAGGGAGCTGGCCAGCTCTTTCTAGGGTTAATTAGTCTTCGAGCTCTCATAATGCTCATTTCGAGAGGTAAATCTCGGGATGATTTAAGGCTGTCAGCAGCTGGGAATCTTTAGATGCATGCATCTTTTCTTTGCCAAGGAAGGAAAAGAAACCTCCGGTGGCAGCTGGGATAACAAATGACTACTGTGTACCAAGTCCTGCACGTTAAAAATTTACCAGAATTATACTTGCAGATACTCTTTTGAGTATTCTTAGAGATCTGAAGGAGAGTCAGTAGAAATTACCAGCGTTGGTGATCTAGAAGGTAGCCTGGGAGCCATCACGTTGCGTATCCAAATAAATCCCCTTGCTGAAGAGCCTTTCATTCGTCTGTCTATGTATCTATGTATGTATGTATCTATCACATCTATCTATGTAATCGATTCATTTATCATCTCTATATGATCTATTCATCTATCATCTATCATTTATCTACATACATATAATCTATTCACCTGTCTGTCTATATCTATCTATCCATCCATCCATCCATCCATCCATCCATCCATCCATCTATCTAATCTATCTATCTGTCATTAGACTTGAACATACTTTCATGGCCCGGTATTTTCACAATTTCTTTAAGCTAGACAGCATGTAGCTGCAATGCACTGACGTGGTAGTTAGCCCAGCTTGCTGAAGAGAAGGCCCGAGGTACAGCTCACCGTGGGCTGATCCCCACTTTGTGATTAAGCGCCCACTTGCTGGGTGACACCAGAGAACAAAAGCACCCACCCATTAGTCCCTGCTTGCCAGAAACTTCCTCTATCTGTATAAAAACAAATTATGGAATCCTATCCTAATTTGGGACAATGGACACCTCTAGTTTATTCTTGTTCTTCTACGGAAATTTTCTTTTCCTTTTTCGTTTGTCATGGTAGAAAAGTTAAATTAGCCTGAACGTGTGGGAACAGACTGATTTTGAGGTCTGTGCTTCCTTTCCCTAGGCATTTATTCAGTTCTATTTTTTGGACTACATTTGTTTGGCAAGCCAAAAAGATAACAAGACTGGGAGGAAGGGAAGGCAGGTTTTTAAAGACAGAAGTACAAAGAGGAGCTGCCATCTGAGGTCTCAAATTAGGATGGAAAACACATTCTCTACAGCTATGTCTTGCCATAATTGAAAGTTTAAAACAGAGTGGATTCAATTTGAATCAAGAGGCTGCAATTAAATTTATTTTTCTAAGAAATACACTTTTAGTATGTAATATAGCCTTAAATGCCTGCTTTTCACAACTAACTTGGAGAAGAGTATATTTCACTGTGAATCTATTTCATTTTATAGGGTATATTTCATTTTAATGTAAAGATCTTTGAGAGGCGATGAGGTGCAGTGGGAAAATGCATGAGGTTTTCAGAAGACCTGAATTCTTGCTTCTCTCCCTGATGCTTGACTGATGGGGTGACTCTGCATAAGTCCCTTATCTTTCTGAGCCACGATTTTTCTTCCATAAAATGGTAACACCCCCCACCCCGAGTAACTTACAGAGCCACTGTATGCAATGGAGGGAAGGTACTTGGTAAATGAGAGCTGTTTATAGGCTTCACAGGACGTGTGAATCCTATAAAAAAAGGAAAAATCTCTTGTTCGCTAGTTGCGAACAAGGCCCCGATTCCCAGCAGCCACCATCCAACTTAATTTGGACAGGTTTGGGGAACTGGGCTAGTCTGGGATGTGGTAAGAACACGGCCTTAGGTTCACCTGGAATGGGCTTCCTGACTCCACGGTTCTGCTATGTCACTGTGTGGTAGTGGGAGGGTAAGTTGGCATACCTTTCTGGAGGGCAGTTTGGCATTCTTTATTACAACGAATACATTTCTAGGAATCTATCCTACTGAAATATCTGAACAAGTGCATAAAAAATAAACATAATTGCTATTAACTACTTTATACACTTATATGTATTCATTATATGTATACTTATATGTATTCATTCATTTAATCCTCTAAGGTTATAATCTCCATTTAACAGATAACAAAGCTGAGGTACAGTGAAGCAAAGTAATCTGCCCAGGGCTGGTAGATGGCTTAGTCCATCTGAGCTGCTGTAACAGAATAACGTCGACTGAGTGGCTTATAAACAACAGAAATTTATTTCTCACAGTTCTGGAGGCTGTAAGTCCAATATTAAGATGCCAGCGTGGTTGAGACTGGCAAGGGGTGTCTTCCTGGTTCAGAGTCAGCCATTTTCTCTGTGTCCTCACATGGGAAAGGCATGACGGGGCTCTCTGGGGGCTCTTTTATAAGGGCATGACTCTCATTCATGAAAGCTCATGCCTTAATCACCTCCAAAAGGCCCCACCTCCAAATACCATCACATAGATTAGGTTTCAACATATGAATGCGTATGTGTGTTGAGGGGCAGGGGGGTTCAGTCTATAGCCATGGCCCCGCTGAGATTTGAGGCTGTGCAGTCTGGCTCCAGGCTCTGTATGATCAGCCACTGCTCAGGAGTAGATCCCAATTTTCTAAAGCCTGCAGTTCATACCATTTTAGAGGATCTTTTTTAAAAAAATACACAATCATGAATACAAGTCAGGCATAAAAGTGAATGTTTATTTATGGTGAGAAAAAAATTACAAAATTTATAAAGCTGACAATTACCAGAAGCATCACCAAATCCAGAAAGTAACTATTTTTTTTATTAATTTACTGTCTGATGTACCCTTATAATGCTTTGTCTCCTACATTTTATTTTTGACTGTGTACTTTTTTTTTTTTACAAGAATTTATTGGGGAACAGTGTGTACTTCCAGGCCTTTTTTCCAAGTCAAGTTGTTGTCCTTTCAGTCTTAGTTGTGGAGGGCGCAGCTCAGCTCCAGGTCCAGCTGCCGTTGCTAGTTGTAGGGGGCGCAGCCCATCATCCCTTGTGGGAGTTGAACCGGCAACCTTGTGGTTGAGAGGAGGCGCTCCAACCAACTGAGTCATCCGGGAGCTCAGCGGCAGCTCAGCGGCAGCTCAGCTCAAGGTGCTGTGTTCAATCTTAGTTGCAGGGGGCAGGGCCCACCATCCCTTGCGGGACTCGAGGAGTTGAACTGGCAACCTTGTGGTTGAGAGCCCACTGGCCCATGTGGGAATCGAACCAGCAGCCCTTGGAGTTAGGAGCACAGAGCTCCAACCGCCTGAGCCACCAGGCCGGCCCAACTGTGTACTCTTTGATCACATTTTATTTATAGGATGACAATTTCAAAATATTTTTATTAAGAGAATAGGAAGATAATTCAGTCTTTTTTATAGCATGGTAAACCAAAATTTGTTTTTCATTACTAATGGCTTTGATGCACATAACATGCCACTTAGCAGAGACATACTCTCTGTTCGTAGTATTGCTATACATATGCCTTCCAAAGACAAATTTTGATAAATTCTGTTCTCCACGATTTCCATCAAAAAGGAAAAAAAAACACGTATGGTACATTTATAGTTGTATATGCTGCATTATCAAGTATGTTTCTGACAGACTTAGGTGAGAATCAAAACCCTTTTCACACCTCTGCTGACTGGGAGAACTTTCTGCAGACTAACTTCTGGCTCTGTACATTTCAGGCCATTTCTCTTCCAGTCCGCATGTAATTTTGTCCTGTTTTCCTCAGACACGTTTTTACTGAGACACGACCTATGGCTCTGCACCTTCATATCTTGATACCTGTGAGGGGGCACAGTGGATAGGAGGAGTATTTTTGGAAGCTATTCTTCCACTGTGTAGCTAGCAACCACTTACCCACATCCCACTAAACCAAACGAAATGCATCCCCTGAAGGGGCCTGGGTCATGAGGGACAAGAGCATTAGCTTCAGCTGTGTGGATTTGCCTCCCATACCTATAAAAGAAGGGTGCTCAGCACAGCTTGTTTTTAATGGTGAAAACCGGTGAACCTAAATCGCCATAAGTACAGGACTGGTTAGAATATGGATGTTCATCCGACAGATTCCTTTGCAGGTCTTAGGAAAAATGAACTGAATGTCTAGAGATCGTAAGGAAACGTATCCTTCACCTCATGGTGAAGTTTAAAACACAAATTGCCAGATAATATAGCTAGTGTGATCCTGTTTGTATATTTTTAAAAATTGGTATATTTGTAAATGCAGACACATTTCGGAAGCACATGTGAGAAACTGTGACGGGTGACTGCCCCTGGGGAGTATGGGCTGAGAGCTGAGGGGGGAAATTTTTAATTTTCACTTCTGTACTGTCTGAATTATTTGACTTTGAGTATATGTTATTAACATATATACTCATTTGCAGATGATAGAATCCCAACTCAAAAGAGATTAAGAAAAAAAGGGAAGTTTAGTGATTCCTACAACTGTTTTGGCCAGGAACATCTGGCAGTTGAGGAGGAAGGTGAAGTCAGTTTCACCCTGAGCATTGTGGGAGGAGCAAGGAGGGATTCCACCAAGGAAAACTGAAGTGCTGTTACCTGAAGATGAGAAAACAAACACTGCCATCTACCACACATGGATCCCACTTACAATTTTAATGGGAGAGAGAATTTTAAAAAGAAATAGTGTGGATAGTCAGAGGGAAATCTCAGAGCAAGTGAACTGTCTCACTCTTTTGCTAGTAAAGCAAAATAGAAACTATCAATAACAACAATTGAACACAGGGTAGAGAAATATTTTTTTTGCTATCTTTTCAAAAAAACCTAAAGATACAATTTTTTGCTGGAGGAATTAGGCTGACTGAATAATTAACAGGTGTTAGGTTGAATTAAATAGGAATTAGTAGCCATTAAAATGATGTCATAAATGAATATTGATGTGGAAAAATTTCCCAGTTACTTTTAGGGGGAAAAATGTATGTTTTCTTTATGTACAACTGTTTTCCTGGTCTTCTCTTTTTCATCCTACTGAAAATTTCTTTTGTTCCCTGTCCTATGCTCGATTACCTGTGGATTCCATTCTTTTTTCTCAGTTTATTCCTTCATTTTGATGGAGCACATCCTTCAGTAACTTCTTTAAGAAGGTATATTAGGAGGTAAGTTTTTTAAGACCTTGCATTTCTGAAAATGTCTCTATTCTATCCTGGTTGACAGGTAGGTAGGCTATTGAATTCCTGGTTGACAGGTAGGTAGGCTATTGAATTCAAGTTGGAAATCATTTTCCTTCTGAATGTTAAAAGCATTGTTCTGTAGTCTTCTAGTTAAATGCCAACTACTCCTTGACAGCTTTTACTATCTTTATTTCTGGTGATCTGAAATTTTGGGATAACAGGCTTTAAATGTGAGAATTCTTCCATTACGCTAGTCTCTTCAAACGTCCCTTCACTCTGGAAACATACTTTCTTCAGTTTTAGAAAATGTTCTTCTATTACCTCTTTGATGTTTCCTTCCCACCATTTTCTGTCTTGATTATTTGGACTTTGGCTCTCCAGACAGATCATATAATTTCTCTCATTTTTCCATCTCTGTTCTTATGTTTTAATCTCTGTATCTTCTGTATCAACTGTATTTTCTCATCTATCCATTGTATTTTTATTTCTGTTCTCACATATTTAATTTTCAGATGTTCTTTCTTGTTATTTATTTATTTATTTATTTATTTTACAAATTCTCATTCTTGTTTTATAGCTATAATATCTTCTCTTATTATGGCTACTAATTATAAATTTGGGAGAACTATTATTTTGTCTCCTGCTTTGAATTAATTGTCTCAGAGTTAACCAGCCTTCTTTCTTTCCTCCCTCTCTCTCTTCCTTTCTCTCATCCTTCCCTCTTTCCCTCCCTCCAACTGTCTCTCATCCTCCCCCCTTCCTCCTTTCCTTTCTTTGTTTCTTTTGGATTATTCTGTTAGTCTCTGTATCCCAGAAACCTGTCCCTTAATATGACTGGCATCTAGGACAGAGACTCTGAACTGCCGATTGGAAGTTCTCTGCTTGTCACTGTCACTTGCTGGACTTCACTGTAGGCAGATTGGGTAGGACCTGTCTATCTCACTGGGGACTCCCAGTTGTTCATATTTTGAAGCCACTTTCTGGGCTAATTAAAACCCTCAAGGCTCCTGCCTGGAGTGAGTGGGGTGGGTTATATCTGGAAGTCAGCTTTATAGGATGCAGGTAGGAGCAGCATGTTTGAGGGTACAACTCTTCAGAATGTAAATGCTGTTTTCCTCACAGCTGTATCCATGTCTACAAGCTGACCACACTGTCACTGCCAGGATGGAGAAGGGGTAATTGCTGGACTTTGACAATGGAGGTTGGAGACCTGGGCATATAGAGGCTCCTTTTTAAAGATCAACCATATTTAGCAGGACATTGTGTTTTAAGAAAAAAACACACATTAATTTAATGGGGAAGGGCAATTACACTCCACTTAAATCAAGCCTCACCTCATAAAGACCGAATGGTCCCAAGAGCACACAAATCCTGGCACTGTAAGATACTTGACTGCTCACCAAGAAAACGTCCAGTAAGCAGAGAGCTATGACCAACTTCTTGAACTATGGGCTCTAAAGAACAACGAAAAAAAGATTCCCTGAGGAACTCATATCCCCATCACCTCTGAAGTTGCCTTATATATTACCATGGCTACAACTTCCTACTCTGAAACAATTCTGTCAGCTGAAGGCTACATGGGTGCCCTTCTGTGAATTAAAGGTGTAATTAATAAACCCGGGTTTTGGCCACCATTTATTCAGCACTTACCAGGTACCAGGCCTGTGCCAGGTGCTTTAATACATCATTTCACACCTGTATTATGACATTTGTGCTCTGCACAATCCAAAGATTGTCACTAACATTGTATGACCTATATAAATGGTAGCCTTCTAGAATTGTGCAGTGCACGACATGAGCAGCAATACATGGTGGCTCTGATTTAAATCCTCCCAACAATTCCACAAGAGAGGGACTATTCAGATCATTTGACAAATGATGGAACTGTGGTTCAGAGAGACTGAGTAATTTGCTGGAGTTCTCACAGCTAGCAAGTGTTGGAAGGACAGAAAGTCATGCTTGGACTGGACATAGTCTAGCAAGCAACTCGAGTGCAGCTATGGCTGGAGGGATAATGATCTGGGAGACCCACATGGTGGTGACCTTTATGTAAAGACCCAAAGGACGTGGAGGAGCAAGCCATGTGGTTATCTAGTATTCTAGGCAGAGGAAACAGCCAGTGCAAAGGTCCTGGGGTAAGTGTGTATCAGTTGTGTTTGAAGAATATTGAGGAAATCAGCACAGCTTGAGTAGAGGCCACTTGGGAGACAGGACTGCATATCATGCTTTTAGTGATGAAATGGAAGTCACGTATTATCATAGGTGTAACTCTGACAAAGCATTTTCACCATGCTCCACATGTAACTGTACTCCACATTTCTGTCATCTTTCACTAAAGTCTAGCTATTGGAGGCCAGGTTTAGTCCGTAGGGAAGGAGGAAAGGAACCTGTAGATTTTCACTGAGGTCCACCTACGCTGCAGGGTTCATGGGTGGAGAGAAGGTCCAGTGGGGGACGGGAAAAGGTCAGTCCTCTCACTGCAATGGTGGTGTCCTCACGTAAGTTGGCTGCCAGCCTGGGAGCAGTCCTGCAGGTCCCTGCACAATTATACTCGTCACCCTGCCTTGCGCTGCTTTGTTGGAGCCAAAAGAGAAGCTCTGTATAATTCTTAAGACCACATATTTAGCTAACCTGCTCTGGCCTAAGTGATGTTTTATGAGGAATTAATCTAATGGCTGATCGTCTTTCACATTGACAGTGGTTAATGTGTCCCAAGGAGACCTCAGCGCTGAGCCAGCTTCCCTGTTCTTGGCGGGGCCTGGGCCTCGGCTAGAGAAATGGGCCACATTTTGCCTTGGCTCCAGGCGCAAACCAAGTCTGGGGGTTTTAGAAGTCTTAAGGAAATCAGGGCCAACTCAAAGGAAATCAGACACAGAGAACAAAACAAATGGGATATTTGAGGAAATTGCTTTTCACTTCTCATATGTAGTTCCCTTTAATTTTGGAGACTCTCTCTGAGTTAGTTAGAGGCGAGCAACAGAGTATTTTCCACTCATCAATCAATAGATATTAAAGAATCCAATTTTGGGATGGCTGGTGGCCCCAGCCCCAGTTCTAGAACGTCTGATACTCGTATGCCTGCACCTCTTTTCTAAAGGTTCCTTCCCCTGAGCTGCCCCAATGGCACCTGGTGATGGCAGACCCCTGGTTGTGTTGCCTAAGAACAGCCAGTCAATACACTGACCATCAACCTATGAGGTGGTCTCGGGTCCAGTGAGACCCGAGGGTGACTAGTCAGATTGCTTTACCATGAGAATTTGACCTCAAAACCTGGGGACTTGAGCGCTTGGTGGAAGGAGATAAAGGCACAAAGAGAAAGGCAGAGACAGAGTAGCTGAAGCTTGAGAAGAGGAGGTAGAGGGAACTGTTAGAAGACGGTGCTGGATCCTGGAGGAGCTCCCTCTTCCTTCCACTGGTCTCTCTCTCCCTTTTTCTCCAATGTTTTTGCCATCTTTTTCTCCTCCCATTTCCAAGTTTTGCTTCTTAATACATTCATACATTCCAGTGGCAAAAGAGAAGAAGAGAGCCATATGGTTCCAAACTATGTAAACTTTGGACTTACATCATTCTAGTTGGAAACTCCAGCAGAAGAAAAGAGCTTCTCCCTCCTGGAGCCCAATGATAAAATTCCAAAGAAGGACCCCGACAGGCCTGTGCAGATCACATGGCAAATTACTATGACCAGGGGGATGAGTTATTTGATTAGTCTGGCTTAGGTCGCATGCCTAGACCAGGGGCCAGGCAGGTAGCCTTCATGAACCACATGAAATGGAAGATGGACACAATACAAAATAACTCATCATCGTAATTACCAAAAGAGGCTAAGCAATCATGGCCATGCATATTGACGGTTGGCATTTGGCAATCCACCGTGTTCTAGGCACCCATGGGAATGAGAATATAGGCACAGACCCTCCCCTATATTGCAAAAGATGGCAACCTCAACAGAGACAATTACCAGAACTTAGAAAGCAACAGCTCTCCCATGGATAATTGGGATTCCTAAGAGTCAAGGATATTGTCTAGTCACTAACTTTGCTCCATGCCTCCTACTTCTTCTGATTAAGTGCTGTGTGGTGAGCCCGTGGAAGGAAGGTCAAGACCACTGACTTCCTTAACAGCAGTTGGACAAATTCTTAGGCTCCTGTGACAATTTGAGAAAAGGAGGTAGGTTGGGTGGAGGGAAAAGGGTGCAGAGCTATCCATCTTCACCCAAAGATAGCCAGGAAAGGTCAGGTGACCCAGAGGACTCTGGGCCAATGGGAGAATTACTTGGGTTGGAGGTAGAGTATGAGAAAATGCTTCCAAGAACATGGGCTCAGGGGTCAAACAAACCAGGATCTTATACACGGAGTGCTGAAGTGGGGGTTCTCTAGCCTGGATATCCTCATTAGTGCAGACCACTAATTGTGGGCCCAACTCCTAGACAGAAAGGTTAAACTGAGAACAGGAGGGGTATGGCTTTAGCGTTAGGGGGTTGTGTAAGAGGAAAGGCAGAATGGGGGTGGGGCATGGGGAATAATTTGGCAAGTTCCACCCTTGGAATCAGAGTTGAAAAGAGCTTATAAATACCATCTCAGAGGCTATCCGGAACTAAGACCTAAAACCAAAAGACAGAAGAAGAGCAGGACTCAGAGGAAGAAAATAGAGCTCTCTGTACATTAGGAGGAGAATAATGGAGGTTCATAGAGACCCCTCTGACTCAGTTCAGGGCCTCTGGACTAGGTGGCACCCAATTGATAGAAGATGACTGTCTTTGGGTATAATTAGGAGAAAGGACCAGGTTCAGGAGGAAACAGAGCTACTGTTTCTCAGGAGCTACTCAGAAGAGGGAGAAGTGGAAGCCAAGAAGCCTGGAGAGACCCTCACGTGGGGCTCTGTATCAGGAGGGTCCTTGACCTGGAAGCAGAACAGGAACTTTTATGGAACATCCTTCACATGCCAAGTTCTTTTATACCTTCAATGAGTTAGTCAGTCAGCGTAAATGTGGGCCATGTGTGCACAACCTGGACGCTACCCCAGGAGAAAGATGTAATCGGTCACGAGAGAGCAGCAGTCAGGAGGAGGCCAGGCGGGTCTCCAGGCAGGAAACTAGGGGTCATGGAGGAGGCAAAAAGGCAATCCCTGTGTGAGCTTAGGCTCCAAGTCTCAATGAAGCTCCTGAAGACCCACTGGTCTTCACTTCTAAAACACAAATTCAAATAGAAAAGTATCAAGAATTTCAAGATAGTGGCTGGACAGCATTAAAGCCCAGGAATGGCCCTTCTGAGTAGGGTTTTCTGTGTGACTGCACTGGTGACTGCTGGCCCCGCTCAAGTGTAACAGAAGTGAGGATTTTAGTGACTAAGAAGCTGACCCCAGAATTCCTCTTGGAGAATGAATTATATTTGAGTTGAAGGCAATATCTGAGGAGCATAGGTGTTAACAAGAACCAAGGTGACAGAGCACAAAGCTAAACTTCTCTGAGTGAGGGCAGGAGAGCAATTGTCCCTTTGTTTCAGAGAGAAGCAGGGAGAGACATGCCTGTGAGAGAGTGTGAGGCTGGAGACCATGTGAATGTGTAGGGAAGAATGGTGGATCACTTGTGTCGTAATCCAAATCTTAAAGGATGGAGATGGATGTCCTTGCGTCTCTGCACACCATCCCTGGTGGTACGGTGGCTGGGGACCTTTAAAACCCTGGGAGGTATAACAGTGATTTGAAGTTCTTTGCAAGTTTGTGGCTAAAACTCTCTTCCACTTCTTCTCTTCAACTCACCCTGATTAGGCACTCTTCTATGCCCAAAATGCTTAGGAGTGTGTGTGTGTGTGTGTGTGTGTGAATGTGTGCACGCGCGCACGGAAGGAGTTGAGCTTCACATAAGATTCAAAGTGATACAGACGAGAGTAGGCACAAACAGAAACAAGTGTCTTGAGAATATAATTCCTCCACTCTGGGAATCTGAGAAATTCCAGAGATGTTGAACTTCCATGAGATGTTGAAGCAAGAGAGGGGGTATCCAGGCTAATCCTAGATAGAGCTCCAAGTGCTATATGGTATGTGGGCCAAACTATTCTTTGTAGTCTCGGACGGAAGTAATCCTGCACTTCTTTAGTAGTGGTGATGATGGTGGTGATGGTGATGGTGGTAATGGTGGTGGTGATGGTGGTATAGTGGTGGTGATGGCGGTGGTGATGATGGTGATGATGATGGTGATGGTCGTGGTGGTGATGGTGGTGATGGTGGTGGTGACAGTGATAATGGTGATGGTGGTGACGGTGGTGAAGGTGATAAAGATGGTGGTGATAGTGGTGGTGATGGTGGTGGTGATGGTGATGATGATGGTGGTGATGGTGGTGGTGATGGTGGTGGTGATGGTGATGATGATGGTGGTGATAGTGGTGGTGATGGTGGTGGTGATGAGGGTGATGATGATGGTGGTGGTGGTGATGGTGGTGGTGGTGGTGATGATGATGGTGGTGATGGTGGTGGTGATGGTGATTAGGTCAAACACTGTTCAATATTCTCCTCATACCACCCTATCAAAAAAGGACTCTATCCCTGTTTTACAGATAAAGGTACAAAAGGACAGAGAGGTTAGGCAACTTGTCCAAAAATCACATAGCTAGTAAATGAGACAAAGTCCACCCTGATTGACCTTGAGGGAGCTAACTCTGTTTCTGTGCTTTGTCTACCAGGATGGCCTGTGAGCAGGGACAGAGAAAATAGCACAAAGAGAAGAACTGGTGGATTGCGCCCTGCCCAGGGGAAAGCAAGTTTAGGTATTTTAGTTTGCAACAACTATAGAGTAGGCTATGTTCATGGCTGAATAGGTATTTGGGAATCTGGATTCTGAAATGCTTCCCATATTATACCAAGAAGTAAGTTCTCCACATTGAAGAGATGTGCAGAGATGCAAGGACCTCCATCTCCATCCTCTAAGATTTGGATTACAACAGAAGTAATGAGAAAGGACAAGGAGAGCCTCTTACCAGGGGCCTGAGGGCAGAGTCACTGAATAATATACTTACTACGTGCCTACTTACTACATTTACTAGGCCCTTTGATGAATTAGCAAATGCCTACTGGGCAGGTGGATAATGTACAAGATTGAAGATGGCAGGTGTCAGAGCGGATGTGGGGTGGTGGGGACTCTGGTCGACTGAAGCATGCAGACCCCATCTAAAGGGAGCAGCCAGGACTCAGTTTCAGCTAGTTGCTACCATGAAGGAATGTGAGCCCAGTTTTGCCAGAACTTCCAATTTTTCAGAAGCTAAGAGTCCACATTTTTAGGTAAATTTTTCTGTGTTTTAAATGAGAACAGCTAATTCAAAATACAGTATAGATAAAACAAAACTCAAACATGGTCAGAATTTAAAGAGTCACCTAGCACCCCTTTCTTCCCATTTATCACCCACCCATCCATTCACCCTTCCATCTATCCATTTTTCCCCATCCACTCATCCACACATCTATACTTTCCTCCCATCGGTGAACCCACCTATCTACCCACCTACACACACACACACACACACACACACACCCGCTCACTTATTTATCCGTCCACCTATCCGTCCACACACACATCCATACATCCCTCCATCTTTCTTCCACTGTTAAAGTACACTCCCTCTGAAATCTTTACAAAACTGAAATATTCATTTTGTTGCATCTTCTCCACCTGCCCTTGACCCTGTAGAGTCCTATTTCCCTCCAAGTTCAGGCAAATTATAAATGTGCAAAGTGGTAGAACCATGAGCAAGCTTGTGCCTGCCTCCTTTCACAGGGAAACTTTTGCTCTCTTTTATGTCCTTGCTGTGCTTTCTGAAGAAGGAGGGTATTTTTTTTTCTCCCTTTGGATTTGAGTCTTCACAAGTGTTCCAGGACAAATTTAAACCAAATATGGAATTAGGTCCCCCTCCTTTTTCTTGCCACTGGGCCATGCTCACTGGGAATTAAATAAGTCTTCAAAAGGAGATCAGAAATAGATTTCTCAGTGGGGTTTATAGACATCAGTAAATGGACTTATGGAAAATGGGTTAGGTTTGGCAAATTCTAAGCTGTGATTGGGTGGATGTGCAGTATCTCTGTGCAAATAACCCCTTTTTATTTTCTCCTTCTCCACATGCAACTGGAACTCCCCCTCTTTGATGTCCCGCTTCAACTGTCCTTTCTCACTTTACCTAAATATCTCTTCCTGAGACTGAGACTAGTAGATCGGAAAGGGGGAGGAACAAACAACACATTTTTATCGTACTGAATGCTTGATAATGGGAGACATTTATATTTCTGTTCGCAATGGCATATAATCTGGCATGAGCTTTTAAACAGGAGGGCATTGATAAAAGTATAAACTCTTTGAGCCTCAGTTTCCTCATCTATCAAAATGGAACAAAACTTCCCTAGCCTCCTGCTCAAGCATAATGAAATACCTGCACAGGGGCAACAATACCATTGGGACCAGTCTACCCTCAAAGGAATGAAAACTTTGCCAAAATGTAAATGTGCCCTGGGAGTTCTTCCCACCATCAAATAAGGTTTTAATATTCATTAATTCAAATGTATTAGTCAGATTAGGAGGCCCATGAGGATATGGAACACAGAATGGGTGGGTTTTGATGGAGTATGATGGAACCAGAGAAAGGTCTACGTCGAAAGTATGCGAAGGAACGTGGGAGAGAGGCGTGACCTGGAGGTGCTGGGGAATCTCGGACAGACTGACTGCTGGCTGGGGAAGGGACGGCAAAGGAGCATAGATCCGTCTCTGCACCGTTCTAGCTGCTACTTTCTCAGCTGGAACCCTTCCCTGCCTGTGGGCATCACGACGTGTCAAACAGCACCGTGTCATGGAGACTGGCTGAGTGCTTGTCATCATCCACGACCCTCGCTCTCCCTTTCTATCAAACAGACAGGATTGCTGTGATGAATTAAGCACCTGTCTGTGTGGGGGCGGCCTTCTCCTCCAAGGGGCTGCTTCAGATCAGGCTGTCATCTGGGCTTGGGCCTCTCCTGATACCAAGCAAGGACTGGAAGGCAGAGAGAGGTCTGTACAGTTGGGACCAGGTACAAGGGCAGGACAGGTGACCTGTTAGCTCTAATCACTTGTGGACTTGAAGGGGAGCGGTAAGTATAACAAGAGCGGCAATGCTTCGTGTTTATTTTGTGCCCAACATGCAACAGACATCATTTCGTGTAATACTACTTTCAACAACCCCAAAGGGGGGACTCTTGAGTCCTATTTTATAATATGGAAACAGAGGCACGCACGAGTTAACTAATTTTCTCCAAAGCCCCAAGGAATGGGGTAATCAGGACAGAGTGGCAACAGAGACCACATGGCCCATAAAGCCTAAAATATTTATTGTTCAGTCCTTTACAGGAAAAACTGTGCCAGTGCTACTAGAGCACAACAGAGCGAGCTACTCACCTCCCTGATGTTCTCTCTCTCCCGACCCTGCTTCATTGTTCTTCAAAGCAGTGACCCTTAACTCATGTTCTACATGTATATACACATATGTGTATTTTATACATGCACACAAAGAGCGCATACACGTGTGTGCATATACGCATATGCTGGCACCTGTGTATTCATTTATCTTGTACCCACACTGTCATCTTATTCATTACTCTCTCTTTTACTCAAAACCCAGGCCTGCTCAAGTCAGACTCAATAAATGCTGGTGACTAAATGAGTGGAGTAATATTAGTTACTTTTAACAATTTCTTTTCTGTCCCGTTATGACCTGAATGCTTGTCCCTCCCAAATTCCTATGTTGAAATGCTAAATGTGATGGTATTAGGAGGTGAGGATTTGGGGGCACCCTCATGAATTCGATGAGGGTTCTCTTGCCCTCTCTTTCACCATGTGAGGGCCCAATGAGAAAACGGCTATGTGCATCCCAGAAGAAGGTTCTCACCAGAACCGACACTGCTGGTACCCTGCTCTCAGCCTCCAGGACTCTGAGAAACAACCTGCTGCTGTTCCTAAGCCACCCAGTCTATGGTACTCGGTTATAGCATCCTGAACTAAACTCCCCGACTGCCCAGCCACAACGACCAGGTTGTTCTGCATGAATGAAGGAGTTTTGATACACATTTGTAAGCCTATCCAGGTTTGGAATCTCTAAACTGGGGAGGGGTCCACAATCCCAACTAAATCAGTGGCCCTTTGGCTCCGCCCCTCACCCTGGGTTTGTTTCCTCTTCACAAGAGCTCATCCTTCTCGTTTCCTCCTCTCCCAGTGGCCTCAGGTGGCAGGTGGATGGGGGCAAACACCTGCACTTCCAGCTAGCACCACAGGCAGGGGAAATATGTGCAATTTCCTCAGCAACACACGAGGAGAGTGAATGAGGCTCATGAAAAAAAAGGAAAGAGGAGTTATGAGGCCAGCTGGCAGCTTGCTGGCTTCATTTCCTGGGGACTTCAGCAACCGGCAGAGAATGAGTGAAATATAATGAAGTTCCTCTCGAGCCCTCTGACTGGAAGTGACCTGGGCTCCAAGAGTGGCAGAAATATCTCTGTATCATTCAGTGAAGCTTTCCTAAGCTTCTGTGGTTCTCATGGCTTTTCACCCAGGGACACTTTTGTATCTGAAACACCGGTGAGCCTGTTTTAGTCTTTTTCTAGCTAGCGCTTGAGCGGACAGACTTCATACAGGTGTAGCCAGTCCCCAAATTACCCACACTTCTCTTGCGGGTGCAGAGAAAATGTCCATATTCGTCCATAACTACTCTGATTTTCTTCACAGGGCCCCAGCAGCATGCTGGATAAAATATTTTCTAGTCCAATCCTATAAACTTGGTTCGATGTAAGGTTTTAGAAGTCAGGTTAGCCTCTTTAAGTAAAGCACACCAACAAAAAAACCTCTGTCTCTCACAATGTCCTCCTGCTCCTCTCTGAGACAGTGCCTTGGTGTGTGGAGACAGACGGTGGCCCGTTTTCATGGCAGCAAGGGGAGGTGGTTGCCTCTGAACCCTAATGGCTTATGCTGCTCCTTTACTGAGCATGTGGAGGGGTGCCTCTCCACTCCCTGCCCCAGGTGGTGGCCAGAGAAGCCTGTGGCTGATGCACTATGTCACCTGACCCATCTTGTGGCTGGTCTGGTCCTGGGTGTATGTTGTATGTACTCCCTGCCTGGATCAGCCCCACTTGGGTCCTCACCCATGAGCAACTGCCAGGTTCTCCATCTAGTCCCTGGTCGAAGCCCTCTACAGAGTCAAGGACCAAGTCATATCCATTCTGTCCAAATCGCTCCTGTCTCTCACTATGGTTCTTCCATGGGAAATGTCAAGCATGCTGTTTTCGTCACTGTCCTGACAAGGAAGATGACATACTCAAAGGCATTTAGCTGAAGAGAACTGAACGACAAGGCTAAGGAAAGTGCGATGAGGGTTCATGGGACCAGAGAAGGAAAGTGTGACACCCAAGGATCAGCAGACCATTGAGAAGTGAACAGATGAAAGAGGGATTGACCAAGAGGAGTTAGTATCAGATGCAGCAGTCGGTGAATTAGGGGCCAAATCTTGCCTGCTTTCTGTTTTCGTAAATAAAGTTATTGGAACACAGCTACACTCATTCCTTCACACATCGTCCACAGCTGCTTTACGCTATGAAGGCAGAGCTGAGTAGTGGTGACAGAGACTGTATTGCCCACGAAGTGTAAATATTTACTACCTGGCTCATTACAGAAAAGTTTGTTGACCACTGCTGTGTGGGCTGCATTGTGTCCCCCCCCAAATTTTATAGGTTGAAGTTCTATACCCCACTACTTTAGAATTTGATGATATTTGCAGATAGGGTCTTTAAAGAGGCAAGTTAAAATGAGGTCATTAGGGTGGGCCCTCATCCATTCTGAGGGTGTCCTTATGAGCAGAGGGACAGAAATGAACAGAGGGGAGACCATGTGAAGACAGAGGGAGAAGGCAGCCATCTGCAAGCCAAGGAGAAAGCAACCTGACAACACCTCAATCCTGGACCTCTAGCCTCTGGGACCGTGAGGAAACAGATTTCTGTTGTCTAAGCCACACAGTCTGTGTTTTTGTTATAGCAGCCTTAGCAAACTGCGTTAGCTGAACTGAGCTACTGTTAGAATGTCAGGAATGCAAACAGGGAGAGAGGGCAATCAATATTCTGACCGCTCCTTCCTCCCGATGCTGATTTGCTGCTGGTGACCCCCACTGGCTGAACACACCCAGAAACCAGCCAACACACAGGTCTCGGTGATTCAATCAATCAAGGTTGGCCTCCCAAGGCACACAGCAAAGGGAAGAACTGAGTATGGATCCAGGAGCAAAAGCAGAAGAATCAGCACATACATGAAAAAGCAGACGGAATGAAATACCAAACCCACATGTAGTCATCGCCAACTTCAACAGTTACCGACATTCTTCCATTGTTTGATCCATAGCTTCTCTTTTTTCCCCTGGAGTATTTAAAAGCAAATTCCAGAAATTATATCACTTCACCCAAGAACAGTTCAATATGCATATATAATAGATAAGAACTTAAAAAACAACCTGGTAACAGTGCCTTTATTGTATCTAACAAAAATTTGTAAAATTCCTTAATAATACCATCTCATCCGAGTCTATCAAATATTGTCTCAAAAATGTCTTTTCTTCATTTGGTCGGTTCTAATCAGGAGCCAAACAAAGTTTGCATACTACATGTATTTGTTGGGAAAACTGGGTCATTTGTCCTCTTGTAGAATCCCTCACTATCTGGGTTTGCCTGATTGCCTTGTGTTGTTTAACTTGTTCCTATGTCTCCTGAATTTCCTGTAAACTGACAGGCTTGATTAAGTTCTGACTCAAAACTCATGGGTGGTGCTTTCTATTACATCACATTACGAGAAGAGAGTATCTGCTTCTCCCACTTTCTATGACGTTTAAGATGATCACTGAGCTCAGATATGTCAGCCTGATATCTCCATTATCAAGTTCCCTATCAACCTTTAATCTAATTAGGTTAGTGTTTATTGGTAATCATTGCCAAATCTATGATTTAATTCCATTTGCAAAATGGTGAAACATTAGTCAGGGTTCTCCAGAGAAACAGAACCAGCAGGAAATATGTATATTTCCTACGTCCCCTAAATTTCCTGCAAATGGATAGATTTAAAGGCCTGATGAGGTTCAGGCTCAGTATTCATGGTGGGCCTTCTATTGCACTGCAAGAAGACAAACCTGTATTTTGAGTAGGTGGTGATTCTGGTGAGGAAAAATGACTTCCCATTCCAAAGTGGAAAGAGTCTGATAACATCTACTTGCCACGAGGAGGCTGGCTCATCTACTCCAAAATGGGACCATATCGAGGGCCGGCACATTAGGCTCTCAGCATCAAAGCTAGAGCAGCTTTGATGAGAAGAACCACGTTTTGGGGCCCATGCCTAGTTTCCATTCCTGCCACCATGGCTACTTTGTTCATGTCCCACTCTGCAAACACTGCAGAGGCCAAGGAGAGAGGTTAGCTGATGTCAACTAGATATTTTATGCCCATTCCCGTAAGTTCACTGACGTACCTCTTACCCACACTTCCTTGTTCCTGATCTTATTCAGTGCCTCTACCACCATCTAGCACCATCTAAGGGAAGACAAAATGTCTGATCTATCATCAAGGAATCCTACACTACATTACCACAGAACCAAAGGGCACACTGTACTACTAAGCAGCTATGACACACTGTGCTCAAACTAAAGATACACTAGTGTCCCATGTTCCATGTTCCTCATCACCCAAGGACAACCAGCCTGATAAAAAATGGTGGAATGCCCTCGTGAAATGCCAGCTAAAAGGCCAGCTCAGGGGCACCTGGCCGAGTTGGGACACTAAAGGTGGTATGTGGTCTGTAGTCTTTTCCTTCCAGGTCCCCAACCAATAAGCTGAACCATTCGCTACTGACAAGGAGGCAGTATTTCCACACATTAAGCCAAAGTACTGCTGGCTGCTCTGCATGCTGGGAGATTTCCTCCACCATTGTTTGCGGGGACCACCCCTAAGTGGGGCTGTAAGGCGACAGCAGTCCATTTCTGGCTCAAGTCAATGTTATATTAATGCTTCAAGCCATGTCCAAGCCCAGTTGGGTGACTCAAAGGGATTCCAGTTTCGAGTGGGGCTTAGGGTAAACAAGGACTCTCCGGCGTGTCCTGGCAGTACTCGGAGCTTCTCTGACACTTCAGTGTATGATCCAGCACATCCAACAGTACTAGGCCTAACTATGGCAGATGATAATACTGAGGGGATTTTAACCGACTTCAGTAAGAGGCATTCAGCAGCCAGGCCATGCCTCGATTCCGGGCTCTATCAAAGACTACACGCCTGACCATGGCATGCCAAGTGGCACAAATGTTCCTTATGAGGTAAGTATGACCAGATCCAAGTGGTCTTAAGGTTGGGTGAATACAGGAGTAATCCACTGCATGATGAAAATGATCCATTCAGGATTTGGCTTGACCCAATCCAGATGGCACAAGTAAATGACATGAACAGGTGGTCCAGACTCCCATGCCACCCACATCTTTTGTACCAACACATCTCTCAACACAGGAACAATAGAGAAGGTCTATTGTTTTCCTTGCCATGTAAAGGGGAACTGCTTTTGACCTCCCTATTATTAGGACTAAAGAAAAAAATAATTCAGCATATCAACAGCCACATAGCCAATGTCAGAAACCACAGCTGGCATAGCAGCTGTGCTGCAACTGGGGCTGACACCTGACTTAGTTTACAGTAATCCACCACCATTGTCCAAGATGTGCCCGGCTTTTGCAAAGGCTAGAAAAGTGAATTGAAGAGATGTAATGGGAGCTGCTATCTCTGCGTCCTGTAAGTCTCCGATAGTAGCACCCATCTCTGTAATTCCTCTCGGAATGACATATTGCTTCTGATTTACTATCTTGGCCAGGACAAAGGACAGTTGCCACATGGCCCTTCCTATCTAAATGACTTTTACTCTATCAGCCCGGAACCAAAGTGAAGGGACTGTGAAGGATATTCACCCCATTTATGCATTCTAACCAGAGTAATAATTGGGGACCAGAGAAATAAACAAGGGGTGAATCCATAGACTGAATCCCCCAGTGTACAGTTACCTCGGCAAAAAGCAACAGGTCTCTTTGGGGAAAGACTGGAAAACTATTTACTATGTACACTTGAAATGGCATTACAGGTCCTTCTTCGAGGGGATTCAATCTCTCCTGTTGCCTAAGGGTTTGTGAACTGAGATCTGGAAACTGAATGAGCGACAGGAACTCTCCATTGTGGCTGCTGAATCAGCCTTCTGTTCTCCATCTCTCAGTATTTTTCATTGTACAAACTGAGCAACGCTCTTGTCTATCTGCCTTCCCACTAGAAACACTGTCGTCTATTAGCCAGCGCCACCAACCCATGCGGGTCCAGAGGCCCTGAACGTGGCCCTCCTGCCAACTATAGTAATGCCTCCTGCCTCTGGTGTTAAGTGCTGCCACACGGTTTCTGCCTTTCCAGAATCCTATCATTCCTGCTGGTATTAGAAAGCTGAGTTCCATGGTCATCTCTCTCATTACCAGCCTGGCCTTCAGAGACACCAGCGTACCGCTCACTAGTGAAATCTCTCCTGTTAAGTGATTGCACCACCACCTGTATCCTCCAGGAGCACAGTACGGTGATGGGTTCTCAGGTCTTACACAGTAAGTCCCTTTTACCATCAGTAATTTCCTGAATCTTTTGGCTTCTTCAATATTCTGCCCAAGCAATTCTGACATCATTACCTCGTTTACTGTGTGCCATTGACGAGTCCAAGTTTCAAGGAACCATTCCAGGTAATTCAACTGGCTCCAAATACCCTTGTCACATGTTGGGTCCCAAGTCACAGGTATGTGCCCTCAGACCATTAGCCCCACATTCGGCCCCTTCTCCCGGTCTAATATCCTGAAGATCTGCTCCCAAGTATTTCTGTTGGTATAACTCAGCCAGTTCCTAAAATTTATTTTGGGTGTAGGCAATTTTCTCCTGGAATGGGGATGATACTTCCCCACTGAGACTGAACTGAAATCTGACCTTGGTTATCAGCCTGGGAATAACAGGACAAATAGAAGAGGATCTTAAGAAGACAAAGCTTCATTCCATGAGGCACTTACTTCAGGTAAGATCACTGATTATACTGGTATATAGAAAGTGGGGGCTGTTCTCCTCTGAGAAAGGCCCATTCTGGGGAATGCTGAGATTCCAGATTCTCAGGCTCATCCATCTGATGTCCCCATCCTGTCTCAGAACCCCATTCTTTTCTACCAGGGCTCTGGCTTTGACATCAGGTATTTACACGGCTGCATTTAGTATCCCTTGTAGTTCTGACCCTCCATAAGCAGGTCCTGGATCCGACTGTCAGCATGACCTTCCCTGCAGAGGTAGAGATGGACTCTTTAAAGCGACCATATCAGCCCTCTGAATTTCAGTGTGCCATAAGGTGGCGATGAGCTAGCCTGAGCTTATTTGTTTCTTCTTCAAAATTTCCAGTGCCCTCCAAAGGAGACACTCATGCCCGTCTTTATAATGAGTATCACCCCTTTATTAACCAAGTGCAGCAGCCACCTGATAATTGAAAACTTCACCTCATAACAATTAACTGCAGGTGACAACGTCAGTAGTAATTGTGATAGCACTACGTATCATGGGTTCCACTAACCAAGAGCAATGGGGGCTTATTGCATTCAGTCAGGCAGACAATCCAACACCAAAATTCCATGTGAGGGTCTACTTCTTAAAAGTCACTTCTAGTGACAACTACATGTATCTCAGCCTGAATTTGGTAGAAAATAAAATGAGGTGCAAACAATTATGCTCTAACAATTTACTGGGGTGAGCAATCCCAGAAAAGCAAGAGACATGGAAAAATGAAGAAAGGCAGAAAGAAGGGAGAGTAATCACAAGTGGGTAATTATTGAGCTGGAGGAGGCTTTGTAAAAACAAAACACTGACGGTCGCTTGTGGTCACTGGATATCGTCAAAAATGACCACAATTTTGAACAAACCACCAAGGAGAAAGAAAGGCAAGGGATTTATCTAGTGGCTGCTTCTTATCTCATACCTTTGCTTGGTATTTGTGCTAAATGGTGTTATACCCTGACACATCTAGGTGGTGTGAACTGGCCCCTCCAAACAGCTGATGGGGAAGCCATGACCTCCGTGGGTCTCATTCAGGCCGTGCCTCACTGTCTCTTTATCAATCAGTGCTGCTAAGGGCTCTCCTGACTCTGATGGATGTAGCAGCAGCAAGTGACCGTATCGTTCCAATGACAGGAACCCAGGAGCCTACACAGGAATGCTCCGGCCAGGAAGCAAGGCCAGTGCCTGAGGCCTGGAGTATGGGAGTGAGTGAGACTGAGTAGGTCTGCGGGACCCATAACCTTGCTCAGGTACACCCTGGGTCCTTTTCAGTGAAAAGGAATCGTATTTAGAGGACAATTTAGGCACTAGACAGTCAGTGCTGCAAGGTTGCAACTGCTTCTAAATCTTTTCATTGGACAGTTAGGATATTTTCCTCTTTTTTAGAAAGATAAACTATGAGTTCATATTGGTATTTCCAATTAAAATGTAAGATAAACAGAGTTCTAATTTATTTGGGTTTCTACTTGAGTCCTTTGTCTTTTATGCTGAAAACCTTGGTTTGTAACGACATCAGTAAAAGTAGTGAACTGCTGATGCAGGGGACAGTTGCAAAACAAAAACACCAACCATACTACTCTGTGAGGCTGCATTCCTGTTCACCCATATTTGGTGCCAATCTCTGCAGTACGTCTCGCTTAGAGGATCACACATCCCGATCGTTTTAGTTTGAATTATGTGACTTTCTTTGGCTGATCAAATTAGAGGGGAATAAGAGTGACCGTCACTTCCTGGAAGAAGTTTTAAGAGCTTGAGTATCTTTTACTTTGGCCTCAATGACTGTCAGAAAATTCCAGGCATGAGCTTCCCTAGCTTGGCTCACAGAGGGAAGATGACAGATCAGAGCTGTAGCCACATGCAATCAACATGCAATATAGGAGTAAAGAACCTTTTGATGTTGAAGGCACTGGGATTTGGGTTTGTTATTACAATAGAACATAATCTAGTCTGTCCTGATTGATATACCACTGAATGCAGTTTAAGATTTCTTCATGGTTCTTTTCAGTCCCTAGGATGAATCTCATTAAGGATATACTGTCAAAATACTGTTGTATCGGATCATTTGCAATAACCTTTCCTTGGATGACGAAACCACCAACTCCATATACAATTATTATCATGAGTTTCCATTTTTTCAATTTTTATAAATTTCCTTTCTATCTTTAGTTTTATTTTTTATTTAAAACATTTACATGGCTCCAAAGTCAAAATTATGTAACACATTATATGCAGTTAAGTCTAAGTTTCATGCCTGCCTTTCTGTTGCTTCTTTCTGCATAGGTTCTCATTTGTATTAGTTTTTGGTTTATCCTTCCATTATTACCTTTGGATAAGCAAATATGTTTCTATGTTCATACCTCCCTTTCTTAAACGAAAGATAACATATTGCAAACATTGTTCTATAAGTTGTTTTCCTTAACAATATATATCCTGAGAACTACTTCACATAAGTTTATAGAGATCCTTTATTCCTTTTGATAGCTGTACAATACTCCATTGTACAGATAGGTGCACCACAATTTATTCAACCAGTTCCCTATTGATAGACATTTGAAATGTTTCCATTCTTTTACTATTACAATTGTTGGCAATGGACATCCTTGTAATATGTCATTTTGTATTCTTACCAGTTTATTTTTTTAGATAGATTCCTAGAAGTGAAATTGCTGTGTCAAAGGTTAGGTGAATTTGTAATTTTGCTAGATGGTCCAAATTCCCCTCCATGGGGTTGAATCCTTTTGAATTTCCACCAGCAGCTTATGAGAGAACTTGTTTTCGGAAAGTTGTATTAACAGAGTATGTTGTCAGACTTCAGATTTTTTGCCCATCTAATAGGCAAGAAATATCTCAGTATAGTCTTAATTTGCATTTTTCATATTCTGAGGAAGTGGAGCCTCTTACCACATATTTAATGGTCGTTTGCATTTTGCTCATTCATATACTCTGATCATTTTTCCATAGGGTTGTTGGTGGTTTTCTTCTCAATTTTTAGAACGTCTTTCTCTGCTAGGTATATTTATATTTTGTGTATAAGTTGTATTTTAGAGAATGCAAAATAGTATGACCCCTATACAGGGGAATTTGGGAACATCTAGCAAAATTACTAATGCATTTCCCGTTGACCCAGCAACTGCACAGAGACACTGGAACTTGACATTGCCAAGCTGCTGACCCAGCAGTGGTTTACCTCTAGGCTTCTCACTATGCGAGACAAATAAACCCTTAAAGTTACTGTACTTAGTTTTCAAAATTTTGTTGTTATTTGAAGATGCTTATCTACCTGAATACACAGAGGGTGCCAAACAAAAGTATACGCATTTTAAAAAAGGAAAAAACTGTATTAAAATTGTAATATTTAATATACGAGGTTGGACAATTAAGTTCGCAAACTCGTGCTAGAAAAAGTGCTACACACCTCATTGCTGAATATCACTATGGTCACCTTTGAAGTACTCCCCTTGGGAAACTATGCACTGATATCAGTGCCTAAGACACCCTTCAAAGCAATTTTGGAACTCTTTTTCTGGAATGGCCATCAGACCTGTCATCGTATTACCCTTGATGTCCTAATGTCATCGAAATGTCTTCCTTTCAATATTTCCTTTATCTTCGGGTAAAGAAAGAAGTCACTGGGGGTCAGATCAGGTGAGTAGGGAGGGTGTTCCAATACAGTTATTTATTTACTGGCTAAAATCTCCCTCACAGACAGCGCCGTGTGAGCTGGTGCATTGCCGTGATGCAAGAGCCATGAATTGTCGGCAAAAAGTTCAGGTCATCTTTTTCCCGCAGCCTTTTCAAAACTTGTAAATAGTCAACTTGGTTAACTGTTAGTCCAGTTGGCACAAATTTATAATGAATGATCCCTCTGATATCAAAAAAGGTTAGCCACATCGTTGAAAAGAAGTCCAAGAATTTAACTGTCAGAGCTTGTATACCGATAACAAAAGATGAATACAAGTTACATTTGACTTCTGCAATCACAAGAGGTGCTCAAAGTGGTTCCCATCAACATAATTTCAATACAATTTTTTCCTTTCTTAAAATGTGTATACTTTTTTTTGGCACCCTCTGTATATATCTGTTTTTCTACATATCTACTACTATAAATACTTATTTATATGTTTTTCTCTTCCATTAGTCAGGTCAAGAAAACCTCTGTTCTTTCTCTCCAATCACTAGTTGTCACCTCTCTCATTTATCTTTTATATTGTCTTCCATTTCCCACCATGATGTTATCCTTATCCAGTGATGCAACTATAAAAAGTAGAATCCAATGCAGAGTCTAATGGGATAACCCGGGGCACAACAATAATTTTCAGGGAGGCAGAAAGGCATAGTTTGATATTTTTTTCTCTTTTCTTTCTTTGGAATGAGCACTGTGAGACTAGAAGGTGGAGACCTCGGTGCTCGGGGCAGCATGGTTGTTATAACTCTGCGTGGTCCGGAGATGTCTGAGGAAATTGTGAATTGACTGGCATTTGTGGAGGGGCTGGGCCCTGGCTGGCCTCCTTTGCTGGGCCACATCAGGGCCCTCTTGGCCGTGTGTCTTCTTTAGCTACCATCCTCTTTTCCATGTTAATGGTGTATCTTCTCTCCTTGACCTTGGGGGAACTCACGTATTTGAAGAGTCTGATGCTTTGGCTCAGCTACAACTGTTCTTATCATTTTACATGGATGATTCCAGATTCAGCACTAACATTCATCGACTGTAGAAATAAGAGCACTAGTACCTAAGGATTTATATTCCAGGATATTTATCACTACATTGTTTGTAGTGGCCAAAAAAATGGGAACAACATAAATGTCTATCAATAAAGCCAATAAATGATGGTACATTCATACAACGGGACATTTTGTTGCTGTTAAAAAATGAGTTAGAACTGGATCTACTGACCTGAAAAACGAATGCACCGAAATGCATACTGTGTGTTCCAGTTTTCCTATGTGTATATTTTAAATGACAAAAAAACTTCCTTTGTTGTGTCTTATTTGTTTATATTTTTTAATATTTTGTTTATGTTGGGCCTCAGTGTCTTCATGCGTGAACTGAGGATAACACTAGGACTTCCATTATAAAGTTGTGAGGATTAAATGAACTACAATTAGTGTGGTAAAAACAATGCCTACCTTGTGATAAGCATTAAGTAAATGCTCGCTGTTATTACTATTATTATTTTAAGGGAACACAGAGAAAGATGTAGAGAGATATTCTCAGGCTGTTAATATAGGTTATAGTGTGGGGGGGAAGAGAAAGTCAGAAGAGAGAGATAAAATGGTGATTTTTATAAAATGGATGAAGTATTTATGGTAAAAGTTAAAGTGAAAATGTGGAAGTTAATTTTCTAAGATATCTATAATGTTATAATTAATACGGAAGAACCATGTATGTGTGTGGAAAAATTAAAATATTGATTTAATTAGGCGACTATTAAAATATTGATTTAATTAGGAGCACAGGCGTTTTTACCTTAGACCCTGTGGTTATCTGAATCTTATTTTTCCCATCAACTATTTTAAAAGAGGGCCTCGTATAGGTCCTGGCACATAGGTGCTCAGCAAATGGTAGCTATTGCTAAAATAACTTTAAGAACTGCTTCCCTAGTAGCAGCTTCCCATTCTTGGGCTCCTCCCAGGGGGCCTTAACGAACCCCGATGCAGACCTGCTGATCAAACCGCAGAGCTGTTTTGGTTCCGTGACACTAAGCGACAGGGAACCATGACGGAAGCTGTTGCTAATGACTGGGTGCAAAAGGCAGTGGTGCCTGATGAGGAGGCCCTAAACCTGCTGCAAACTCAGCCTTCACAGGGGACGTGAAAGGGGCATCCTACTTTGTTGTGACAACACAGAGCCCATTTTCCAGAGCGGAGCTCCAACCCCAGGGAAGTCACTCTGCAGAGACGATAATAAAATCTGGTGTCAAATCATCTTCTCCCATTCCACCAGATGCAGCATACCGAGCTCTAGTGACCTAGACAAGCAGAAGTGCAGGCTGAAGGCGAGAGGAGCCTAGAATGGGCGGTAGGGAACGGAGAGGATGAATATCAGTGATGGCCTTGGGACCAGCACAGGAGGGAATGGAGCTTGTTCTATCAATCTTGCCTCCAGTCTTACTGGAAATTTTAGACTGGCCATAACCACGAAGGAACCTGTGACTGGCTCAATTTCCGCATCCCCTCTCAGGGAGGAGTGAGGGCATCTTGTTCTCAGAGAAGAGCTCCATGCCTCACATTACAATAGGAAGAGGACATAATGGAAGGGTCTGAAGGAATCAAGGAGTGAAACGCGTTACATACACCTCAGGTACTTCCTCAGATCCTCTTGACTTCACCTGCTTTCTCAGATTCTTTCGGCTTTCCCTGGACCCTCAGCTGACCGCTCTGTCTTGGTCACCATTTACCTGTAGGCCTCCAGAGGCCAACCAAATACATATCCAGTCTCTGGTTCCTCCCACCAATTCCAGACTCAGATACAACATCACACCAAAGGGCACAGAATCTGGTTTTCCAGATGACTCAAAGGGGCCCAACTGATGTAACCCAGAAATGTGCAGGAATTATCTCCACCTGGGGCAAACTCTGTCCAAGGGGAAATAAGCAAGGAGAGGGAACGTGACAGATAAATTCATCTCACTCCTCCCTTCAACTGACAGTTCAAGACACAGTTCCTCCATGTAACCTGTGGGCTGAACAACTCCCCTGCTGAGCACCCTGCGGGGTCTGTTCTCAGCTCATCCTGAGGAGTAGTCAGCTCAATAATCATCGTCTTGCAATGCTTTGCATTCTTGCTGCTTTACTCCCCTTTCCTCTTCTTACTGTCCTAGGTTTATACATCACAATAAAACTATCAGCATAGAAGCCTTAACTCAGGCTCTATTTTCTAGGGTACAGAGGTAGACAGAATAGTGGCCCTGAGAGATGTCTCCGCCCTAATCCCCAGAACGTGTGGATGTAACCTTACACAGTAAAATAGACTTTGCAAATATGATTTAGTTAAGCATCTTAAAACGGGGAGCTTATCCAGGTGAGCCTAATGGAATCAGAAGGGTCCCTACGAGAGAGAGGCAGCATGGTTCAAGTTAGGAGAAGGTGATGTGATGATGGGAGCAGAGATTGGAGGGATGCAGCCATGAGCCAAGGAATATGGGCCCTGGACAAGCTGGAAGAGGAAAGGAACTGCCTCCTTTGGAGTCTTCAGAAAGAACCCTAACAACACCTTGTGCTCCATTAGATTCATTTCAGTCTTCTGAGCTCCAGAATTGTCAGAAAATAAATGTGTGTTGTTTTAAGCCACTAGGTACATGGTATTTTGTTACAGCAGCCATGGGAAACTAATGCAGGAAACTTGGCTAAAATATCTCTTAATACCCTGGTGTCCCACATAATCCTATTTTGCATGACTAACGCTGAATGAAAGAACAAGTGAGTCCTAGAGCCATGTAACCCTGAAACATCGCTGGAGGCAAAAATGACAAAACAGAAGCTGTCCTACTTCAACATGTGAGAAGGCAGGGTTCTTTGGAAAAGGCAATAATGCTGGTCAAAAAGGAGGCAGCAGGAAAAGAGAAAGACCAAATATGCGAGGGATTGACTCCATAAAAGAAGCCTTACGCGAGAGTGCAGGAGCTGAGGAGGGCTGCTGACGACCAGACACTGGATGTGAATCGTGTACAAAGTCTCCAAGAGTCAAAGCCAACTCAACAATGCATAACACACAAAGCTGAGTGTTAAATTGTACTTTCTCTTTGAATTCCTTCTGTGAACAAATCCCAATCTCTCCTCAGGTACATGAATGCCCTGGGTGGAGTAGGTATAAGACTTATTCTCAGAAAGGCAACTGCTTATACAAAGAGGGTGCCAAAAAACTGCATACACATTTTAAGAAAGAAACTGTATTAAAATTGTAACACTCACTAATGAAGCCATCTGGTCCCAGACTTTTGCTTTTCGGAAGATTTTGGATTGATGACTGATTCAATGTCCTTACTGGTGATGGGTCTACTTAGATTTTCCAGTTCTTCATGATTCAGCCTAGGAAGATTATACGTTTCTAAGAACTTGACCATTTCTTCTAGGTTACTGAATTTGGTGGTATATAGTCCTTCATAGTATTCTTGGATGATCCTTTGTATTTTTGTGGCATCAGTGATAACTTCTCCTCTTTCATTTCTGATTTTATTAGTGTCTTTTCTCTTTTTATCTTAGTGAGTCTAACCAAGGGTTTGTCAATTTTATTAATCTTCTCAAAGAACCAGCTGTTTGTCACATTAATTTTTTCTATTGTCTTTTTGTTCTCTATTTCATTTAGTCTTGCTCTGATTTTTATTATTTCCTTTCTTCTGCTGACCTTGGGTTTCATTCGTTCTTCTTTTTCTAGTTCTTTAAGGTGTAATGTGAGGTTATTTATTTGGGAGTTTTCTTGTTTCGTGAGATAGGCCTGTAATGATATAAATTTCCCTCTTAAAACTGCTTTCCCTGCATCCCCAAAATTTTGGTAGATGTATTTTCATTCTCAATTGTTTCTATGTATCTTTTGATCTCTCCTCTAATTTCTTCTTTGACCCGGTCATTCTTTAAAAGCATATTGTTTAATCTCCATGTATTTGTGTTTTGGTCTGCTTTCCTTTTGCAGTTGATATCCAATTTCAAAGATTTGTGATCAGAGAATATGCTTGGTATGATTTCAATCTTCTTAAATTTGCTGACGCTAATTTTATGTCCCAATATGTGGTCTATTCTTGAGAACATTCCATGTATACTAGAAAAAAATGTATAGTCTGATGTTTTATGATGAAGTGCTCTATAAACGTCAATTATGTCCATTTCATCTAAGAGGATCTAATATCTGTCCTACTCAAACTCTTCCAAAAAATTGAAGAAGAGACAATACTCAATACTCCCTAACTCATTTTATGAGGCCAACATTACCCTGATACCAAAACCTGGTAAGGATAACACAAAACAAGAAAACTACGCACCAATATCTCTGATGAATACAGATGCAAAAATCCTAAACAAAATTCTAGCAATTCGAATGAAACAATATATTAAAAAGAGTATTCATCACAATCAAGTGGAGTTCATCCCAGGGGCACAAGGATAGTTCAACATATGCAAATCCATCAATGTGATACATCACATTAACAAAATAAAGGATAAAAATCATATGATTATATCAATTGATGCAGAAAAAGCATTTGACAAGATAAAACATCCATTTATGATTAAAACACTTAATAAAATAGGTATAGAAGGAAAATACCTTAACATAATAAAGGCCATATATGACAAACCCTCAGCTAATATCATAATTAACGGTGAAAATCAGACCCTTCCCTCTACGTTCAGGAACACGACAGGGCTGTCCCCTATCACCTCTGCTTTTCAACACAGTGTTGGAAGTCCTTGCCAGAGCAATCAGGCAAGACATAGAAATAAAAGGAATCCAAATTGGGAATGAAGAAGTTAAATTGTCACTCTTTACAGATGACATCATGCTATATAGAAAACCCTAAAGACTCCACCAAAAAGCTATTAGAAACAATTAACGAATACAGTCAAGTTGCTGGCTACAAAATCAACGTACAAAAGTCCATTGCATTCCTATATACTAACAACGAAATCTCAGAAAAAGAAATAAAAAAACAATTCCTTTTGCAATTGCAACAAAAAGAATAAAATACCTAGGAATAAACTTAACCAAGGATGTGAAAGACCTATATGCTGAAAACTATAACACATTTTTAAAAGAAATTGAAGAAGACACAAAAAAATGTAAAGACATTCCGTGCTCATGGATTGGAAGAATCAACATAGTTAAAATGGCCGTATTACCCAAAGCAACATACACATTTAATGCAATCCCCACAAACATCCCAATGGCATTTTTTAAAGAAATAGAACAAAAAATCATCGGATTTGTATGGAACAACAAAAGACCCCAAATAGCCAAAGCAATCCTAAGAAAAAAGAACAATGCTGGAGGTATCACACTCCCTGACTTTAGCTTGTACTACAGGGCTACAATAATCAAAACAGCATTGTATTGGCAGAAAAACAGACACATAGACCAATGGAATAGAATTGAGAACCCAGAAATAAAACCACATCAATATGGACAGATAATTTTTGACAAAGAAGCTAAAAAACATACAATGGAGAAAAGACAGCATTTTCAATAAATGCGCTGGCAGAAATGGAAAGCCACGTACAAAAGAATGAAACTGGACTGCTATCTGTCACCATGTACCAAAATTAATTCAAAATGGATGAAAGACCTAAGCATAAGACCTGAAAAAACAAACTGCATAGAAGAAAACATGGGTACTAAACTTATGGACTTTGGGTTCAAAGAGCATTTTATGAATTTGACTCCAAAGGCAAGGGCAGTAAAAGCTAAAATAAACGAATGGGACTGTATCAAACTCAAAAGCTTCTGCACAGCAAAAGAAACCATCAACATAATAAAGAGGCAACCAACTGAATGGGAGAAGATTTTTGCAAACAGCGCCTCTGATAAGGGGTTAATATCCAAAATATACAAGGAACTCATACAACTCAACAACAAAAAAACAAACAACCCAATTGAAAAGTGGGCAGAGGACCTGAGAGGCATTTCTCCAAAGAGGACATACAAATGGCAAATAGACATATGAAAAAATGCTCAACGTCACTAATCACCAAAGAAATGCAAATAAAAACCACAATGAAATATCACCTCACCCCAGTTAGAATGGCTATCATCAAAAAGACAAATAGTAACAAGTGTTGGAGAGGCTGTGGAGAAAAAGGAACCCTCATACACTGTAGGTGGGAATGCAGACTGGTGCAGCCGCTGTGGAAGGCAGTGTGGAGGTTCCTCAGAAAATTAAGAATAGAATTACCATATGACCCAGCAATTCGTCTCTTGGGTATCTACCCAAAAAATCTGAAAACATTTATCCATAAAGACACGTGTGCTCCAATGTTCATTGCAGCTGTATTTACGGTGGCCAAGACATGGAAACAACCAAAATGTCCTTCGATAGATGAATGGATAAAGAAGTTGTGGTATATATACACAATGAAATACTATTCGGCGGTAAGAAAAGATGAACTAGGATCACTTGAGACAACATGGATGGATCTTGAGATTATAATGCTAAGCTAAATTATTCAGACAGAAAAAGCAGAGAACCGTATGATTTCACTGATATGTGGTATATAAACCAAAAACAACAAAAGAACAAGACAAACAAATGAGAAACAAAAACTTGTAGACACAGACAATAGTTTAGTGCTTACCAGAGGTAGGAGGGAGGTGGTAGATGAGGGTAAAGGGGATCAAATATATGGTGATGGAAGGAGAACTGACTCTGGGTGGTGAACACACAATGGGATTTATAGATGATGTATTACAGAATTGTACAACTGAAATCTATGTAACTTTCTAACAAGTGTCACCTCAATAAACTTTACTTTAAAAAAATTGCAACATTCAATATATACCGATAACAAAAGATGAATACAAGTCATGTGTGTACATTTTTTTGGCCCCCCTGTTATATGTTTATATATACACAAACAACAAAACATGAAGACCAGAAGGATACATTTTTAACAATGGCAGCAGGTAACTTATTCTCTGACTTGAACTTTCATGGATTTTCCCAATTATCTCTAAAAAACAGGCATTTCTTTCATAATAAAAAACATCACTTTAAGTGATTAGGTATGAGACAGTCTAAGTATTTACACAATTCTTCAGTCATCTAGAAGTTAGTATAAAGGGTAGACCACCAAGCTGGAGGGGTCAGAGAAGGTGTCATGGAGGAGGAAGGGAGCTGAGCAAGGCCTGGAAAGATGGGTATTTGAGAGGAAGCGTAGTAACGGGAACAGGGCATAATATGAGCCAAGAAAAGAGTGTATTTCCCTAGGTTGATAAATAAACCCATTTGACTTAAGGGGAACGTCTGCATAGAATATTAACAACAGTACAAAGGAAAAATAATTTATACAGCTTTTCCTTTTTGCTTACACGATACTAAGTGGTTTGCTGGATTATTTCATTTAATCCTCCCAACAATTTCATAAAGAAGGTTCTATAAACATCCTAAGTATATAGACGAGGAAATAGAACAACATAGATGCCACGTAACTTGCCAGCAAGTGATAGAGTCCAGATTCAAAACCCACAATCACTCCAGAGCTTACGTTTGGGAGGTGGATTGGAGAAGTAGGCTGGATAAGAACTCTTAAGGCCCTGAAACAGCAAGTGTATAAATTTTCTATTGCTGCATGCTATAGACTGTTTGCATCTCCCCCACAATGAATAATGCTGAAGCCCTAATCCCCAATGTAATGATATTTGGAGACGGGGGTTTTGGAGAGTGATTAGATTATGAGAAAAATCAATGTTCTCGAAAGAGACACAAGGGAGAGGATCTTTCTCTGTCCACCACGTGAGGACACAGCAAGAAGACAGCCATCTGCAAACCAATAAGAGGGCCCTCACTGGAAGCTGACCACAATGGCACCCTAACCGTGGACTTCCCAGCTTCCAGAACTGTGAGAAATCAGTTTCTGCTGTTTAAGCACCCAGTCTACGGAACTTTGTTAAAGCAGCTTGAATTAAGACATTGCATAACAAATTGCTAAAAATTTAGCAGATTAAAATGACATCCATTTACTACCTCACAGTCCTGTATGTCTGAGGACCAGGTAAGCTCATCCAGGGATCTCAAGAGGCTGAATTCACTGTGTAGACCAGACTGAGCTCTTATCTGAAAACTCGGGAAAAACCAGTGTCCAAGCTCCTTCAGGTTGCTGGCCGAAATGAGTTCCCCATGGCAATGGGACGGAAGTCTCAGCTTCCTTGCTGGCTGCTATTGAATCCTCCTCATGCTTCTAATCTCCGGTTTCCTCCTCTGCTACAGGCTGCAGGACCTCTCTGCTTTTAATGGGCTCATCTCATTAAATTAGGTCCACCTGGATAATCTCCCATTTGCTGTATAACATAATTGTGGGAATGATAGCTCATCTTGTTAACAGGTTCCACCCATACTCAAAGGAGAATGGATTATGGAAGGATGAGTGTCACTGGGTTGTTCTTAGAATTCTGCCTACCACCACTAGGCTAAGAATTTGGGGTTTTGTCTTGGTCAAGGAGAATCACTAGAGTTTTTGTAGAAGGATGTACCTTACTGAACAGTGGGTTTTAGAAAGATTACTGGGCATTAATACATAGTTGAGACTGAGGTGAGGAAAGAGTGAAGCTGGGCAGACCAAGAGCAGGGGTGGAATGATGATGGCCTCGAAGAGGGTAGGCTCAGGAGACAAGGAGAGAAGACAGAAGGGAAAGAAATTAAGAACAGAGACTTACTGGGGCCTGTGATTCATTCCGTAGGAATTTTGACCTTTAGGGACACTCTCATACCCATTACATCTGACCCTCATTACACACCTGTGAGAGAGAAAGCATTATTCTCTACATTTGACAAATGAAGAAACTGGCAAGTCCCCGTCCATATCTATGTTTCTAAGGCCATCCTCTGGATCCGTGGTCCTGACCACTTGACTTAGCTCCCCTCTTCCTGGAGTTCAGGAAAAGGAAATGGTGCAGATAGACTTATGGCCTTCTTGTGTGCCACCCTTGTTCGTGCCATCTACCCTTGCTCATGCCCATAGGAAGTTCCTCCCCAAGTGAAACATGTGGGGGAATCTGATCGTCACGCCTACAGCTGAGGATAGGAGAAATTTCTTTCCCACTCTGAGACCGCCAGGTGACGGAGACCACAGACTCTTAATGAGTCTGTGAGGAGGAAGGAAGGGAGGGGAGGGAAAAGAGAGGGCAGCAGAGGGAGGATTTTCCTCATCCCTGTTAGGTGAAGAAGAGAAGGGGGTAGAGAGAAATGCTTTTATTTGTTATTGTTTTTTTTAAAATCATTACTTTAAAAAGGAAATAAATGAAAGGAGAAAGAGAGGGTAGAGGGAATATGGCGAGAGTAAAATGACATCTATTCTACTATATCTAGGAACCCAGTGACACCTATCCATTGTGATACAGGTCTACAGAAGAAAGATGAGGCATCACAGAGGAGCGGGGGGGGGGGGGGAAGTCACTCGTAATCCACTCAAAAGTCACCAGGTAAAAATCATTCCTTTTAAGATTTTGGATCCAGAGTTTCCAAGTTTTATATGTGAGTATGTGTGTCCTGTAACAGGTACCTACTGGTCTAAAAATCTGCTTTTGCAGTTGATCAATACTTCTGAAGCTGTCAGGGACGGGGCCCCGGGGCCAGCTGGAGTGGATGCCTCTCCAAGCAGGTTCTTCTAGAAATATTCCTCCTCCCCTTTCCCCCACAACCAGTGGACAGGCATCTGACAAGCCCTGTCTTACCCTCTCCAGGAAAGGGTCCCCTTAGTCTGCCCTAGACTGCCTGTTCTTCAGAAACAAATCACTCCAAAAAAAGAAAAATCACTCCATTAAGAATCTCAACCCAATAATCTCAGCCCACAAATGCTTGCTTTTTCTCCAGGCTGCCTGAATAGGAGAAAAGCAGACAGGAGAATTTTAAATGGCACGTATTGATTGGCTTGGCTCACCAACAGAAGGCACTTTTACCAGCTTTTCAAATTACAATCTATTCAATAGTGAAAAAGTAACTCAATTTGAGAAAGAACTCTGACACCCTTAGGAGTTGCTTTCTCATCACTTAAATTGTATCATTATCATTGTTCATTCATCATTCTGTGGAAGGCACTGAGCAAAGCACAATTCTTGGCACCTAGGAGTCAATCAATAAAGGTGACTGAATTAACGAGACTATAACTGGCAGGCAAGTTCAGATTCCACAGACTTGAGAAATTCAATATGGGATAAAATGAGTTGAACTTGCAAGGTTTATCCCCTTTGCTCAGTACTAGGAAGACCACAGGGTTTAGAATCAGCCTGACCTAGGTTCAGTCCTGCCCCTTTTTATCTCTGTGAATACTTTCTATCTCTGAGGTTTAGTTTCTTCATTAATAACAGACAGAGACATCTATCCTGCATGTGTGTTGTTGTAAGGATTCACACAGATGCTCCCCATCAAATGCTTCTAGAAGACCAGAACAAAGAAGATGCTAAAATACCCTTCGTGAGCGCCTCTGCATCCGGTTTGTTTGGAGACGGGGGTTTGACTTCCCGAAGGAGAGACAGCTGTATCTTGAGTCCAGTAAAATAGTTGTTGAATAACCAAATGTTACTTTCTCTGTATTTCCCAATTCCTCTTCCTTGCCTACAATTCCAGGAGCTGCCACGAGGTCTACAAATAGGGATCAACTCAGAATTGCAGTGAACCACACTCTGCCCTCTGTTGGAAGAGTGCAGGGTTTTTGTATACATGCCCTCCCCTTTTCTATCTTCGAATGATCTCAATTTATTTACCCACAATAAAAGGATCCATTTGCCTATTAATTTCTCAATTACTTCACTGTCAAAGTAGTGGGGCACATCTTTGCTTGGGGCTGTCAGTTGCAGATAAGAAAGAAGATAAACGGGGAAAACCTTTGTAAGTTTCTGGACTCTTGCATTTACGATCAGTTGATGACAACCGGGGAGAGATTTTACTGCTAAATATTCTGGGATGCCTAATGAGCATCCAGAAGATAAGTGGTTAGCTCTTACGTCAAATATTAGAATTAATAACGAAGGTTATAGTGGCATAAAAAAGGATTTTTTTTCTTACTTGTATGGGACTTCATGTCATTTAAAATTTTCTTTCATTCAATTCATTTCATTCCATTCTATTTCATTTATACATTCATTTTATTTTCTTTCTCTCACACATTTATTCTGCATGTAGCATCACTATATTTAGGCCCTGGGTATACATCTGGGAACAAAACAAATAAAGTCTTTGCCTCATGGAGTTGACATTTTAGTGGGGGAGACAGACAACTGAACAACAAATATAAGACAATGGCAGGTAGTAATAAATGTGCCAAAGAAAAATAAAGCAAAGTAAGAAGCATTATGGAGGTAATATTTGGGCAAAGTAACAGAGTACAAAGGTAGCGTAGACCTTTGTAGACATCTGGCGAGAAGGAATGTTGAAGGAAAGGAAATGGAAACTACAAAGGCCTGAAGGCAAGAGCATGCTTCGTGGATACACCGGAGCTAGGAGGCCAGTGAGACCACAGCACGCGGGGCAAAGGGAAGCGTTATAGGGACATAACAGTGAGATGTGCAGGGCCCCAATCACAAGGAACCGTAGAGGACGTGCTGGTGACTTGGGATTCTGTTCTAAGTTTGTTGGGAAGCCATCAAAAGGTGTTCTAAAAGGGCTGCGTTGTATCCCTCACAAATCAATCTGCTGAAGCCCTAACTGCCAGTACCTTAGAATGTGACTGTATTCAGAGATACTAGGGCCTCCGAAGTGATGATTAAGTTAAAATGAGGCCGTTAGGCTGGGCCCTCATCCACTCTGAGTGGCGTCCTTATGAGAAGGGGAAATCTGGACAGAGATGCCAGAGATGCATGTGCATGGAGGAAAGACCACGTGAGAATACAAGGTGGTCATGCACGAGCCCAGGAGAGAGGCTTACGAAGAAACCAAACTCGCTGACACCTTGATCTTGGACTTCCAGACTCCAAAACTATGCGAAAATAGGTTTCCGTAGTTTAAGCCAACAAGTATATGGTATTTTATTATGGCAGCCCTAACAAACTAATATAAGGGGTACTGAAAAGTCGATTGCCATAATATGACTTTAATTTTCAAATGATCACTCCAGCGCATCTGAGAAGGCCATAGAGGGGGAGAGCACAGTCAAGGACACTAGTTAAGAGGCTGCTGCAACGATCCAGAGAAAAGGGGACGGTGGGCTGGACTGGACGGGTAGTGAAGGAGGTGATGGGAGGTGACCAGAGGCTAGATAGCTTTTGCAGGTGGAGCCAACAAGGTTTGTGGAAAAGAGAGGAATTAGAGATGCTGGCGAGATCAGGCCTGTTCAAAAAAATGTTCACTCGGGCACCTGCCCAAATCCTTCATTCCCGGACCCCCAAGAGGTTCTGGGTACTGTGACAAGATCTTAGTGCTCAACATCACTAATCATCAGAGAAATGCAAATAAAAACCACCATGAGATGTCACCTCACCCTAGTCAGAGTGGCTATCATCGACAAGACAAATAGTAACAAGTGTTGGAGAGGCTGTGGAGAAAAAGGAACCCTCATACACTGTTGGTGGGAATGCAGACTGGTGCAGCAGCTATGGAAGGCAGTGTGGAGGTTCCTCAGAAAATTAAGAATAGAATTACCATATGACCCAGCAATCCCTCTCCTGGGTATCTACCCAAAAAATCTGAAAACATTTATCCATAAAGACATGTGTGCTCCAATGTTCATTGCAGCTTTGTTTACGGTGGCCAAGACATGGAGACAGCCAAAATGTACCTTCGATAGATGAATGGATAAAGAAGTTGTGGTGTATATACACAATGGAATCCTATTCGGCAGTAAGAAAAGATGAAATAGGACCATTTGTGACAACATGGATGGATCTTGAGATTATTATGCTAAGTGAAGTCAGACAGAAAAAGTTGAGAACCATATGATTTCACTGATATGTGGTATACAAAACTGAAAGCAACAAAGGAACAAAGACACAAAAACTCATAGACAGACAACAGTTCAGTGGTTACCAGAGGGTAAGGGGGAAGAGGAGTGGTAGATGAAGGTAAATGCGGTCAAATATATGGTGATGGAAGGAGAACTGATTGAGGGTGGTGAACACACAATGTGATATATAGATGACGTATTACACAATTGTACACTTGAAACCTATGTAACTTTACTAATCATTGTCACCCCAATAAACTTTAATCTAAAAAAATAAAAAACAGAAGTCCTAAGGTTGTTGGAGCGAAACCCATCTAAGAAGGCGCAAAAGGTAGAGGCTACTGAAATAAGATCCTAATGTGGTTCTAGAGTCAGAATACCTGGGTTCAAAATTTGGATCCATTTCTTACTATATGACTAACACCAAGTTATTTAAATTTTCTTAACCTCAGTTTTTTCATGTACAAAATGAAGATAACAATATCTACTTCATAGGCCTGTCGTGAGAATTAAATGAAGTATTTACGTGAAGCTCTCAGCATAGATTTGCCCTACAGTAAATCGTCAATGAAGATTATGCATTAGTTAGCTCTTGCTGTGTAACAAGCCCCTCCCCCAAACTCAGTGGCTTCAAGTAAGAAGCATGTAATTTTGCTCATAAATCTACATCAGCATTTTTTTTAGGGGGCCACACAGGACTGCAATAGATGAACTGTTTCCAAAGGGCCTATGAACTAAGCAAAGAGTGGGCACACACACACCTCACCAATCTCTGCACAGCTTGTAGGAGCATGTAAGTATGGACTAGGATGGGCTGGGAGACATGAGTTCTACTAGGGCTGTATGATCTGGGGCAAGTCCCTTCCCTCATTTGCGTCAGTTTCCTCACATGCAAGGGAAGGAAGTTAGCTCAGACAATTTGAGGGTTACCTCCAGGTATGAATTCTATTGAATATATGTAACACTACCTCCCTACCCGTGGCTTACACAAATAGGGGGTTACTGGTCTTACACAAATCCAGAGTTAAGTGGCCAGGACGAATGTGGCAGCTCAGTGGCATCATAAGAAACAAGCCTTTTTCTGTCTCTCTGCTCTGCCACCCTTAGTGTGTTGGTTGTTGTCTCCTGGTCCCAAGGTAGTCACTATACCTCCAAGTATCCCATCTTTGTTCTAAGCAGCTAAGGAAAAGGGCCGAAAGAGAACAAAGGTTTGTACCAGCAGAGTCTGTCCCTATTTCTGAGGGAATCGGGGCTTCCCTGGGAGGCTGGCCCTGATTTAAGCTTATGTCTTGTTAACCAGAACTGTTCCCAGTGACCAATTACCGGGAAGGTGGCTAGGAGTTCTGAATGTGAGCTGGGTCAGCCAGCTCCCAGTGTGGGCTGCAGACACTAATGACACATTCAGACAGTCCCAAGGGGGCATCCTTGGGGGCTGCATACCCATGTAATCCCATGGGACCATGAATTCCAAAAAGACAAGGACATTGTTTGCTTGCTGCCACCTGGATCTTCATGACCTAGCTTAGGGCCTGGTACGTAATAGCTGCAAGACAAACATTTATGAATGAACAAATTGCCCATCAATGTGTATGAATTTCAATGGACTGGGGCGCTCAGGGAATAAGGGATCTGGAAAATTGGATTTTCTGGCAGCCTGAGGGTGAAGCAGAAAAGCTATGACTTCAAATTAATTCCAGCAACACCGAGTGCCTTCCACATCCAAGGCTCCAAGGTAAAAAAAAATCCCATGTGTTATATTCATGTTACTGCACTTCACTTTATTGTGCTTCACAGGTGTTGCATTTTTTACAAATTGAAGGCAAGACCCTCCACGAGCAAAGACTATGACTCGCTTTATTGTGGTGGCCTGGAACTGAACATGCGGTACCCCGAGGTCTGCCTGTATGTGTAATGGTCAGGGTGTGGGCAGGAAAGATGGCACAATCAGGGTAATTCAGGAGCCCTTACAATGGTGTGGAAGGATTAAGGGAAACAACAAGGGACGGTGACGTCCTCTGGGGCGAGTAATGCTGGGCAGCTGTTACTGTCCCCGGGCTGAGAGAGGAAAGGGAAGAAGTGGACCCCAGAAGCACAAGCGAGCTGAGCTGAAGCTGTCGCAGTGGACTGCCTGGAAGGAGCTATGACCTGCCACAGAGGGGCCTTGCCACTGCCCACTGCCACAGGCTGGAGCCTGGCATAGAGGAAGCTGGGAAATAAAAACTCCACCCTCTTTCCTTCCATCCACTGTTCACCTGTTGGTGCATCTCATTTGCTGAACCGTATTGGGGACCACAGGAGGGCCCCACAGATGCAGTCTATTGAAACCATACTCCGAGGCGCAAAGCAGGGAGGAGCGAGGATCTGGGGTGGGATAGGTGGGGAATCTCCAGCACAGTGTGTAACTTACATTCCCATGATCGCTCTTTGAGGTGGCCATTATGGAGTCCACTCCTAAATAGTGACACAGACGCCCAGAGTAGTACATCCATTTGTCTACATTTACACAGCTCCTTAGTCAGGACTAGAGCTCACGTCGTCCATGTGACTCCCATTCCTGTGCTCTCTCCTGGTCCCATGCCACCTGCCACATCAGCCTATGAGGGAGATCGCCTGCTCATTCCTCTGGCGTCTGGATTCTTCTTGGGAATGACGAGACCAGGGTGGGAAACAACTGCCCTCCAGGGCAGGAGGACAAATTCTGCAAAGTGTAGGATTGGAATTTGGATGGGAGGGATGGGGGCTTTCTGTTGAAGCCTTTCTAGGGCAGAAAGGAGCTGGGTCCGCAGTCAGCAGGGCTGAGTTCTAGGTGGGCTCCCACTAAAGACATGTATTATTTATTGAGCCTCTGTTATTACTGTACTCCCAACACTAGGCTTCACATACATCACTGCTAACCTTCAAAGCAACTTCATATTATAATATTTCCATTTGACTGGTCCCGAAACAAAAGCACAGAGAGGTTAAATTACTTGTTAAAGGTAGAACTAGGAGTCAAAAATAAAGACTGGCTGCAAACGCCAAACTCCTTCCTTTATTCCAGTAGTTGACCTTTGGAGGTCTTCAAGCTGATTCTGACCCACTCAGACCACAAGAATTTTGTTAAAAATAAAAAAGAAGAAGAAGAAATCAGTGGTCAACACCTTAAAATTGTTCAATTTCACATAAAAACCTGAATTTCTGACTTCTGTTGAAATATTGGTTGGCTGGAAACCCTGGGCCCACATTCTGGCATGGCAATGATTGACTAAAGCTGAGTAACAGCTGCCTCCTTTAAAGGGGGGATGTGCTCTCATTTTTGCCACAGTCTCCACACTCCCTATCGTACCCAACACTGAGCCTGGAATCAGTCATCATTCCTATTTGCCTGTCCCACTGGTACTTTAACTCATTCCACTCTACTTATTTCCGTTGCTGGCTTGGCTCCTGTAGGAATTTAAGTTTGCGTTTCCAAAGTGCCCACATCATTGATGGTGCAAGATGATCTATTAGAGAGAAGCAAATACTGGACCTCCTGTCATATGTATGATCTCATCCATTTTAACGTCTATTTTCCTGTCTTATACTTCATATAGTAACACAATAGCCATGGCTATATTTCATAAATTATGCATATGCATGGGGCATTGGCTCAGAATCATTGTTCTGATAGGGCTCTGAGAGAAAAGAGTGAAGATCATTGTTAATTACTGCCCTGTACTAGCTATCAGACATTGTGAGAATTTCTCTGACTTTCTAGGCATAGACTTTTTTTTCCATCTGGAAAATGGAGATAGTATATACTATCTATATATGATAGTACGTAATACTGTCTACCTTGAAGAGTTGTTTCCAAATTCTAAATGCCCAGAAAACTGTAAAGGGCTAAGCAATAAAAGCGGAAAGCCGTTTGGGAGAACTTACTGCACAGCCAGCCATGTGTGGCTGCTCACTTTATGTTAATGCCAACCTGGAAGGGGGAGTGGAAAGTTCCCTGCAGGGTGCTGAGTCTAATGCCTGGGCTGCAGCTGGCCTGGTCCAACCCCCTGCCCAGCAACAAAGATTGATTTTCAGGTTCATTAGTGCTGATGATGCCCTCCCAGTTAAGACAACAGCATTGCTCTCATGAAAGAAAAGCGCTGCCCCATTTCTGTTCACCTGTCCCTCACCAACAGCCTATATCTGGTATCCGACGGACCACCTTCCTCATTTCCTTCAACCTCACCTGCCTCCTTTGTCTTTGGATTCATTCTGGCTTGGGGAGAGTCAAGATTAAAAGGGGAACTCAGAAACACAGGTGAGGGTGTCAGCGGAGCGCTTGCTCTTGTGGTCATGACAAAGCGCCCTCCCACGTCAAGGGGAGAAACGACCCTGAGACCAGTACTTCATAGCTCAACGGCAGCTCAGCCTGAGAGTGTGGGCTCTGGCCTCCTGGGGGTGGGCCCTTTGGTGGGCTCAGGGGGTGAGGCACACCCTGAATGCTGACTGAATCTCTGGGACAGGATGCCGCAGGCACTCGCTATTTTCCCTTTCCATCACCAAGGATGATTGCGGAATTGCTCAAATCCCCGAAGTACAGAGAGGTCAACGCCAGCCAGGATCACAGCCCACTGAAGAGTGGAGTGAGGATGACCAAATGTCCTGCTTTGCCCGGGACTGAGAAGCTTCCTGGGATAGGGGACTTGCAGTGCTAAAACTGGGACAGTTCAAGGTAAGCTAGAAAGGCTGGACATCCCACATGGAGCCAGAATTTAAACCCTTAGCATCTGTCTTCAAAGCCCATGTACTAAACCACACCTCTGCAATGCCCTGAGTGAGGACAGTGAGGCACTGGGGGTCTGTGCAGAGTGATAGACAGTGAACACCTGGAGGAGGAACGGGAATGAACCTCGAATATAGGGACAAGTTCTCTGTGCTCTTCTCTCTCTGTGTTGGAGTGGGGCAGGAGAGAGTAGGGAGGGTGACTCCATGCTCACTGTTTGCAAGATGGGGTTCCAGTAGGAAGAGGGCCAGAGCCTGTGTGGATCCGAAGAGGTACTGTTTACGAAGCCCCTGTACATTTGAACTTCAGTCCAAACCCTTGCGGGGTAGGTTTTCACAAATGAGGAAACCAGATCTTTAGAATCTGTTCAACGCCTACGTTAGTCCTCTGGTCAGCTCTAACAGACTGGGAAGCTTATACACAGCAGCAATTTACTACTCACAGTTCTGCAGGCTAGAAGTTCAAGGTCAGGGTGCCAGCATGGTTGGACGAGGGCCCTCTTCTGGGTTGCAGACTTCTCACTGGGTTGCAGGCTTCTCATATGACAGAAAAGGTTAGGGAAATAAGTGAAATCTCTTTTACTAGAAAACTAACTCCATTCACAAGTGCTCCCACCTCATAATCAAATCACTTCCCAAAGGCCCCACATACTAATACCATCACCTTTGGGGGTTAGGATTTCAACATATGTATTTGGGGTGGGGGGTGGACAAAAACATTCAGACCATAGCAGCACCCCCAGGTGAAAACGGTAGAGTCTGCGCTTTGACCTCAGCTCTGCTTGCTTCCAGTGCCTGGGTACTTTTAACCAGTAGGCAACACTGTCTCTCTAGGAGGACTTTCTCAAAACATCACATCATTTCATATTATTATTATAACTCAGGAGCTGGCGGGGGACGGGAGGAGGTGGGTGGAAGCGCTGTTCAATGTTTTGTGCCTTCTCAGTATTCTCGATTTCCCACTATCGGTTGGCTGGGGTTAAGGCAGGGAGAGTGAGCCAAGTTTCAATCTCTTATGTCCTACTTATCAACACCTGGTCAGAAGAGAAGGTAACAGCTGTTACGTGCAATGAGGTATGGAAGATGTCTGTGGATTTCGATTCACCAGCAGAAAACACCCTCACCCCCTGCCACTACAAACCCAGACAGTCTTTGGCTGAATGTAGCCCAGGAGATAGTGGAGGTGGGAGAGTGCTCAAGCCTTGTCTGAGCCTTTTGGGGGTGTGGGGGGGTGTGTGTAGGGTGTTACACACGTATGCACACTCTGGGTTTAAATTATCAGTGTTACCAAGAAAAAAAAAAAAGGCTAGGCTTTGCAACACTGCCTGTGGGCAAGCCCCAAAATGAAAGTGTTATTTAAAATATATGGGAGAGACCAACAGTCACTTAAATAGCTTTTAAAATGTAGGAGACCCCCGCTGACTGTAAACTACTACCTCCTTGGGCGATCAAGTCCAAAGAAGAGATTTTTCCTGGGTCCTGAAAAATACATGTAGCTGCGATCTTCTGCGGCCGAGCAAGGCACTCACGTTCTCATTCCACAGACATCCGTCCAACGTGTCCTACGGCCCAGGCCGCGTGCTCGGTGCCGCGAGGGCATAACGGGGAGATCGGCCAGGCTCTTTGTCCTCCAAGGAGCTGACACACACAAATTAACGTCCCACGGGGAACACGTGAAGGCAGGGCGCGCATTCCCGGCAGGGAGAGCGGCCCGAGCTAGGTCCGGGGGTGACACACTCGCACCCTTGGGACCCGGAGGAGCCGCGTTTGGCTCACGGAGCGGAGCGCGGGGAGATGCCCGGCCCCCGCAGGACGCTCCGCTCCGCGCAGGGAACAGGCGCCCCCGTGTCCGACCGCGCACTCCTGGAGGCCGAGAGCAGGTCTCGGGACAACCTGACGCTCAGCACGAGTTCAACGGGGCTGGATCCAACGTGGGGCATCGCCAAAGCACGCGCGCGGACGACGAGGTCACAAGTCCGGCGCGGGAGACGCACGGCAGGCGTCCTGAGGGCCACGCGGGAGTCCCAGCTCCCGTGGGCCTTGGCGGGGGGCCAGCACTTCCCGGGCGGGGAGGGCGCCGGGCCTGGCGAGCGGAGGGCGGTGCCTGCCGCCCGGGGGGCAGGGGACCTGGGGTGTGGGGCCCTGCGCTCACTCCCGACCCCCGGGGCCAGCGGCGCCAGTGGGACGCAGGGCGGCCCAGGTCGTGGAGGCAGAGGGATCCGGGCTGCGTTGAGCTCGAGCTCCGTCCCCGACTCGAGTGACGGCAGCTGCCTGGACCTCCCTCGGCCTCGGTCTCCCCACTTGCGAAGGCTTCCCCAGCGGGGCTGCTGAGAGCTGGAGCCTTCGGTCGGGGCGCTTTGGGCGCCGGGGCCCAGCGCGTCCCGCGCGCCCCGAGTCGCCTTCCCTGCCGCCGCGCACCCTCCGGCTGGCTTCCTCCTCGGGAACCCGGGTTACAGCCAAACACCGACCCGGCGAAGGCAGACACACACAGCCTTCTCGTGGCTTCTTTGCAGGCGTCAGGAAATCTCCCAGAAGCCCCCGCAGGTCACGTGTTCATTCTGAACCACTCATGACAGAGGGGGTGGGACTTCCCCTAGACCAATCAGGCTGCTCCTGCAGGCGGGAGGCGGGGCCGGTGTCGCAGGCCCAGGGCGCACCTGGGGCAGGTAATCCCGGAACGGCAGGGACTGGCACGTGGGTTAGACCGCGAGTGGTGTCCGTTCTGAGACAGTTTGCAAAATGCCCAACACAGAGTAGGTTCTCAGGCCACGGGGGCCACAGCTAACCGGCTCAGGATGCCTTTCCTTAATTGTGTCTGAGGTCATTAAACCTCTAAATATAAGGGAGGGGAGAAAACGAAGCAAGATTCTGCAAGAACCCGGAGAGAACCCATAGAGCGGTGCTGAGACAACCCGTTGAGTGGTTGATATCGAATATTGTCGATTCAATTCTTTTAAGTCCACGTTTGGTGACTTTTCAGGGAAGCATTCCCTGCGATGACTTTAAAATACCTGTTCACAGCTGTCCCCTCTTCTCCAAGGCACGAGGTGACAACACATCCCTTTTCACTTAGTCCTCACAACTACCCCGGTTTCCTGTGGGGACGTTAGTTATCGAGTCCCTCTTGTTACTAACCTCTTTGTGCCATCTGGAGGGTTTTTTTTTTTTGCAATGGGTGCTCGTAGTGATTGTGAATCTGGTGAGGGCCGGGTTATGGGGGACAAATCTCAGCTCCAATACTTCATAGTTGTGCGAATGGGGGCAAGGTGGCCTCTCTCTGTTTCTTCATCTGGAAAAATAATAGTACCTAGATTTGCTAGATACTAGCAAAGAGCTATGGTGGTTAAAAAACAGTTTGGCCTTCTCTGCCTGGCAGAAGATCGGGAGAATCTGTGAATCATGGGAGACTGGATTCTTGCCACTTCCTGCCATCTCGTCAAGGAACAGAACATATTAATAGAAAAGGCCTTTGTGAAAGGAAGGAATGCGCAACTTAATGAAAAACATGCATTCCATCATTTAAGGAAATTACAGTATTACTACTTTTCAGCACAGCAACATGATATAAATAGTAAAATTAGGTTAATTGCTAAAAAAGTACAATTCATTAATAGGTTGTATTATATTATATAAATGTTTGCACATGTGAAAGTCCTTTAATATACGTGGATTTTAATTGCTGCGTTGGCATGGAAAATTTCTGGCTTTGCCACTACTCGCCATGTGATCTCAAACAACTTTCTTCACCTTTCTGAGCCTCAATTTCATTGGCTATAAAATGAGACTAACAATTTCTTTCTTGTAATAAAGGACCAGATAAGGTCATGCGTGAAAGGGCTTTGAAACGTGGAAATCATGACACTTTCCTTAGGGGTTTAATAATTATTGTAACTAATAATCATCCACAATAAAAATATATTCAAGGTAAACATAAAGATTCATTTTTGAAATGCCAACTTTAAAAATGATCCAGAGATATTAAACTTGTGTTTTTCTTTACAATACCATCTATAAGTTGGAGACATTTAATTTGCTTTTTCAAATACTATCTTTTTGATTAACACCACCTTTGGACTTCATGGCATCTTCTGTAGAAGCTGAACCGCAACTGGAGAATTCTTTCAGACATCAATTTGGATGGTCCAGGCTCCTGGACTAAAGTAGCTCCTTTTATGAATGTATTTTCTGGGTAAACATAAAAACTGGATTAAACCAAACACTTCATTGTGGATAAGGAAAATCAATGCCCTGTGGGCTGAACTGTTTCTAATCTTATTTCAGAAATAGATGCACAATTTACACCTAAGAGTTCTGCTATTTCAAACCATGGCTGTTAGCTCCTCACTTCAAGTTCATTCACACAGCCATGGAGTCAATCCTTGTGGGTTAAAAGCAACTAATGTCAGACCCCTGCTGGCCTAGTCCCGCACTGCATGGGAAGCACACTCTCTGGATCTTATTAATGGAGAATTTGGCTCCAGGAGCAAGACAGCCGCAATGCCAAGGATTCAGTCTTGCCTCACTTTATATCTAGTTGTCAATATTCATCAAAAGGTATGCCAGAATGGGAGCAACAAGAAAGGTCAGACGACTTATAATGGAGAGCAATGTTCTTGAGGGGCAACCAGGGATAATAATCTCCCTTCAGGGCAGTTTGGGGCTTGAATCCACCTGTCCTACCAGCTTGCTCTTCATTGCTAACAGCGTGTAATATAGCAATGTGCTATACTACAAGTGGTTCATGATGGTTTTCAATATGCTTTCAAACTCATTAACAGTTGCATACTCTAACCTCTAGGCGGGCGGAGGCTTTCTCCCCAGCTCTTTTCATTCTGCTTCTCAAAGGGGAGGAGAGGATTCTGAAAGGTCAAGGTCAAAATGGAGTGCTCAAGGATTTATGTAATGGGGCCACTATAATAGCAGGTGGAGTGTGCAGGTATAAGGAGGATCCAGAATTACAATTCTTTTCCATCTTGCAGTCTGCGCTCTTGCCTCTTCTTTCATGAAACTGAAATAAAACCGGGCCTGCCCCTGCAAGGAAGGGAAAAAGAAGCATAGAGCAGCCAAGGGATAGATAGAAGAACTCCAAACCAAACAAGAATCTCAGGTGAAGCAGTACAGCTCTTGTTTTGAGGAAAAGGATCTTAATTAGGGCTCCCAGCTGGTAGAAATCGGACACAGCAGAAATGAGGAATTCATCTTGGAGCAAAGGTTTGAGAGTGGCAAAGAGGCTGAGGTTCCTGGCTCAGCTTCCAAACTGGTGTTTTTGGCTATAGTGAACAGGTCAACCTCAGGGAGCAGACTGAGGGATTGGTATTGGGGAGCCACGGGGATAGGGAAGATCAGTCCACTTTCTGTGCTTTAACATGGCCTAGCAGATGAACTTAAAGCTCCAAGGAAAGTTTCCAATGGCCAAAAGTCAGGGCTTTAACTCTCTGGGCCACCCCAGTTGCCCCATGACTAGAAGGTCGCAGGGAGATGTTGGGGTTGTACTGAAAACCAGGATATCTTTCAGCCAAGCCCCTTGATACCTTCTTCTTCAGGGCTTGTGCCTCTTTAGTTTGGCTTGAGTGATGCAAATCCACTCTTCCCAGTAAAACAAAATCATCTCATTAGCGTCCCAGAGAATGTTCCCTGATTGCAGGAAGGAAAGCTGTGATTGTCAATCTAAACAGGGAGGCTTTGGTGATTTTCAAAAGGATTGTTGGCTGCACTGAGCAGGGAGTGAGAAACCCACCCATGTTTTTCTGTGGAGTGTTCATTTACATGGATGGCCTGCCTCTAAAATACTTTGCTAGTCCCCTGTTGATGGATACTTGTCATTACATTTTTGCCATTAAAAACAATGCTACATGAACATTCTTATGCAAAAGCTTTGTACATGTGTCGTAGTTCTTTCAGTTAGAGAGAATTCTAGAGGTGGGGTTGAATACCACCAAATTTCCTTTCGAAAACCTCTTTTTAATATTTCAATCAATTTATAAGAATGCTAATATTGATCATAACCATTTTACTTCTTGAGGGCTTACTATGTGCCAGGCACTATATTAAGCACTGTTCATGTATTCGTATTTGATCATCTCTCAACCCGATATGGTATGTTATATGATTATCCCCACTTTAGAGATGAAGAAATGGGAACACCGGGCACATAAGTTACTTTAAAAAAAATAAAAGATTTTATTGGGGAAGGGGAACAGGACTTTATTGGGGAACAGTGTGTACTTCTGGGACTTTTCCAAGTCAAGTTGTTGTCCTTTCAGTCTTAGTTGTGGAGGGCGCAGCTCAGCTCCAGGTCCAGTTGCTATTGTTTGTTGCAGGGGGCACAGCCCCCCATCCCCTGTGGGAGTCGAACCGGCAATTGTGTGGTGAAGAGCCCGTGCTCCAACCAACTGAGCCATTCGGCCACCCAGGAGCTGAGCGGCAGCTCATTGACTTCATTCTAGTTGCGGAGGGTGCAGCTCACTGGCCCACGTGGGAATCGAACTGGCAGCTCCATTGCCCAGAGCTCGCGATCTAACCAACTGAGCCACCCGTCCACCCCATAAGTTACTGTTTTAAAGTCACTTAAACGCCAGATCCAGGCATTCTGATACATTATTTCTCTCAAAAGAGTGAAATACCTTTATTTCAGGAAGAGAGGACTTGGGTATAAAAAAGTGTGGTGAACTTAACCACTACTGCCCAGGAAAGGAAGCTACTTGGAAGCTTGTTGTTAGAAGTGTCGCCATCTTGAGTCTTCATTAACAAATCTTTGAATTTGGTATTGATACAAGGACCTTATGCTCAAAATCACAAGACTATTTCAATCCAAATGTACCTATGAAAACTCTTTTTTAAGTGCTTAATTCAAACAACCTTGTAGTTGTTCTATTTAACCTCTGCCAAACATCTGGTGAAAGTGATTTTTCCCCAATTAAATTAACTGGCTATATTAGTGTATTGGGCTTAGAGTACATGAAATGAGATGTTGGGTAAATCCAATCCAAGGCCATAGGTGTGCATTCCTAGAAACGGAATCCCTCAATATGTGTGAAACATCATGATGAGAACTGGGGACCACACAGGCGATAGCTTTTTCCAGGTATGTTTGTGTCCATGACCTCCTCTGGTTGACATGCCTTTGTCCCAGAGAGAGAAAGGGTCAGAGACTGCTAAGGAAAGGGGTGAGGAGGAGGAGGCTGGGGAAAGACAACTGTTCTAGCAACTGGGGATATTTATGCCTTACTATCACTAAATGACCCTGCTACATTCCAGTGGATCTAATAATCTCCTAAGAAAATATCACCCTGTGTCTTTTCTTCTCTTGGAAGGGCATGAACTCTGTAAGAGACAGCCCGTGACCACATGGAGGGTATCACGAACACTTTCTCTATAAGAAACAGTCATTGCTAAAGTACCAGCCTGATGATACACAACACGTGACACATGAACAGTCTGTTGGGGGGATGGGGGGATGGTGTAAAAGTTTCACTAAAATTGTAATGAGGTGGAAAATTGTAATTCCAATAACTCCTTTCAGGGAGATGATTGTGTGGAGTTGGAAGAAATATGTTGAAAGCCATTTGGAAGTGGGTGGGGTGATGACCCCAAAAGGGTAAGCTGGAATAACAATAGATGGTCGCTAAACAGTCCTTTCTAAAAAGGGGTCAAAACTTGTTTCTAGGCGCATGGTATGCAGGTTGTGGCACAGCCTCCAACGTCATCCCCTTCCCCCACCCCGCATGCCACATTCGTAGGAAGGAGCATACCATTCCTATCATCTAAATAAATGTTGACTTAATATTTAAAGAACAACAGTTTGGAGGGGTTCCAAGTCAGTATGCTTCTTGATGTGCCCATATGTCCCTCTGGTGTTGCACCTCCCACCCCTGTGCTGCTGCCCGGCACTGATGCCCCCACGAGTGAACCTAAAAGGTCAAGTCTAAAGTGCCAGGGAAGGCATTTGGGAACGGTCCGCGTTCAACTCTGGTGGAGACCAAACACAAACTGCCATTTGTAATGACCTTACGCCTCAGTTTCCTTGTCCCGAAAATGATGTCACTGTTAAGCTGGAATACAGACCCACCCACGCACAAGGCTTCCTGAAGCACCTGCATCTGGTGGCGGGCGCATTGCTGTGATAGGAAATAACCAAGCAGGCCACTGCGGCCTTTACTGGCCACAACAGTGATCCCAGCACGCAGCCTGGAGAAGATACCTGGGGGCCGGGGGAGACCCAGAGAGAGAGAGAAACCATGGTTCGTCAGAGCTGCACCCCACGTTCCAGAAGATGCCTCTTTGACAAGGAAGCTGGCACTTGTGCGGCAAACTGATGTCTGTGCAGGCCCTGACACTAGGAATTCCAGTCTATGAAATGCTTCCTTTCAGCATCCAAGAAGGAAACTTGGGTGACGCCCAGGAGGTTCCAATGTGGGCTCTTGGGTCACTAAACAGCTTTTCTCGTCTGAGACAGTTCTTAACTAAATCTGATTGAGAACTGTTTTCCCAACAGCCATGTGAACTTAGGCAAATCATTTAATCTCTTTGGCCTCAATTTTTTCACCAGTTAAGTGAGATCAGTTGGACTCATTTCTAAATCTGTGTTTCCTAAAATGGTTACATGGAACACCAGAAAACCATACTCTATTCCCTTCTCAAAGTTCCACAGTGCACATGAACATATTTTAAGGTCTTGGCACTTCTTCCCAAGAAGTCTCACAGGGAAGAAACTTGCTGTCATGCAGGGTCTCTGGTCCCGCTCCCCACATAAGAACGCAGCATATGGTGAGGCCAAAAAGGAACACCCACAGAGCCATGGATAGGGGCTCATACCACTATAGTCTCGATGGCGGCTGGTCGAGACACAAAAGCAAACATCTGCCAGTACCCCAACAAAGGGTCTTCCTGCACCTCTGTTTCACTGGCTACCGGGGAAGTCACAGGAAGTGGGATCCACATGATCTGCAATCCGCCATCCACGCATGCTAAGTCCACTTGCTAGCCGCAATCTGCCGTCCACTTCTCTGCCAACCAACCAACCCCTTACTAACTGCAATCCATCATCTGCTTCTCTGCCAATCAACGAACCAACCTCTACCATAGCCACAGCAGTTATATTAGTGGCTAATGGCTAACCGGTAACAGCTGATGGCCACCCAGCCACAGCGGATGGCCATCTGATTACAGCTGATGGCCATCTAATAACCGAGCCAGCACCTTTCCACGGGAGGCCGAGAGCCTGGAAACTGCTTCCTGGGACTCTGTCCTCACACTTGCTTTTTGTTTAGCCCACTTTTCACTTCTCCATTTACTTGACTACAGTACACTTTTTCATGGCTTACGCACATATGATGTCTTAGTCTGCTATACCAAAATACCACAAACTGGCTGACTTAGCAACAAAAATGTCTCACAGTTCTGGAACCTGAAAGTCCGAGATCACGGTCAGATTCTGGTGAGGGCCCTTTCCTGCTTTGCAGACTGCTGACTTCTCACTGTATCTTCACATGGTAGAAAGAAGGTGAGAGAGCTCTCTGGGGTCCCTTCTATAAGGACATTAATCCAATCATGAGGGCTCCACCTCATGGGAGTTCCACAAAGGGCCCACCTCCTAACACCATCACATTGGCGGGTAGGATTTCAACATAGCAATTCTGGGGAAACACAAATATTCAGTGCAAAGCTTTTGGGCAAATACTCTCCATAAAGACTTCAGATGAGTCTAGTTCTCCTGGCATAGCCCCAACACACACACACACACACATCTGTGCAAACACACACGCATATTCACCCATGCAGACACACATGCTTCATGTGCATGCACACGCACACACCCGGAGAAGTGTTGGGGTGCTTCAGGAAAGCCTCTTTCTGTTCCCATTGTCCCTCCTTCTTTTGCTAAGATCTTACAATGTTAGAACTGGAAGAGGCAGAGAGATCCTCCAGTCTAGCTGCCTCTACCCCTCGTATTAGGAGTATTTGGAGAAGGGAGTTGACCTGTCAAATGCAGCACAGCTTGTTAGTGGCGGAGCAGGGATGGCAGTTAGGGTTTCCCAACACTCTTCCCTCTTCTCCCGGGAACAGCAGGTGCCTTTCGGTGGACCACTTGCTTTGGACACTCATGCTGGAGTAGATGTAGCTAGGCGTCTCCTAGTTTTCTGCCTCAATGCTATCAAGGGGTCAGTAAGTCCACAAATATTTTTTGAACATCTGTTTTGCATCAGGCAATTTTGTCAGCATTGGTCACACCGCCGTTAGCGAACAATACAACCTTCAAAGAGTTACAGACAGTACCGGCATGAACAAACAAATACACGTGATTGGAGAGACGTATAATTGATTTGAAAATGTAGTTGGGTGGGTGTGGTCTAGAGAGGGCGAGGAAGTCGTCCCCAGGAGGACCTGGACCCTGAGCAGAGAAGCCGGGCGGGGGCGACCCAAGGTCAGGCTCCCCCGACCACAGCCCTATGAGGGCTGCATTTTGATGAGTAATCCTTATCAAATAAGTAGTAATGATAAACTACCATTTACGGGGCAGGCACTGGACAAAGCCCTGGAGACCCAGCTGCTCACTGAATTCCTGTTAGTTAATGACAGAGCCCGTTACTAGAACCAAGTCTGTCTTCTTCTAAAACCCAGTATCAGGAGCAAGATCATTCCATTTTCTAGACAGGCCACATGTTGTTTTTCCTGGAGGTACAACCCTGGGGTTAAGTGGTTCATAATGTTAACAGTTTCTCCCTAGCAACTCAGGCTACATTTTACTTTTCACCTCATTCCTTCACTCTTAGGTCTATCCACCAGAGACCTTCCCCTTCCCCAATAACACACACAAAATCAATTACATCATATTATCTGATGCCAGTTGTATTTATACCTCAGGAGGGAGAACAGTATGTTTTTTATGAGTGGATATTTTGTTTTTCCATTCTGTTCCCTCCCAGCGGGGATCTCAATACTTTTTTTCTGAAGTTGGACATTGTGTGCGGGTTTGGACCTGAATTGGCGAGGGAATGGATACACACCACACCTTATTTATTTTCTCTTTTGTGGAAGGGTCTCAGCTTTTTTCCTTCCAAATTGAATTCTCTTGCTCTTGAAGAATGACCCAAGCCGAGAAATTTCCCAAACATCTGAAATCTGAGAATTTGTGCCTGGAATCCACGAGGCTCATGGTTTCCAGATGGAGGGACCGGAAGAAGAGGAAACGGAGGAGGAGAGGAAGGAGGGTGGAAGGATGAAAGGCAAGCAGAAGCCTGAACTCTGGATCACTTCTGACTGCCTTGTGAACTAGGCCAGGTCTCCTACTTGCTCTGCAAGTTTGCCATTTGACAATGTGCCAGGCCTGAAGAAATGTAGCAGTTGTGTACGTCCTCACGAGACTGTTCCAGTGATTATTAGGGTGTAAGGCATCGTGAAATTGTCTTTTCTGAGGGCAGTGACTCACCTCAATAGAACAATATAAAAGAAAGCCCATGCCTTATCTATCAAGAGGGGCATACACATTCCAGATGGATTTTTTAACCACCTCAAAAATGACAAATGACAAACACTTCTATACTTCTAGAAATCTTGGCTTGTTTTACACCACTTAACCCTATGCAAAGTGGACCCTGAGGTGACCTAATTCTTCCTCCACGTGTCTTGTCCTTATGCCAGAGGCGGGGAAGGGGGCTTAACAGGCAACCTAGTTTGGTGTAAATTAACAGGCAAATACAGTTTGGCCACAAGTGGGCTAGGTATGAGCTCAGAAAGAATGCCCTTGTTTGATCAGACAGGTCAGTGTCTTCTAGGAAAAGTAGGAATTTGGGGAAAATAGATGAGAACCCACCTGGTAGCAAATGGGAAATTGATTTAAGTGCTGAGAAAATACCCATTTTTATTGTTATCAGTGGTTTCTTTACCATCATCTCCTCCCACCACCGAGCCAAAAACCTTGCTCCTCTATCGTGGTTCTTCCTACCTGGAGTAGGCTGAATTTGATACTTGGATATAGCCATCCAGATGGGTCCAAAAGGTCCCAGAAGCCCCAATGTGTAGACAGAAACCACCTGCAATCTCCAGAAGTCTTAATAAAAATGGTGAGGCAACAAACGGTCACCTTCAAGCCAGAGTCCAGTAACAAACAGCCACAGTCAAGCCACACTTGGACTCAATGTTTTCAAGAACCAAGTAAAGCATTCCAGCTCTTCTTAACCTGCCTGCTCTCCTGACCTGGGACATGTAAATGTTTAACTACACTCTGGCCTGGGGGAGAAAGCAAGTAGAGGTGAACATACTCTGTGATGGCCTGACTTCAGCAGACTACTCATCTCACCCTGAGGTAGGAGTGGACACTGCCTGCTTCCTCAAGCTGAGCAGTGCCCAGGACTTCTGAACTTCTTGGCTATGATGTGAATTTCCTGTTGCTGATTATACTGTTCAGAAGTTAATTATGATTTAATCCCTTCTGCTGCTAAGGGTTTACAAAATGTTGGTTGCAACGTAGTTATAAAAAATAAGTAAAAGACAGAAAGAGAGGAAGGAAGGAAGGAAGGAAAGAAGAAAAGAAGGGGGGAGATAGGAGAGAGGGGGGAGGGAGAGAGAAAGAAGGTGGGGGGTAGGTGGGATGGGGGAGAGAGAAAGACAGACAGAGAGAGAGAGAGAGAGAGAGAGAGAGAGAGAGAGAGGGAGAAAGTTGTAGCCAATGACACAACTATTAGCACCATCAGCAAAAGATGGAGAGGCATGGAAAAATGCCTGCCATATACTGAATGGAATGCAGTTGATTAACAGATCATTTCTACATATAACGAACATGACATGTGCTTTTACAATCATGCAGTGTTGGAAGCAGAGCATGAGGGAGAAAGGATAGTTCCAGTCATGTGCTTCTGGATTTCTTTATCGTAGGGTCATCAGATCAGGGCCAGGTTGCCACAAAATGCTCAATGACCCATGGTAAATGAATCATGTCTTCATTCCAGGGCGTAATATATGCATTACATCACTATTAGAAGCAAGCAGCTCTGTGGTCGCTGGCTCCAACACGGATTAAGGTCAAAAGTGGCCCTGGAGACCAAATTCCCTGGTGAGGGTTTGCCACACAACTCCACGTATCCTTTGCTTCTGAATTCTTTCTTCTCCTAGCAACCACTACTAAACACCAAGCTTCCCAGGCTGGTATTATGTCCACATAAAGTTTATTCTTCTTCCAAAGAACTGTGGAACTACAAGTGAGACTCTTACTACGAGTTAAATTGTGTTACACCCAACTTGTTGGTGAGAGTCCAGTTTCTTTTTATTATACTCCAAATCTGTTGTAATGACGATTGCTTAAAATAAATGGGCAATTGACAGGGGCTTAGACTTAACAGAGATGCTTAAGTGATTTTTCGAGTGGCAGTATTTGCTGTAACAAAATTTGACCTGTAGGTCGGTTATTAGTTTTATTCATCACACCAGAAACTTGGCACATCCATTGTTCATGTCATTATATGCAAAGCATTGTAGCATGAAAGTCACTTCTAAAGCTATGAAAAAAAGAACGCTAAACACAAGAGGCTCGTGGAACAATAAAACCTCAGGCAGGGGGATATTTTGTTTTGTTTAGCTAGGTGTTCTCGGGAGTGAAAGGTTTACTCCTTCTAATCCCTAAAAGGTGTTTGTTCTGTTGTTTACAAATTCTTTCCTTTGGAATGTAGTTTCTTTGGGTGTGGTACTCATGGTCATCATTTTGAATGTAGTTCTATTGTCCTATGATACAATGTGGCTTTTATGCGTTGAGATGTGTATAGAGCTGTTCTGGCACTAAATGCCTCCCGAAAACACTGCTTTTGGAGCTCTTCAGTCTACTTAACATTTTTTGTCTTCTCTATTACTGCCAGCTCTTTTTCTTTCTTGACGTAAGTTTCCTCTAAAAGTTTACTTCTCACCCTTAATCTGCTCTAGGCTTGGCAACCAGATGGCCAACCTTCAGAATTTTGTGTGAGGTAGGAATAAACAGGTTCTCAGTGGGTGCTCGATGGGTAGATGTATGACCTTTCTCTCAGAGTTTGTTTCTTACCATTTATTTCAGCTGGTCAGAAACCTTGTTTATTAGTTCCCGGTTCTCACTCAATTTTGAATGGGTCCAGCAGAGGTTCCAGATTTTTCCAGTTCTGTCTCAATTACTCATTGCCAAACCACTTCTTTGGATTTCATGTTTGGGAAATAGGGATACGTGAAGCCAAAGGTAAAGAAAGGACTGACTCCCTAAAATTGTGTGAAGCTGTGGGCCATTTTTGTAAGGTAAGTGGTACCCTGTGGCCGTGATGTCTAAACTCCATAAATGAACTAGGAAATAGACAAGCTTCGTTTGCAGTCCTTTTCCAATACTCCAAAAGCTGGCCCAGTGTCAAGCTGTTGAAGGTGCTGTCAAGATGTTTAATTATAGATTCAGTGTCAGAGCTGCCTGACTTTGGAGATTCCAAGTCGATGGCAAGAGAAACCATAACTTTGTCTCTCCCGGTGATTTCATTATTTGCGGCCTTGGAATAAAAAAAATCAAGCACGTCTAATAGTTCCCTCCTTTCAAAAGTGCAGGTTCAGGTAAGAAGACGATTTCATTGCTATCCTTAGCCCTCCCTCCCTCACTGTAGATTGTACTTGCATCCTGTACAAAACAGCTCAAAAAAGGGCAAATTCCTTTTCCCCAAGGCCACACTACACATGTACAGGGGTGGGGGCCCAGATGTCATCCACCAATAAAGGTGGAATGAGTGTAGCTTGGAGAGCTTAACAGCAGGGCTTGGAAGGTCTGCTGGATTTGGGTTTAACTCCTAGCTTCCCATTTTTAGGGTGTGATCTTGGGCGTAATATTTAACACTCTAAATATGATTCCTGAGCAAGAAAATAGGAGACGATACTATTAGTGCTGTGAGAATTAAGTAATATGAAAAGCAACGAAGACGGTGCCTAGCCCAGAGAGAGCGCTCACTAAATGAAAGCTATTTTTATTAACAAAAACGAATGATTTTCAACCTGGTGACTTTGACATTTAACAAATGCAGATAACTCAGCGAGCCAGTTATTAACTTGAAGCAAGCTTTTGTTCTTCTTTTCTGTGACATCTTCTCTTACTAAAACCGGCAGCCTGACTTTCTGCGAGCTATACTGTACTTACTTCTGGTGCCTTGTGAAGGGCAGGAGACATTCCCGACAGGCTGCAATTTCACCGTTTGAGGAGTGTAAAGGAAATGGGGCCATCTGGAAGCTGGACCAAGCAAAGATCAATGAAACAAAACAGAGCTGGAGCTTTCAGAGGGGAAAACAATAACATGACCAAGGGCTGGGGCACTTGGATGTGGTATTGAGAGCCTGGCACCAGGAAGTAGGGAAGTAAACCTCCAAACACATTGTGGTTTATTAAAACACCGAGCCCTCCAAGTGCTCCAGGGCTTGGCAATCCCGGCTGGCCAGGCAGAAGTGTCCTCAGCAGCCGAGGAAGGGAAGTGCGGCCTCATGATTGCTAGAGGAGACAGAGAGTCTGCTGTCCTGGTTTATCAGCGTGGCTCATTGGGTGACCTGGAGTGACTGCACCCCCTCCCCATCTTGGACAATTTCTCCAAAGTTCACACGGTCCCCAGGTAATAACAGGAGTCTGATGGAAACGAATTTGTTAAAAGGAAACTTAGAGCAGGGTTCACAAACCACAGCTCCTCCACACATACCTGCTGGGAGTTTTAGGGTGGATTATTAAAAAGTACATTTTAATGCCTTTAGGCAGAACTTGACTTTCTAATTCACACAGTTATCTACTGTCTTGGGTTTTCACATTTGGCCTCTGCGTGTATGACTTGGTTTCAATGCAACCTCTGGTGCTTCTAGTACAAACTGGACTAGAATCGCTTCACTTATAACAATCCTCTCTCCTCCTGAATGATATCAAATGTGTATTTCCAAGGTTCTACAAAGAAAAGTTTGCTGGCCTAACTGTAATTTGCTCTATGAACATTTTTTTTTCTAGAAAATATGGTAAAACTTAAAATTTAACCTTCCCACTGGTTAATCCAAATTGTAAAGCTTCATGATTTGAAAACATCATGCAGGACCAAGAATTCTTTGGGTTATAATCGGCTTTGCTCAGCAAATTTAACCTAAGCATGGATTGTTTTACTTTGAGAAGAAAACATATCAACACAACGCTAAATAATAATGACTTTTGTCTGTCCTTTTGCCACTTCCCAGAGCTCTCTTAAGCCACTCCAGAGAAGTCAGGAGTAAATGGGACCCCCACATGCAATATTCAAAACACCCTCATCTCCACATTACCACAGTGAAGAACGCAGACCATCATGAATATTTACACCCAGCACGGTCCTTTGTGCCCAGCTCTGAAAGACAAATGGTATTTCCAGTAATAGTTTATTGATTTCCAAATGCACAGGGGCGCTGAGTCCAAACATCCTGGGAAAGCGGTAAATCTCTCTTACAAAATAATTTACAGTATGAAAATGATATACTGAAACATTAACTCAAACGTGTAGTTCCCTTGAAAGATTGAGTGTTCCCTTGTTTAGTGTAAAGGGAAAGAGGGAAGATGGCTAAGGAGGGACTGTGACTGCACAGGAAACCAGGCAGAGGATACTGGGTTGGTTGGTTCTTCCCACCCATGCAATGTGGCCTGTCACTGTAGAAAGACTACCCAGGTTTAACTCCCATTAAGTATAAATCTATTGTCCCCTCAAGGTCATATTAAGCCCAGCATGGGCTCGGTGGCATTTTTAAATTTTTTTTGCATCAGTATACTCACAACTGTCTTAAATTATTTTCATTTTCCTGCTCTGAGGCTTGTTTTGCTGTTGCTGGTGTGATCTCAGTTCCAAATGCTACTGTTTCACCTGCGGGCCCCTGGAGGGCAGGAAGTGCCTGGGCCTTATGGCACTTGGAATGGGTTGGGGTGGGGGCTTCAGGAACACTGCTGGGTAAAAGCAAAATTAATGAGATCTGAAGTCTCCCCTATGGGCTGCCTTTTCTTAGGGCTGGGCTGAGTCCATCCATAATGAGATTTGTTTAAATAGAAAATTCCAGACGTGCTAGGCACACGAGACACACTGCAACTGATGTTCTTATTGAAAAGCATGTATTGAACAGCCATTATGTGAGTGTGGAGAGTGTTTTCTAGGTGGGGGAGAGGATTCCTAGGTCCTGCCACTACTATAAGCTATGAATTCTGCAGCCGTGCCCTCAGGCCTGACTGGAGTGGTCAGACTCTTAGGTCACCAAAATGGCTGGGTCTCCAAATTTCTTCTATTGTTAGATGAGCTGGAGTAGGGCTGGAGTGCAGTTTCCTTCAGGGATGTCACCTTGGCTCAGTGCTTCAGTAGCTGACAACATTTGCCAAGGAGTTTCTCTTCTTGTTAGCATCGTGTAAATAAGCACCTAGGCTCCAATTACCTGGTGACACTTATAATCAGGGCTGGCAGAAACCTACACCAGATAATGAGGAGGCTGCTTTGAATTGCCCTCAGTTCTTCAATTGTGTGTATACGTGTATGCGCGTATGCATGTACATACTTACATACACACATATCATTTGTGTGTGTGCATACATGCACACATACATATCAGGCATCAGCAAAGAAGTCTAGATTCACTGGACTCGGAACCAGCACATCCTCACAGAGCAGACCTGGCTAGCTTTACCATAGTACGAAGATTTCCTTTGCTGCAGCAGTACAGCAGAAGACATTTTCCAATAGTTAGAAGGCAGACACTCTTCAATCATCCTTTTCTGACAAGCTCTATACTCTTGAAGGCCTAGAAACACTTTATTTATGGGAGGAGAGGTGGCACCAAAAGGCAAAGGCTCCCCCAACTCCTGGGGCCAGGCTTAAGTTAATGACACATGCTTCAAGCATCTGCTAAAGTGGATGAATAAGGCTACTCGATGCTATTTCTGAGCCCAAACTACAGCCACAGGATGTTGGAAAAGAATTCGTAAAGTGGGCTGGTCAGAGTGCAGTGGGGGAACCAGAAGCCTTTTTCTCCCCCTGTATTTTAGATGCACCATGGCCACGGAGTTAAGGAGAGCTGGGTTCAAACTCGGGCGCCAATATCTGCTAGCTGTGTAGGTCAAGGCAAGAGACTCTTCCAGTCCAAATCTGTTTCATTGTCTGAGAGGGGGGCCTACTACAGGGCCTGGCTCATAGTTAGTTCCGACACAGGCCACTTCCCTTCCGGACTGTCAGAGCTGAGACTCCAAGCACTTCTTGGAAGTGCTCTGGTTTTTCACGACATCAAATCAAAGGGACAAACCCCCATCAGCCGCCAGGCACCCAGTATTTGGAAGGCAGCCAGGGATTGGTGTTAGGACCCAATTCATTCTGCGGACATTTAGTAGCTGCCTTCCTTGATGACACTTCCCTCGGGATTTCTGCAAAGCCTGCCGTCTGCTTCCTAGTCGGGGCACACTTTTGAGCACTCTAACTTTTACGGACCTGGCAGGAGGGAAGAAGCCTCATCTTGTTGGGGCGTAAGGCTGAGCAGCACTGCTGCTCCAGCGTTGGGGGAAGCTGGTGCCACTGCAGGAAGCAACCCTGTTCTTACATTGATAAATGCTGCCAGCAGGAGCTCAGGAAGCTGGGCAGAAGCTGCTGCATGGGGCTTAATGCTTCACTGGTTAAAGTTTTATCAGGTGCTGAAGACAGCAGGAGCCCATAAAGCAGATCTGAAATCCTTTCTAAGTGAAAGCAAAAGTGCTTTCCTTGAGGATTACAGAGATATGATAATTTACGGAGTCAGGCTGGCAAGTATTTTTATATTTCTGTTCATACCCACTGCATAAATGCTTGGGTTTCCCAAAGCCTGAGAAGTAGTACCATACGATCAGGTATGGAGAGACCAACGGTCTGACCGTTCACTGCTAAGATGAGGCTACCATGTGGACATGAAAAACTAATTATTTGGAAAAGGGAACAGAAGCTTCCAAATCCTAAAGTCTTCGTAATCTTCTGATGTTTAAACTCTTTCAAGAGTGACCATTGGTCCTTCCTTAAGGGTCGTTTTGTTGGATATGCTGGGGGTTGTAATTAGTGGTGTGCCAAATTCTCTAGCCTCTGCGGGCAGATGGGGAAAGCACTGAAATTGTCTTAGCCATTTGTTAGCCACCAGTTTGACAGAAAAATACCTAAAACAATTTTTTTTTTTTAACAGCCCAAACTCCTCTCAAATCTGTAAGTCCTGACATATTTAGCGAGCTTGGATAATCCTACCCCAGAAGTATATATGCCTGATAGCTTCCTGGCATCAAAGGAATAATTAATTGATAGCATGCACAGCATTGAACGAGGATATAAATAGGATTCCACAGTAAGTTAGTATTGTTTCTGCCTCAAAACCATCGGCACACACACAACCAGCTGGCCCTAAAGCTTTGCGGCAGGTGCACAGGTCACAGGCAGCCAGGTAGGCAGGCAGGTAGGCAGGCAGAGGGGTTCCCCCCAGTGCAGACTCCTTTGGTTCTGCCTCAGGCACTACAAGTCTAGGCCCTGGGTCAGTAGCATCGCCTGGGCTGCTTGGATACGGTTCCAACTGTGTTTCTCAGAAAAGAACAGCAAGACCACTACAGGCAGCTGAGAGGGAGCACACCCCTCACCTGCAAGTAACAATGATCTGTGAAGTCTCCCATTTCATCTTCACTCGGTTTATGCGCATGAATGTTCTATTTCATAATGTAACAGTGTTTGTTTTATCTAAAAATAAGGTCATGCCCTGACGCTAAACCGTGTGTTGTGTTACTGCGCTTGCAGTGTTCTATTTCCTAAGACATCACTGCTCCTCTGAGCTCGAATAACTTGGTTGTAAGGGAACGTGACCTGGGGGTGGGGCACAGCCAGAAGTCCAATCACTAGGGATCTCCGCTCATGTGACTGAAGAGGGCAGAGCAGGGCGGGGAGATGAGCTGAAGGTTTGTTAGTGGGGAGTACCGAGGGGAGAGGGGTTCCAGCTGGACTACACGGAACTTGGAGCTTAATTCAGCACACGACAGAGGGACGACAATTCTCCCCACTTTGCATTTAAGCCAAAGTAGGCTAGGCTGGGGGAGGGGGGCGAAAACCTACACTGAAAATTCCCATTTGGTAAGATACATTCCAGCCTTTCATGGGACAAGATCCACAAAATCTGCAGAATTCACCCAAATAATTCAGGTTCCATCAGATCTTTTAGAGACTCTTTTGAAGACTCAGGCAATTTGAGTTCAGAAATACTGATTTCAACTTTTAATCAGATGTCTTTGGTCCTCTCTTTTAAGGGTCATTTCCTTGCTACCTCTTCAATCATTTTTTTTTCATTTCCACAGCACTGAATTATGAATCTGAAGTCCTGATAACCTCATGTACTAAAAATATCTCTATATTTCTAAATATGAACTCTTTCTCCAACCCTGTTTTCAAGCCATCCACCTTATTTCATGAAACACGTTTTCACGCATGCATAACTGGACTTTAGAGACTATCTACTGGGTGTGGCCCCACTTTGCCATCAGTTGTTTCATGCTTCAATATGAATGAAGTGGGTTGTATTAGCAAGTAGGAAAAAAAATTCTGACTGCCCTTCAAGATTATTCCAGATCCTTCTTAATGAGGAGATACTGTTTGAGGGTACAACATTACAGGGGCTGACTTTCCTGAGTGAGTTCAAAGCAGCCACTGAGGAATTACCCGAAGGACTCCTGGTTGGTTGATCAAAGGGGCATTCTTCCTTGACCTACCATGATGGGAGAATGAGAAGCACAGTCAGTAAGCATAAAACTGGTCGTCCCTTGGAGACACATGTGCCTGCTGTGGAGCTGGGGACGATTCTGGTGGAAGGACCTTTGTTGCTGGGCAGCTTTCACAGAAATCAGAAGCCGTTACATACACGCTGTCACATACACACGGGGAAGGAAAGATTTTCCACTGGGGATGGCAAGCATTCAGGTGTCCTCTTCTTCGCCGGCACCACTGCAAAGGAAAGGAGACCCCGGTGAGTTCAGGCAGCACAAGAAGGAGAGGCAGCCTGGTCCACTGTTTGAGGGCACAGTTCTGTGTGGACAACCCTGAGTCCAGTCCTGACCCCCTCCACCCCACGGCTGGACACTGTGGCTGTGGCCAAGTCACACTCAGCCTGCCTAAGTTCTGATGTGACTACAGGGAAAAATGATGACAATAAAACCTCCTTTCTTGGGTTATGGGAGGACTAAGTAAGATAATACATGTAAAATGCACAGGGCCTGGTATTCAATGAGTGAATAGCTATTTAAAAAACTAGGTGAGGGTCATACTATTTTTTTTTAACTTACTTGACAAAATAAGTTGCTGACAAAAATAAGGAGTTTGACTTCCCCTAAGCCTCACGCTGTCTACTGTTAGGAGAGAAAAACAAAAAGAAGCCAGCGTTCTGCACTCCTCACATGGAATAAAGCCAAGGTTTTAATTCACGCCACAGGGACAGTCACTGGGTTCAAATGTCACCTCCTCAGAGAAGGCACTCTATCCAAGTAGGGGCCGTTGATTCTTCTCCATCTCCACCTAGGTCTTTCATAGCCTTTGGCACATCTTACAAACTGTTTGCTATTTACTCTCTCCTCTACCCCTCACTAGAGCATGAGTGGCAACACTGCATATTTTATTAATGACTATTTAGTATTAGTATTGTGCTAGGCACATAGGAGTGTTCAATAAATAGTTGTTTTTAAAAAGAGTGAGAAATAAAAGCAACAGGAAGGAAGGAGGGAGGAAGGAAGGGAAAGAGGGAGGGAGGGGAGGAGGGAGGGAGGGAGGAAGGAGAAAGGGAAAGATGGAGAGAGGGAAGGGAGGAGGGAGGGAGGGAAGGGGGAAGGAGAAAGGGAAAGATGGAGAGAGGGAGGGGGGAGGGAGGGGAGGAGGGAGGGAGGGTGGAGTGGAGGGAGGGAGTTGAAAGGCACAGTCATTGCTGTCCTGGCTGGAGGATCCCGGATGTCAGTGACATTCCAGTGGCCACCAAAGGAGAGGTGAGTAGCAGAGGATGGCTAGGAGCTCAGCCGCTCAGGGTTACAGCCTCCCTGGCTTGGTCCTGGGAGAGAATACTGTTGATCCAGGGACTGGGGCAAGAAGGCAGGGCCAGCAAAAGCGAGGGGGCAGGAGCACGCACACTGACAAAGGGGAAAGCAATATGCTCAGTTTTGCCTCTAGAGGCCACACCCCCGAAAAGCATAGCAAGAGCCGACCTGACCAAGTGCTGTGTGTGTGCCAGGGGCACTGAGCTCAGCGCCTCCCCCACCCTAGAATCCTCACAACATCTGACGATGTAGGAACTTTAATTTTTATTACCCCCGTTTTCCACATGAAGAAAGAGAAGCTCTGAGAGACCTAAAATCCTCCGTTGGTCCCGTAGTAAGGTCGGAGTCCTTAAGACTTCAGGATTAGTTTTGGATGGGTACAGTGTGAAGTAGTCAAGCTCCTGTAGGACAGGAGCTAAAGAAGACGCGAGGTCTGGACTACACCAGCTCCCAGCTATGACCTAGAAATACTTATCTCACAAGGGATTATCTATGTTTATACAAAAATCTGTGCTCTTTTATCTCCATTTGGGAAAGACTTTAAAGGGAAAAACATCCTACGCAACTAACTGGTAGTCCTTCTGCTAAGAATGAAAATATCGCAAGACAACAGAGCCTGATATTAAGGTACGTGGACTTCAGGAGCCAAAAGCACCAACTCAGCAACTTTTACTACCCAAACTCTGTCCCATTTCCACGTCCTTTTCCTGCCTGCTGTCCAATCACAAGATGAAGGGAATGTGCTAGGAAGGGCTGGACAGTGGATCATCATTCAGGAGCAGTGCTTGGTGGCATCTGTCCCAAAGGGAACAAAGGGCCTTTTATGAGGGCTTCTCACCAGAATCAGGGCACAGTCGGAATTGGCGTCATGTTCTCCCTCTTGGTGTTGTATCTAAAGCAAGCTCTTATTGTTCTCTTGTCAATTTTCCTTCAAGTAGGAGAGGTCTAGCATGGTGATTGTGCCCTCTCCTAAGTCAGAGTTCACTTTTCAGCATTCTTAACTTGAGATGCATAGTTGACATGGTTCATAAACCTACTGAAATTATGTACAAAATTTTTTCTGTGGATTCCTTTGTCTGAGAGCGGCCATCATGCTCATCGTAGTCACAAAGAGACCAACAACCCATCCACACGGAGTGGAATGAAATTATAAATAAAGTGCTTTTTGAGTTGCCAGGTTATTTACTATAAGACTTGTAGAGTTGGTATGTGGAAAAGGTCAGAAGCCGTGACTGATCAAATCGTTTCTTATTACCCTAAACAAGATCTGTTCTGGGTCCTGAAAGATATACTTCATCTTAAAAGCACGAGACCTTGGGATTCTGGCATATCATTGATTGATTCTTGCATTTGCTAAATACCGATTGACGGTCTACCGTGTGTGAAGCACGATGGAAGGCACGACGATGAGTGAGAGAGACAGTGGTTGTTCTCATGGGCTTTACAGCCAAGAGACAGAGGGCGGGGAAGGGGGAGGAGAGAGAGAGAGAGATTTTTTTCCAGAAGAGCATCTTCGAATCAAGTATATTTTCATAATTACTTACTAACTTGTTTATCACAATAATGAAGAAAAAGAATCTGAACTGAATTTATAACAGCTTTGTTTACCTTCTGTGTGGTCTCTCCTTGAGAGTTAACAATATAATTAGTGTGAGCTATCAACTGAGTGTTCCTTCTTCACTTTGTATATGTTCATAAGATTTTATCTTAAATTGTCTATAAAACTCTTTCTTGAAGGGAAGTAACACAGGCTTCCACCTCAGCCACATTTGCCCTCTGAAACATCTACCAGCCATCCTTAGATTGTAATGGGAGTGGTATTCAGAGATTATTGAAATTCTTTTTAATGTCTATTTTGTTGTTGTTTTGAGAAGGAACTAAGGGTGTTAGATAGACAGCCCATTCTATAGTAGGTATTTACGTAATCGTTTTGAAGTCACATGAATAAATAAGCTAGGTTTGAATCCCTACTCTGGCACTAGTGAGCTGTGGGACCTTTGGTGAGTTACTCAACCTCTCTGAGCCTGTTTCCCCACGATAATACTATATCTATCGTAACAGGGTTCCTGTAAATGTTTTATGTATTTTATACAATATAAATGATTAAAAATAGTGGCTCCCTTCTTTGACTTTCCTTCCTTCCTGAATCAACACCCTGCCTCATCCTAATTTTCCTTCAGTGTGCCTAGCTTTAGCATCTAAAACACGACATTCCAGAGCGAGTATGGACCTATCCCCAAATGCCCTTCAAATATCTAGAGAGCAACACTGTCTTCTTTACTCGCTAGGAGTTTTTTTATGGCAACTCCAGACATAATGAAATATAGGTATTGAGTAGAAAGAAAGGCTGATGTGTGTGGTTCTAAGCCTTCTGCTTGACAGGCTGTAGGAAAGTCAGCCCCTACCAAACACTGGTGAGGACAAACACTGATGCCTCGCTTAGCAGGTCTTGGTCACAGGCTGATCTAGTTATTGAGTCTATTCTATCTAAAAGCAGTGGTTTTAAAATTGGGGTCAGACATACCCCAATTTGGGTATGGGTAATTAATTTTAAGGAAATAAACGTCCAGATCCCTAACTGCCATATCTATTCTTTCTTAAAACTGGCCTAAGAATGTGCCTGTGATCTATAGGTTCTCTCTTCCCACTCCCACTTTTACTCAGTTTGCTCCCACTTCAGAAAAAGAAATGCATACGTCTCACTCCGCCCTGAATCTGACCATGGGACAATTTTAGAACGCCTTGTTTCTAAGAGGAGTCTCATGAGAGCAGGGCGAGAAATTGTCTCCTGGCAAGGTTGTGTGTCTTTACCTGTCAATTCAGAGACTAAGAATTCATACTCAGAAGTGACATGGTTGTCACGAGGTGTGTACTAATACGTTTATCTGAATTGAAAAAAAAAAATGAAATCAGACTTGGATCTGACAGACAGCAAGACTACTTTGGCTGGAAGGTGTGACCGTAAAAACCATCTCTGTCAATTAGATTATATAGTGAATGTTGTCTGTAAAATTAAATAAGCTAAATCTTCAGTACCAAAGTTTGGACAAAAACATATATAAAGCTCATAGTACATAACTTTGTCAAAAACCACATCGTTTCCAACTATCGAAATTTGACATAATTTTAGGATTTAACTTAAAAATGGGCAAGGAGGCACACAATTTTTTCTAAATCATTTTAGGGACAGAAGGACAAAAAAGTTAGCTAAAGGAACCAAGAGGCCCTAAATCCTGACTGGGAGTGGGGTGTGACATTTAACACTGCCCTGGCTGGGGGTGAAGGCATGGTGACAGAGTGAAACGAAGGAGCCCTAGCCAGGAGAACGCGTGTCCCCTCGGTCAGTTGGGCACACTGTCTGACGAGGAATCCTTTTTGTCTTGTGGTGCCTGGGACACTGAGGGAATCGTCAGAGGCTTGCCACAAGCCCCAGCGACCGTCAGCCCCGACACACGTGCTGATAAAGTGACTATGTCAGGGAGAGGTTCACTTCCCGACGATGTCTTAGTCTGTATAGACACACCCCTCAGCTTTTCAGGCCGTCTCCAGAGCAGGCGGCTTCTAAGAGGAAGTTAATGAAGGAGGTAGTAGGCACACTGACCTGACAAGTGTAATAGTTTCTTTTCCTGAGAATATAATACAACTTAATTTGGTTTGGCATCACTCATGTCTGCTGAGTCCCTGGCTATTTATTCATTATTGCTATAAAAGGATTATTCAACTCTGGAGGACAGATAAATTAAGGGGTATCACAAAGGAGAAAGGCTAGATTCAGCTGAGATTCAAAAAGACAGATTTAGTATTCTCTAAGAATGAAGCCACACAGGTATTGTACGAGGAGCTAACTGGAAAGTCTATTCACCATCTGAGGTCGTGGCTGCCCAGTTCTAGTACGTATGGGATGAGCCTGGGTCAGGGGACAGGCCAAACACCCAGCTCCAGAAACTTCTTTACGAGACAGCAGAGCTGCCACTTTTGTCTCCCATATCACCTGTCCCCACAGCCTGGGCTGAGAGAGAGGGGGTTTCCTGCACTGCAGGGAATCAGAACTTGTATATTTAGCTGCCACCTGTGGAACTAAGTGCACTAGAAATGTAAGATAAAGTAAAATGTCCTCAGTTTATCCTGGGTGAACTGACAAAAACATGAATTCTAGTCCTGACTTTGCTGTATGACTCTGGGACCCAGTGTCCTTAAATGGGAAATGAGGATGCGTTGCATTTTAAGTGAAATTTAGGAAAATTCCAAACCGGACAAGAGCTAAACTGCTTTCCAACTCACAGACACTTGCTGAGTTAATTAATTAGCTCTCACTTTTACTGTTTTCTCTCTTGCTTCCTGTGCATTTCTCTGTTTCCCCTTCCTCTCCAATCTGAAGTCTGGCCTAAATGTTCCACGTTCTTTCACCTTTTTGTCTGGCTGGGCCCAAACACCAGATTGATTAATACCACTGTTTGATCAGTACCTAGTACAGACCCTGACATGAGCAAGAAAGCTCCATGATTCCTCCAGTTTGTCAGGATTCTTCAAAAAGTCTGAGGTGACTCTAGCCTCGTTGCATTTTTCTCCTCAAATCATAGACAAGACGAAAAGAAGGGCTCTTCTGTCCCTGGACCGTATTGTACTTTATCCTATAAACGTCCTCTCGTTCAATAATCACCACTATTTACAGAGGGCTGACTTAATGTTCCACATACTGTGCTAAGTAATTTATATATAACACAATCTCGCCGAACCCCAACAGTAGCTTTGGTACGTACTATTATCTCCATTTTGCAGATGAGAAAGTTAAGGCCAAGAGAAGCCACGTGGCTTGCTCAGGGTTTACGGCTTGTGCACGACAGATCTAGAGTATATGGTCTCTAGAACCCTCGGCAATGACACTGAACTTGAGTAAGAGGTGAGTTGTGAACCTGTACCTTCTGACCCCAGTTACAGAGCTGTTAAGTGACAGCTACTTAAATTCTATGAGGCCCAATGTTTTCCCCTAGAAAATGGGATAACATCCTACCTCCAAGGGTGGTTGTTGTGAAATGGAAGGCACATGCAAGCTCCTTTTCAAGATGAAAAAATGGCAGGCAGGTTAGGTTTACCACAGAAGAAGAGGGAAAAAGACACGGCACAGGGTTCGCCTCTCAGCCCTCACAGCTGTCTCTGTCTGCACACCTACGTTAGGTGCTCTCAGAGACGCTTGGGTCTCTAGCGTTGCCTCAGGTACACACTCTGACCACACTACCGAGTTGGATCTCCATGTACCTTGCATCTTGTTTACCATTTTTACAGGTGGCTACCCTTCTTGCATCCCCCAGGTGGCCTGTTTCGATGGAAGATGGAAAGGCAGCAGCGGGCCTGTTCAGGCAGTGCCCATCTACAGGGAGATACTTGAACAGAAGTAACAGGCAGGGTTATTAGCTAGCCAGTGTCTCAACTGTTCTTACGACTCCTCTCTTTAGTACTGAGTCTTCCGTTGCTACTGCTGCTGGATTTCTAATGGAATAATTTCCAGCCTTCTTTTTTTTTTTAATTCAAAAAGTAACTTTATCCTTTTTGCCAATCTGTACTTTCTGTAACAAGTATTGCTTCTATAAAAAGGAGGGAAAAACCCTCTAGTGTTATCCACCAGTGATAATAACCATTAACACCTTGAAATATATTTATCTGTCCTCCTTGTATGCATATATAAAAATACATACTTCACAGGCTTTCATAGTCTGCCTTTCCATTCAACTAGCAACCATGAATATCTTCCTTATCAAGAACTGTATTTCTGTAAGATTATGATTCATGACTGCATTGTATGGATTTACCAAACCTAACGTTGGACACAATTATTTCTACTGTTTTACTATTACCCACATCTCTGGAACACGCATTCAGGTCGACGAATTTTTAGGTTCATCCTTAATTATTTCCAAAAAATTATCTGGGAAACTCCTGGATCAAAGGTTTTTGTTTTTAATTAACTTCATTTTTTTAGAATAGCTTAAGACTTACAGAAAAACTACAAAGAAAACACAGAGGGTTCAAATACCTCTACTTTCCTCTATTATTACCATCTTACATTAGTAGTGTACAATGAACCGATATTGGTTCATTAACTGAAGTTCACATTTTATTCAGATTTCCTTAGTTTTTCCCTAATGTCTTTTTTTTTCTGGTCCAGATTTCACCCAAGATACATTACTTTTAGTCATCATGTGTCCTGAGGCTCCTCGTGGCTGGGACAGTTTTTCAGACTTCCTTGTTTTTCATTACCGCGACCATTTTGCGGAGACCTGGTCAGGTATTTTGTAGAATGTCCCTCCACTTGGATTTGTCTGATGTTTTTCTCACTATTAGGCTCTGGTTATGGGCCCTTAGAAGGAAAACTTCATTCTCATCATATCGTATCAGGGGTACATACCATCAACATGACAGCTTGATGATGTGGACCTCGATCCCCGAGCGGAAGCAGCGTTTAAGGTTTTTCCACTGTGAAGTCACTCTTCCCCCACTTCCCACACTGTCCTCTTGGGAAGGAAGTCGCTGTGAGCAACCCACACCTAAGGAGTGAGGGGCTACACTCCCTGCTGTTGAGGGTAGGGTGTCTACACCAATTATGTGAAATTCTTTTTGAACAGGAGATTTGTACAATCATTTGTCAGTATGGACTCACAGATATTTATTTTATACTTTGGTTTATAATCCAATACTACTTTATTCATTTTATTGCTCAAATTGTTCAGTGTTGGCCTTTGGGGGCTCTTTGGTCAGCTCTGGCGACCTTTTGTAATCCCCCTATCATTGTGGCATTGTGGGGTTTTGTTTTTTGGGTTTTTAGCACTACCTTCTTTTACGGCATTAAAAAATGCTCCAGGCTCATCTTGTTTATTTCCTACCTCAGTCAGGAATGGAGAATCGGATAATTCTCCAACCATCAAAGGACATGTATTTTTATAGGTGTTTGATATATTATTGTTAAACTGCCCCCCAGAAATCATCTTGAACTGATTTACAATCATTACTCATACAGGTATGAGAATGCCCATTTTCCCCACACCTTTGCCAACACTGGGGCAGTTTCAAAGTGTTTGTGGGGATGAGATGTAGGGTGTGTGTGAGTGTGCGTGGGTGCGTGCGTGCATGTGTGTGTGCACGTTTCTCTTCTCTGAAATAATTTTCATGTTATTATTCAGTTTCCTGTTGAACTTCAAGAGGAAAATTCTTGGGGGCAGTCAGCTTTCCCTTTTCTCTGACTTTCTGCAGGCCTAACCCAACCACCTTTCTCTCCCTCAACACAGCTGGATTTCTCCTAACTGATGACCTCCTATGGTGACTGCTGAAAACAACCTTTCCTAAACTAGGACCCAGGCAACTCCACGGGGAGGGGGGAAAGAAGTAGAAAATAGCCCAAGGGTTTACCTTCCCTGCTTGCTTCTGCACCTTCAGGAAATCCACCGACCCAGTTTCCTCATCTTTTCTTGGCAAGTGAATAATGGAAACAAAATCTCTCAGACAGTTTCCTTCCATAGCAATCTTAAACATAAGATTTAACAAAATGCCAGATTTCAAATTGCCTGTGGCCTGCTGTATCTTATAAGCTACCAAAGGGAAAGGGAGAAAGGATCAATCAATAAATACACTAATCTCTAATCTCTGTATGAATGGAATGAATGGTAAGCTTTTTCCTTTTTTTCAAACGTATCCCAGATTAGTTCTCAGTAGCTTTGAATTCCACGATGACCTTGAAATGAGGCCCGGAAGTTGTAGAAAGTTGGAAACCGGAAGCATACCAACTCTCAGGCTCCTCCTTATATCACAGAGGGTTCTGAATGTGGATTTAAGAGTTATAAACGCCTAGGCTTAAGTCACAGCTTTGCTATTCACTAACAGTGGGATTTCTGAGTTCTGTGTTCTGATCTGGAAACGGACAATTTAGTACCTACTTGGAAGAGTTGCTGGGAGGATTAAATGGGGATTGCTGTATATAGAGCACTTGGCATGGTACCTAACACATAGCAAATGTTCAATACATTTTATAGTTATTTACTAACATCAGATGACGAAATCAAGGCTGAGGCTAAAAGTCATACAGTGGGTGGCCGGCAGAATGATTACCTAGAAGTCAGAATTTCTGGTCCTTGAATCCACCATCATACCTGCAAGCCCCATTTCCTCTAAGAATGGCATTTCCTCTAAGGATGCTATTTGTTAACAGAGGAGCTAACACTGTTCTCACACAGTCACTGTAAGCATCATGCCCTTATCTGAATGGGTTCAAGATTCGCTCTCAAGGTTTCCTATTCTCTTGGTGTTTGATAACAAGCCATTTGTTAATAAGAACAGTAAACAGCCAGAATGTATTGAGTGGTTTATGTATGTCAACCACTGTGCTCAGCACTGAGAAGCACCACCTCCCTGTCCTTCGGAGTCTACCAGCAACGTCCCTTGACGCACACTGGACAAGCTACCCCACATCCATCCACCCATCTTGTCCACTGCCACCACCGTCTCTTGCTCTAGCTACTGCAGTTGCCTTTTGACTGGTCTTCCTACTGCTCTTCTTATACTGCTGTTTAGTTTTCAAACTGCATTCAGAGGAATATTTTTAAAATGTGCAACAGATTACGTTACTGCCCCCACTTTAAAATCCTTCAATGGCTTCCTATAACCTTAGAATAAAACCCATGGCCCACAGATCCCTCTATGATTTGGCCCCTGCACCTTTCTAATCTATTTCGTGCCACCTGTCAGCCACACTGGTTTTATTTCTGCCCCTCAAATAATCAGCGCTTGTTCTTGCCTTGAGGTTTTTGCATTTGCTGTTCTGTCTCAAAAGCTCTTCCTTCACAGCTTAGAATGACTGGCTCTTTAACATTCAGGGCTCAGCTCCAGTGTCACCTTCTCAGAGGCTTTCCCTGACCAGGCAGTGTAGAGAAGCCATTCCATCCTTGCGCCATCACATAGACCGTTGTACTGTCTTCACAGCACCGATCACCACCTAGAATTATTCTGAGACGGGAAGGGCCCTTAACTGTTTGGTTCCCTCCTGTATCACCAGTACCACATAATGTGCCTGGCACTGTGAAAACTCAACAAATATTATTCGGATAAATGAATGAGTGAATGATCAGAACAACCCCATAAAGTGTTATTGTTCTAGAAACCTTCCAAAGCTTCCCAGGCAAACAGCTTGCTGGTCTTAGACAAACTGCCCAGAAATCTCATGGCCAGTGTACTTCTACAGGTGAACCCAGGCTCCATGTCTTTTCTAACTGCAGTCACCAGGCACATATAACCACTGGGGGTACCAGGTGTGGATTAAAATGATATATCATAAACAAGGAGTACTCTTACAAATGACTAAGCCTGATGGAAAAAGGATGGGTGTGTCTGATGGACAAGCAGTTCTGTGCCACTGAGGGCAAAGCAGAAACAAGCTCATGTTCAGCCCTCCCCAACCAAGAAAACCTGCAGAACCAATTCACCTCCATGAGGAAATGTTCTCATCTGGCTTCCTTATACAACAGGAAGCTTTTGGCAACTTCCAGCCCTCCTTAACCCAGCCGGAGCTGCTCCAGGCAGGCTTGGAATGCCCAACTTGAAGCACCCAGCTCTCACCCTAATGACCCATGGAGGGAGCGAGGTGAGGATGGCATCAAGTCATCCGGGCCAAGATGGAAGTAACGGGGTGCTTATTCATTGCTCCCCTCCTTCTCCCAGGTGAAACGTCAGCTGAGGCATGCAAGCAGAAGTGGGAGACCCGGGTTAGTCGTGGTGGTAGTGACAGTGGAAAAGCACACAGCTCCATTAGCATTAAGACCTTAGGTGAGATGCCTCTTTGAACTAAAGTTCCCACATGTGTAAAATGAGGATCATGAGACATGTAAATGTACGTGTAAAGGTAATGATACTCATTAAATGCACGTGCTTATTACTCGGTAGGCACTGAACTAGTCATGTCACCGTTTCCACATTCAGTGTTCATACTAATCCGCCTGTGTACAAGCATTAACACTTCATGTTACAGATGAACAACGTGAGGAGCCGAGAAGTGACGTGCCATTCCCCAAGCCCCACGGCTGGGCAGAGCCAGCATTATAACCGAGGCCTGGCCCTTGTTTTGAACCCTGGGCAGGGGGACTCAATGATGAGGAAGGCAGCGTGTGATGTCAGCGTGGTGCATTTCTCGTCAGGTGGCTGGTAATGGCTCATCCCCAGCAGCACACGTGGTAACCGCGGCTGACTGCTAACGAGTTTTCCAAGGCTGTGGCAGACTCGAACTCTAGACTGGACACCGATTACCAGAGAACTTCCTCCCTGCAATTGGTGAGCCCAATAATCTCTTATTGAAAAAAATGGTACAGCGAGAATTGTTTCAGTTTTTACAACCACAGCCAGTCCATGAATTTCCTGTAGTAACCTGGCTGCATAGTAGCCATTTCCCTCAGATTCTCACCTTGTTTCTTGTGGGCTCTAAGAGCTAAAGTCATGCAAAAGGGCCTGCCACCAAGACTCTTCCCCTGGACTCAGGACAGAGTCTCTTTGGGTCAGACATTGGCTTCAGTTTTGATCCTGTCTGTCCTGGGACAGGCACTCAGGTGTCACTCTTTTAACTGGCTTGCACAGCAAATCCCTTCCAAGGCTTCCGCTGATTTTCACGCCACCCCACCAGGTGCGAGAATGTGAATTAAGTTGAGATGATGCCCCCATCTGCCTTCGGGGAACCAGTGATGAAGGTGGTCAGAAGGGGCTCAGGCATGCAGCACGCCTCAGCTTGGCGGTACTGTACATGTCAGCCTTTGTCACATGAGCGCCTTGGAGGCTGAATCCGTTTCTCACACACCATTTCGTCCCCAGCGTTTAACGGCAGGGCACTTAGGGCCCTTAGTTTAGTTTGACACTTAGGACACATTTAGCTACTTTCAGTCTCCTTATCTGCGAAACAGTCAGTCATTCATTCCCTCTTTTGGTGAACAAATATGTACTGAGCACCCCCAAAATATATAAGGCACTGTAATAGCTGCTGGCATTACAGTGGTGACCAATACTGACATGGTCCCTATTCTCACAGAGCTTACTTTCTAGTGAAGGAGATAGCAATAAATAAATAAACGAACAAATAATTTCAGATAGTGGCAAGTTCTATGAAGAAAACAAAGCAGGACGCTGGGCTACAGAATGACAGGTGCATGTGTTGGGGGCCAACTCAGGAAGATGAAAGCATCAGGAGCTATCTGTTAGACTGGATATAAGTATTAAATGAGATAGATAATGGATATAATGTGTTCAGTATGTTTACTAACAAGTGATGGGCGCGCGAACAGATTCAGCTGTTTGTCTGACTCCCCTTCCACAGTCAGTGGCTTCTCTTTCACCTCACAGTGGCTGAGCCCCTATTACGTGCCAGTGCTGCGAGTCCGGGCGGGAATCAGACAGGGTCCCTACCCCCCGGAGCTCCCGGCCTGGCAAAGATGTAACCTATGTACCGTGAGAGAAAGAGGACATGACCAACTCTACCTACAGAGTCAGAAAAGGCTACCATCCAGTGTTAGCAGATGGACGGGTATTTTCCAGGGAGACTGCGGGGCCAGGAGGGCAGGCCGGGTGGAGGGGACAGCTTGAACAAACTCTTGAAGATGTGAAACAGCCTGGCATGTTCAGGGAGCTGTGAAAAGCTCAGAATGGCTGGACATGGTAGGAGAGGGGGCACTGACCGAAAAAGTGTCTCATCGGCAGCTCCTAAAGCTCATCTTCATGGGTCACGTGGGAAGTGTCTCCTCAGATGGGGGAGGGGGCTGTGGGTGGGACAGAACAGGAGATGAGAAGAGTGTCCGGGCTCCACATGGCGTCTGGCACACGCCAGCACTGCCACGCGCGAACAAGGGTTATGTTTAAAATCCTGAGGCTGGGTTCTATGTGACACTCCCCAAAGCAGCACAAACAGATGTTTCAAGGAAAAAAGAAAAAACAAACACCCAGTGGTGCTCGATAAGAAGCCTGAGGGGGTGTGGGGCGGGGGACAGGCAGGCATTAGGCTGTCAGATGTGATTCTATCACCAGCTCAAGTCTGACACTCAGCTTGGAAGAGCAGTGCAGGTGCCGATGCCTGATGCCGGTGGTCAGGGGGCAATGGACTCCTGCTCCCAAGCAGAGCCAAAGCCAGAGCACTCGTCCAAGAGCCTAAGGCCCACGCTGGGGTCAGTGACAGGGGCCTCTGAGATGGGAAACGGGAAACTACAAGGTTCCTTGTGCCTCGTTAATAACTAGTCTTCCAGCCAGCAAGTCTTCTCTGAGAAGTGTAACCATGGAGTGGACTTGTGTGAAAGGGGCCTGGTTCCCTGCCTGTTTCTCACACTGTCCTGTCTCTGCCCCTGCAGTAAACATTCTTGTTATGAGTCTCCTTAGGAAACAGAGCAGAAGGTAAGAAAGCTATTCTGAGCCCCAATATTCCAAAGCCTCATGATACCGCCAGCACATCTGAACAGCCGCACTGAGAAAAAGGCTGCCTGAGGCAGACAGCCGAGGAGATGGACGTCGCATCCCATTTACACTCGGCCAGTCTTCCCAGCGGCTCTCCCTGGATTCCAGGTCAGTGCTGACAGATGAAAGAGATGACTAGTCTCGTCAGAAGAAAGGAAGATGACCCAAAACACATTCACGTACCAAACAGGAGAGACAGCGCAAAGAGCGGAAAGAGGAACCGAACACTGCAGGGCTCCATCCTTTGCGTGTCATCGCCCAATCTCAAGACTGAACAAAGCCCACTGCTCTGAATCAAAGGGCTGCCCTAGGCACTGGCGGGAGGAACAGGTACCCAACATGACATCATGTAAGAAGCAGCCGCGGCCTTTGTCACATTAGAAAGAGCTCCCCACAAGCCATAAAGCCTGAAGTTGTTCCTTTAGTCTAAGGTACGACACTTCTGGCTGAGCTCCCAGGATGAAAAATCAGTAGAGATTACAAGACAAGAGTCGGCTCTGGGACCACGGTAAAGCACTTGGGTACAGAGGAGTTTGGGGTAAGCCAGCTGTCGTCCTGGAAGCTGATGGGATGAGGTGGATGGTTAAGTGTTGCTGGGGAAAGAGCAATGATCATCTTCAAAGGGTCAGGACTACAGTATGAATACAGGGTGCTGAAGGAAGCAGATAACATTATTAAAGACACATTCTGCCTTCCTCTGAGTTTTTCCTGAGGCCACCTCTGCTGTCACGCGCAGATGATATAGTCCTACCACTTCCACATGTTTCATCCATCTGCAGAAGAATTTGTTTATGGCTCAGTCTCAGCATAAATCAGATGTCATAAGACTTATTTATGATACCTGGAAAGCAATTTTTCTCCATTGGCCCAATTACAGGGCCCAGCCAGAGCAGACAATCCAAACACCTCAAAGGGCACCAGGAGAATGTCCCTAAATACGGAGGAAGTCCCAGCCCCCCTCTTAGGCTGCCCCGGTGAGAGGCATCTGTCAGCAACCGAGATGGTTCCCTGCTGCCAGACTCTCGGCCCTGGCTTTCCGACTCAGAGGAGCAGGCAGAACACAAAGAAGCCAAGGTTTGAATCCAGTCGCTTCACTCCCTGACTGGGTTCCTGCTGCGCGAAACTTACCGTTGGGCCTCAGTTTCCTCATTTGTGAAAGACAGTAAACGATTCACAGATTGTTTATGAAGGTAAAAGCACATGGCATACGGTAAGTACTCACTGAGTGCTCGCTCTTCTCATGAAACGGTGTGTGAGACAGTGTCTGCATGTACCAGACTTACGCTACACGTTACTCTGTTCCCTTCTTCCTTCCTGGACTACAGGCTCTCTCACTTTCTGAGTCCCAATCAGAATGAAATTTTATATAGCACAATACATTTATGGGGAGGCTCTTCTACACCAGCGTGAGACGTTAATAAAAAGTGTACAGCTCTTTTGCTGTCCCCACCCACTCATCCACTCACTACTTAAAACCTTCCACTTCAGCTTTCACTCAGCCCAGCACAGAAGGGTGGGAGGGAGGGAGGCAATGACAGTAAAATAAATATTTCTGCTAACTACTTTGGAGAAAAGATGAAAGGATTATTTTAGGGGTTGTTTTAAATTAGAAAAAAAACATTTGCTATGAGACAACAAATCTACTTTTCTATACAATACATATGTATGTATATATACATATACATAAAATAATATATATATTAATAATATATAATAATATGTATAACATTATAATATATACGTATATATACATACACGTATATATTATTATAATTATATATATATAATTAATATATATATGTATATATATATATATATTAGGGTCTTGGGCTGAAATATATGCAAGAAAGAAAAAAGTTAAAAAGATAATAATTCTATATGTAGAAGTTTAAGAAAAGCCTATGGAACTACTTGTTTTATGTTCAACTGGAAAGAGAAAGCTGTTTCCTTCCCAAAAGGCTTCTCCCATCTCTCCTAAGACTGATTTCTTTTTCCCCCCTCTGCTTTGAGACATAATTCACATACAACATCGTGTGAGTTTCAGGCGTACCGTGTAATGATTTGATACACCTATATATTGTGAAATGTTTACTACAGCAAGGTTAGTTATCACACATTTTACATCACATAGTTACCATTTTGTTGTTACTGTTATAATCTAAATTTGACTTCTGACAGTGCTTGGAGCCCTGCTGGCCCAGTGGAGAGCATGAGAAGACCAGGCTTTGGAAAGGGGGTTAGAGTAACTGTGCGGCCCAGCAACCAAGGCGGAACCAGCGGTGTGTACAAAAGCCAAGGTGATCACCCACTTAGCTCTTCGTCATGGTAATTGGCCTGAAGGACCGCAGTGGGGCTGTAAAGGACACTGTCACTAGAGACAAAACCACACTCTCCGATTCCAGGCCTAGCGCACAAATGTAAAAATTGTCTAGAGGAGGAGAGTAGAATGACTCCGCGAATCGGACATAACTCCATACTACAGGTTTTATTTTCTCTTTCATTCCAACTCCCCCCTCCCTTCCCCTGTGGAAAAGAATGATGCTGGCATTAAAATCTAGGGATAATCCTTAAATCTCTGTGGCAGCTCCCTTTCTAAACTCGTCCTTCACACTGACGGTTTTAACAGCTGTTAACAAGTCATAACAAGGACCTTTGTTGCTCCAGCCTGGAATATTGATAACCCTCCTCTTTCTCTACCCAAATCATAACCAGCCTTCCAGTCTACGTCTGACTACTCATCATTCACCTCTCAGACTCCCAGAGTCCGGGTCCCGCTCGTAAGGCCAAGGAGAACTTACAAGTTATCCTGCTCAGGGGGAGTGGTGGAAATGTAGGACCCTGAGGGCTGGTGAGACCAGGTCAGAGCTAGAAGCAGCCTCGTTAAGAGAAAATGTGTGAACAAGTGCCATGGAGGCGAGGCTGGAGTCAGAGCTGGAGAAGAAGGGTAGCCTTGAGCAGTGAGCTGTGTCCACAGCTCACGAGACGTTCAGGAGAGTCACACAAGATTGGACATGAAGCCCTTCATGTGCAATCCATTTTTCGGGCAGTGGTCGCCAGCTACCACAGAAGTCTCCTGTGGTGCTATTAACCCAGTGTGAGACTCGGCTTTTCCTCCTCTAGCCAGTGAGCTACTGCTGCTCCAGGGCACGGATTGTGACTTATCACTTACAACCCTGAGCAGCAGCTGTGTGTCTAAGATTTGTGCAGTGGAGCTAGAAGGGATTTGCCTTTTACCCCTACTTCCTGTACCTGGGTCACCTTCTTCTTGATAAACACAGTCACTGAAGGTTCAAACAGTGGGAGGCCATCTAGGCCCCAGGTGGCAGCTGGCTGGCTGCTAAGTAAGGGCCCCCTGCATTTCTCCTCATGGTGACAACAGAGGCACTGCTGAAGTGTAGCTGCCCTCGGTTTCTTAAAACTGTTTTTGTTTTGTTTTTGGTTGGTGGTGTTGAAGCATGTGTGAGTTTACCCACAATCCTCTACCTAGTATTGCACTCCCAGACACACCGGGCAGAGGTGGCAGAAGGTGCGAAAGCACTCCTTGGAGCCGCTCCTCCAGCTGCCTGCCAGCTGCTCAGGGACCCATCATCTTGCTTTGCTGAAACAGAGCCCACTCCCTCCTCCGGTCCTCCCTGCCTTTCCAGAGGTCAGCCACAAGTGCACAGCCAGCAACAAGCAGCGATTACAAATTGAGTGCCTGCTGGGAATATCTTTCTAGTGTCTAGCAGCCATTAAAAGCACTTAAGGAAATCACAAAAGGGAGGTGAGAGAAAACTCCAGGGAGAGCCCTAGGATAGGGAGGGCAGAGAGAAAGAAAGCAGCAGCCCACCTCCTACCTTAGAGGGAAACACAGGCCATAAAAAGCAAAGTTGGTTCTAAAGAATGGACCTGCCTTGGGGAAACTGCAAAACACTGTGTCTTTCTACCACTCTCCTGCTGGGGCTGAGACACCTCAGGGTGCCAGGGAAAACTACTGCTAAGACCGAGTAAAACGGCATTTTAAGCAACTGCGCGTTTTAAAAAAATTATTCAATGAGCATGCATTACAGTAGGTACTTATATATAATCTCTCCTCCAATTTGGACTGCCTGTCTGTGAAGAAGACGTTATGACTCCTCTTTTACAAATGCAAAAATAGAGGTTCAGAGAGGTCGGAGTCTGGACCACAGTTGGAGCCCAGGTTTGTCCAATTACAAAGCTGAAGTTCTTCCGACCAAAAAGAATTCTTGCCAAGTTTGCATCATTCTGACCTACCTGTCAGCAGCTGTTACTCTTGGGTTAATCAGGTACTAGAGTGGGTGCAAGTTTCCTGGCCACCTGATCAAAGGAAGAGGGAACCTCTATGGCTGATGGGGTCTCTTTGATGGAATCATTCTTCAGTCTACTGTCAATATCCATCTAAAAGGAAAGGACTGGGAACTGAGATAAGTAGATAATGTAACCCTGGGAAAGTCACTTTCCTCTCCAGGTTTCAGTATCCTCATCTGTAAAATGGGTCCACTAAAACCTATGTAATAGAGTAGCTGTGACACTCGTATCTTATTAAGGCCCTTAATATTGCATCTGGCACAAGGTAAATACTTCATAAATGATAGCTATTATTGTAATTTCCATTTTATCTCAGAGAAACAGTTTTGGAAAATACACACACAGGTTTAGCATCAACATGTTCTTATTCAGCAGGTGCTATTTATTATTGAAAATCTTTTAAATCTTGAGTTTGTTTCATGGCTAAGAACAACTACAACAAAAGAATGGCAGCAGAAGCACAGACAACTTGAGTTCAGGAAATAGAGAGCCATATTCTCTGTGGGGCTAGGCCCTTCCCTTTCCGTTCAATCATCTTAGAGCAGACTAGAAACTTACACTACATATACATGTGGTGGGAACCTTGAGCATGTTAAGAGTGGAAAGACAAGTGTAGGGTGAATTAATGCAAATGGCTTGCTTCTTGTTATACAGTCCTCTGAAGGCACGTTTGTCAGAACTCTCTGAAGATGGGCAGCTCCTCGGGAGGGCTGGTTCCCAGGATTGCCTGCCAGCTTAACTGAGCAGCTAGCAGGGAACAGGAGAATCAGGCTGATATGGGGTCCTCTCCAGCGCTCCTCACTCTGACCCCAAGAGAGGGCACAAAGACTCAGAGGTTCCTCTCAGGCTTGAGTCTCCTGCACTTCTGACACAGAGCTGCTCTGGTGGTAACCGAGTCAGCTGCTCTCTGTCCACAGAAACCCACAGCCAGGGCTGCAAGAGACAGCTCCTGTTTCCATCCTCATTTCTACACTCCTTTCAGAGAGGTTTTTATGTTGAAGCAAGCCTAACTCTGCCTCAGGGCAAAAGTAAAATGTGCTTCCCATCACTTCCCAGGCCTGCAGACCTGAAAGGGTTTGCCTCTTGCTATTCTTACAGAGGAAACAGGAGGCATTGCTGCCATTTGAATTTGCAAGAATGTACAATATGGGGCTCAGAGATTCAACTCAAAGCTAGATTCATTTGTGTTTTAACTAATCCCCCAAACTGTGTATTTAGTTCCACGGAATTTCCTGTGAAATAGTAAACTTTTTAGTACAAGTGTAGTAGCTTTTTGCCATGAAGGAAGAAAGAACTTCTTTTAAGTTTACTGCACTGGACTTATCGGGGCTTATATTTCTAGGCAGATTTGGGAAAACTAATTCTGTCAAGTCTGTTTTTCAGGTATTGACTGAAGAATCAGGTGCTGCATTGTATAAAAATTAAAGCTCTAGAGACTGAGAGGAAAAAGCAGTCCTGATGAAACAGAAAAGGACAGATAATGAAATTCCACAGCCTAGGTTTTTGATTGTAGATTTTCAGCAATAAAAAGATGGTGAGATTTAATATCACTTAGAGTCACAGAGAGAAATTTTGCTCTCTCCCAAGCCAAATTTTATAAAGGGTCTTGCCCTTTTTTATTAAACTCACAAAACATTTCCAGACTCATTAATATATGTGCGCAGTGCATATGTGTGTGTACATATACCACCTCTATTCCTTCTTTAATTTGCCTTGTAATCACTGAGTAGCCAGTTTTTATTTTATTATTTCATATTTAAAAGATTTGGTTGGAGTAGATGTGGCATACAAATTTGGGATTTTATCGAAATTTAGGGTACTCTTACATTAATATTTCCTAAACCACCACATCGCCACCTTTTTAATTTCCTTGAATGAGGATTCTTAATATTGGGTCTTATAGGTTATCTTCCAGGTACCCTTTAACCACTAAGATCCCAAGCCTTGAAAAGGACAAGTTTGGCATAGATATTTTTAAGAAAAGATCAAGACTCCCCTCTGGACAGACAGCCTAAACATCTAGAGCTTCATGGCTCACATACTATTTCAAACATAGGGCAGGCCGTGTCTTATGTACCCCAGTACCCCAGTACCCCAGCCTCTCCACAAAGGAGCTACATTCTACCACGATCTCACATTTCAGACTCCTCGATCTCAGCCCTCTACTTCCCAGACCCTTGCCATAAATATCAGTTCCCATAACGAATCCCATACCGAGCACGTTCCGCCCCCAGTGGGCTGTTAACTATTCACCCTCAATCTCAGAAAGGCTGTGCTGTGGGGCTCACCGGACGGGGTGATTGCCGCCACCAAGCTCATCAGCAACATGAAGGCAAAATCACCTTGGGGTATCCCAAAACCTGGATCCCTCAATAAGCATGGCTTCCTCTCCTTTCTAATGAAATCTGATTGCAATGTGTGCCCATTAAGTCAGCCCAAACAGCCATTTACAAAGAAACCTGCTTGCACAACTTAGCAGATATGCACAGAAAATGACCTCCCCCGTGCCCTTCCGGGAAAGGGCCAGACTCCCACTGCAGGCACACATTCCCTCCGATCAGCACAAGCGATGTGCTGCATAAATGCAAAAGCATCTGCACACACTGGGTGCCCCTCATTTCCTCAGGAGTAATGGGAGCCTGGGCAATATTCTAAGTATGCATTTTCCAACATAAATTAGAATGGAGCATCACAAACACCAGTGACATCTGCACAGATACAAAACGCATTCATTATGGTCAGTACTATTACAATGAAAGGAAATGCATTCGTAATGGCAGGACGTTTGAAATAATGTGTTGCTGGATTCTGTGTCCATAAAAGCAATGATGAAGAAATGAGCGTGTCAAATAAATCAGAAGGAGTACCGGGCGCGGGGTGGTTTCAAGGGCTCTAGGCCGTGTCAGTGGGGAGGCACATTTACTGGAGCCGTGGGGACCAAATTACAACAGTTTGAAGGCAGAAAAGGCCGGCCTTCTGGGGAAGTGAGGTTTGAATCCTGGCTCTGCTGTGTGCCAGCTTTGTGATGCTGGGCAATTTATGTCAGTATCTCCTTATGCCTCGCATGGCTCATCGCTAAAGTCAGGACAGCCTACCTCCCAGGCCGGCACGAGGACGAAGTGAGAGAACGTACGCCAAGTGCTTAGCATCGAGTCTGCTGTGTAATAAGCACACAGTCAACGTTCGCTTTTGTTTTTCTTTGTTATCACTAAACAGAGGTACAGCTCTGGGATTTTAGGCATCACCAGCTCTATAAATTTCAGTTTCTTCATCTGCAGAGCTAATAATACCTGTTCTTCCTATTTCAGGAGCTTGTTATGAGGACCAAGTGAAAAGAAATGTGTTTGGCAGATATTAATGGTTGGCTGACTTAATCATCCGCAACTTACTCTCCTTGCTGCCTTCTACTCTGGAAGGTGGAAGAGTTTAATATTTGCATATAAAGCCTGTACAGCAGTGAGGGGAGGGCATGTAGCCCAGTTCAAGCCCATGACACAGAAGGATAAGTCTTCTGGCTTGAATATGTGCATGTAGGGGTTGTTCCTTGGCAAAGTATTAAAGTATTTACTTTTCTGATTAATGGAGATGTAGCCCGCCCTTCTTCTGACCTCATCTTCATGCTTGAACATGGGTATGATACAGAAACCTGCAGCCCTTTCTCAATCATAAAGCAACAAGCATGAAGGAAAAGCTCAGGGGGTCTCAGAGACACGGGCAATCCTGATGTTAGCCAGGGAGCCTAAGCCAGCAGTCAATCGTCTCCCTCCAAACTTAGGGGAAACAAACAAACCTTTGCTTAAGCACTGACACCAGAGTTTTCTCTTAATTCAAAACTGAACACAATTCTGATACAACATGTAAGGACTCTGGAGAATTAAAAGCCCTCTACATAAATAATAGAATCTTTTATCTGCCAAGAACAGCATTCCCTTGGACCAATCAGGCTAATTTAGATGTGCCCTTTAAACTTAGATTTAGTAATATCTCCTTTAGGAAGCTTTCCAAGACCCCGTCCCCAGCTGAGTTAGCATTTCCCCAGCCCTTTGGACTTCTCAAAGTGCTCCATAAACACCTCGATCAGTAGATGTTATACCGTTTTGTAATCACCCATTTACTTGTCTCTTTGTCTCAATAACAAGGATCCCTATTTTAGCCATTTAAAAATTTTCCTAGCACTTGGCGTAATACCTGGCACATAGTCGACAGCTCATTGAGTACTTGCTAAAATACTAAAAATAAACCAACAAAGGAATGATCTGAAAGGATGTGAAGTAAACAATAGCCTGTGTTGCCTCATTATCCGTTCGTATTTTTGAAACACTGAAAACAGCTTTCTAATTCCTGTGACTACTTTCGGGGACTCCGGGTTGAGAAGCATCCGTCTCGGCAGTGATTTGTATTGTTTTAAAGGTTATTCCACTTGATCCTTGTTTGAGTTCGTGACATTCCCTACTCCTACTCCTTTTCCTAAGTATTTTATGCTGTGTATTTAGTTCATACTTATCCACAGAAAAAATCATTTTATTTCCTTCTTTGTTATTTTAGAATTTACCTCGTGACAACTGAAGATGTCCTGGGAATAATCCTCCTTGGCACCAAAACAAATGTCCACGTCATCCAGCAGCTCCCTTCCTAGGGGTGTGAGCAACGTCTGCGTGAACGGGGCTTGTGGAGGTTTCCCGCTGCCTCTGCCATACCAGGGCCGGCACAGCCCTGAAGGCAGCGTGTAGCTCCTAAGGCTGAGCCTACGGGGTGTGATCCTCTGTCAGGAGACACACGTAAACGCTGGTGTCCTCTCTCTTCCCATAAATGCAGCTTGTCTCCATGACTTGTATTGATCACAAACCTGAAGTAAGATTACTAGCCCCACTGCCAAAATACCCAGAAAAATAATAACGTCAAAGGATGTCGTATTATCGTTCAGATTACAAATCACTGTTACGATTATTACATGAAAACAAAGTCTAAAAGGTGAAGAGGTCTTCCTGGGACGTCACCAGTGTCCGGCCCCAAGTCTGAACTGCCCCCGTTCCCTCTGCCTGCAATGCGCCCCGTACCCATGTCTGCTCGGCTGGCTCGAAAGCGACCTGCGTCGCCCTTCTTTGAACACCTTCTCTGTGGTAGCTTCTTCTCCCCAGTTTCCGTCTATCGGATTACCCTATTCCATTTCGTAACACTGCTAACTGAAATTATTTTGTCATTGTTTTTGTGTGTATCTTCCCACAAGAATTAAATTACATCAGAGAAGGGATCTCATCTGTCTTGGTCACCCTGTATCCTCAGCAATTAGAGCTGGGGCTGGCATAACGTAGATGCTTAATAGACATTTGTGAAAAGTGAATAAAAAGAAAGTGGGCAGTGTGTGTTCCCTAAGTATTTTGTGGGCCTTTCCTTGAGTTTCCTTTAGGGAGTGGGGGTAAGGATGGGTTGATGGCCATCATAAATCTTAGTGGTGGTGAGGGTGGCTTTGGGAGGCTATGTGAAGTTATGAAAAAAGCCAGTCCCGGTGCTGTCCATTACAAGACATACAGAAATTGGAACATATCCCTTCATCTCTCTGAGCTTCAGTTTTGTCACCTGTATGATACATTGTTTCAGTAGATCAGTGTAACAATTAAATTAGATAGTGATGGCACCCAGTAAATAAATTAGTTCCCCTCTGCCTGTCCTTGAAAGCTGCAAAAAGCAGCAGCAGTCAAGAGGCCTGGGAGGGCCGGCCTGGTGGCTCTGGCGGTTAAAGCTCCATGCTCCTAACTCCGAAGGCTGCCGGTTCGATTCCCACATGGGCCAGTGGGCTCTCAACCACAAGGTTGCCAGTTCAATTCCTCGAGCCCCGCTAGGGATGGTGGGCTCCACCCCCTGCAACTAAGACTAAACACAGCACCTTGAGCTGAGCTGAGCTGCCACTGAGCTCCCGGATGACTCAGTTGGTTGGAGCGCCTCCTCTCAACCAAAAGGTTGCCAGTTCGACTCCCACAAGGGATGGATGGTGGGCCGCGCCCCCTGTAACTAGCAACAGCAACTGGACCTGGAGCTGAGCTGCGCCCTCCACAACGAAGACTGAAAGGACAACAACTTGACTTGGAAAAAGTCCTGGAAGTACACACTGTGTCCCCAATAAACTCTTAAAAAAAGAAAAGAAGCCCTGGGAAAATGACCTAATGCTTTGCCCCGTGCTAGCAGTCACCTTAGCAACTGCAATGATTCCTCCGAGAAACCTCAACCTGCTGTCTCAGGCCAGTGTTGAAGTCCTGAGAACGTCCTGAGCATGACTCTACCTTGCAAGACTAGGACAGATGGATTCCTCGCTTCCCAATCTTATATTAAACGGGGGCTGGTGCTTCTCGACAGAGGTGAGCAAGCTACTAAACCTGTTTTAAAGCCCTGTGGGTGCTCATTCTGCCACAACACATGCTTCTTCTAGTCTCAACAAAACTAGAGCATTCAAAGCCACCGAAAATCTGTGCTTTCCAGGCCTGCAGGCGACCCTTTCTGTGCCATCACCCTTGCCTCCTGGAACACAATGAATTCCTTACACTCAATGCATGCTACCTATTCATTTGTTCGTTCAACAAACATCAACTGAGTGCCAACTGCATGTGTGTCTCGCCTTAGCAATAAGGGTTATTAAACATGAAACACTGGGCCTAAGCCCCTATGTGCCTCAGGTCATTCAATCCTGATTTCACCCCTCGGGCTCTATGATTACCCCCATTTTACAGATAGGAAAGCTGAGATTGAAGAGTACACAAATTGCCTAAGGGGGTAAAGACATGGTGGGCCAGCATCCAACCTATGTTTTCATGCCACCAAAGCCCATTTTGTTAATCACTATACTCTAGCAAACAGGTCTCAAATATGCACTTGGCACTTCTCAGGGTGCTGGATGCTGTCAGGAACTAACAAAGAACAAGGCTAGACTATGAGTTTGCTCAGGGTGGGAGCTCTGTCTTACTCTTCTTTGCATTCCCAGCCCCCTACTCTATGCTAATAATGTTTGTTGACATGATGAGAATATGGCTCCTGTTCTCAATAGTAGAGCCAAACAGAAAAGTCTGCATGAAAGATCTTAAAATAACAGCAGATGGAGACCAAGACATAAACCTGTACAGAGCACAAAAGGTGTGAGTGATTAAAGCCAGACAATGGGTTTGACTCTACAAGCAAACAGCACAGTAGTAAGGAGTCTGAACTGGCGCAGGCATCACAGACTCAAGCGTTTAGAGGGGCCCGGTGGATTATGGGAATGAATGAATTGATCCAGGTGGAGACGGTGAATAGGAAAGCGCATGCCCCATGAAAGGGGCCAGGTGGTCACGTCATGGGGAAATACATGGATCCAGTATTGACAGAACTTTTGAATTTTCAAAAGATGAAAAAAAATCTGCTTTTTGATGTGAAATCTAATTTTTAAGTGCTGATCAGTAATTCACAAATTGAAAAAAACACATTATGAACCATACAAAACACATCTGTGGGGACAGAGCCCCAGAGTACAGTTTCCAGGCTCTCAGCCTCACATGGAAAGGTGCTGGCTCAGGTAGTAAATGGCCATCAACTGTGATTGCATGGCCATCAGCTGTGGCTAGTTGGCCGTCAGCTGTAACCAGTGAGCCATTGGCCACTAATATAACTGCTGTGGCTATGCTAGCAGCAAATGGGGGCTGGCAAGAAGATGGTGGCTCAGCTAGCAAGTGTGGATTGCAGTTAGCACTGCGGATTGCAGCTAGCGAGGGGAGTCGGTCAGTCGGCAGAAAAGTGGACAGCAGTTCTCCTGTCATGAGAATCCAGCCGCCAGCGAGAGTATAGTGGTGTGACTCCCCCATCTATGGCTCCATGGGTGTTCCTTTTTTGGCCTCACCATGTTCTGCGTTTTTATGTGGGGAGCGGGACCAGAGACCACGCCTGACACCCCGCATGAGTCCCCGCACAACAATATCCTTAGGCCGGATTCAGCAGAGGACCCATCAGTTTGTCGTCTTTGGATTAGACTATATTTCACAATCATTTTACCACCAACGATCCCTATATATTGTCCCTGGGCTTCAGAATTTGAAACTCTTTGTCTAACAAATAAAATAGTTTCAAATACCCAGTTTTCTTATGTGAATTAACCAATCAATGACTGACAAATTAGGTCACCACATGGAGGAACAGATAACATAACTCTGCCCTGGTTGCAGCGAAATGTAAAACTTCCCATTACGAATTTAAAAATACTGAAAATAGCTCATAGACCTGTTTTTCTATCTTCGTAGATCCCCTTGAGATCTGAGGACCCCAATTAGACATTACTGGACTAAACAAGCAGGCTCTGTGATCTGGGGGTAGTGAGGTGTAATGGGGAACATGTGGGATTAGGAGTCAGACAGAGCAGGGTTGAATCCTAGCTCTTCAACTTACTATCTGAGTGACCCTCAACAAACTAGTTAGCTTCTGTTACTCGTTTGCAAAATGGGAATCATTTGTGATCCGTGTTTTTCTCTCACAACCACTATCTAATGAAAAGAAGCACTGCATTTAATACGATTACGATGATTTAGATAGTTCCAGTTCAAACCTGAGCAGTACTCCCTCATGAGTAAGAGCCACGGTGATACGCAAACTGATGGAGAAGCAGGCACGTACTACCTTCCATTACACCGTTGATTCAAGGACCTCCTAGTGTGTGATGACAGCATGAGATTTAGAGCTGGAGAACCAGGAATTCGGTGTGACGTGAGTCTTGCCGAAAGCCATGCCCTGCCTTCGGGGAGGGATGCCAGAGGGTCTATGTCTCAGTACCACATGCTAAATGTCAAATAAAAACCTCTTCTCTTTGTCCTCACCTCCAAGTCACTGAGTTACAAGTGAAGTCATCTGTGTAGGGCTTTGCTGTGCACAAAACCTTTCAACACATATTTACCATGTGTTCCTCACAAGCACCTAGTGGCTGGCGAGGGACAAACCAACCCCGTTTTGTGACTCCGCAAACAGGCTCTAAGAAGTTGGAACCAGTTCATGGTCACCAAATTGGCGAGAGATGGCACTAATTCCAGTGACTCCAAATTCATGGTTTGTCTCATGTACCCTGGCCGGGAAGAGGCCATGCACGACAGATGAGGAACCGGGGCGCTCTGAGGAGACACACACGCTGCTTGAATGATCACTCTTCTGTTTCTCTGTGAAATGCTAGGTGAAGAAATTGACTTGTTCTGGGATGGACAATAGGTTTGGGCACTTCGGGGCACTCTGCTGTCTAACTATTAAAATAAAACTGCGTTAAGAAACACTAAATTGTCATTTTAGATTATACACTAGAGTCTGCTTTTCTAAGGCAGCATAGTGGAATATTATTCGATTTTCCCTGTCTTTTCCAATTTACCCTCCTGCCCTGGCCCCATCCTGGGGAGAAGAATCCTTATAAACCACAAGACTCCTTCCCTGCACACACCTTTTTTCAGTGTAGCTGCCTAGATGAGGGGTGACAACCTCACAGAAGGACAGCTAATTATCAGACATGAAATTGGCTGGGTTTTCTCTTGAGACTGTGCTGAAGCAATCCTGGGTCCTGCATCAGAAAGCTGCTGTAGAGCTGGGACCAGAGTGGTGCCAGGGACGGCTGAAATGACAAGGAAGAGGAGCGACGGGAGCAAACTGAGGCGGCTGCTCTGTGGGGCAGATAGTGGAGCAGGAAGGAGAAGGAAACAAAGAATGGAGCCTGAGAGAGCAGCCTCCAGTCTTAACCAATTCCCATCCCTATCTCCACCAGGCACAGAGACACTTCCTTTGACTGGGTCCTGTGAAATGTACCATCTCCTTTCCACAGACCCCCATGTTATCTGAACTATTGTGAGTGGATTTCTGTTCCTTACACTCAAACAGTCTCTGACTAATACAGTAAGAAACAGGAGCCACAGTTAATAACAGAAAACAAGAGTAGAAGAAGGTTTACAAAAAAAAAAACACAAAAAACTAAATCTCTATTTAGATTGCACAGAAAGAGAGGGAAGGAAGTAAGGAAGGATGGAAAAAGGAAGGAAGGAAGGAAACTTCAAAGTTGAAAAAGCCCCAGATTATGGCTGCGTCAAAATATGCCAAGTTTATTTCTATTGTGCCCATACTCTTTTGAGAACCAGGAGGATAAATGTTGGTAAAGCTCCTTTCTTACAAAATAAAGCATGGTGCCGACAGAGGACTTAAATAGGGATAGAGTACACACTTGCCCCTCATGAACCATGGTTCAAAATCCCCTTGTAAGCAACAGACCTTACTATTCTAAAATCCATTCTCCACCCTCCACCAATCAATGTCGGGTGTGTGGCTCTGTTCAGGTGACTGGTTTCAGTGGGCTAATATCTAGGAAATCTCCCCTGATTTCCTAGAAAGAATTAGTCACTTTTTACTCTGCCTTCCATAGCAATTAACACATTTCTCTATGTGTGTTCTCATCTTGTAATTCTTTGCTCATGAGTTTCATATCTCAATTGGACTGCAAGTGCCTTGAGAGCAGGGCCTGTGGCTCATTCTTTATCTCTGTTGTGTATTGCACAATGGCTGGCACACATGCTGGTAGAATAAATCAATGCCCATTAGCTTTGTCTCATGGGAAAGGTCCTGGAAACCATAATTAAGATTTAAAATTTTTCTGTAACAAATCAATGGGGTTACAACTATGCACACAAATTGATTTAACCATTTCAACTGAGTTAACCTGTAATTTGAGTTAAAAAAAAAAAAGAAAAGGTACCGATACGATGTCACAATTTACATATCTGCCAGTTAAAAAGTTGTATTTCAAAACAGTGCATGAGATAATGGGATGGGGATGGGGTAGGAAGATTAAAAACCTTCCAACTATTAAGCACAACTCTCATCTTTGTTCAGCTCATATTGCACAATAAATTTAATAATGAAAAGTCAAAGTAACCATTTAACTGAAATGACCATCTAACAAAAGTACAAACCCAGCATTTCACCTGAAATGGTTAGGATGCCAGGATATGGAGCTGGACTGCGTTTCCTGGAAACTGTTTATGGGTCAAGCAGACACTGGTTGATGGCAACTTAATTTTGCAAACTACTTCTTATGATGCATGGCAAAAAACAGTCTCCTCCTTAATAGTAACTGCACTTTACTACCCGCAAAGCTGAACAAGGGGGAGGGGGGGAACAACTGTGACATGAGGTTGAAAGGATTCTCCTGAAGGTCATGGTGTCACTTATTCACTGTATTCTCCAATTTCAAACAAGGAGCACAGAGACTCCTTCGTGGTGCTACTTTTGTTAGTGGAGACCCAACTGATAAAGTACAGGGCTGACGGAGACGCACTGGTGTCTGAGGCCACAGCAGGGGCCTCCGGCCACCTCTCCCACTGACTCAGTTATCTGAATCCCAGGGAAGGTGTGACTTAATTTACTCATCTAGTCACTGATGGGGAAGTTGGAACAAAGGTCCATCTGGGTCCATAAGCAGCAATTCCTTCCTAATCTGCTTACTGCAACAGAGAGCGAAAAATTAAGGACGGCCCATCCTGCCTAAAGCAGGTGATCCTGGGAAGCAAAGAAGAGAGAAAGATGTGGCCATGTTGTGTTTTCAGTGCAGTGAGTGTTAACACACTCACCCTGCACAGCAGAGAAGAGAGGCCAAATGACTACCAGACTCTCACCAATCACACGACTTATCCTTTATCCTTCTCCTAAGGGAAGGAGCAAGTAAAGGACACAAGAGAGGCAGAAGTATGCCACTGAGAAGGAGGAAGAGCTGGTAGAAGTTTCTAATGTGATGGCTCTGTGGGGGTGGGGAGGGGAATAAGGTTTCTCTCCAGACAGACTCCCAGGCTGACATCATGATGTTACCATAACATGGAATATGCTGGAAGAGCATATACACATTCCAGTATACCAAAAATGCTGGAGAAACATTGTACGTACACAAGGCTCCATTAGTCCCATGACTCCAGGCCTGGGGTGTTCCCAGGATCCACTTAGATGAAGAATAAATTCTGTCTCACTGTTGGATTCACAAGAAAGCCAAGGAGAAAGTGAGGGCTACGAGGAAAGGCACACAACCCAAATGCCAAATAGTCACTGCAACATCTTTCTCTCCAAACCAACCTCCCCTCCCAACAGCACCACTCCCCATCGTCTGTGGGAATTGTAGAGCCACAGAGGGACAGAGCTGGAAGGAACCTCGGGGGCCACAGCAAACGCAGGCCTGTCATTTTACCAGTGTTCCCACTCAAGCCCAGAGAGCTTCGATAGCTTGTCTGAGTTTTACAAAACTAAGCAGCGGCACAGCAGGCTGGGCAGCCCGTGCCCTTGATTTAGTTCCATCTTTCTTCTTCCTTCCTCCAACACTCACTGAGCCCTGTCTGTTTTCCCTCCTCATGTTTCCTCTACCTGTTTTTTTCTCCCCACTGCTACTGTTCTTATCCAAGTCTAGAACTTCAAGCTCTTTCATCGGAATCATTGCAACAAGTTCAAGTCTTCTGGGCGTTTGGGACTTTTCTCCCTCTGAAATCACTTCTCATTCTGCCTCCACCGTGAATCCTGTTCTGGGTGGTGGGCCGTACCATTCTGCCCCTGCTCTTTTCCCTTTGCCAGCCTGTTCCACACAGGGGCTGCTCTGTCGCCTGGCTCTCAGAACGAAGGAGAAGGAAGCAACGCTAAAGGTGAGCCACTGGACATGCAGGATGTGAGAGAAGTAACTGTCACCACTGAGCTTTTTGGGGCACTTACATACCCCATGCGCTTATAACAGTGCTTGCACAAAGAAGGCCCTCTCTCTCTCTCTCTCTCTCTCTCTCTCTCTCTCTCTATATATATATATATATATATATATATATATATATATATATATATATACACACACACATATATATATATACACATATATATATATATTTACTGAATGAATCACGATCTCATTAATCCTCACAGTAACCTTATTTTAGACACTATTATCATTTCCATTTCGCCGATCAGAAAACCAAGGCCTAGGGTGTTGAAATAGTAGGGCTAAGGTTATACAGCTAGTAGATGATGAGACTGGGAATCAGACCCAGGACCTCTGACTCCAAATCCTGTATTCTTTCACCAGTGCATCACACTGATTCTGAGACTGCTTAAAACTGCCCGAGTTTGAAACACACATTTGGTTTTTAATTATGTATTATCTTACTGTCGTCTGATTATTTCATCTGTTATAACCTTGACTGGCTGCTGCCATTGCCACTGGGTTGTAAGCAACTCGCAGGCAAGTTATCCATTCCCTCACAAGCCTAAGCAGTGCTCAAGGCTCAGTAAAGACTCGCTTTGACTGATGATGCTGGATTCAGGGCAAGAGCTCACCCTTCTCTCCTCCAGTCCTCAGGGAATCACAAGTTTGGCCTGAGCGCTCCTTACCTTGACTTAGAATTCCAGAGGCAAACACTGAATTTGAAACACCTTTCAGGTCTGATGGAGACAAAACACATAGGAAGGAGGAGGTCACGTCCTCCTTTCTATCCCTATCACCCAAAGGCAGGGAGGAAGAGAAACACCTTCCAGACAGATTGTTTTAAAAGAAGAAAGGGAGTCAGCACATGGAGTGTCTATTCTGGGAAACAGCTCAGAATGACACACTGAAGTTCGCACCCTGCCTTTCCAGACAGCAGCTTGCACTACGACTGGCTCAGACAGGCCGCTGTTTTCCAACCGTCCGCACAAGGCACACAAGTCTGAAGTTCAGAGTGGCCACTGGCACGAAAGCGCCTGGGCAGCCCATCACTTGCCGAAGACGGAGAAAGAGCACCGTCCAATCTCTCGGGGGTTCTTTTGCCACAGTCCTAGGAGCACGGTTTTCTCCCTCCCTAGCTCTCCCTGCTGAATCCCTGCCCCTCTCAGAAAGCTCAAACAGCAGGCAGGGCGTGTGTGCAGCTTTAAACGAAAACAGCAAAGAAACTAGCCCTGAATAGTCCGATTAAAACCCCTCTTTAGAGCAGATGTGCATAGGGAAACTTTTATTTTTTGACATTTACTGAATATTTTACATTAATTAAATTATTTATTTATTCATTTCAGTGCAAGCCTACAATGGTGATTTGAAGGCGGCAGTAGAGAGAGGTGGCTAAGAACATAGACTCTTTAGCCAGATGGCTTTGGTCCAAACCCTGGCTCTTTATCATTTACTGGTTGTGTGACCTTGGACCTATTATTTCATCTTTCCATTTTAAATTTTCCTCATCTGGAAAATGGGGGTGGTAATAATCTCTTCTCCTATGAGGATACTGTAAGGATTAAATGAAATCGCGACACAACACTCAGAATAGCATCTGGCACATAGCCAGCCCTCAGTGTTAGCTGTTACGGCCATAAGCATTACCATGTTGCCCCGAAAATAAGACCTAGCTGGGCCATCAGCTCTAACGCGTCTTTTGGAACAAAAACTAATATAAGACCCGGTATTGTATTGTATTATATTATATTATATTAAAGATTGGGTCTTATAGTAAAATAAGACCGGGTCTTATATTAATTTTTGCTCCAAAAGATGCATTAGAGCTGAATGTCTGGGTAGGCCTTATTTTCGGGGAAACACGGTGTTATCTAAGGAACAGCCTAGGGTTCATGAGTCCCATTCAGTCACTTTCCAAGTTTGGAACACGGCAAAGCAACGGTATAACTGTTATAGCAAACGGTGTAACAGACCTGCTACGTGTTGGTGAGGTAAAGAAAAATCAAGTACAGATGTTGCCATTCAGAAGCTCACAGGCTGCTGGGGTGAGAGAGCATATGTATACTTATAAAACACAGAAGGAAGTGGCTAAGTCCAAAACTGAACTATGAAAATTAGACAATCAAAGAAGGATTCGTGGAAGAAGAGGGATCAAAGCTGGACCTGGAAGAAGAGTGAGGAGCGGTATCGATGCCAAAGCAGACATCCAGCTGAGGCTCCACAATCGCGGAGCTCAAGAGGCAGCGTGGACACTGTCCATGTGTGGCCCCAGCCCGGGAACACCGTCTCCCCGAGCTCCGTGGGGAGGCTGAGGCTGTCCCCTGCCCCCTTCACTTACCTGGGCTTCTTACTGTAACTTCCCCTTAACTACCTATGGAACATTAGCACAGCTCTGTTACGCAGATGAAAGACGGCCACTAACAGAGCTGCAAAGCCAAGGCCAGCATGCACGTGTGAAGTGCTTAGCACTCACCAGGCACTTAGTAAGTATGCCATAAGTGGACTCTGTTATAATTTTACTAACTGCTATCACAGGAAATCAGTGCTTACCCCCCTGCCCCCATCATCTTGACATAGAAGCAACACTGGTAATCTGACTGACAGTTCAGAAAGAACTGAAGGATCCCGGTGGACGCAGGAAGGCTTGATTCTCTCAGCCCCACCCTTCAGAGCCATAGCCTCCTCTACTGAAACTTCTCTGGGTACTACAACCTGTCTCAGCCATCAGGTTGTCTCCAGAAGCAGGTAACAGCCCGTCCCCCTCGGTACCTCCTCCCCTCAACCTGGGAGTAGAGAGCAGCAGGTTAGGCTGATGGAATAGTCTAGTCTTCCTCTTCATGAAGAAACCATCTCCCTGTCCGTCTTTTGTGTGAACGACTAGATTTTATTCGGTAAGGAATTTCATTGCTGTAGGGTCCGTGCTACAAGTGACAATACAACTTACAGCAATTAGAAATTTTTGCCGCATTACCTGTCACTTTCTATTGTGAAAAGAAATGTTTCAGGATGACAAGTGCCTCCATTGGCCAGTCGTAAGAAAGGCAGCTCCTTCAAGGAGGTACGGGGAGGAGGTTGGCACCACTCAGACAGCTACCAAAGCCGAGTGGCCAGGAGCAGGAGACAGCAAAGAGGGACACACAGTGTTTAAGACAGGAAGGTCAGTTCCCCTAAATCAATATGGCAACTGCACAGAATGAGGCTTTCTCATTGCAACTGGCATGAAGGTTAGATCTGGTCTTTGTAACGACAGTGTTACTCGTGTATTTAAACACAATTTGGCATGTTCTGAGAAACAAAACAAGACTGAGAATAATGAAGAGAAGACTTTCTCATCATTAAGGTAGCCCTGCCTAAGTGAACTGCCCCTAGGTATTTTAATATTAGTTGATTCTTAGCAAAAATTATGATGCATAAGGATCGTTTCACATAGTCATTTGGGCCAGCTGTTCTTTAGGCCAGAGTTTGAGGATGAATGAAAAGGCCTCCTAGGCTTATGATTCTAACACTGCCAGGGCAGAGTCTCTGCCAAGTCTTAAGGGTACAGAGCTGCAGAGAAACACTAAAGAAATGAATTTGTGTCAATTCCCTACCAGTGCTACCCTTGAGGGGATCAGGCTCTGAAAGTTACATACAGGCTTTCTCCTCCATGTCTGCAACAACTTATTATTTTCAAAGGACTCAAATACATTTGCTCATTTAATCCTCAACCCCCCCTCAAATCCTATCACCTTGCTGTCCTCATTTTGTGGACAACAAAAGCAGACTCCCAAATAATGGCTGAAGGTAAGTAACCTGTGCAAGGTGACAGATTAAGAATGTCATCAAGTGAATCTAAGGTTTTCCTATTTCCAAACCAGGGTTCACTCCACAACTTAGAAAACAGGTTTTCCACAGTTGTTTGTTTATTCCAAAAATTAATTGTGTGGCTATAATGGTCTAGGCACTGAGAATACAATAGTGAAAAAGACAAAGCTCTCAAGGTACTCATGACACTTATTTTCTAATGGGGAAGAAAGAAAAGAGTAACTAAAATACTTTATACATTTTCAGGTAGTGACCAGTCTACGCAGATAACCACAGCAGGGTAAGGAATGACAGTCTAAAGAGGTTAACATGTCAGCAGAGGCCTGGATAAAGTGAGAGTGAGCCACGTGACCTGGAGACGAAGCAGAGGCCCCAAAGCAGGAAGGAATGCCTCGCCTGTGTGTGGAACGTAAGAATGCAATGGGCTAAAGTGAGCAAAGGGGTGAGCATGGGCATGAAGACGGAGAGGGAGGTGGGAGCCCCATCTCAGATGGTTTCAGAGACCGCTGCCACCCAGGTTATTCTGAAGCAAATTCCAGACATGATAGTACTGACACAGGAACACTCTAAATGGAAGAATTGCACGGTCCCCTTTGTATCCTAAAGATGACGCTATTGTCTATGTGAACCACAAAAAGGGGGGGGGATGGACGTGGTTGGGGGAAGGATGAGGAAGAGTGGCAATAGGAGGAAAGCAGTAGGATTCTTGGGGAGAAATGATGTGGCTTGGCGAGAAGGATGTGGTGATGGTGGTGAGTTCTTGGATTTGATGTATATTTGAGGGTCAAGCTGACAGGATTTGCTGATTAACTGGATATGGAATGTGAAGAATGATTCCTACGTTACTTGCCTGAGACACAATGATTCCATTTCCTAAGAAGGAGCAGTCATAGGCAGAAGCGTGTTGGAGAAGGAGGAGAAAAGAAGACTTACCTTTTGGACAAAAGCAGCTACAAGAGCAAAGGCATTGGACGTAGAAGAAGAACGGACTTCGGGTTCTGACTATTGCCATGTCCAGCCCTAGGTGGCTAACCTTGGACAAGTCACTTACTCTCAATGTCCTCATCTACGTAACAGAGGGATAGTAAAACCATTCCTCAGGTTTCTTAGAATAAGGAAATGAGAAGTCTGTGTGCACTCAGTAAATTGTAAAGGTGCTGAATCAGGGTTCGTTTTCTTCTTCCTTTGTTACTTCTAGGAAATGTTTATTTAAAAACTTCATAAAAATGTTTATGTTCATTTTCTTCTTCCTTTGTTACTTCTAGGAAATGTTTATTTAAAAAACTTACGTATGAACTACTCTCAAGTTGTAAATACAATTATGTCTTAACAAATACCATTACAAACACCTGTGACTCTTATATCATTGAATCCTACTTCACTTGTTTAGTGCTTTATACTTTTGGAGGGTACCCAGCATCCTTTACATTTCTTATTTGCATTTCTCACATACCATCATTCACACATACTATCTCATTTGATCCTTAATCCAGACAGAGTGGGTGCCACTGCCCTCAGATGACTGCTGAGAAAACGGAGGAACAGAAAGCTTCCACGGCAGGCCTGACATCACAGACCTACTCAAAACTGTATTACGCCATGGGACTTGTGGAACTGTAAAATGTAGGAAAATCAGCAGCATTTACCAAACTTATTGGACCACGTCACCTTAGTTTAGAAGAGTAAATCAACAACTCAGATAATTAGTCTTCAGTCTAATATACCTGGGAAGCCCTGACTTGTAAGATTTCCATTTATGACTGCACATGCAATGCATCTTTTTAGTAGGCTGCTGAATCTTTAAGTTTGCCAAGTTACAGCCCCTGCAATGTGGAAGCGTCACCAATCGTTATATATCACATGCCATGAAAACAACGAGTATGTTTTGTTTTGATTTCTACTACAGCACCAGCATCTAGCACTTTCTGGCACATAGTAGACACTTGATAAAATTTGTTAAACAAATGAATAAAGGAATGAAACTTGCAAAAATGACAGAAGGTAATGTTGATTTCAGAACAAGTGGCCACACTGTTTTTCTGTCTTCAATGATTTCAACTTCCATTTCTAGAGTTGTACACGGGGCTTAATTCATTTTCTTAGAACAGAAGATTGAGAATTCTTCCAACAGCCATTTGCATCATGACCATGCACTAATCTAATAAGAGAAAGGTTATGCTGCTCTTTGCTGATGAACAGCACATTAATGAGACCTCCTGGAAATAATTCCACCTCTATTAGGCAGGCAAAATTGCATTTTCCAGCATAATTATTGTCAGTTGAGCTCCCAAAGTTTGATATGAACTGTTTCACTTGCAAAGGCAACATCAACTTGTTTGTCAAACCTCTGGAAAACCGAGGGGAAGCTGATGGCTTTAAGTAGTGGTTATCTACCTGTACTTCTCTTTTAATCTATGTTCTGCACATTTTCTACCAGTTAGAAGGACTGGGCAAGTTTTACTTCCTATAACAAGTTTGAAGAAAGGATCTAATAGGTTTCTTTAAAATGTGTTTTTAAATTATATACCACTTACATGCCTCAATCCTTGAGATTCTAGAATGTAAGCTTTTTGAGGGCATGCACCTTGAATATTTTGTTGAAAACTATATTCCTAGCACCAAATACAATGCCTGGAACAAAGCAGGTGTTCCATAAATACACTGAATAAATGCTGTTTCTCCTCCCACTGAGACTCACTGTTTTAGAGTTAAATCTCTTTCTTTCCCACTCCCTCTACCATATCTCTGTCTCCTTTTTATCTCTTGCTCTCTCTGGAATAAAGGGAAGTCTCGCTATACACTATGGCATTTTCCCCATGAAAAATACATAAACCATGGAAGTTTGGTGAAAATATGTCATTAGAGGAGTTTTGGACAGTCTCTTCGTATTGTGTAATGTCACCCAGTCACCTCCTCTTCCAAGCCCCAACCTGCCCTGTGCCACAGAACTCACACAATCACCTGATCAGGGTTTGGGACACAGGGCTAATACATGAGCTAGAAGTCTGAAGGATCTCCAAAGTACGGTATGATATTCTCCAATATTAGTCATTCAGTAATTTTTATTTTTTGGCTTACCTTATTCTACTAGAAAAATATTATTTTCCTTTTTATTGTAAACTGTTTAGATTTACTTAGGTCTGATTTTTCTCCCTCTAGATTGGGACCATAACTTTCCTATAAAGCAGGATAGGTTTTATTTCTTAAATACAAATGAATAGGCTAATAGGGTGCCCTGTAAACTTGGGCAAGGTACTGAACATATCTAAGCTTGATATGAGAATAATAATAGCAACGTTCTCCTGGTTGTTGTAATGATTAAACGAGACAGATAATCCCTGTGGCATGCTTAGCTTGCTTTCAGTATTACGGTCTCTGAGGGGTCCACACACTACCATGACAAACAAGTACCTAAACGAACCCATCACCTCTGCAAGTTTTCTTTTTATTTTCCTTCTAAAAAGTCACTCTACCCCATTCCATCCACAGAAGGAGACATTTACAACAGGTATGCTTTGCGGGTCCTGAATATCCCCAAACATGACTTCTTCTTGCAGAGTTTAGATGGCATTTCTGGATTGCTTCTGGTTGGGTGATGTCCTTTAGGATAGTCATTCATCTGGTACCCTACATTTCTTTCCACAGCCTGTGTCACATTCCTCTTTCCTCATCTGGTTCCTCAAAGAGTCTTGGTTGGCCAAGGACTCAACCCTTCCTTTGAGTTTGTCAAAAATTCCTAGCCAGAGGATGAATGCTGAATTCTAGGGGCATGTTGGGCTGGGGCATCTGAGCCTGGCCTGTTCATCTGTGCAGCTCGACAGTAATGGCTAAGCTTTCCCTCCTGAAACAACCATGCTCCCTTTCTCTCGCCGCCCCACCACATCCCCCAGTTAATTATCAGTTCTGGGTGTAAACTGCTTGCCTCTCCTGCTGTTGCCATGACGACCGTTGGCCTGCACCTGCCACTGGGTGAACAGTATCGCCTTCAGAAGAGGCGATGGCAGTTGCTGGCTCCACGGAAGCCAGGGAGCAAACTAATGTTTACCTGTCTGGGGAGAGAAGTTCCTGCTCATTCCCTCGTAGGCATTTTCCTGGCAAGCTTCACCTCAACTTCCTGCTCAGATAAACTGCTTGTTGACATTCAACAAAGAAAGTGAAAATTCTTCTGGTTAAAAACGCCAAATCCCTGTTGTCTTTGTCACAATTCCATCCATTAACTTTACTTATTCCCAGCCAAGATGTTAGAGAACATGAATCTTCCGTCTCCTGAGAAAGGAGCTGTGGTGCAGTGGCTGAAAGCACAGAATTTTAAGCCTGATAGGTCTGGGTTCTAATCCCGGCTGAGTCACTGTGTAACTGTGTGACCATGGCTTACCCACTTACCCTCTTATAATATCAATTTCCTCATCTAGAAAAAGAGGATTAGAATAACTATACCTCACAGAGTAGTTTTAAAGCTTTGAAATAATATATGTAGGTCTAGCTCCTATCCAATGTTCAACACACCAGCGGGCAACACTCTTCCTGCTGTTTAGCTGTAAATCCTGGGTGACCCTGAAGATCAGGGCAAAGTCGGCGGCCTGGTCCGTTTGAACTGGTCCTTGTCTGAGAGGCCTTACCTGTGCAGGGAGGATAAAGCAGCACGCCGCCCCCACTGCATCTAGACCACGATGCATGTAGCAGTCGGGGGCAGCTGACAAATGCTTCTCTCCCTACTTTCAGCGCAATTCTGTCAGCTCCTCCTTCTCAGCACCGTTTTTCTCATGCTCAATCTCACTTGCCTTTAAATAGAATTGATAGAACCAGAGGGGAAGGAGACGTACTCACCAAGGAAACAAAATGCTTTTCTGTTTTACAACCATATTGCAACCTACGGGGAACAACTGGTAGTGGTGGCTAAGGAGTGGGGGGAATGAGGCATTTATGTAAGAAACTGTTTTCTTCCCTGAAATCCCTGCTTGTGGATAAGCAAATATTTTATGAACCTCTAACCACTCCGAGTTTGGTCGTGAGGCCAAACAAGCATGGGCACGTGAACACTGCTCTTTGGCACAGACCTTACCATTTAGGGTACCCTAGGTTTATCTCAGCCTTTGGTCACCTTTCTTAAAGGTGTGCGCTACCTCCCTGCAGTTCTAATTTTAAAGAAACCTGCACTCATTGACTATAAACTTCATACCAACTTGAAAAAAAAAGATACAAACAAACAAAACCCACACAAACAAACATGCTCCTGGCATATGTTACAGATACCTGGTGTGGGTTTCTGGGTAAAGAGGTGCATGTAGCTCACATAACAGAGCTTACAAAAACGAGAAGGATCCTTGGAAGCTGTTCGGAGATTACTGACCTCTTGTTCGCCTCTCAGTGGGAGGAAGTGAGAGAGGGCTAGAGACCAGCAGCTTTCTCCTAAAATGAAAAAGTTACCACTAATAACAATTCTGCTGTGGTTGCCATGGGTGAGGGAGGCAGAACTGATGACATCAAATTCAGTTATTCCTAAAACATAGCCTGGAGTTCTGTGACTTCCTAAAATCCACTGTGCTTGCTGCCAGTTCAAAATGGCTACAGAAACACACAAGAAAGAAGAGAACTGGCTCCAGCCAGGCTCTTCAGCACCGGATCTAACTCAGGGACAAATGTGACCCAATTTAATTATTTGACTAGCTTAGAAACATCTATAACCTTAAATCTATTTGCAAAATGTTGGTGCTTTAGTATTCCTTTTCTCCATTTATTTAGAGGGAACTACGCAGATAACTACTTTCCACACTTGATTTTAAATTAGAGGAAGGCAGGAGCTGTCAAAATAGGGGTATAAATAAGAGACATCAAACAATCAATTCCCTCTTACAAACTACTTTGTCTCAGTTGCTTGTCTTGCTATCCAGAAGAAACCAAAAGGAGCGTACTTTCCATGTTTCATAGCGACGAAGGACAATGCTTCATTGTCCTTTAGGTGGATGGGTTACTTTGATGGGAAAATTGAGGTATGAAGGAAAGCAACCCATCTACTTATGATAAATCACGACATGTGACTACAGGAATAAACCCATAAGATTCAGAGGTCTGTCCATTTCCTCTATAGATGGGACAATGCTGCAGTCCAGAGGTCAAGTCTAACAGGAAAGGCCGCAGACCTTTGGGTACCTATCACGGCACACCAGACCGTTTGTAAGGTGGACTCACACACTTGTCGCCTGATCTCCCAGCAGAGTCCACTCCTGCAGTTACTCACCATTCCCCACACAGCACATCATGTTCACGCCTCTGGGCCTTTAGACGTGACAGTCTCTCTGCCTGAGTGTCCTACCTCCCCTTTCTATCTGGAAAACCCTACCCCTACCCACGCTCCAAGGGCCAGCACAAAGGTGATTCTCTATCTGAGGGAGCTGTATCCTACTCTACATCCGACATATATTCCAGAGACTCATTACCGTGCTGAGGTTAAGAGCCTGCATTCTCCAGTCATACTACGAGTCGGAAATACTGCTCTCCCGTTGTTTGGTGTGTGACCTCATGAATGGACCCGCATACTCAGTTTTCTCATCTCAGATGAGACAGGAAGAAAACGCAGCCACCACTTATTAAGACTGATGTGAGAAATAACTGAGATTAACATACGTAAATGTTTAAAATACTTCCAGCACATGCTGACACTCAATCAATGCTTCTTTCTAATAATTGATAATCACACTGTATAATGATCATTACGTTGCAATAAAATGTGAAGTTAAAGCTGTTTGCTTAGTTTTCTAGAGGTCTGTAAATGCAGGGACGCAGCCTTCATCACCTTCACATCCCAGAGGCCTTGCCTGGGGCCTGACAACACAGTAGACCCGCTGAAGATGCTTGAGAACAGATGAAGGAAAGAATTCCTCTGCAATCTTTCCTGCCTAACAAATGAGGGGACAGAGCTCCTAGAGGTGAATGCTCTCCTGATAAGCTCTCATAAGGCCACAGGTACGAACAAAGTTAGCCTGCCACACGGACATCGTAACTACTGTATGGGATGGCAAACAAGCGTTGGTTAGAGCAAAACCACAGCATGAGACGTGACATCCAGGCCCCTTTGTACTGGGCCTTTTTTCTTAGCATTATGAAGCCAGAAAAGGCAGGCAGATGTATGTTATAATACAGGCTGCTGCTAGCCAGCATTTCCAGTGTGAGGCAAATGGAATAAGCCAGAGGCACCTTGGCCAAAATGTCTAGCTGTGAATGGACTCTCTCGTTATATACCACACACAAAACAAAATAGAGTCGTGACTCTCACAGGCAAGTATCTGAAAATCACTCACTGTAAGCAAGGGGCCTTGCCTTTGTTATAGATACATAGCATGGCTTCATCCTTCATCTGGGTGAGTAGAAGATGAACAATTCATATCAGCAGTGGAAAACAAAATCAGCTCAGGCTCTGAAACAGGGAAATGTGACAGCTAAGGGACTCTCTATGCTAAAGGCCAACTTAGATGTTGGAACCCCACTTCTGTATAATAAGCGGCCCATGTCACCAGTTATCAAAGCCGTTTTCTTTGGTTTCCAGGTAGGTCTTCTGCAATGAAGAGAATGCAAACGCCAAACCATGAATTTACGATCAGAGGACTAAGTGCATTTAGTCCCCTCATATCTCTACAAACTAAGCTGTCAGGAAGACAAATGCCATTTCTAAGAACATATGGTTATTATTTTAGAAGGGGGAAAAAGTACCTAGTATACAGCCTCAAGAAAATTAATTTTAAAAAAAGAGAGAGAGAATTTTAAAAATCTACAAAGTTACAGAATCTATAAGCAGATTCTTTCTGCTCCGTATTTATGATAGGACTATATTCCTCCATACAAGTATACCCCCCCCCCTCAAAAAAAAGTGGGTGGTAAACAGGGTGCCAAAAAGACTAGTGTTTACAGGGAAATAAAAACAGACTACAGAAAGACAGAGGCCAAGTGGTTTGTCCAAGGTCATACAGCTGGTGGCGGGCAGACCGAGCACAGAAGGTGGGCCCACTGACGCCATGGGCCCCTCCACAGAACCTGCAGGACCCCGTCTGATCATGGAAGCAGCATGGGTCAGAATCACACTGATCTCAGCAGGAGCTTTCTGCTTGAAATAAGAGCCAGCTGTGAAGATGAAAAATTCTACAGAAGTCTCAAGTATGGCTGTTCCTATTAAAAAGCCATTTTCCTCTTAGTTAAAAAAAAAAAAAAAAAAAAAAAAATCACAGAAAATCTCAACAGCCAATCAAAATGTGATTTATCTCGCGCCTTTCTCCTCTGAGCACAACAGTTGAAAGGTCCTTCCCTTTCCGACTTCCTTCCACTAGCAACAGCTTTCAAGCAGCAGATCCTACTGCCACCCCCCTCCTTGACTATATGTTACTTCTCAGCAGGATAGAGAAGGAGCCAATCTGTGAGGGAGCGAAGGCAAGATCTCCCGTAATAGTATAGAAAAGGCAGAAAATTGCTGCCCAAAGTGTAAATTACTTTTTTTTGCCTGAAGAAAAAAAAATCACTCGGGGCTTCAAAGATGCCCTCTTAAAAGATGACTCCAGTGGTTACTATCCAAGCTCGACATGTTAGGACTTTGCTCCTCTGCGCTCTCCAAGGATCCTTGCCATCTAGGTGACTGTCCCCTGGATCTGCAGAGCAAACTACCGGATGGAGGGCCTTCAGGCCACTATTCTGTGGGGCCAGAGGGAAGCATGGTTGGCTGCTCCTCGGGATGTGTAGAAGCACCTCTTTTGCTGTGGAGCCTCTGAGGACACTGTGAGAATGAGATGAAAAAATATCCCTTTGTAATGGTAGAGGCTAAGGAGAGGAGAAGCTGCTTGCAGGAAACAGAGGCCACAACAATTCAATGTCAAAGTGAGAACTCCCAGCTTAGAGGAACAAGACCAAAGTGATCCTCGGAGGACTGCACGTCAACCCTCGGGCTTTCATTCCGGGCCACAGAGAGAAGTGTGCTGGCCTCCTGGACACAGTCTGATGGTGGTGGAGGGCATGAGCCCGGAATCCAGACAGTAGAGCCCTAGCTCTGCCCCTCACTCGTTGTGATCTAGGGCAAGCAAGCATTAACTGCCTCATTTTACAAGTAGGGTAATACCTACATTATAAGCTTTACATGAGGATTAAATGAGAATATATATAAAGCACTGTACATGGTAAACCTTCAGTAAATGGTAGCTATGATCACTATTATTGTTTATTAGCAGAACAACTACACAATAAAATTCAGGGCAAGGGAGTGACATGAGCAAAAGTACAAATATTTGGCCACCTCATGTCAAACAGCTTAGGAAGTCAAAACTGAAAAGAGGAAAGAAGGCAGGGATCTTCCAGCTGGCAGGAAGAGAGGAAAACACAGATCTATTACAGACTCATCCATTTCAATAGGACAGAATTTTCCTTTGTTCCTGCCACCGTGGAGAGTGGCTGGAATCCAATTCTCCCTGAACTTCTGTGCAAACAGCAGGAAAGTGGCTGTGTGGAAAGAATGCTAGCAAAGGCGGTGCAAGTGTAAGAATCCAAGCAGACCTGGAAGTCAGGCTCTCCAGGTTCATTTCTCTCCCAGCCCCTGTGTAGGCAGACCCACACTTCCTTCTGTCTCCCTTACACACGAAACCCTCATGTAATACTGTCAGCAATACAGAAGCCTTTGGAACGAAACTGTTCGGCTTACTGAAATGATGAAGTACGTATCGCAAATAAGAGAACTTTCACATCAAAGGCCATCTCCCTGAAGTGTGAACCGGAATAAACGGAGCCAAATGGCAGTTCAACACAAGCAAACTGAATGGAACCAACAAGCATGAATTTAAAAGTTATTAAAAAGAAAATCTGACTCCTTCTTCCTCTTTCTGCCAAATTGGAACACGCTCTTCAAGTGCTCATTGTACCAAAACAGGGTTCTGTCAAGTCCCAGTTTAACAGAATGTCTGACGACACCCTTGGAAGCCTGGAGTGGGGGAAACAGCCTGACATTGTGGGTACTGGTAAAGACACTCTGTGCCTCACCACTGTCTTGTGCAAACGACATGAAGGTATCTGCAGTTACACTCCAAAGGCAATCTCTCCCACTGAAGCACCTTTCCAGGGGGTTAAACTCTTCCTAAGGTCCCTGTATTCCTCTGATCAACATGACTCTGCCATGGGACCATACGGCCAGATGAGCTTGTTCATCCTAATGGGGCTCTCCTGAGACAGAAAGGCCATTTCTACCCTGCAGAGGCTGCACATTCTGTCTGCTAAGGTGTTTTCTTTATATGGGTCTTGTCTGAACTCTCTTCCTGGGAAACAAGGGCTTGGGCTCTGTTTGGCCTAGACTTTAAGGAGCTAGAGCTAGTCTTGAGAGTAGAAGAGGTGAATACCAAGGAGATAATTCAAAGAGTGGGTCTAAACCAAAGGTCTGTACAAAATGGTGAAAACTTGGTCAATAGCTAGAGAAGCTACTCATTAGCCATCACTGCTAATGAGTCTAACTAGTCTTCCAAGCTCTAGTGTTGAAAATTCTTGAATGCCTTCCCACTATCTGCAGGACAGAGCTCAAGCACGCGCAGGAGGCCCGCGAGGCCCTAAACGATGTGGACTCTCCTCTCTGTCCTCCACGGTTCTCTCGTCTAGAGCTCTTACACCAGTTGTGACCTCTGCCTAGGACAAGTCCCAGCCCTGCTCTTCCTCTGTCGGCCTCCACGTCTCTCAGAACCCTATTTACCTGTAACCTGTTTTAGTAAGCCTCCCCTTATCATCCCAGACTGACTTAGGAGCCCTTCCCCCAGCAGCCTAAGTTCCTTTATCATAGCACAATGCATAGCAGCCTTTGCCTGGCACTATGCTCATCTCTCCCACTAGGCTCAGAATCCACGAGGTCAGGGAGCACGTCTGTTATTGTTACCATTATCTACCCAGTATATACACAGTGCCTGACATATGGGAGGATCATGAGAAAAGACAGGGAGGGAGGAAGGGAGGAGAGAGGGAGGGGAAAAAACAAAGGAAGGGAGGGAGGGGGGAAATGAACCATAACTTAGAGGGAGCCTTCTCCTGAGAACAACTGGAATATGAGGTTTAAAGGGATTCCCTGAAGCTCTGAAGGTTTAAAGCAGGGTGCCTGTGGCTTTACCACAGTGGACAAGGGGCTAGATCTGGGCCGAGAACCACAGTTCCCAAGGGAAGGCAGCACCAGGAGCTGTAGATGTGGGATAACATTTGGCACTAGGAAAGGAGTTCAGGATGTGGGAAGGGAGAAAGAAAAAGAAAAAGGAGCTATACTTGTTCGTTTGTAAATAAAACCAAAGGCTGAATCTTGGCTCCAGGAAAATTAACTCGGACAATTCTTTTAGCTTCTTTCAATGAGAAACTTGAACTAGATTAGTGATTTTCAAATAAGTGCTGAGGAACCCTTGGTTTCTGCAGAAATCCCTTAGGGTCCACTGTAATGAAGAGAGGAGGTTCACCAGCAGATGTGGCCCCCACTTTAAGCAGAAAAGAAATTATTTATACATTGGGATTCTACTTAAAGCCCATCTGAAAGAAAAAAAAATAAAACACAGAAATAAATAAATAAATAAAAGGTGTTTCTGCTGAAACTGCTAAAGTTCTGAACAACAGTGGCTTGGATGACCTCTCAATACCTCCCAGCCTTAACAGTCCTTGACTCTATGTGACAGTGGGGACTCATCTGGACATTGTAGCTTACTTTATACAAGTGACCCTCAATTGTGTTGATGGCATTTCCTAGAGCCTGTTCTCACTGCCTGAGCAGAATGACAGGAAAGTGAACCAAAGTCCAGGTTCACTGCAAGGCTGAGGCAAAAATGAAATCCACTTTTTAAATTTCATGTGGTGATACAGCAGCACATAGGAGCATTTTTTCCCCTAAACAAAGTTTTGTATACCTGTGTCTGATTCCAGACACCTGTAAAATGAATCCTAATTCATTGTGCAGGTGTCTTGAATCAGACACGAAGAGGTTAATAGGTCAGAAATAAAGAATGTTGGATCCAGAGTCCACTAAAAAAAAAGCAACCCAATTCCAATCAAGAGAGAACAATGCAAAAGTTTATCTAGTCAGTCCACCTGAGACCTAATTACCATTCAAATACAGTGCCACTCTTCTTAACAAGATATTCTGAATGTGCTGAAGAATAAAGCAAAGTTACTGTCATTACACACTTTAAAATCTACCTTTATCTGAAGGTTACAGGCAAGAAATGGCATAGATGGGAAGGGAGATGGGATCTTACAGAATAAGATCTTCAAAGCCCTAGCTTAAGATGGAGATCCCTTTTCTGTGCTGTTCCGTGGCTGTCCACATTTCATGGGGCATTAAAAGGGCACAGTGTTACTGTACTTCAATCCTGACGATGGACGAGCGGCAATACTGTGATCTTACCTGGGTCCTTCCTCGTCGCCCTGAAAGACACAGAAAGACACAGCATTAGTAATCAGCATTGGTGAAGACTGATTTCGATTTTGTCTTTCTCTTCCATCTCCTTTCCAAACCTGAAAGCAAGGTTTGTGCGTTTACTGTAATAGAGACAAACCAGCAGACATCTGAGGGCTAAGACAAGGGCTGATATGATCCTATGTGCAAACTGCCCAACAGAGATGAACTGATAATTTGCCCTTGCAAGCAGAGAAGTGAACGCACAGACCTAGGAAGCCTGCACAATAGCTTTGCCTTTTCATTTGTATGGCTGGCAGTATTTAGTTTTGAGCAAACTGGGAGCCCAAAATAGCAGCGGGTCTTAGGCAAAAGCTGACCAGCTCCCAAAGCATCAAGCTGTTTCTGTCAAAGACTCATTTCTGCCTTGGTCTAGCATTTTTTCCCCCGAACAAAAACACAGCAACTCTAATATACAGCACACTAGTGTGAAAAAGGCACTGAACTGGGACTCAGGAAAACCAGGATTCTAGTCCAAGATCTGTTATTTATTAGCTAAGTTCCCTATGGGTAAGCTAATTAATCTGGACCTTCTCCTCTGTAAAAGTGTAGTGCTGGCATTTGACCCACAACATTCTCAGCCAAACAATGGCTTTTGTTTTTCTTTTTCGGTCTTGAGGGTTATTTTTCTAGGTATTGCATTCTCTGAACCTAACTTTATCAGGGATCACAGCAGATTCCTTTGAGCCTCTTTCTGTGACCAAACAAGATTTTTCAAATGATTCTTAAGCTTTTTCCAAGGGGCCTCACTTATCCTTTTGGAGACAGGGTATCTTTTAAATCCTTCTCGTTAGCCATTCAGGGTTAGTCTCAGTAGAGAATGTATCTCCCTAGCTGTTGATAACTTCCTAGAGAACTTTTCTATTTGCCTGATTGATTGTTCCTACCGGTATAAAGGAGAATGAGCTCTGGAGTCAGACACTCTGGGTTCAAGTCTTGATTCCATGACTTGCTTGCTGTGTTACCCTGGTCCAATTATTTTGCCTCTTAACATCAATTTCCTAATTTGTAAAGCGGGGATAATAATTGTCCCAGTATCACAGGATGAGTATATGAGGATTAAATAAAATAATGTGCATAAACGTCAAGTATAGTACCTAAGATACAGGAAGTACTTAATAAAGGTTATTTTAGCAAGATTACAGTTCAGTATGATTCATTCATAAGCTACTACATGTAGGTGCTAAGGGTAAAAGATAAACAACCCATAATGATCTAACCTTCTAGGAGCTCTCATTGAGGAGCAACACACAGAAATAGATAGAAAGCGAACTATGTATGACTAACCGTGTTGAGGGCTCTCCCAAAGACAGAAACAGAAGGCCTTGAGGGTCAAAAGTGAAGCGATGCCTCTCCTGGGGGAAGGCTTCACCGAGAAGGTGACATTACATTGTATTGGCACTTGAGGGACAAGCAGGATTTTCCCAGGCTGACGACAGAAGGTAAGTGGGAAGGGCAATGGACTAGCAAGAGCAAAGGCACAGCAGTTAATAATAATAAAAAAAGGATGTTTACGGAATTTTGAGAAATTCTGTGAAACTAGGGGGTGGGGTTGTGTATGTCTTGGGTAGAGGCTGTGGGGGGAGGAGTAAGGGGGTGGGAGGTAGGGGCCGAAAGGTCAGCTGCAGCCGGAAAGGTGATTTCAATCAGATTATACACTAGGGGTTGGGTAAGAGCACTGTTCAGGATTTCCAGTCTTGGTAAGGACGCTAAGCATCTGTACAGAACGAGAGAGAAGTGAGGCGAGTGGTGGAAGGAGGGAAGGGGGATCGTGGAAGCCTTCTTTGCATTTTGACTGACTGGTGTGTCTTATGAGAACTATAATCTAATAAGAAAAAATTCATATAATTTAAATTTACTATGAGTTATATAACTATCAATGACACAATTAAACCTCCACACAATTTTTCAATTATCTTTGGATGTTAAAGCATAATTCTCTAGGGGAACCTTATGGGAAAAAGTACCCAAAATTTCTCCATGATTTAGAGCAAGTACTCCTTACAATCACATATCTTGGTACAATGGTTAAGAGACAGGGTTTCTGAATTAGAAAAGCATGGCTTTAAATTCTGCCTTGTTAATTTCAACAGTGAAGTTTTGGGTAGTTTGCTTAACTTTTCCAAGGTTCAGTGTCCTCATTCACACACAGAGATCCTAAATCTTACACCACAGGGTGAATAAAGTAAATGTGAAAATATTTGTGAAACACTAAGCAAGGGTCTAGTACATTATAAGTGGTCAACAAATGATGCTCATTACTGTAATTTCCCTGAATTGTTAATTAATAGCATTTCTAGGGAGAATGGGGGAAGGTCAGAAAAGATGGGACACAAGATTATGTTTTACTTTCATCCATTGCTGCTGCTTATAGATATGCGATTCTTTTCAGAAACAATCACTACCACAAAGCATGAGGAGGACCAGGGTGAGAGTTTCGCTGCTATAGGAATGAATAACTGAATGAAAGAACAAATATACACACATATAATCTGAGGCAATTTTAAATAAATAGGTCAGCAGACATTCAGAGGGTTGCTAGTCTTGCTAGTAACAGAGGTGTACCTGCTATTCCCACTACCTGAAATGCACATCCCTATTCTGAAAGCCTGGCTAACTCCTATCCATCCTTTCAGATCAAACCTCACTTGGAAATGTTCACCACTGACAGACTGAGTGGGGGAATCCTTCTCTGTCCTCCATATCTGTATGGCTCACACTTCCGGGCTAGTATTTAGAGCAGAAAACAGACAGAGACAGTACCATACAGTGTCTCCCTCTTCGGATTTCAACTCCTTGAGAACAGAAACTGTGTGCTCATCAGCTTATTTACTGTACAAGGCACATAGTAAACAGCACAAGGCACTTCATAGATAATCAGTCAAGAAAGGAAAGAAGGGGGGACAAGATATAAGTAGGATTTAAGATTAATTTCTACCACCATTACAAGTGAAGTCTGGTTTCAGAGATTAGAATTGAAAATATGTTAAACGTCAACTTACGTTTAAGTGATTTGAGTAAGCAATGTTCTCAAATCCCCCTGTAAAATATCCTGAATGCTCTTGGCTGGTAGGCTACACTCTAGTACAACCTCTCATTTCCACTGCCACCGGTGGAAATGTATGTACACCAAGGACCAAATAAGTTAGTTCCTAAGTCTGTTTATATCAGTTGAACTTGTAATTATGATGACACATTTTATTAAATAACAGAAAATGAATACAAGAGAAATTTGTTCCTTCCATGAGGTGCTGATTCCATGAAAATTACGTTGAATGCTTCCAAAGCATTCAATAAAGTGGCTTAAAAATTGCTATCAATTTTAATGCAGGAGACACATGCAAAATATAAGAAAAAATAAAATATAAAAGTCTAGGATTCCATATTCAGCTTGCTTTAAATATTATCTTCCTTACTGTAAGAGACTGAAATTGGACCTTATAAATGGTGCAGTATGGACATGATTTATGCCAAAAAGATACCCTTCTATCTCAACCAACAAACCTGCATTCTCAAGGAAAAGAAGTTAAATCAAAGAAGTATACAGACATATTTCAAGTTTAAAATATATGTTAAGGCATGTGTGTATCATTTTTAATGACTCACCTATTTGAACCAACTTTTGCTAAGATTATCTCACTGCTGCTGAGAACTCTTCTCTCAAAATTAGACAAAAGATGAAAATACTCATGACATGCAAATAAAAATAAAGACTACCTTTTAATACTTGACTTTGGCAAAAAATTTTATAAAAGTTATGACTAATTTCAGGCCAAAAAAAGAGAGAGAGATTTTCAAAACCGGTGACAAAAATATACACAGTTATAATTGTTCTGTAGACAGTTGATAAAATATGTACAAGAGCCTAAAAAAGTCCGTATCTTTGACTCAGTAATTGCTTATGATTTATAAACAAAAACATGCACTACAATGTTATAAATGACAGTAAAAAGTTGGAAATCACTTAAAATAAGGTAAACGTTTAATTTATATCACTGATTCAGGATTCAAGCATGTTTTTGAAGAATTTCTAGTAATATGAGGAAAATTTTAAATATGATGTTAAGGAAAAATGGTGAGGAGATGAAGGTATTAACTTGTCTTATTAGGGTAATAATTTTTCTATACATACATGTATCAATCATCACACTATAACTTAAACTTACTTATGTTATATGTCAATAATATCTCAATAAAGCTGGAAACACACACACACACACACACACACACACACACACACAAACATGGAACAAATATAATACCTAATGATAACTATCAATTCAGTGTGTGTGTTTACTTTGTGCTGTGTCTGTAAGTTTTAAACATTGTATAATGATTAAGAAAGCAATAACTTTAGTTATTTAAACAGGGGAAAGACCACATCTTTTTAGACCTATGGGATCGGTATTGAAACTCCTCCCCTACCCTATATTCTATGAAATGACCCCAAAAGATTTATTAAAAACACATTTTTTAAAAGAGATGTCACCAGGAAAACTTGTAACCTTTGGACTTCTTTAACCAGAAGCTCTGTGATTCTATTTGGCCTAATTAAATTTATCTGTACTAAAGGTTTCTTAAAACGACATACTGTGTTAATGGGCTAGTTTTAGAATAAACTTCATAATCAAAGGAAAATAGAACTTGGGCAGGTGGGATATCTAGACTTTCTAAAATTTATTGAGATATAACTTATAATACCATTAAATAACCTGTTTTAAGTATAATCAACCACCTTTAGTAAATTTAGTTATGCAACTATTATCACAAACTTGTTGAAAAACTATATACCCATAAATACACAGAAACAATGCCTCCAATAAGGGGCTAATATTCAAAATATACAAGGAACTCATACAACTCAACAACAACAACAAAAAACCAATCCAATTGCAAAATGGGCAGAGGACCTGAAGAGACATTTCTCCAAAGAGGACATACACATGGCCAATAGATACATGAAAAGACGATCAACATCACTAATCCTCAGAGAAATGCAAATGAAAACCACAATGAGATATCACCCCAGGCAGAACGGCTATCACCAACAAGACAAATAGTAACAAGTGTTGGAGAGGCTGTGGAGAAAAAGGAACCCTCATACACTGTTGGTGGGAATGCAGACTGGTGCAGCCGCTATGGAAGGCAGTGTGGAGGTTCCTCAAAAAATTACGAATAGAATTACCGTATGACCCAGCAATTCCTCTCCTGGGTATCTACCCAAAAAATCTGAAAACATTTATCCGTAAAGATATATGCACTCCAATGTTCACTGCAGATTTATTTATGGTATCCAGGACATGGAAACGACCAAAGTCTCCTTCAATAGATGAATGGATAAAGAGATGTGGTGTATATATACACAGTGGAATATTATTCTACCATAAGAAAAGATGAAATAGTGCCATTTGCGACAACATGGATGGATCTTGAGATTATTATGCTGTGAAATAAGTCAGACAGAAGAAGTCAAGAACCATGATTTCACTGATATGTGGTATATAAAACTAAAAACTACAAAGTAACAAGACAAACAAAGAAACAAAACCTCATAGATACAGATAATAGTTTAGTGGTTACCAGAGGGTAAAGGGGGAAGGAGGTAGTAGATGAGGGTAAAAGGGATCAAATATATGGTGATGAAAGGAGAACTGACTCTGGGTGGTGAACACACAATGTGATATATAGATGATGTAATACAGAATTGTACACCTGAAACCTATGTAACTTTACTAACCATTGTCACCCCAATAAACTTTAAAAAATAAAATAAAAAATAATTATGACTATTTTTTTCTTCTTAATCTCTTGAAAAGCATATGACTGTTTAAGCTAAATTTATAACTGTCTTACAGTATTCATTACATATATAAATTCTGTATATATGATACTATAACATAAAGGACATGGAAAGAGGGTAAATTGGCCTATATAGTTTCAAGGTGTCTGCATTTTATATGAAGTGGTACAATATTAATTTTAAATAGACTAAATATTTAAGGATATATATTATAATCCTCATAGAAACCACTAAAAATAATACAAAGTAATAGAGCTAAAAGGTCAATCGACATATTAAAATGGAATTCACATAATTATTTCAAAAATCCAAAAAAAGGCAGAAGACAATGAGAGAAACAAAAGCAGAACAACAAACAGAAAAAAAAAATCACAAAATGGTAGACTTAAATTCAACCATATTAATAATAACATTTAAATGGTAATGGACCTAACACTTCCATTAAAAGGCAAAGACAATCAGAATGAATAAAAGAATTAAGACCTAACTATGTGCTGCCTAAGAGAGACAGACTTTACCAATACAGATAGACTGAAAGCAACTGAATGGAAAGAGATGGACCATAAAAACACCAAGCATTAAGACTGGATTGGCTTTAACAACAGGAGATAAAACAGACATCAAGACGAAGTATTATCAGAGAAAAACAGTAACTTTTCATGATGATTAAAGGTTCAGTTCACCAGGAAGATGTGACAATTATAAATATGTATTTGCTTGATAAGCTTCAAAATATCTGAAGATAAGTTGATAGAACAAAAGGCGAAGATAATTCCATCATCATACTTGGAAATTTAACACCCCTCTCTCAGAAGCTGACAGGACAACTAGACACAAAAATCAGTAAAAATCAGTAAATTTTTTGAACACCACATTTATATTTAATAGAACATTATACCCCAAAGTACAGAATGCACATTCTTTTTTGGTGCACATATGCATTCACCAAGACAGACAATATACTGGGCCATAAAACAAGTCTTGATAAATGTTAAAAGATTGAAAACATTCAGAATATGTTCTCTGATCGTAATGGAACTAAATTAGAAACGAAAAACAATGTATGTAGAAAAATTCCTAATATTTAGAAGCTAAACAACACACTCCTAAATAATCAATGAATAAAAAGAAAAAAAATCACACGTTCAGAAGCTGCAATCTGCTTTTAAATGCATCAAAAATAAGATGCACTGATGAATACAAGGTTGGAAAGATTTTATATACATATACGTATGTAAAATAAAATAAAATGTTAATGGCAGAATCTGGGTGGAGGTATATGGGTATAATCTGTAAAACCTTTCCATTTTGCTGTATGTTTGAAATATTTCATTAAAAAATGTGTGTGAGGGGCAATTGGCCAAATTCAAAATTCAAGAAATTAAAAAAAAAATCTGTATCATACAAAGGGAGGAAAAGAATTCCTCTGTTGAGTGAAAGAAAGGTACTAAAAATTCGCTCCGATCAGTAAGTTACCAGATTAGCTGGAACGAGAGGCTATTAGGATAACGGCTCTTTATAAAGGCTCTGTACACAGCCCATCACTGCTTCTTTTTAATAGCTCATTTTGTCCACAGCCTAGACCTTAGGCCTTGTGAGCTTTGTATCCCTAAGAGTAATTCCACCAAAGTTAACAAGTAGAGTGCAGTTGAGCAGCTTAAAGGACAGTTAATGTTGGGGAGGGACTAAATTCATTATTTGAAATGAAAATGAAAGATGGGATATCTCTCAAAATTAAGGCTTTATTTTTGAAAAAACAACCTCATCAACACACAGAATAAATGCAAGGCTCCGATTTGAGGGGAATTGGGACAGAGTTATGGCACTGATCCCTTGAGTTAACTCTGGTTGACCTTTCTGTTTGTGAAGACACTAAGTGACAATCTCCATACTGCACAAGGTCTGAGGAATGCAAAGCTGGCTAGGACACTGCTTCTCCTCACTCTTTCCCCAGATACAAATAGGATGCTTGGCATATGGCAGAGAGTAGGGGATAAGGACGGGTATTGGAATAGGACAAACTGAAACCTGAATCCTGGCTCTATTTTCTACTAACGAAACATTGGGGCAGTGTCTGCATCTCAATATCCCATATGCAAAATGGAGATAATCAATGTTGATTAAATGAAATGATAACTATAAAGTGCTCTCTTGCCTATCTAGAAACTGACTTAGGCACACACTGTCTTATTCTGGAGAAGATGAAATGAGAAGAACAAGAGCTATTCTATTTTTCTCACACATTGCTGAAATTTAATCAAGAACCCTGGATGAGTGAAGCTGGTAACTGTTCAATGGTCTCTTACATTTCCTGTCAGGATGGCTTGAACAATACCTGCCTCCTAGGGTACGTCTTGGCTCATCTATTCAGTGGCTAGGCTCTCCTCCACCACGGCAAGCCTGCGAGTTGAGGTGGAACTTACTGAGTCAGCAGCAGTCCTGGAAAGTCCACAGGACTCTCCTAGGCTTTCTTCTAGAAAGACCTACCCGACACCCATCTGGCAGAAGCGCGACTAGAATTTTCAACATAATGCTATGAAATGTGATGAACAATAGCCTCTCCTCAGTGGCTGAAAAATGTTATAAACTTTATATTTTTTGAGTGGTTGCCTTAAATTACTTTTTAGGAATAGGTTCTGAATGCCCGAATATGTTGTTCGGTAAAATGTCTGAGACCCTTTTACCCCCGTTAGAAAATAACAATGGCCACAGTGACTATATTCATTGTAGTGATTCAACATTTATTATGTCTGTCTTTCACACTGTTTTTGATCCTTGCTGTGTCCTAGCCCCCAAGCCTCTCTTAATCCAGCAGTCATGTACTCCCAGTTTATGCAGTTGGCTCCATATAAAAACCAGCCTGAGGAACCCTTTCACTATTCACAATATCAGTCCAAAATCTTCATTCTGGCCTGCTTTGATGTGCTCATTCAGCCCAGTTCTTACCCCAATTTCTTTATTTATAGGCTCTTTTCGTGATTTGGGATCTGTCAACTGCCCTCTTCTCTGGCAATGATTTCTAGCTTCCCTTCTTACCTGTGATTAGTATTTGCCCCACTGACTCTACTCCTATAAGTCCTGGTGGACAAATGTTTTGCCAGGCCCAGGAACTGGCTGCAACTCCAATGGCCAATACTTCCATACTGTTATACACCCTGGTCTAAACACTTATCCCCTATGTAAGTTTTCAATTCATTCCCAGGAGGGCATTTCCAGAGATAACAAACATGGCACTCATGTTCTGCTACTAATCATTGCGGGCATTCTCCTTTACCTCTGCCTTTGGCTCAGCTGATTCATTAGAGGTATCAAGTTGTTCCTTAGCTTGGGCCATCTGAGTCATCAACCTGTCCATGTGGGATTGGATGTCTGCCAGGATCTCAGTCACATGAGCTGTAGCCATTGCCTCCTGGATGTCCACTAGATGAAGGGCCTTCTGCTCCTCATAAGCAATCACTTTCTGAACTTTCTTAAATTCCTGCTGTATAAACACCTTCATCTGGTCCCGAGTTACCTGTGGAACACAGACAAGAATAAGTTGGGCACACAAAAAAATGAAAGGGTAGAGCTGTTACTGTAAGTGCTACGAAGCCTTAACACAGCCAAAATACAAACCATGGTTCCTACCTCATCCTGAAGTTCTGGGACTGTCCTCTCAACAAGGTTTCCCTAATATCTCTGATGAAAATTCTGCTAATATTTTTCTATACTCTTCTAATACTCTTCTATAGAAATTATTTATCCTTCCTTTTTGCTTTTTTCCTTTCCTTCACTTTTATACCAGTAATACATAAATACTTTAAAAATATTTAACAGATAAGTATATATGGTAAAAAAAAAAATGAAATTGCTCTTCTCTCTCCATCTCTATACCTTTTCCCTCCTCAGAGGGAAATTACTATTAATAATGTGTTATGTATCCTTCTAGCCATTTTTCTATGTAGTGTTTTCTATATGCCAATCCAATATCTACATAAAGATAATTTATGGGTATTTATATATATATATATATATATATATATATATATATATATATATATATATACACACACACATATATATATACTTACATATATAAATATGTAAGTAAATGAATAAATATCTCTATTAACTATATATGGAGGGAAATATACATATATATTTAGCTATTGCCTTAATTAAATATATATACTTAACTACCCCCTTTTTTAAATTTAAATTTATTGGGGTGACAATTGTTAGTGAAATTACATAGATTTCAGGTGTACAATTCTGTATTACATCATCTATAAATCCCATTGTGTGTTCACCACCCAGAGTCAGTTCTCCTTCCATCACCTTTACCTTCATCTACCACCCCTTCTCCCCCCTTACCCTCTGGTAACCACTAAACTATTGTCTGAGTCTATGAGTTTTTGTTTCTCATTTGTCTTGTTCTTTTGTTGTTTTCGGTTTACATACCACATATCAGTGAAATCGTACGGTTCTCCACTTTTTCCATCTGACTTACTTCACTTGGCATTATAATCTCAAGATCCATCCATGTTGTCACAAATGGTCCTATTTCATCTTTTCTTACGGCCGAATAGTATTCCATTGTGTATATATACCACTTCTTTATCCATTCATCTATCGAGGGACATTTTGGTTGTTTCCATGTCTTGGCCACCGTAAACAAAGCTGCAATGAACACTGGAGCACACTTGTCTTCATGGATAAATGTTTGCAGATTTTTTGGGTAGATACATAAGAGAGGGATTGCTGGGTCATATGGTAATTCTATTTGTATTTTGAGGAACCTCCACACTGCCTTCCATAACGGCTGCACCAGTCTGCTTTCCCACCAACAGAGTACGAGGTTTCCTTTTTCTCCACAGCCTCTCCAACACTTGTTACTAGTTGTCTTGTTGATGATAGCCATTCTAACTAGGGTGAGGTGATATCTCATTGTGGTTTTTATTTGCATTTCTCTAATGATTAGTGTTGTTGAGCATTTTTTCATATGTCTATTTGCCATTTGTATGTCCTCTTTGGAGAAATGTCTCTTCAGGTCCTCTGCCCTTTTTTCAATTGGGTTTTTTATTGTATTTTATTGTTGAGTTGTATGAGTTCCTTGTATATTTTGGATATTAGCTTCTTATCAGAGGCACTGTTTGCAAAATCTTCTTCCATTTAGTTAGTTGCCTCTTTATTTTGTTGATGGTTTCTTTTGATGTGCAGAAGCTTTTAAGTTTGATACAGTCCCATTCATTTGTTTTAGCTTTTACTTCCCTTGCCTTTGGAGTCAAATTCATAAAGTGCACTTTGAACCCAAGGTCCTTAAGTTTAGTACCCATGTTTTCCTCTATACAGTTTATTGTTTCAGGTCTTATGCTTAAGTCTTTTATCCATTTTGAATTAATTTTAGTATGGTGACAAATAGCAGTCCAGTTTCATTCTTTTGTACGTGGCTTTCCATTTCTGCCAGCGCCATTTATTGAAAAGGCTGTCTTTTCTCCATTGTAAGTTTTTTGCTTCTTTGTCAAAAATTATCCGTCCATATTTATGTGGTTTTATTTCTGGGTTCTCAATTCTATTCCATTGGTCTATGTGTCTGTTTTTCTGCCAATACCACGCTGTTTTTATTATTGTAGCCCTGTAGTACAAGCTAAAGTCAGGCAGTGTGATACCTCCAGTATTGTTCTTTTTTCTTAAGATTGCTTTGGCTATTCGGGGTGTCTTGTGGTTCCAAACAAATCTGATGATTTTTTGTTCTATTTCTTTAAAAAATGCCATTGGGATTTTGATGGGGATTGCATTAAATCTGTATATTGCTTTGGGTAATATGGCCATTTTAACTACGTTGATTCTTCCAATCCATAACCACGGAATGTCTTTCCATTTCTTGTGTCTTCTTAATTTCTTTTAAAAATGTCTTAGAGTTTTCAGCATATAGGTCTTTCATAGCCTTGGTTAAGTTTATTCCCAGGTATTTTATTCTTTTTGTTGCAATTGAAAAAAGAGCTGTTTTCTTTATTTCTTTTTCTGAGATTTCATTGTTAGTACATAGGAACGCAATGGATTTTTGTACGTTGATTTTGTAGCTGGCAACTTTACTGTATTCATTGATCGTTTCTAATACTTTTTGGTGGAGTCTTTAGGGTTTTCTATATATAACATCATGTCATCTGCAAAAAGTGACAATTTAACTTCTTCATTCCCAATCTGGATGCCTCTTATTTCTTTCTCTTGCCTGATTGCTCTGGCGAGGACTTCCAACACTCCTTTGAAAAGCAGAGGTGACAGGGGACAGCCCTGTCGTGTTCCTAAATGTAGAGCAAAGGGCTTCAGTTTTTCACCGTTAATTATGAAATTAGCTGAGGGTTTGTCATATATGGCCTTTATTATGTTAAGGTATTTTCCTTCTATACCTATTTTATTAAGTGTTTTAACCATAAATGGATGTTGTACCTTGTGAAATGCTTTTTCTGCATCAATTGACATAATCATATAATTTTGTCCTTTATTTTGTTTATGTGATGTATCACATTGATAGATTTGTGTATGCTGAACCATCCTTGTGCCCCTGGGATAAACCTCACTTGGTCGTGATGAATAATCTTTTTAATGCATTGTTGCATTCAATTTGCTAGAATTTTGTTTAGGATTTTTGCATCAGTATTCATCAGAGATATTGGTCTGCAGTTTTCTTTTTTTGTGTTATCCTTACCAGGTTTAGGTATTAGGGTAATATTGGCCTCATAAAAATGAGTTAGGGAGTATTGTCTCTTCTTTAACCTTTTGGAAGAGATTGAATAGGACAGGTATTAGATCCTCTTTGAAGGTTTGGTACAATTCACTAGTGAAGCCATCTGGTCCCGGTTTTTGCTTTTCAGAAGGTTTCGGGTGACTGATTCAAGTTCCTTAATGGTGATCGGTCTATTTAGATTTTCCAATTCTTTGTGATTCAGCCTAGGAAGGCTATATGTTTCTAAGAACTTGTCCATTTCTTCTAGGTTATTGAACTTGGTGGCATATAGTCCTTCATAGTATTCTTGGATGATCCTTTGTATTTCTGTGGTGTCCGTGATAACTTCCCCTTTTATTGCTGATTTTGTTAATTAGTGTCTTTTCTCTTTTTATCTTAATGAGTCTAGCCAAAGGTTTGTCAGTTTTATTAATCTTTTCAAAGAACCAGCTCTTTGTCACATTAATTTTATCTGTTGTCTTTTTGTTCTCTATTTCATTTAGTTTTGCTCTGATTTTTATTATTTCCTTTCTTCTGCTGACCTTGGGTTTCATTTGTTCTTTCTCTACTTTTTTAAGGTGTTAATGTGAGGTTATTTATTTGAGAGTTTTCTTGTTTCTTATGATAGGCCTGTAATGATATAAATTTCCCTCTTAAAACTGCTTTCGCTGAATCCCAAAAATTTTGATAGCATGTATTTTCATTCTCATTTGTTTCTATGTATCTTTTGATCTCTCCTCTTATTTCTTCTTTGACCCAGTCGTTCTTTAAAAGTATGTTGTTTAATCTCCATGTATTTGTGGTTTTTCCTGCGTTCTTTTTGCAGTTGATATCCAATTTCAAAGTCTTGTGATCAGAGAACATGGCTGGAATGATTTCAATCTTCTTAAACTTGCTGAGGCTAGTTTTATGTCCCGATATATGGTCTATCCTTGAGAATGTTACTCCCTTCTTAATGGAAGTACAGGATGTTTCCAAATTTTTGCTTTTACAAATAACACATCAATGAAAATCCTTAGATATGTCTCTTAATATTTGCATATAAGTTTCTTTATAGATCTTTGGAGTCATTAATGTATACATAATCAAATACGCTGATTGATACTGTCAAAAAACATGCACCAATTATATTTCCACAACAATGTGTGAAAGTAAACATTTCCCTTATAGCTTTACCAATATGGGATAATGTTAAGCTTTTAATTTTTCACTCTCTGATGGGTGAAAATATATTATTGTTTTATTTTGCAACAACCGTGCAGACCAAATAAATTATGACTGTAGGATATGTTTGACTAGTACATAAGAAAGACAAAGTGAGAAACTACCAAAATAAGAACTCCTAAACTCCGTATCTTGCCAGCAACTGCATTTATTGGTATTTCCTCACAACCACATTTAATTTGTAAGTATTTTTAAACAACTATGCCTACTGAGTAGCTGAGGTAGGGAACAGGGAAGAAGTAGGATAGCAGACAAAATGAGAAAGGCCAATAGAGAACTTAGAGATGAAAGAGAAAGCAGCTGTCATCTAAGCGGACCCCTTTTCTTTATAGATAAGAAAACAGACACAGCTGCCAACTTGTAGGAGACGCAGAGGATTCCAATCATCTTATTCCCAGTCTGGTGCTCTGTTCACTGTAACAGTCTGTCAGAAGGGAAGTCAAACTGGGAAAACCTAGGAAAGGAGACTGAGGAAAAGAAAGGCTCAATGAGAGGTGGAGATCAAGCCATGTTTAATTGGCCTCTTAAAAACTGAAAGAGACTTGATACTTTAAGCAGATTTTGTAACAGTGCCGTAAGAATGTGAATGCAAAATAAGGCCTGCATGACACATATCTGCTCACATATCCTGTGACTAATTGATATCAGCCCTCAGGAACTCATATTCTCTCTGCAGGTACTCTCCCTGGTGCTAAAGAAAAGGGGTGGGGGAGTGTTAAATGTTATTAATGTCCCTGCAAATTCTATATCAGAGTGAGAACTGTGATGTGTGTTTATTTTTGTAATTCCTTTTTATTTTTAGTGTGTATATTTCAAGACTGTTATGCTTTATGGTGATCATTTATCAATGGACTTCTACCCTTGAAAGGGGTAGTCTCTTAAGAGACTAAACCAAGCAAGTTTTAGCTAAGAGGTGAACTTTTCTGAACACCTAAGAGACTGTCTTAAAAGTTCCAAGTGACTGAAAATGGAGATCATAATAAAAATGGACTCACAACCTATTTTACTAGATGGAACATACGCATGTTCATGTGATTCAAAGTTAAGGAGCTGACATCACAACCAGGAAAGGTGTGGACCAGCCTGCAGTAGGTGAATAAATTATGGCTTCAAAACGTAATACTCTCTATTCCCCATTGCTTTACTAGGTTTTCCAACATGACACTTTATTTTATATAGATCAAGCTACAAATGAGAATTAAAGGCAGAATAATCCACCTCTATATAAAACTTGTATGCCTTCTTCTCACTCCAATTCTCTACTAATTCACAAATAGGTATTCTCCAACCTAGCTCAAAATGGTAAGAACAAACTCCTGGGTAAAGTCAAGGCATGCATTCTAATTCAGAGCCCAAAGAAAAGACTCTCTGGGGGGTTGGTCACATGGTTCTTCCATGGCAAGAGTGAGGCAGCTTTTAACCCCCGTTCAGGTTCCATTTCACCTCCTTGCCATCAAAACCCCATTCTGCTAAAACATTCCCAGTTCTCCCAGAGCAGCAGGCCCTTCCCATTAGCACCTGCTCCCCAGGAGACACTGACATCCTTTCTGAGTAGGTTTCTTAGGATTTCTTCTGCCTCTGTCCTACAGCTCCCCCAGGTGAGAGGGACAGACTCATACTCTTCACTATACTGCATATAGTGTTACATAAAAAGAGAAAATTCTACATATGCAGAGAAGAGAGAAGCCTGGGTGTATCACAGAATGATGAAAGTGGCGATGTAAAAGTTTCCTTTTATATACCATCTACCAGAAATTGCCAAACCTTTTTAAAGCCACAGAACTTCCCCTTCCCTCACGCCAAACAAAATGTTAATGTGCAACCCGAAAATGTAATAGAGCCAAAAGTACAACTACTTAGATTAAAAGAAAAATCTCCCCTCCCTCCTAAAGCACTGGGTCGTGTTCTCCATCTTACCCAAGGGGACCTGGGTCCTCTACACAAATGAAACCCTAAAAGGAGTTTTCCCCCTTTGGTAAACTGATTGGCCCTTAAGTTGTTGAAACCCTACGGCCCTAGTTTACAAACATATTGATACATATTTGTTATAATTGCACTGGGGTGAAAAGCTATATTATTACTTAAACAGCACTGTAATTTGAAAAAAAATGGTGGCTGATTTGTGAAAGGTCAGAACTAACTAGTGAACATCTGATTGTTCTCATTACAGCTGCATCCAACCTCTTCATTTTATAGGTGAAAAAAGAAAAAAAAAAAGGCCCCAGAGAAGTGCAGTAATAAAGTCAGGTTTAAAAACCAACTTTCCTCTGGTCCAGTCCAGTGTACTTTCCAGAGACAGGCCTAATGATCACCTTCTGCTTGCTTCAGGTTCTTTAAATTTATTTCTTCTTAATTGAGATGTTTTTCTGAGTTAACATGCGGCTTCTGTCGTTATCCCCACTGGAATATTATTCCCCACCATGTGAATCTTGGAATGTACATCTGAAGAATTAAGCTTCGTCCCATGGTACTTACTATATGCTCTTTAGTTAATATTTCCAAGCTAGGTGGGACCCAAGAGGCATGCATACTGGCACTTTATACGTGCATAATTAAACACATAAAACCTTGAATTAAGAACTTGTACTTAAAAACACCACCATTCAATGTGCTTGATGTGGGCTAGAAGCCATTAACTCCTAGCTAGCTGGCCTATAGGAAACCAAGGCTTTATTTACTTTTCTATTATAGGCAGATTACAAAAATAAGCATACTAGTTAGAAAGCATTATAGTTTAAGAAAGATCTGTTCCAGAGAAGTGCTGCTGAGATAAACAGAGAAAGATGGAACAGGATCAGAAGCAGGAAAAGCAGAATTTACACTGACTGAAAATTTCAGAAATACTTGTTCTATTAGCCAAATTTCCTGCAAGGTATAAAGGAGCCTACTCCAAAAATGACTAAAGAAATGTGGACTGTGTGAAATAAAGAGTGCGAAGGCTCTAACTACCTCCCTCACAGGGCAAAAAGTCCATTTTTACGCCCTCTTTCTTCTTTTTGAATGGCCACTATTCTAAAATAGAAAAATAAAAAGCCAGCAATTGGACTTTTTCAGATGCTGCAAACTGTCCTCACGCCCACAGCACATTTCCCTGCTGCAGTATGCCAGTGTCCATGGAAACTTTCAGGTTGTGAGTCTCAAAGTTAAGGCTCTGTATAGCCTCCAGTATTTATTCTGGCATTTTACCCCAAGAAAGCTCCTTCCAAACCCCTGCCAGGCTCCGGGGAGGGCAGGCAATGGAAAGGCTTCATCAACAACCAGGAGGACAGAGTCTTTTCTCAGTGGATGGCTAAATTTTCCATTTCCTGTGTCTTTTATGTACGAATGGAAAAGCCACTATTTGTGAATACTGCCCATTCCCAAGGCTTGGAAAATGATCCAGCAGCCCAGAAACACAGCAGACATGAATATAAATTACATTCCATTACCAGCGTTCTCAGTGCTGCCCAACATTATCCTGAGAACCTGGTCAGAAGCCTGAATTGTTTGGAGTTTACCATGGGGTGTGGAGTAGGGCAGAGAAATGGTTATTAAAGTGAACATTTAATCTCTTCCTGAAACCATTTTTCTCATCTTCATCAGAAGCCTCTAGACAAAAGCAGTCATTTGTGTCTTCTTTACTCCTTTCATCAGCCACATTTTGTTAACAGACCACCATGGGATTTCTACCTCAGTTACCACTTAGTTACTTCAAGTGTCCACTCAATGAAGTAATAATGATATTTACTGTTTCTGTTATTATTATTTCTATTGTAAAAGATTATAAGAAATACAGCAAAATGTTGGAGAGTGGTTATCTCTGAGTGGTGGGATTAAGAGTACTTTTAATTTTTTTAATTTTCAATTCAAATTTTTTATAATAATGTGTAACACTTATTTTTTTCTTAAACAATAATTTTAAAAGTGTGGCTCAAAACAAAAAATTAATTCCTCAATAAAATATTAGCAAATCGAATCCAATGATGTATACAAAAATTATATGCTACGACCATGTGAGATTTATCCCCAGCATGCAAGGCTGGTTCACCATTTGAAAGTAAGTTCATACAATCTATCATATCAACGGGCTAAAAAAGGAAAAAATAACATGATTATATCAATAGATGCAGGAAAAAGATTTGACAAAATCTAACATCCATTTATGATTTTAAAAAACCAACTCTCAGCAAACTAGGAATAGAGGAGAAATTTCTCTACTTCAAAAAAAACATCTACCAAAAAAACCTACAGCTAACATCAGACTTCATGGTAAGAAACCAGAGTTTTCCTGCTAAAATCGGGAACAAGGTAAGGCTGTGTCCTCTCACTATTCCTTGTCAACATCATACTGAAAGTCCTACCTAATAAAATAAGATTAAAAAAAGAAAAGAAAATGTTTACAGATTGGAAAGGTAGAAATAAAGCTGTCTTTGGTCATAAATGACATGATCATCTGTGTAGAAAAATCCAAAAGAATCGACTAAAAACTCCTGGAATGAATAAGCAATTACAGCAAGGTTGCCAGACACAACGTTATTTAATCCAGCAGTCCCCCTTTATCCAAGGGGCATATGTTCCAAAACCCCCAGTGAATGCCTGAAACCATGGACAGCACCAAACCCCACGTACACTGTTTTTTCCTATACATACATAGCTAGGATAAAGTTTATTTATAAATTAGGCACAGTAAGAAATTAACACTAATAATAAAATATAACAAATATAACTATATGCTGTAATAAAAGTCATGTGAGTGTGGTTTCTGTCTCTGATAACTGATCTAATAACCACGAAGGCTACAAAATGACTAACGGGTGGGGAGCACATACAGTGTGGATTTGCTGGACAAAGGGATGACTCACTTCCCGAGCGGGACAGAGATTTCATTACACTACTCAGAATGGCACACATTAAAAACTTATCAACTGCTTATGTCTGGAATTTTCCATTTAATATTTTTGGATCATGGCTGACCACAGGTAACTGAAACCTGTGAAAAGTGAAACCACAGATAAGGGGGGACTACCATATACAAAAATCAATCACTTTCCTACATACAATGAACAATGGGAATTTGAATTTAAAAACACAATACCATTTACATTAGCACCCCCAAAATAAAATATTTAGGTATAAATCTAACAAAATATGTACAAAATCTCTATGAGGAAAACTACAAAACTCTGATGAAAGAAGAACTACATAAATGTAAAGATATTCCATGTTCATGGATAGGAAGACCAAATATTGTCAAGATGTCAGTTCTTCCCAACTTGATCTATAGATTCAACGCAATCCCAATCAAACTCCCAGTGGGTTATTTTGCACATGTTGACAAACTGATTCTAAAATTTATATGGAGAGGCAAAATATCCAGAATAGTCACTGTGAATTGATTCTACTGCTTGCTCTGAAGATGCTTCTTTCTAGGCCTGATCCCAGGGTGGTAATAAAGAACGCAATCACCCACTTCTGAGCACCACTTTTCCTGAGTGAACAGAAAAAAGTTCTAGGTGACCCTGTGTAGAAATGTAGAAGTGGAAGAATGAGGCCCCAGCGAGACCCAGGGACTGTAACAGTGAGACTAGGAGTGAGGGCTTCTATTCCACCTTGTTGTTTTGCTTTCTTTTCACCTTAACCTGGGCCTAAACTAGAAAGACAGCTTCTGCTTCAAGAATTATCATGTAGGAAGTGGGAGGTGGAAACTGACACTGGAAGTGTCGGGGGGCAATTAAGCAGAAATGATACTATTTTAAGCCTCTTGGATTTGAATATACAAAAAAAAGGCTATTTTATCTGCTGAAGATGAAAGAAATTTTAAAACAAGACTCACCCCTCTACCTCCATTCCATTCTTTACCCAAATGCCTTCTCTGCAAAATCACAGCTGTTTGTAAACTGTCAAAACCACCAAACCCAAACAACTGCACACCACTAGGAAAACTCAGGAAAAGACACTGAGATATATAGGTCTCACGTTTTCTGAGTCTTCTTTGCTACAAAGAGTCAAAATGGTAAAGCTCACAGGGTCTGTGGTGGTAGAGAAAGAGGTCTGAGTATTGGCTCTGCTAACTTTCTGCTTCTGAAGCTCGGGAACATAAGAGTTTCTTCATTTGTAGAACAGGGCTAATGATAACATTCTCAGATGCTTTTGTGACACTTACACAAAATAATATGTGGAAAGAACTTAGAACTTTCTGGGCCCATAGAAACATCAGCAGAACTGTGCTACTCATCCAGGTAACAGTAACCATGGACGTTTATTGTGTGCTTCGCACGTGGTACCCACTGAGCTCTCACAGAGAGAGACCCCAATTAGTTTTCTTAGAGAAAGCGAGACTACACCTTTGGGAATGCCAATTCTAACGCCCCAAAGGAACACAGGGAGGACTCTTTTACACATCCTGCACACTGAAGAGTAAGCCTGTCAATCCGAGGCTCCTTGCCTCGGTGTCAGTCACTGGCCAAAGGCTGTCAGGGAGTCATGGCTGCCTTTTCTAGTTTCATAAGATCAGATACCGTCTACTCCAACGATCCAGAAGCAGAGCACAGAAACGCAAGAAGTCTGGGTTACATTCTGCTTCTCAGTACGTACACACAGTCTGTAGACAGAGTCTGCTCCTCAGTCTCACAACTTGCCTTTATCATACAGCAGGTCCTCGGACAATGTCATTTTGTTCAATGTCATTTCATTATAACATTGCTGAGATGCCAGAGAAACTTAACTTGTGTTTCCATCAAATAGCCTATGGTAAAACTGGTCTCATGTCATTTCAAGTCACAGCACTTACTGGAGATGTTAAGTGAGGACTTACTGTATTTTCTGTCTTTCGCAGACTGAACCTCTATCACAACCCTTTGAGCAGCTAACAATCTGCTTACCTAAGAACCACAGGGCTTAGTAACTCAGTACAGTGGCTAAAATACTTTTCAGGCCCCCCCAAGGCCAAGATATCCACTATCACCCATCATTTCTTATCTCTTCCTCAAAGTTTCTGTTTTCAGGGTACCCATTAATTAAAATGTAATATGATGAGTCCTATTTTACAGATGAAACTGAAGGCTCAGGCAAATCAAGTTATACAGGTCATAAGTGCCAGTGTAGGGACTCACGTCGTCTGACTCCAATGTCTGTGTTCTTTCACTCTAAAAGGAAAGCATGTCATACTCAAACTGATTTTTTCCCTGAAAGACTGAACGAACTCCATGTTGGTATTCTATTCCCAACACGTCGTCTGTGGGTAGGAAGTTCATCACTTTCTACAACCGTGAATTCCACCATAGAAAGCCCACTGGCATCACCAGTCCTGGGCCTTGGATGAGTCATCGAACCTCTTAAATCTCTGTTTCTTCATATGTGCAGTGGGGATTACCTCTGACTCACCAGGCTGAGCGAGGAATTAAGGAAGTATCACAGACTAGTTCACCTGCTACAGAATAAACCAAAGCCCTGTCAGGAGCCTGTCAGGGGATGGTCAACAACTGGAGCACGGTGTTGAATGGAAGTTCTCTACACAGCCTCAGAGACCTGATGGATTTAGCCCTTTGGCTAAACACAGAGTCAATCAGGGGAGAAGCCTGGTTCTCAAATTTTGTGTTTATAGTTGATCCTCTGTATCTAGGGTTTTGCATCCATGGATTCAACCAAATATGAATAAAAAGTATTTGGGAAAAAGCTTGTTATGTTGCTGCTGATGTGTACGGTGTAGTTAGGGCTAGGACGCTTACGTCCATACTGAACATGTACAGACTTTTTTTCTTGTCATTGTCCCCTAAAGAATACAGGCATACCTTGGAGATATTGCAGGTTCGGTTCCAGATCACTTCAATAAAAGCCAAGTATGGCAATAAAGCAAGTCATAATCTTTTTGCTGGTGGAGGGTGTTGCCTTCAATTTGTAAAAAAACACAACATCTGAGAAGCACAATAAAATGAGGTCTACCTGTACAGTACAACAACTATTTACACTGTAGTAGGTATTATAAATAATCTAGAAATGATGTAAAGCATCCTGAAGGACGTATGTAGGCTACATGCAAACACTGCACTGTTTTAGAGAAGGGACTTGAGCATCTTCAAATATTGGTATCTGCGAAGGTCCTAGAATCAAACCCCCGTGGACACGGAGGGAAGAATGTGTATATAATACAAGCGTCTATGTGTGCACCTGGGGTAGAATGAGAGATGCATTGTATAGCTTTAGCCTTAAGATCAAAGGAAACACCTTTTTCCTTAAGTAAAACTCGGTTTTATTTCCTAGCTAAATGAAAGGTTGAACTAACAGGAAAAGGGGAGGGAGGAGAACAGGAGAGAAGAAGGACTTAAGTAAAAGTCTGGGTGGTTTTTTATCACTATTATCATGGTAAAGTTTTATACCTAGATACCCAGTTTCCTAAATTAAATGTCAAATACGATCCTGCACTGGAAATGTGAAGCCAGGCTGCTATGGAGGGCATCCTGACAGCGCCACTCCCCTCTCAACACTGGCCAAGTAATCAGCCCTTCCAGCTTTGGCAGAGAAAATTATCAAGTCCACCCATCAACGCAGAGAAGAGCTGGAGCAGGGAGAGGACAGCACGATGTGTTAATTTTATTAAGCCATTTAAAGCTCAATCCCTTTGCTTTCTAACAATGCTCCAGCCCACCAGGCACCTCAGGAACCATGTCCACCCAAATTTTAAAATGTCTCGAGTTGATTTCCACAGCGCTTCAGTTAGGAGCTCTGAGGCTCCAATAGTAAGAGAACAGCCAAGGATAAAGCTGCAGGGGGAGGGAAGTAGAAAGGGAACAAGAATCTCAGTGGTGTTTACTTTAAAGTCGGAATATATTTCCTAATGTGTCTCTTAAATGCTTCACTTAATTTCATTATTTTTCTTTCAATTTGGCATCAGGCAGTTCTGCTAACTAGAGAGGTTGCTCCATAACAATAAATGTAATTGCTTTGCACTGATTTGTTTCTATTGGAAATTTATGGACACGCAGCTGCACACTCCCAAGGCAGATATATGTACCGTGTTTCCCCGGAAATAAAACCAGATCTTATACTAATTTTTGCTCCAAAAGACACATTAGGGCTTATGTTCAGGTGATGTCATCTGGAAAAATCATGCTAGGACTTATTTTCCGGTTAGGTCTTATTTTCTCGGGGAAACATGGTATTTGCCTTGACTTGAACTGGCAATAGAGCTAGACTGAACTAAATAACGCCAGGCAAGGCAGCCATGCAAAGCCAACAGTCAGCCAGCCAGCCAGGCAGCAACGCCAAGGGCCCCAACTACCGAGATTTAACTCAATTTATTTGCATGTCATTATCACTCAGAGGTAGCAGTGGCCCTTTAAAGCCTGCAATCTGTAAGTGTCACTAATCCTGGGAAGTGTTAATTGATCAAAGTATAGAATCTAGTTAGTTATAAACAGGTGGCTTATTTTTCTCCATAAGGATTGGAAGGTCTCCTGAAGTCTGAGGTGTGGGGGGTGGGGGGTGAGCTGCCCCCACGTGCTTTTGCTCTTCCGCTGGAAGCAGTGGTGGTTCTCAGAACTAGGAGAAAGCTAGCAGCCACCACCATTTACAGGATGCAGTACTAAGCATTAAAACGAATCTCTCATTTAATCTTCCTAACAACCACATGAAGTATGTACCCTCTATTTTACAGTTGAAAAACACCTGAGAAACGAAGTTAAGCACAGCATCTGTCCAAGATCTCATAGTTCTTGATACTGGAGGGGACCTCATTCCAGAGCCTGAGCTTTTAATAACTACAGCCCCCGGACAGAGGCTAACATCAGGTTTTTGACCCTCAGCCCTGTCTAGAAGAGGAAAGGAAAAAGACTTCACTACTGACATTTCAAGAGAAGGACTGAAAAAAGTGATTCGCACAGTAATCTCTCTCTCTCTGAACAGCTTTATTAAGATGTAATTCACATATACAACTCACCCACTTAAAGTTTACAATTCAGTGGTTTTCAGTATATTCACAAAGTTGTGCAATCATCACCACGATCAATTTCCGAACAGTTTCATCAACCCCAAAAGAAATTCGGTATCCATTAGCAGTCACTCCCCACACGATTCCTCTATCACCCTCAGCCCCAGGCAACAATGAGTCTACTTTCTATCTCTCTGAATTTGCCTATTATGGACATTCCATATAAATAGAATCGTGCGATATTTGGTATTTTGTGAATGGCTTCTGCCACTTAGCATGTTTTCAAGGGTTATCCTTATTGCAGCATGTATCAGTAATTCATTTCTTTTTATTGCCAAGTACTGTGTTTCCCTGAAAATAAGACCTAGCCGGACCATCAGTTCTAATGCATCTTTTGGAGCAAAACTTAATTCAAGAACCAGTCTTATTTTACTATAAGACCGGGTCTTATATAACGTAACGTGACGTGACGTGACGTGACCCGACCCGACGTGACGTGACGTGATGTAACATAATATAGGAACTTATATTAATTTTTGCTCCAAAAGATTCATTAGAGCTGATGGTCCGGCTAGGTCTTATTTTCAGGGAAACAGGGTAGTATTCCACTGTATGGACATGCTGAGTTTTATTTTCCATTCATCAGTTCAGTTGTTTCCACATTCTGGATAGTACATATAAGTGTGCAGTTTTTGTGTAAACGTATGTTTTCATTTCGCTTGGGTATATATATACCCAAGAATGGAACTGCTAGGTCACATGGCAACTCTATGTTTAACCTTTTGAAGAATGCCAAACTGTTTTCCAAATTGACTACACCGTTTTACATTCCCACCAGAAATATATAGAAGGTTACAATTTTTCCACATCCTTACCAAATGGATAAAACTTTTCTTTACTGGGAAAACTACAGAGCTATAGTACTAAAAGCTATCGGCCTACTCCAATTCCGCTATAACTGGCTGACCTCAGCCAAGAACCCTTACTCTCTTGGCACCTCAGTTTCTTCATCTGTAAAGTGGGGGGATTGGAGAAGGTGGCCTTAGACTTCCCACTGAGCCCCACACTTATTCAGTCAGTCAGATATGTGAGACACCTGACCAGTGGGGAGGTAGATGCTATGAAATGGATAGCTTGAGCCTAACCGCACGACTGTGTATTTTGACTTTGCATTAACTCATTTACCACTGTGCCTCAGACTGCGACCGTCACGCCTGCCTCAAAACAAAACAAAACGAAACATCCTCATAGAATGTGCTTATTAGGAAGAAAAGTGAAATGCCTTATTAGGTGAAATTTCTACTTGGCAATAATGGCAGAATGGCCTTCAGGATTTTTTTAATTGGAGTTCAAAAATGGAAGTGGATTCAGATGATAAAAATGTATGCATTTATAAGGAATAATGTTATGTGACAAAAATAGCATACAAACTATGTATATATGTATGTGTGTATACACATATATACTTAATAGTTACATATATATATATACTATAAGTGTGTGTGTGCATATATATACACATACATACACACATACAGAGGGTGCAAAAACGTACACACATTTTAAGATAACATCTCTTAAAATGTGTATCCATTTTTTGGTTCCCCTGGTACACACACACACACACACGCGCACACTAATTTTCTATCTGAAAGGCACAGCACCACAATATTAACCATTTTTTTCATAGGTGTGTCTCAAACTGTGGGGTATTCACCATGTGCATCAGAATAATCCACGCTGCATATTTAAAAAGCACATCTCAGAACTACCAAACTATATGCCCAGGGTGAGGCTCAAAAAGCTACATTAAAAAAAAGTATTCAAAGTTTACAAACCACGGCTGGTAGTATAAGGATGGCTGATTTTTTCCTTCTTCTTTATATTTGTCTATATTTTCCACATTTTTCTACAGAAAATATGTATGAGGTCTGACGATTAAGTTCACGAACTCATCCTAGAAAAAGTGCTACATACCTCACTGCTGAATGTCACTACGGTCACCTTCAAAGTACTCCCCTTGGGAAACTATACACTGACCCCAGTGCCTAGTCCACCCTTCAAAGCAATTTTGGAATTATTTATCTGGAATGGCCCTCAGAGCTATGGTCGTATTACCCTTGATGTCCTAATGCCATTCTTTGAATATTTCCTTTATCTTCAGGTAAAGAAAGAAGTCATTGGGGGCCAGGTCAGGTGAGTAGGAATGGTGTCCCAATACAGTGATTTGTTTACTGGCTAAAAACTCCTTCACAGACAGTGCCGTGTGAGCTGGTGCATTGTCGTGACTCAAGAGACATGAATTGTTAGTGAAAAGTTCAGGTCACCTACCGTGTTTTCCCAAAAATAAGACCTAGCCGGACAATCAGCTCTAATGCATCTTTTAGAGCAAAAATTAATACAAGACCCAATCTTATATTATATTATATAAGACCCAGTCTTATATTACATTATATTATATAAGACCCGGTATTGTATTGTATTATATTATATTATATTATATTATATCATATCATATCACATTACATTATATTATATTATATTACATTATATAAGACCCGGTCTTATAGTAAAATAAGATAGGATCTTATATTAATTTTTGCTCCAAAAGACGCATTAGAGCTGATTGTCCGGCTAGGTCTTATTTTCGGGGAAACACGGTATGTGCCAGGCACCATGCTAACAGGGCTTGACGATACAGAGATAAAAATAAACATAATTCATGCCTCCAAGATTACTACTTACAACTTCTTTTTTGTGAAAAATACAGAAATAGGTCAATAATTATAATAACCCTACAACCAAAGGAATACTTCTGAATGAATCAACTTGCTAAGTGGCATCGCAATTCTCTCTGTTTCAGTCGGTTGAATAAACACTGCCTCAGTAACTGCTTCTGTCTTGGGGCAGGGCAGGGACCAAGCACCAGGCCTGGCTTGACCATAATGAGTAACAGGACATTAACACCAGGAATTCAGGTTAGGTTTAGCATAAATCCATTACTGTTTGTACATACAAAACCTAGCATCTTACAAAAGTCTGATTAGCACAAGAGAGTGAAGAACTGGGCTGTTTTCACATCCATGATATCAGCTCTGAAAAAAGATTATAAAGTTCTATTGCAATTATAAAATGCCACATATATGCTAAGTAAACATAACAACACAATTCCCAGGTCTATTTAATGTTGCTGGACAATTCTTTGGTTTCATACTTCAGTAAGAACACCTTTAGAAACTGGAGAAAACGAGGGAAAAAACCCTGTTTTAGGTAATCTTAGTATGACCACATTCCATGTTTAACACCACTCTATTCAGACACAATAATGTGAGCCCTTGCCTTGAATTTTAAGACATTTTTTAAAGAATAACTTCTTATAAGATTAGCATGAGTTTGAGATACACGACTATGTTTTCAACTGTCTCACGCACGGCAGCTGTAGGAAACCAAATGAACAGCGCATCTCAGATGGAAAGAAAAGCAATCAGTATATAATAAAGTGGCTCTTATTAACTGCGTAATAGAAGGTTAGTTTGAATGAGCTTAGCATGTTATGCTTTTGGTTCAATGCTTTCTGAGGCTGGGCTGAAGGAAGGAAGGGAAAGGAATCAATGTGTTTTCCAAGCTTCACTTCCATCTGGGTTAACTGTGAAAGAGAACTGCCGAGTCACTACAAAGGAAAGCTGTCAACTCAGAATGCTTTAAATTTCCTAAAAATCCAGGTGTGTGCGCACGTGTACACACACACACACACACACACACACACACACACACACAGATAGACTGTATCTTTTAATTTCCCTAAAGTCTAGCATAACTATAAGAAATTTACAGACAAAAATCCTGCTTTGTGTATAGATTTTCTGAAAAGTTTGTCTGACAAAAATTTTGCAAACTCGATCACGTAACCCCCGGATCACATAACCAAATTGGAGATTGTTACTAAAAACTATCTTTACCCACTGTATGCAAAGTTCTAGCTCTCTGGAAAAATGCACCCTTTGAAACAGGGTCCACCATAGCAAGCTGCATGTACACAATTTCTTCTGGTCCTACACCACCTTTCCCAGCCGTCACTGGCTCGGATTCCTATCCCTCACTCCCTCCCCACTAGTGGCTGGGATCTGATGTCTCCTGATGTTCCTCTGCTTTTAGAACTCAGCCCACTTAAGGCCATGCATGGGCCTTGGTCGTCCTCTGCAATTCCGGCCAGGACTGCTTTCCCTCTTCTTGGCATTGCCATTTCTCTGTTTGATGAGCTGGTTTAGAGGACACCAGTCTTCCCAGGCAGCCTGAGCTGGCTCCTCAGGGCACAGCCCTTTCCCCTCCCCTCAACCTTTACTATCTCGCTCAACTGATTTGTTTTCTGAGTCTGGATTTCCATGTACTTCTTTTTTTTTCCAAAGCTGAAATTACTTGGACTTATTTGCAAGGCTCTTCTGGTTATTTGCTAAAAAGAATGAAAAACATCAAAACAGGAGAAAAGGAAAACAGCCAAGGTCCAGCACCATCTCCTGTCACCCCAGACCCACTGAATCTGAAACTCTAAGGTGGGTCCAACGTTCTGTAGTTTAGTAAGTCCCTCAGGTGATTTGCATGCACACTAAAATTTAAGAACCACTGGTCTAGAAGAAAGAGTATCTGACAAATATTTTGGACAAAATGAAGCATTTCATTAAGAAGAATTAAGTCTATATTACTGACACAAAAGAATGTCTAAGATATGAGGTATTATCACTAGAGACAGTGAATGCTTGAATTAAAAAAAAATTAGTGTAAAAGACACATTGCCATTAACCCCTCTCCCCCCCAAATACTGCCCCTCGCTTCAAACACACTTATCCCATCATTCTTGACACTTTCTAAAGCAGTTCTAGAAGTCCTCTTTCATGAGTGTCTTTAATTGCACTCTCATGGATGCCTCGATGTCCTGAATCGATTCAAAACGTTTTCCTCTCATGGTCATTTTGACTTTGGGGAAGAGCCAGAAGTCACACGGTGCCAGATCCAGTGAATAAGGTGGATGAGGACACACCATAATGTTTTTATTTGACAGAAATTGTCATATACCAGAAGCGATATGTGACATAGAGCGTTGTCATGATGGAGGATGAAGTAAAGACACTCACGAAAGAGGACTTCCAAAACTGCTTCAGAAAGTGGCAAGAACGATGGGATGTGTTTGAAGTGAGGGGGGCATAATTTGAGGGGGATTAATGGCAACGTGTAGTTTATTGTAATAATTTTTTAATTTAAATATTCACTGTATTTGTTGATCACGCCTCATATTCTGTGTAATAAAATCACAGGTATAGTATAATTATTGTAAAATATAAGTGTATTTCCACATGGCAATGTCTAGAAGGTTACACACCGAACTATTAATAGCAGTTAACTAGGGGGAATTCATTTTACCTTTCCTTTATGGATATCTGTATTGTTTAACCTATAAGCAGATATTATTTTTTATTTTAAAAAATGGTTAATCTAGGCATCTTCCACTCCTCTCTGGCCAAACCTGGAGGTAGAAACCAACTCAGTCACCAGAAGACGTCAGTGTCGGGACTAATCAAGCTTTGTGATACCTTAGGAATTCCAGGGGAGGGGAGGTAGATACAGTGCTCAGTGCTCCAGGACTCAGTCAGCACTTCTATGTAAAGCTTCCCTACCAGGAAATGACAGCTCATAAAGCCTGAGAGACTCTGCCTTTCTTAAATAGGCCCACTTGAAAAAGGGATGGTGGGGTTCAGAGGGAAAACAGAACAAACTAAAAAGTTAAGGGTTTTCTTGGAAGACACTATTTCCGGGAAAATTTTCTTTGTTGCAGAAATTATGTATTTAAGCGTCCCATTTTTCACCACCCCGGCGTTGTGATCTGGCAGTCATAGAACAATGATGGTGGTCCTTCTTCAAGCTGGCTGCAGACACACACGTGCACCCATAGCATATGCATATGACAGACTAGCTTGAGGCTTGAAAATAAAATCAACTGGCAGTAAATAACCCAGAGCAAGATGAAGATAAAAGAAAGGTGAATGTGTATATACACATACCCACGATGAAGTCAGGTCCTAACAAATATCCTTTAGCTTTAGATGCATCATTGGAAATCCTGAGGCTTCCACCAGTTGCTCCCATGGGACCACTCCATTGTTTCACCTCTGGCAAGTTTCTCATCAGAAGCATTACATGCATTCATAAAGGATCCCAAAGCACTTTACCTGTGTTATCATATGCACAGAAGCCACTCAGTGTCATTTGTGCATATCCTCTTGCTCTTCACTGCCTACAAGCGTGTGGGTATGGCAGAAACAGAAAATACAGCTGTCTCCGTCAGTATAGCTGTTGTTCCAGAAACCAGAGAAATTTGGTAAAAAAAAAAAAAAAAAAAAAAAAAAAAAAAGCAGCTTTCAGTGATCTTTAATAATTAACTGGTTCACCTTCCCCAAAGAAAAACTACATATACTAGGGATCGTTCTACACTGAGCTAAGAAAATTGATAAAGGTTACCCCAATTTTTTTCTATCTATCATGATACTCTCTACCTCTAGAACCCTAACTGTAACAGAAGATCAGAAATATTACCAGTACCCCCAATACTTTCAGTGCTATAAGAAGAGAAAATTATTTTGTAGACTGGTGACTGCAGCTAGTTTTTGAAGAACTGGTCATCATCCGTGGCTCTGCCTCAAACAGTCTATTTCAGAGTAGAAAACAGAAGCACAATGTGATTACATGGTAGAAAGGAGACGAAACGCAGGGCTTGGGCTGCAGCATGATATAAAAGATAGAGCGCAGCCACTGGAGTCAGAATCTGAATCCCAGCTCGAAATTGTACTAGATTTGGAGCAAATGGCCCTAAATCTCTGAGCCTCAGTGTCCTTAACAATAATATGAATAATAAGCTACTTTATAGGGTTGTTGAAGTAATCACGAGTACGCAGAGAAGGGGGGAATAAGGAATTAGTAGGTAATAGGGACAGAGGTTCAGTTTGGGATAACGAAAGTTCTGGAGATGGACGGTGGTGATAGTTACACATCAGTGTGACCGTACTTACTGCCACTGAACTTGCACTTAAAAATGGTAAATCTCATCATGTTTATTTTACCACAGTTTTTTAAAAAAGAGTATGTAAGACTCCGAGAACAGTGCCTGGCTCTAAGTAGGTGCTCAAGATATGCTAGTCTTATTGCCCTTACAAAGAACTTTAAATGAAACAGAAAAAAGGAGACACAAAAAGTCAAACAATCATGCTTCTTTTCTAGTTTAACTGTGAGAGGCTCTGACTCGCAGGCAGGGCCAGCTGGCACCACCATCCTAGTGCCACAGGAAGTGTCTGGGTAGCAGAAGGGAGGCTGTGTCAGTCATAACCCCTCCAGCATGTTCCGTTCCCGGGCCATCCCCACCCTGGTACGGCATCTCCCAGAACATCAATCCTACAGCCCCAACATCTTGTAAAGAAAGCTGGGAAGCTTAAACCATTTCCCAGAGCCGACTCCAGGCCGTGAGGACGAAAGCACTCGCAGGAGCAGCTGGCTGCAGTACGTGGGGGAAGCGACACGGAAGGCACTTGAGCTGCACACCAAGCGGGTGGGTCTGGAGCCTGGTCCAGTCCCAGCATTAAGCTGGTCAGGGTCTCAGATGCCTTTGGCTGAATTTAATGGACACAGAGGACAGTCGTCTCAAAGGCTCAGTAAAGGAGGATTTAAAATGCACTTGTCTGCATTTCAGGGAAAACAATTCATGATCACGTGTTGTAAGTCATAAAGCAGAGAAGGGGAAGAACGGATGGCCTCTCTCTCGGCGTGTCAGCACACTGCCTTCGACGAGCAGGCTTAATTAGATCTTGACGCAGTGTCCACACAGATGATCATTAACACCGCTCCGACTGAGCTCAAGGACAATAAAACACAGGTTTCCCTGTTCTGAGGAAACCTCTCATAAGCCGAAATGGTGTCTAGTGAAGACGCAATTACCAGTGATTTAGATGGAAAAATGTTGGAGTATTCCCAGACCCAAAAAATAACCTACCAAATACCACATCTGCTTAATTACATCCAGTGTTGCGCTGAGCGTAACACCCTCAGGAGCTCTCTGCGGCTTCTGTGATACCTTAGGACTCATCTTGCTAACGGACGCACAAAAGAAGTGAAGAGAAAGCACAGGTGCGCACAGGCACAGCTCAAAGCTATGGTCCTTGGTGCTGAGGTGCTGAGCGTGGTTTCTCGGGGAAGGAGCGTGGCGGGGCCACTCCTGCCGCTCAGGCGACCCACGGCCTCTGTAACAGCTGGCTGCAAAACAAAGGCTGAAGGCTATTTTCGCTTTTCCTCATAAAAGCGAAAATCCTCTTCTGATTTCTTTCCATTAGTGGAAACAGGCACTCACACATAGGTGTTTCATAAAAGCGAAGTGATATGAACTTTCAAGAAGTGGAGGTAACTTTACTCGGATACCAATACCCAATCAATTCCAAAACAATACTTACTTTAGGGTCTGAGCTCTTGAACTTTAACCTTTCCACCAGCTCTATCATAGCCGCCTTTAATCCACCTGAGTCTTTGCTCTAAAAAAAAAAAGAAAAGTCAGGGGTCATTAGACAGCACTTTGCTGTTCTCTGGAACACAAACAGCGTTTCAATGAAACAGAAAGCAATTTTTCTTCTTCTCAGCCAAGTGAACTAAACAACCAAGGAAAGCTGCGTCGCCCCTCTTGCTCTTCTCTATGGACACAGAGGGCGGGGACATAAATTGCCCAGTGACCTGAGAGAACTACTGGAATGAAAATTAAATGCAATTTGTACAGGCTGACCCACTGCTTCATCCCAGAGCTGAGCTGTGCCCCCGTTCAGGGAGGGCTGAGGCTCTGCAAAGAGATTTCCTTCTGGGAAATCTGATCTTTATTTTGAACTTCTACACACCGAATACAGAAGTATGCAATATGAAATATTCTTATAAAAATAAAAACAAAGAAAATGCCCCAAGATATTAATTACAGTGTGCTGGTTGAGTACAGGTTTTTGAATCAGACATATAAGGTTTCAAATTTGGGGTCTGTCATTAACTAGTTGACTAACTTCAGGCAAATAACTCACTCTCTCAAAACCTTCTCCTCCTTCCATAAAATGGGGATAATAAACACGGTTATTAGGAGACGTAACTGAAAGTGTTCGTAAAGGTTTTAGCACAGTATGTGGGACTATTAGCATAGCATAGCTAAGTGCTCAATAAATGTCACTACTACTGTTGTTATTACCCTGGAATGATGTAGCGGAGCACAGTCCAGTAGAAATGTAATGTAAGCCACAACTGCAAGCCATATACGTAGTTCTATGTTTTCTAGTAGACACAATAAAAGTGCAATTAATTTTAATACATTTAATTTAAATCAGGATATCCAAAACATTGTAATTGAAACAGGTCATTTCAACATGAAGTATTTTATATACTTTTTTTCATACTAGGTTTTTGAAATCTAGTGTGCATTTCACATAGCCCAATTCAATCTGGAACAGCCCCATTTCAACAGCTGCAAAGCCATATATGGCTAGTGACAACTGTATTGGTAGCACAGATTTAGAGCAAAGATTCTAGAGCCACACTATCTGGATTTAAGACCCAATTCTACCACTAGCTGTGTGACTTGAGACAAATCACTTAGCCACTCTGTGCCTCAATTTCATCTATGATATGAAGCTAAACACAGCACCTATTTCATCGGGCTGTCGTATATAAGATTAAATGAACTAATATATGTCAAGGTGCTTTGGAACACAGCCTGGCACATGGTAAACTCAACGGCTGTATGAGACATGTTTATTATTATTGTTTGTCTCCATCACAATGTTTTAAATTCCTTAAGGGTAAGAACTACATCTTTTATCTCTGTGTCTGTGCCCAGCATCAAGAAGGCGTTTGAAAACGTCTACTGAACAAATGAATAAATGAGCACGTAATCTTAAAACGTGAATGTCCTAATAATAACACAGGTGTGTAGCACAATCTAAAATCACATGAATTAGTTTATTTTCTAATCTCGACTCCTGTATGGGAATCTTGGAGAATCTTGGAGAAAAGAGGGTAGGATCAGCACCCTCTTTTCACGAGTGACAAAAAGCAAGCATGAAGAAGTAAAAAGATTATCATTTTTATGAGGGAAGGGACAGTAAAGAAGTACAATATGAACAAACACTACAAATATCTGTTACTTGAAGTTGGTCTAAGAATCAGTGATATTTTTCAAATTTGCAGAACCAATTCCTATTCCTCCAAAACAGAAAATATGTATTTCGTAAGACCCCATCCTATAAATTTAAAAAGACTAAAGGATAAATAACTCTTTTTTTCCCCTCTAACCTCCTTTCTCTCCCAAGTCTATACAGTAAGTCTGATATAACATGACTAAGACTGATCCGTTCTAGATGTGCTCTCCAAACGCAGCTTAGCTGGCATTCCCATTCTAACTGTGGCTCGAAATTTTAATAATTTGTATTTCTTAAAAAATGGTTTACAACTCTCCAAATATTTTCACCAATTAAAATCTTTAACCTCTGTGGTCTCACAGCAGACAGCTGGGAAAGGAATCTGGAGGTCACATACCAGGGAGCGGGTGAAACCCAAAGTACTTAAAAAAGGGGAAAGTTGCCAGACACAATCCTGCTTTTATGAGATGATCAGACAATAAAGCCTGTCTGGTGATATCATTCCTCTAACCTGCTTCTCATTGGCTGAACAAGCAGGTCACTGGTCCCTGGAAAGCTCTCTTCTGCCACATCCCAGCTGCCAGCACCCATTTTAAGTTCTTCAGCAAGAGCCCTAATATACTATGACTTTCCTCCTGCCTTTAGAAAACAGAAAGAAATGCGTGAAACTGTCCCTTCAAACATTCAGAAAGGAAATAGAACGACGAAGGAATCCCTAAGAAGCAGACAGCCTGTTTGCGGGCAGATGTGCCTCGTGTACAAAGATAAGGGAACCCTTAGCCTTCTTTCCTAAAAATACAGTATGTCAGCAGAATCCTTTCTCCTTTTCACAAAGCATCAGCAGCGCTGCCTACCCAGGGGTGAGACAGAGGAGAGGCACAGAGACGCTGCCTTCAGGAAATTCACCCTTCCCACCTCCCCATCCCATACTCTTTGAGAATTATTCTCAAACATCAATTGGGGTCTATACTGAGCTAGCTATACTCAGTCTCTAAATGGGTGGTGAAGAAAAGCTTCCCTAAATGGCTTTTTTTAACCCACAAAAAAAGAAAGCAGTCGGTCGAGGGAGAGGCTCCTCTAGGCAGACCTGCCCGACAGCTGCAGGGCTGGGCAAGAATACGAATGGGGGACTCTGGCCTCCCAACCCCCCTTTCTTTTCCAACACCCCAGTCCCTTCCTGTACCTCACGAGGCCTTGACACAGATGTACAAGCTAGTACCCCCAAATGCTGGGACCATCCCTCTCAAGCAGTAACCGGTGGCTACCCTGGCGCCTAGGAAAGCACTCATCAAGGTGGAGTCTACGAGCCTGACCCACCTTAGGAGGATGAACTCAGAAAGCGGCTCTGCAGGTCCTGGAAGCAGGTTCAGGACATTTCAGCAGGTAATTCTTGGTTCCTGGGCACTTGGAAAGTGGTCTAGAAGGGGACAGGCACGACCAAAGGAAGGGCCCTGTAAAGTATGGGGCATAGGGCAGGGGCACAGGGTTGTCACTGAGTATGAGTGTCCCCACACCATAGAATGGCATCATATTTTAGTTCATTACTTTTTCGCAGAGGGCAGTCACCAAAAGGGAATGGGAACAGGAGATGGTACCCTCACTTGTCCCCGCTGTGGTAGAACAGAACCGCTCCCTCTAAAATTCTAATTGAGAAGTGGACCAGAACCGTAGGACAGGCAGGCTAAGTCAAGCCTTGGAGACACTTGGTTCCATAACTGGCCAGATTCTACTGTCAGTGCTTGGGGACGTACCATGAGTGGCAAAGGGTGAGACCCTCATGATACTGCTCTTCTGCACCTCCATCCCACCTGACGCCTTCCAGGAATGAGAAACACAACGTGAGCACGTACGTGCCTCTTTCCTCCCCTATGAGACTACAGAATTAACAGAGACAAGTGCTATGTTGTGACACTCATCCCTCTGAATCACTCTGTAGAGATTCACATCCTTCATAAAAGCCAACTCCTAGGGATGAGCCATAATAAAACCAAAGAAAAAACAAAATGCCTTACATTTAATGGTATTCCTTCCTCTCCAAAGCACTTTCATATGCTTTTCCATTGGCATTTCACAATAAACCTAAAAAGTAGTGTATTCTCACTTTGCAGAAGAGAAAATGGTGGTGGAAATCAAACGAGGAACCACAAAATCACAGAGCTCATACACTCTTTCACTGGCATTTCACAGTAACAAAATAACTAAGAATTAATGTATTCTCACTTTATAGTGGAGAAAAAATGGTTCTATGTTCTCAAAATTACAGAGCTAGTTAAGAGCAAAACCAGGATCAAAAAAAAAATTCAAATGAAAAAGATTAAAATACATACACCAGAAGAGGTTAGTATCAAGAATACACAAGAAAATACATAAGAGATTCCTATAAATAAGAAAAAGACAAATAAGCACAAAAGAAATCCCAGCAAAGGACATGAACATAATAGAAATGTGAAATGGCTAATAAACATGTGAAAAGATATTTTAAAAAGCTCAAATTACTTAATTAAGGTATCATTTCTTATCCACCATATTGAAAAAAAGTTTTGATTTGATAATATCAAGCGATGTGGGGCTTTGGGGGAAATAGTGGACTTTCACATGTTGCTGATATAAAATGATAAAGCTACTTTGATATCCCATGCCTCGCAAGTCCATTTCTCTCTTTCTCCCCTTGAGAAACACTAGCACATGTGTCAAAGAGGCACGCACAACAATATTTATTGCAGCACTATCTGTAATACTGAAAAACTGGAAACATCCTAAGCATCCATCAATAACGCATAGCTAAATAAACCACGGAACTGACAAACAATGGAATACAACATAATAAAAAGAATGAAGTAGATCTCTATGTACCTGGATACAAGACAAGACATAATGTTAAATTAAAAAACAAAACAAAGCAAAACAAAACAAAAACACCTTGCAAAATGATACATACTATAAATATCATTTAAAAAAAAAAAAAACCACAAAACTTATTTTCCATGAGTGATACACGTGTATGTAAAAGACTGAAAAAGCAAAGATTGGAGGGACTGGTAACAGGGATAGTAGCAGGAAGAGTCTTAACTTCCCTAAATGTCGTCCTGTGGTGTAATTATGATTTAATACACAAAAAGGAAGGGCAGACAGACATAGGGCTTCTGCTCCCAGTGCCTCTCGCCATGACTATGCCTATGTAGGAATACTGGGACACTGTTCCCTGTGTACTGCAAACATATGAACCAGCAGGTAAAAGAGAGGGTTCTTTACCTGGTGTTCACGTGTAAATTTCAGGGAGTTTGAAAACCCCAAAAACTGCGTGCAAAATTTGAAATGTACATGCACTTTTCTAGAGAAAGGGATATAGTCCCCCAAAAGTTTAACATTTCTATAGTATAAAGAGTATTGCCCAAAGAGCAAGGATTCCCAGATTCTATTCCTAGTTCTGCCACTAACTGCTACATGAGCTTGGAAAAGTCATTTTATATCTCTGGGTTTCTGTTTCTCAATCTGTAAATGAGGAAAATGGGACAAATCAGAATCTACAAATTCGCATTCTGCAGCCTACAGAATTTTTTTAATTAGTTGATAATTTAAAAATCAGGAGATACGACGTAACAATAAAGATTTCTAACTTCTTTTGAAAATCGGGAAGGTGACTGTCCTAGGCTCCCATTCCCACATAGCAGCAACTGGCTGCAACTGAGTAGCAGCAGCTGGCAGCTTTAGGCAAGGCAAGGCAAGGCAAGCTCTCTCCAGTTTGTCATGGTAGTTACTTGGCTTGCTGCTCTTATTTATATTACTTTTCTGGTCCCTGTGGATGCTTGAAGTTGCTATCTCTGGAAGCAACTCTCTTGACAGTTGTTTTTTATTATTTTTTTTACCTCTAAGTGTCCCTGTATTTGAACACCAAGGAAGTTGAGATATCTTTCTTTATAGAGGTTCAGAATACCTCATAAAAAACATGTCCATCCATTCACCCCAAACAAGCTCATCCTAATGTAAACATCCTTTGAAAACGGGCAAGGGGCAGAAACAAAGGTGGAACATGGTAACTAAAAGTGGCATTAGAACAGGAAGTATTTCTTGACAACCAGTCTGTCCTTTTATGGAAGACAGTTTAGTCTAATGCCAACAACCAACGGGCACCAAAAGAAAAGTACAAAAGTCCGGTGTCAGTAGAAATGAAAATGTAAATCACTTAAATATCCTTAAATAGCTCCTAAGTATTGAATTCTATATTACAAAGAATCAGAAGATGCTGAGTTCAGAAAGAATATCAGCTCCCTGTTTTGTTTTTTTTCCTATCCCACTGGTCTTGTGTTGGTATCGTACTTTTAAAAAAAATAATCAACCCAACTTTCTGTCATTTTTACAAACAGATTTTGTTTGGGAGAAACAGTGGAAAAGGATTAGAAGATAGAATATATAATAAGTCCTTAAAAATCAAATCAGAAAGCAAAGCCTTGTCAAAAGGAAATAGAACTAAATTTTAGTATCCTATGCCATGTACAAAACTTCTTTACCATCTTTTCCACATTGATTTTCCAATTTCAAATCCACTCATATATTAGGCAATCATTTTGGGGCCCGAGAAAACCCATCAGCAAGTCTTTGTAGACCTAACTCTAAAACACATGTCAGGTCCAACTACTCTGCAGCACCTCCACGACTCCCTATCCAAGCAGCAATCCTGCTCCCACTCTTGCTACCCTACAGTCCATCCTTCACAAAGGAATCAGAGGGAAATTTAAAGAACAAATCAGATCACTCATTCTCTTGCTTAAACATCCATGGCTACTTAAAATAAAATCCAAAGTCCTGACCATGGCCTACCTGGTCATCTGCCCTCCTCCACTGCCCACCCTTACTCATCATAGCCCAGCCAGCCTTTGGTCCTCCAGTAAGCTTGTCCCCCCTTGGAGACCCTACACTTGCTACTCTCTCCACTTGGACTACTACGCCCCTGATCTTGCCATCACTGGCTCTGTACCCAGGTCACTTCCTCAAAAAGTCCTTAGATCCTTAAACTGCCTCCCTCTCACTCCCCCATCCCAGTTTCTCTCTTTCTCCTTAACCCAGTTTGTTATTCATAGTACTTACCATTATTCGGAATATTTACTGTGTACTTTGCTTCTGCCTGTTTTGCTCATACAATGTAAGCTCCATGAGACCAGGGACTTAGAATTGTTCATTGTTAAATTCCCTACTGCCCAAATTACTCTACCTGATTGAACAAATAGATCAAAGTAAAAAAAATGTTATGCTTCTAACTTCAAACAATATGTAAAAATATCTTAATATTCTACCTCAAAGAATTGTGCTAAAAATGTAATGAGATTATATGTAGGAAGTTTATAGCACAGAACCTGGCATACAATAAGTTCTCAATAAATTTTAGTTATCATTGCTGTTATTGTTATTATTAATTGAATAACTATATATTGAGCAACTGGCTACTAAGTAAATTGAGTACTGAGCTAGAGAAGTGCTGAATGGAAAAAAAATGAACAAAACAATCTGTTACTAATCAAAATACTCTGTAAAACATCTAGGAAGAAAACTTGAACTAGAAGGGAAAGGATAGTTATAGAATATTCAGACAATATGTATCTATTAAATGCCTTCACAGTAAACATCAGGAGTGTGTGCACAACTTAGAAAGGTTAGATTTAAGTAGAAGATTAAGTAAGAATAGAGACAAAATGGGATAGTGGAAAGAACATGTAGTTTGGGGTCAGACCTCAACTCAAATTCTAGTCCTTCCACTTATTGGCCAGGTGACCTTCCACAAAGCACAACCTCTTTGAGTATTACCTTCCTCATCTGTTAAATGAGAGTCATAATAACAGCTTATTGTGGGTGTTGTATTGAGTTCAACTGAAAAAAAAAAAAGAATGAAAAGCACCTGACGTAAAACCACTCAATAATTATTATTATTACGATTCTCATCTCTGGAAAGAACCTCAGCAGACAAATTCCACAGCAGACAAGAGTTTCTAGACTCTCTTAGTTTTCTAACCTCAGTTGAAAGGGGAGCATTTTCATGCTTCACACGCGTGAAATCAGAGTCTCCCACTCGACACAGGTTATACTCTGCCAGTTTCACACGGACCCAAAGTACAAAGAGGAGAAGAGCAGAGATGCCTGCAACATCTCGCCCCCATGATTGCCTACTGGAAAGAAAACAGAGGCTATTTTCTAACCAGAAAATAAAGGGCATGTTGCCCCCGCCTCCCCTCTGCTTCTATCAAAATTTCCTATAGTTCCAAATGTAAAACAGAATTTAAAGAGGACAAGCGGCAAGACTAGTGGACCTAAAATTAGACCACCAGCTGTGCTTTGGTTTGCTAGTGCAGCAGGCACCAGCAGGACACCGAAATATGCAGCAGCCTCTCCTCTGAAGAGAAGGTTTTCAGCAGCCTATCTACCCACCAGAATAGAGCAGGCAGAAGGAGCAGAAGGAGAGGGGGCTGAGCAGTTTTCACCCAAAGAAACTTGGTACCCAGAACTTCTACTGCTGCCAGACTAACTGGTCTGGCATTGAATTCAGAAGAGAACCTCGGATGGCTCTACGATGGTAATAAGAGTAAGAGCCACCAATTGTGGAGGGCTTGTTATAGCCCAGGCATTGTGCTAAGCTCTTTACATGTATGATCTTCTGTATTCCTCTATAACCCAATGGGGAGAAACAATTGTCATACCCATGTTACAGATGAGGAAACCAAGACTCAGAGAGTGAATTATCCAACATGGCACAGCTAAGAAGTCACAGAGTGAGGACTCAAACCCACAGATTGCAAAGCCAACTAAGGTAAGACTGCTTGCTCCTTCATATTCATTCTCCCATTTTTCCATCGTAACAGACCCCAGCTTTTAGCTAGATACACTGTGGCCTGGAGAAAAGACTATTTCCCATCCTGCCTTGCTACTAGATGAATCCATGGTACTGAATTCTGCTCAGTGAAATATAAGCAGCAATGTGTGCAACTGCCGGAGGGTTCTCTTCACAGAGGGGTGTGCTCTTCTTCACTTTGCTCCGCCTGCTCTCCTGTACGCAACTGTGCTGGCTACACCTCCACGGCTCCTCTTGGTCCATGACAAGGATTACACCCTGAGGATGGCCGAGTGGAGCTGGAAAGAACCTAGATTCTTGGTAAACTCATGGCTCCTCCACACCAGCCTTACTGCCTACATCCCGACTTCTTTCACACAAGAGATAAACATCTATTTTGTTTGAGCAGCGGCTTTTTGGCTTTTTCCAAATTATTTCATTATTTTATTACAGATGCAGCTGAACTTAATGTAATCACTGATACACTAAATCACTATGCAATACTGTCTCTTTCAGTTCTTCAATGATGCCCTAGAACTAGATGAGATTATTATACTTCGTATCATAAATTTACCAAATATTTCATGTATATCTACTATCAAGCAGGCCACGTGCTAGGTGCTGGGAACACAAAGATGAAGAACACACAGTCCTAACCCAAGATTTTATAACCCACTCGGGACACAGATGTGGAAAGAAATAACATTGACAGTATACTGTATTTAGTGCTATAATAAATGTGCACACGCTGTTGCTATGGGAACACAAGAAGGGTTATCTAATAGTCTGTATCTACCTAATAAAATCCTGCCCATCTTTGAAGACCCACCTCGAACACCACCTCCTCCAAGAAATCTTTCCTGATTCCATGCCTCCAGCGGAAATTAATTTCTCTTTACTCTGAGCCCCCATAACATACTGTTTGTACCTCTCCTCCTATACTTATACACAAACAAACACTGGAAAAGACTAACTTTCCAATTACTCTGTAACCTTCCTGATGTCAGGAACCATTCTTTATTCTTCTCAATAGGTCACACAGCTCACCATAAGTACTAAACACATTTTCAGATAAATAAAATTAACTTTAAAAAGACCAGTTTTTGACACTAAGGCTAACTATATGCTATAGTTTGAACCTATTATAGTAAATGTGTTCTCTAATATTCTATTTAAGTTAAAAGCAAATTAAATTACTCGAACAAAAATTAGTTAAAACACATCTGAAGTGTTTTATAATTAAATGTTCAACAAGAACAATGTAGCACATTATAATGTGCAACAGAGTCACTGCCCATATGGTTATTTGCCATAACTTATCAACCAAGCCTTCATTATATTTAGAGGATTTTGTTTGGTTGGCGTTATTTTTTTCATTCTTGATTCATTTTTGACATATGAAAATGGCATCAATATTGATTTTTCTTTCCTGATACCATGTTGGCTTGATCTGTCATAGTCTCTCCCTCTCTCACATACACATACATGCACACACACGCACATACATACATGCACATGCACACCATACATACATGCACATGCACACACATGCATGCACACAGACGTGCACACACGCACACGCGTGCACACATACATACACGCACACATACATGAACACACGCACACACATAAATACATGCACACATGCGTGCACATGCACACATACGTGCACATACACATACCTGCACACACATACCTGCACACACATACCTGCACACATGCACACACATCCCTAAAAAACAAAACACACATACAAAGGATTTAAGTCTCCCAGGACCAGAGCTCTGTATTTCTCATCCCATTCTCATCTCTATCCTGCGTATCAAGACTAAAGTTTTTGTTCTACCCGTTCTTCGTCTCTCTTCTGTCTCCCTCTTCTGAGCATCCTCTGCCGCACAAGTTTAGCTCCACGCTCTAGATATTAAAACAATTGGAAGCAGAGCATGAAAGTGAGCGGGTCATCCCAGACAGAACTGTAACTTTGCATACACTGGACATTGACACGGATTGATCTCTGACTTCTCAATCTTGGATCAGGGCAAGGGAAGAGAAAAGGCGGGTATACCAGTGGACAGGCAGGGCAACTTCCATGTCGTGGACTGTGGTCAAGAAAAGCTGGTGTCACAGGTATATAGTCCTTTATCCCCAGAGGAGATAAGCCTACTGCATCAGCAACGTTGATGGTGAAAAGCAATAGTCTAATAGTATAAAATGCCTACTAACCCATTTTATTTTGATTGAAAGGTCAGGGAAGAGAAAAAGAGGGCACTGGATTCTTGGGAGAGCAAGCAGGGAAAGCTTGGACCTTTTCTCAAGTCAGCTGTTCAGACCCCGGGCTAAGCTCTGCCACTTTCCAAATGTATGACCCTAGATCAACTATTTGATCTCTCTATGCCTCAGTTTCCTTCTTTTGTAAAATAGAGATAATAATAAAATGTACCTCTAGGGTTGTTATGACAATCAAATGAGTTAATGTGTACACAGTGCTCAGAACAGGGCCTGGCATGTAGTATTATATGAGTGCTGGCTGTGAATATTACTAACCATTTTTCATGAATCAGGCTGCACTCAAAAATTGACCAGTGAGTAAAGGAAGGTTAAGGAGACACTTTCCAGGCTAGTGCATGAGACATTACATGATCCTTGCTCACACGCTCACAGGCACCAAAGTGCCAGAGAACTTTCTGTTCTCTGTCTCCCAGATCCCGTCTCCCAGATAACAGTACTAAGTTATCCAGATAGTATGTACCCTTAATTGATTTTCCTCCCAAAAACAAATAACTCTAATTTAATCATGAGATGAACACAAGACAAATCCCAATAGAAGGACATTTTCAAGTATACCTGACCATCCCCAGAGATTCTGATGTAATTGGCTGATGTGGGGCCAATCACAGGTATTTTCTAAAGAATCTCCCTCCACAGGTGATGCAAAAATGACACCAAGGTGAGACATATACTGTTTACTTTGTTGACCTCACCTTCTACTCCTTTTTCACTTCTCTACTCCGTGCCCTACTTGCTGTCTTTTAACACTCCAAGTTCACCCCTACCTTAAAGCCCCTGCATTCACCATTTTTTCTGCCTAAACCATTCTTCTCCCAAACTTTTTCTTAATTCTTAGATTATCAAGTGTAATTTTCTTAATGGAGATTGTGGGACGAATCCATGCCCCTTAACAGGAAGCTTTTCCCCTCCACTTAACCCTGCCGAAGCCCTCAATGCTTTCTTTTATAAAGCTCCATTGCCGTGAATGTGGAATTCCCCGAAAAATTGAGCTGTTGTAACAGGGATCCCCACCAAGCTCACATTTCCCTCCATAGAGCAGTATTTTCACCTGTGCTAACAGCACATTACAATTGCTAGAACTGTTAGTCCTCTCACCTCGAGAGCCAACTAATCCTTTTGTGAAGTTACATGAATCAAACCAATCATCTCTGCTATGAGTCACTGCACTTTGCACAAGCAGTACTGAATGGTAACACAACAGGAAGGTTTCTAGATCTTTGCAAGATCTCGTAATTCAGGTCTCTGCCCCGATGTCATGCTCAGAGACATCTTCCGTGACTACCTTGTCAAAAAGTAATCCTTTCCTGCCACACCACTCCCTTTCATTACTATGACTTCTTTTCATAGTACATTCTACCATCCAAAGTAACTCTTTCTCCCCAGCTAGAGGGTAAACTCCATGAAAGCTAGCGCCCAGTCTGTCCTCTTCACTGCAGACTTCTGAGACTTACTACAGGTGAAGAAAGTACATTTTGAAGGGTAGACTGAGATGGGGAATCCTGGAACTGCAGGCCTCACAGAAACTTTCCACAGAACCATTTGGGGTGGCTCCAACTGACACCAAGCCGTTCCCGTTACCTTAAACTTAGTCTTACAGTTTTGTCTTCTTCTATATAAATAAGACTCTCATTGGACCACCGGGTAGCCAGTGCTTCATGGTTTGATAAGATGCCCCCAGATCCCTTTGACAAGAATAATAAAAAATGTAACGAGGCACATTACAGCAGACTTCCCACCTTCTGCCTCCCTAGCAGAGCTGCTTCTTTGGAGCTGGCTGAAGAGCCAGAGCCGTGGGCCATTCTGGGATACAGCAGGGGCATACCTCCACCTTCCCCCCTCTAGTCTCAGCTGTTCTGAGCATATGCCTGTATCCTTCCAGTTACCAGGCGACTAGTGTCCCCTCACCAGCTCCCCCTGTAGTTGTTCCCAATATCACTTAAAGGAACATTTTGCTCCCCAAATATCCATCTTAAAGGCACACTCAAGGGCGAGGGATGTAGTTTCAAAACCTCTGGGTCTGTCCATAACAAAGCCATATGAAGAACTCCAAAGATGCTCATAAGTACTTCCTGAACTCTGCCAAGCACTTTTCCCTTTGCCATTTTATAAGACTCCACCTTTTCTTCAGGTATCATAGAGTGAACTAGGCAAGGGCTTTTCAAACCACAGGACATGACCCATGAGTGTGCAATGACATCAATTTAGTGGGAGAATGCAGAATTTTTTTTACAACAGAAGAGAAACAGAACACATTTATGTAGTAAGGTAAATAGGGTTCCATTTGAGTTATTTAAAAGGTGTGTGTGTATGTGTGTGTGTGTGTAAAAGGTCACAATGTAAAATATATTTCCCCTATTGTAGGTTATGTTCAAAATAAATTATTTTTGAATTTTATTGGGGAATATTGGGGAACAGTGTGTTTCTCCAGGGCTCATCAGCTCCAAGTCATTGTCCTTCAATCTAGTTGTGGAGGGCGCAGCTCAGCTCCAAGTCCAGTTGCCGTTTTCAATCTTTAGTTGCAGGGGGCGCAGGCCACCATCCCACACAGGAAATGAACCAGCAACCTTGTTGTTGAGAGCTCCTGCTGTAACCAATTGAGCCATCCAGATGCCCCTTCAGAAGCTCAGAAGCAGCTTGTTGTCTTCAATCTAGTTGTGGAGGGCGCAGCTCACTGGCCCATGTGGGAATCGAACCGGCAACCCTGTTGTTCAGAGCTCATGCTCTAACCAACTGAGCCATCCGGCCGCACCCAAGATAATTTTTTTAAGCTACGGGTCTACAGTTCTGACTATATCTAATTGCATTTCCACTGTTCAACAAAATGGAATCATTAAATGTAACTATTAATGCAAAGTCCCTTGACAACCTAAGAATTTTCATGTGCATAAATTCATAAACCTGATCAAGCTCCTTTGTCAGACCCAATGACCCATTTTTAGGGCCAGAAATTATGATCACACTAAGAGAAACCTGCATGTCTACGATAAGAACTTATGACCCAGATGAGAGGTCCTAATTTGGCCTGTTATCATAGTTCTGTGATAAAGGTGGAGCACAGGCTCAATTCAAATTTGGACCCACGAAATCCTTCGGAGACCAAACCATCTGGAGTGAAAGTAGAAATACAGCACAGAAGGAAAGGCAGAACTTTAAATGCCACTTTAGTGACTAAGTGTTAAACTTTTCCCTTCAAGGGGTTCACCTTCGTTCTTTCGGCCTGGCCTGCGGGTTGTCTCTGCCCTCATTCCATCCTGCTGTACAGTTACCTGGTTTTGGCCTCCTGCCACCAATACCAGCCACCCACAGCCTGATTCAGCACTGAGGTATCAAAACGTATCGTACAAACTCAACTCGAAACTTGTGTGTTTCACTAGATTCCTCATAGTAATCGTAATGAAAACAACAGCTCACATTTATAGAGCACTTTCAATGTGTTAAGCATTAAGCATCTTATCGCAAATTAAGTCATTTATTCTCACAAAAATCCTATTTATTGCTTAGTTTTGCACCCATTTTAGAGATATAGAAACAAGGCCGAACTGTTACGTAACTTGCCCAAGGTCAAAAAGCAAGTGGCAGAGCTAGGATACTCCCGTTCCTCTCTAATCTCACACTGTGTTTTATTTTTTTTTTATAACACTTATTACATGTTTATTTGCTTATTTGTTCTTCTCTAGTTCCTTCTAATATAGTGTAAACTCCAGTAAACGCAGGGACTTTTTCCATTTTTCTCACTGCTATACCCCCAGTGCTTAGAAAGCAACCAACCGCCTTTGACCAACACGCAATAAGTACTTGCTGAATGAATAAATGAATGAATGCAGTATAACAGATTCTCTTCTCTCATCACCATTACACTGAGCCGCTTTTAATATTCCAAGAGACTTATTATCTTGCCGATAAGCAAATGTGCATTGTCCTCGAAACATGTGAAACCAGAGGTGAACTGAAACTAACTGAAGCTGCAACCAACCTCTGACCAAGATCAATCCATAATTGGATCAAAACGATGAGCCTCTCAACCCAGGTGCCTAACAGAGCAAATGGCATGCCCTTTATGAGGAGAAAAAAATATTACTCTGGGTCTACAATTCTTTTAAACACAATGTCTAGTACTGGATGAAAGATTATGAGATTTTTAAAAATCACAAAACTGTGACACATAATCAAGAATCAGACCCTCCAAAATTCCAAAAAAGATCTTTAAATAGTAACCAAACTCTAGAGTTAAATACAGAATATCATAAATTAAGAATTTAATGAGAGACACACAATTTTACAGCTGAGTATTTGCAGCTGTAAAATGAATTTTAGTATAAATAAATACATAGACAGCAGATCTATGGAGTAATTTCCAAGATATATTGCTAATTGAAAAAAAGCAAAGCACAAAAGAGTATATCGCCAAAAAACCCATAATTCCAGTTTCACCATGAGAAGAAAAACAGACAAATCCAAACTGAGAGACATTCTACCAAATGCCTGACTACCACTCCTCAAAACTATCAAGGTCATCATCGTAAGTAAGAAAATGTAATGTGGCCATAAGATCCTGGTACAGAAGTCATGAGAGGAAACATTGGTGAAATTCTACTAAGGTCTACAGTTTAGTTAGTAATATTGTTCCAATGTTAAGATAAGCAGAGTACACCAAGCACCTTTCGAAAGTGGGACATTTACTGATTGATAGAAACTGGGCTGTGCATTTGATTAGGGGCAGAAAGTGAGGCGGCAGGGGAGGAGAAAGTAAGTGAAAGCAAGGCCTATGGCATGCTCAGAGGGGGACATTTAAAGCAAACTCTTTCCATACAACAGA